>NC_139965.1:32559735-33759735 GCF_963993115.1 Abramis brama
TCTCTCACTGTTGAACAGCTTTTAACTACCTTAATACAGCTGTATCAGCAAATTATAAATATTACCATAATATTATCAGTTTAGCTTGTTAATGGTACAGTAACAACTTGTTTTGACAAGGTGCAAAAAATATCCACATATTCAAGAAATGTTAGACTTGTTGTTAATGTCAGACCTATTTGTTCAAGCTTGTTTATTTTGACGAATGTCTTCTTTAAATATATAGCACACTCTCTGAAATTTTTATTTTATAAATATGATCTTTATGTATTATCCAAATGAATATATCAAGAATTAAGCCTAAACTTACACTGCAAAAAAATTATCGTAATTTTAATGGTAAAAGACTGTAAAAATGCTACGGTAAAAAAAATTGTTAATTGGTTAACAGAAAGTTTCCGTACTATATACGGTGAATATCTGTAATAGATCTAATCGTACATTTATTGTCATTTTACAGTGAAATACAGTTACATTTTTGTAACTGTACAGTTTTTGGAAGTGAAATAGAATGTCATTGTGTAATTTACATTGAAAAACTGTAAATTGACATTCCCAGAATTTCCTGCGTGACAACTCACATTTGATGTATTTTCATTGAGATATGTTTTTCTTAGTTTTTTCGAATCAGTTATGTACATTAGGGTTTTGTTACATCTAATGTTGTTAATTAATGTTTATTGCATTACTTTAGTGTCGTGTGTTACCATGATGGTGTTTTGTGTTTGTGTGAATGACACTGTGCACTTTCTTTAAATTAGTATTGACCTTCTCATCTTGTGGAAAAGCTGCTTGTGATGAGCTTTGATTCATCATGTGACTTTCTCATCACCACCTGTTTTTGGTGGTTGTCAGTGTATTACAAAGGTACAAAACAGATGTTAGTACTTCACTGAGTTGGCAAATTAACATTACATCAGTTAATGAAATATGTTTTTTACTGTAAATTTAAGTTAAATCTGTCAAATCTAAACTGTTGGCAACCACAGCTGCTGTTTTTTTACCGTAAATTTCACAGAATTGTTGATAAATTCATATTTTATGTGTATTCTCAGTTCTTTTATAATTACTTGATGGCTCATCCATGCCGCATAAATATAGCTTCTTTTTTAAAATAGGCACAATTCACCACCACATTAATTGCAAATTAGTTTAATTTTAGTTGCACTGTCCTAGTGTTGCTTGTAGTGTAAGTGAAATTTGTAAAATAAAAAAAAGAGAGAAACTGCAGGCATTTTGTTTAAATTTTTTGTACATTGAAACCAAGTTTAAATAATGTACCAACATGTTTTTTTTAAAATCATATCAGGAAGTAGCTAGCATACACGCATCATTCGCTTAATATTTGTAGACCTTTAAAGTGAATAGAATGTTTTAAGTGGTTATTTTGTCCTGCTCATAGTTAGTGGGAGTCACGGCCAATTATGTCTCTAAATGTCGTACAGTATAAGGTCAAAAGTCGCTGTGCTGTATTAAAAAGGTGACAGTAACCATTTTGGAAAGGTCAACCACTCAGTTTGTTTCCAAAGGCGAAGTGCCACAGTGATGCCTTTGAGCTTTTGATTTACTTTATATTACATTTAGGTAATGATATAGCTCCAGTAAAATTCTACATCCAAATGTTCTTAGTTGTCCAGTAAGATTTGAAGTATGGCCTGTGGTCTTATTTGCATTCATGCCAGATTTTGAGTAGATGGTTAGTTAATTGTAATGAATGGCTAATTTTGAAGTGGTGTCCTTCTCTAACCACTGAACACACATGTCATTACATTACATGTCAAGAGGACTTTTCAACCCTCACTAGGTTGATTTAAAAGCTTTTGGTGTGCACATACACTAAAGTAAATGTGGGCACGTCTACATCAGATGTTTGCATTGTGGTGGTGTTACTTACTTTTTTTTTCAGGGCCAGTCAGATAACTTTTTTTGTTTAATTTTTTTGTTAAAGGAACTTTAGGAGTTGTATATTCAGCATTGCTGTTTTATGAATCACAAATTATATATTTAATTTACACAATATATTAAACCGAGATCACATCACTTTTTTACATCACAAATTTTAGGGCCAGACTCTGTAATATTTTTTGCAAGAAGTCTTGTGCTTAGTAAGGCTGCATTTATTTGAACAAAAATAGTGAAACAGTAATATTTAGAAATATTGTTGCAATTTAAAAAAAATAAATTTTGTTTTAATATATTTCAAGTTAATTTATTCCTGTGCTGTGTCTCCAAATTACTCCAGTCTTCAGTGTCTCGTGATCCTTCAGAAATCATTCTAATATGATGATTTGCTGCTTAAGAAACATTTATTATTATTATTATGCTGAAAACAGATGTGCTGTTTTTTTACAGTAGTGTACTATATATTCTTATGAAACACAAAAGTACAAAAATATGAAAATAATTCTTAATTGTTTTTCAGCATGTATACAATCTGAAGAATTTGTTCTGTTTTTATGTTTTAAACTTCAGAGTTGTTAATATTCTTTTTTCACATCGCACAGCATGTTTTTGAAATCGCACTATAAACATTAACATTTTAACAGGTGCACGTGCCAGTCACTAACCTCAGTGACTGGCACTTGAAACTTACATGGTCATTAAAATTTCTCATTAAGGTTTCTTTAAATTAGTGTAACCCATGTAGTGGTGGTGGTGGTGGTATGTGTGTGCGAGACAGAGCGAGAGACTGGAGTTTCAATGCCTCTGCTTCCTTTTGTCCTCTGAGTTGACTTCTTAGGAGCCCATTGCCGGAGTTCCATACATGAGAGATCAAGAGTTACCAAGGTGCTTAGAAGATAGACACAGACACACACTCATTTCCTTTGCATGTCAGAGCCCTGCTGGGGTTTCAGTAGAGGTCACTGACACCACCAGTGGAGCTTTCCCCTAAATGAAAAACCAACCCCTGTGTATGTGTGTTTCTTTCTGAAGTCCTACATTGCATTGGTTTAGCTATGATATTATTATAGAAGTATGTTAAGATGTAACTGACTCCATCTTATATTTATATTCTCTCATTATGGAATAGTATCAAGAAACATATTAGTCAGGTGAAGTATTTCAAGGTAACTTGAATGGTCTTCCACTTGGTCTCAGTTGTATAGTTGTATGTTGTATAGTTTCTGAGCTAAAGAAGTTGTTGTCTGTGTGCACCTGTAAACAATGCTGAGGTAAGATGAAATACCCTTTTCTTCAACTCATTCCCATCAACTAGCTACAGCATTAACTTGTATTGTAACAAGATTAAAATATATTTGTCCTGTGGATTAGCATTCTTTACCATCCCTTTCGTTCCTTTGCCGGACCGGTCTGTGTATGTGCAGCAGTCTTTTTGATCTGCGGTGCGTAGTGAGGACCCTGGCTTGGGTCCGGGCATCCGAGGGCCTGGTGTGAAATCGGCCTGATGTCATCCCTTTTGTCCTCCGTTTGCATCCCTCACTCCTTTAATGACGTTTCCGAACCTCGCAGGCGCATTCCTCAGTGGTCCATAGGAAGCGTTTGGAGAACTCAGGGCAGAAAAGCACAGTGGGAGTGTTTGGAGTTTGGGGGGTTGAGGGTGTGTGGATCTTTTGTATGGAAAGCAGATGAGTAGACATCCGTATTCTGATACTTTTCCCTCCATCTCAGGCTTTTCTGTTGGTTGTCTGAATTGCCATGATATCAGGCAAAGTTGAAGTTTGAATACATTTTTTTTTTATATAATTTGATAGAAATGTAGGAATGTTGCCATTAATGAAGCACTCTGTCATGACCAGAAGTGTATAATCTTGATGTGTATCTTGATACAACAGTGTAACTGTTTGGACTACAGTTTGCAATCACTAACAATAGTGTACTTCCTTGCCCTAGACTCTTCTGAGCATTATATATGTGCACATAATTTACACTTGAACTACCCTCTCTCTTTCTATATATATATAATATTACTGTGTGTGAGAGAGAGAGAGAGAGAGAGAGAGAGAGAGCTGAAGGGGGTGTGGGCAGGATTGGGGACTAGTCAGAGGAAATGAGCCACCTGCAGCCATGACAGGAGGTTTTGACCTTCATTTGGAGTTTCTTTCTTTCTCTCCCTCCCTCCCTCTTTCCTTTTCTCTCTCTCTCTCTCTCTCTCTCTCTCTCTCTCTCTCTCTCTCTCTCTCTCTCTCTCTCTCTCTCTCTCTCTCTCTCTCTCTCTCTCTCTCTCTCTGTCTGTCTCTCTCATTACTTTGCTCACATACTTTTGCTCTATAGAAATCCAGTCAGGGACCTCTCCCCTCAACCATTGGGCATCACTTCCTCATACAAGGAGTGCTAGAAAAGAAATGTAGATGAGGCATTGTCATTGAGCAGGTCAGTGCATGGGAAATGCCAGTTGTCTGTGCCCCCCCACCTCCCCCAGAGGACAGGTAGTCTATGACCAGATTTTTTGTTTATTTTTAACTAAGGATCATTTACATATTTTTAGAGAAAGTCCAGTTATTGTTTGAGTCACTCACCTGCTATAAAAAAGACAATATTTTATGCCTTTAAAAAGTTGTTTAGATGTAGTCGAGTCCTGATGTCTCTCCTGCAGACCCTCCGCAAACATTATTTTTATTTGTCACAGCCAACATCGTTAAATCACTTTGTAGGTTTAAAGGCTAATTTTCTGCTTTTCTTTTGTTTTGTATGTAAAAAATAAAACAGTTTTTTGGTCTACAAAGTTTGTTTAAAGTTTGTTGGTCGGATAATATTATAAGATATTGAATTAGGCCTACAAAGTTTGTATGAAGTTTGTTGTATAAAACTTGCATAACCAGATTTTGCTTTTACCCCTACGTATTTGTTTCAAAATTTGATTTGATCAAAAAGTGTAGCCTACCTTGTATAATTTAATTTAAATGTTTTTTTCGTTTTTTTCTACAAGTCTTAATGATTTGTTTTTTGAATTAATGTTATTTTGCGTAACGCTTTCGATCAAATCCAGAGTTAAAAGGCTGATATGTAACCAGGGAGTTATTATTATAATAATATATTTCGTCTGGTGATTGAATTTGTTTCTGACCTTTTATAATCAGTTTATTTTTTGAGATTTTGAGTTGGTTTTATTCGTTAATGTTGCACATTTAAGTTAAATGTTAGCGTCCGGTTTTAATGTAGCCTAAAACTGCAAAATTAACTACAACAGTCTACATAAATAAATGCGGATAGCAGTTATTTTCAATAAAGTTAACAATGAATGTTAATTAATGCTTTTGTCAAAAGCAGGGGTTCTTCATATGATTTTTTTTGTTGTTGCTGGAATTAGTCTAATAAAGATCGTGTTTTCTAAAAAGCAGTAGGCCTATTCATTATCTAAAAACTTTTCTTTTTTTTTTCTGTCCAATGTTTAAATACAATAATAATAATAATTTCCATGTTGATATGCGTACCGGGAATATCAGTTTTTGTTTTGTTTTTTGTTTTGTCCCCCCCCCCCCAGCTGAAAATAGTCTCCGTCTCCCCGAACGTCCTGTTATTTCGGTCCGGCAGATGCATGCTCTTAATTTGTTAATAGATTCCGTATTTTTATAACTATGATAACGTAGGCATAAGTAGGTCTGGCATATTTTTATACGGCTATGAGCAAGCATGACTGTGGGCTACCGGTACATAGGTTTTTTTCTTTTCCTTGTGTGAGCATTTCATTAGGCTAAGTGGGAAGCAAACTAAATTATAAATATTTGTCTGTTTATGTTGTTTGGTATACTGTGAGTGATTTTAAAGGCTAGTTATGGAATAAAGTCCACTTGTAAGGTATCCAACGCTTTTGGGGCAATGACTCTGTCTCTGTTGTCCCAGTCATGGGGCACATGGGGCAATGTAAAGGGTTAGGCTACAACAAAATTTTGCTGATAAAGAGAATTCAGAAGTTAAACAACTGGGGAAAAAATATCCAAACGATAATGCGTTTGATAGTGGTTCTTATATAAGCTTTATCTGCACTGCTTCTCCAGTCCTTATAGGCTACTGCTGAGGGTGCATTACCGACTCACTCCTGATTTGGTAAAGCTTTGTGTGCCAGCGCCGTGACGTCATGTCCGCTGGGCTCAGCTCCCATTTGATGAGAGGACGGCACGTTCTTTTCAACCAAAGAGCAAGATAAAACTGGAGCGCGAGATGGTTATTAAATCTTAGAGAAGAAGCAAATAAAGAAGCTACAGAGACATTGAGAAATATTATTCTTATTGTTTATTTAATTCTTATCAAGATTTCAGGAGGCAGTTAATTACACAATTAATACGTACGTGATACAAATTATTTACACATATAACAAACAGTAGGCTACCTGTAAACACAAAATAAAATTGTATTATCTTAATTTATCTCTTTTTCAGCTTTCAACATAGCTTTTATAGATAGATCTTCGCTGATGAGTAAATTCATTCGGTCGTATATCAGATAGAAGGCCATATTCATAGATATGCTCATATGCAATTTAACTAATACTGTTTCTCTGATTCGGCACAGTTCTGTGTTATTAAGTTCGCACTTGAACTTGTAAGGCAAAGTGTGTTAAGTTTGGTGGCTATATAGCTAGTCCCACACTCTTTTCAGGTATAAAACAAAGAGATTCAAAAAGTAAAAATTCCACAATTTGGTAGGCTATATGGATACAGTCTGCAACTTAAATCTCGTTCATACCGTTTTAACTTTTCTAAACACGCGTGAATATGCCTACATGACAATTTGCAGCTTTCATGCAAAGGCCCCAATACCGCTTCATTCACATAAAGAAGTTATTGCAATATAAATAAGCAATTTAAACACCTTAGAAATCTACTCTCACATAAAAAGCAACACCGGTCATTGGATAAAGTTTTTTTTTCACCCTTAATATAATCTATATAAATACATAACAAATATGAAGTCAACATTAAAACAGTATTTTAACATCTGTCATACAGTAAACAGCTGGTTTGCTTTTTTTTTTTTTAATCGATAGTTGTGTGTTTTTATATAGGTTTATATTTATATAGCCTATTTGTTTATATTTCTGTGTGATGTGTTGTGGCGCTTATCCTGGCTTTTGTCAAGAGTGCGCATAAGCGAAATCATTGTCAGTGCTACACGTTTATAGGCAGCATTATGATGATTAAAACATACTTTGCTACAAAAGATGATTATATTGCTCTTTTATAAAAACTATGCGATTTAAGACGCTGCGGTACATTTGTTTATTTATTTAGCGCACTAGTTGAAATGTTTTGACCAGGCTATGTTATTTCGTAGCTATTATATGTTAGGCTTACCGGGTAACCTACAATGTAATGCACTGTTAAAGTAGTTCTCGCGTGTTTTTGCGATTTGTTTTCCCCCCACCCTCAATTTACTCTTTAAATGAACCAGGCTAAGACGGTGAACTTATTTACAAGAAGAACAGTTTTTTTTTCTTCTTTTTTTGAAAATTCCTGCTGAGATTGCGACGATTGCTGCGTCCATTTTGTATCAAACATCAAACCAAATGATACGACAAACGTGGAAATAAAACAACTCTAATGCATTTGATATCACAGTTGCCTGGATGCAGAAGAAAAGACTCTTTGGACTTAAGCAAGGTTTTCGCATTTTCCCCACATAACTATTAAATGTATAAACGAGCGTTGCGCTATAGTGGAAAACGCTTGGTTCTGGTGACAGCATGACAAAGAAGAGCGATAGAAACACTTGTTTCTCAAGAGAGCCACTCTGCCCAAGTGCAAAAAACGGCTCCTAGCCTATTTTTGAAATAATTTGACCATTATTTCATAAGAGAATTGTATTCAATAAATGTATTTTGACATAATTCGATATAGCCTCTATTTAACGTCATTAATGCTGGTATATTTATTAACTGGCCCTTTTATTCTTTTGAATTATTGCATTGTAAATATAACCTTGCGCACCCCTCCCCCCTCCCATTCCACCCCACCCATCATCTCCACCCCTTCCCGCTTTCTCTGTCTCAGTCACTGTCTGATTTGTCTTCCTTTGACGTGGTGCTGTGGTTGTACAGTCCCTGCGCCATCAGGTGTATTGCCAGACCGTTCTTGGGGCCGCTGGCTTTTTTGATTTTGGCCCGCTTATTCTGAAACCAGATTTTGATCTGAGATTCATTGAGGCCCAGTTCCTGCGCCAGACCCTGCCGTCGCTGCTCGGTCAGGTAGCGGTTGTTCTGGAACTCGGCCTTGAGTCTCTGGAGCTGCTCCGCCGTGAAGGCCGTGCGTGGTCGCTTGTCCTCCTTACTTGCGCTTTTCTTCTTTGGTTTACGAGATCTGGGACCTGCGTATGGGGATGAAATAACATACAGTTTTTAGAGCGAAGCACAAATTGCATAACAGGACCAATATATGCTAATCTGTTTTATGTTTATGCAGGGTCTGGAGAGAGGGGGCTGTAAACATGTTCAACGAAGAGTAGTAATTTATGAGTCTGTTTTACGTAGGCTTTATTTATTTATTTATTTTGCGTCACATTAGGGTGTGAGCAGTAGCCTATGGATCTCTCTCTCCCTCTCCCTCTCCCTCTATCTCTCTCGCTCTCCCTCTTTCTCCCTCTTTCTCTGAGTGGAGGCCATTAATAGGTAATGCGGGAAACCTCAGAGATGAAGCAGAATTTTGATGAGGGATTCGCGCCTTGCTCCACATGGACATTTCTTAGTTTTAAAAAAAAACCTTTTTAAACATCGAAATGGAATGAGTGGTCATATAGCGATCATACGTAAAAATTAACCCATTCGACATCATAACTGGTTATGACTGGTGTAAGTCTAGATCACTCTATGAAAATAAACACAACACAAAATTGCTTAACGCTCCGACTACGGTTGGATAATTATTTCATGAATATTTTAATGGAAAAAAAAAAAAAAGTTGCGCGAGGATAAGCTGACGTGAACGTAGCCTACAATTTAAACGCGAAAATAAAAATGAAAGACTGGCGCGACAAGGTAGCATATTATTCAACAGCAGTAAACAGTCCAGTTGCTTTCCTTGAACGAAAATAAAAGGATAGACCTATACAAATGGTAGACTTGTATGAAACGCACTCTCTCGTAAATGTCTCAATCAGCACTCCAATCTTTCATTTAAGATGTAACTGAGATATCATAAATTTAATATTTCCAACAACAATAACAAAATCGACGGACTAGGCTAAATGACCAACTCCGAGTTTGCTCTACGATGAATTAGCATTCAGTAGCCTAACTATAATGGTTTCTTCTGTTTTGAAATAGTAGCAATACAGTTTTAGTTAAATATTCAAGTTACGAAATACTTTACTGCGCACAAACACTCACGAGCAACTGCTAACTCAGAATAGTAAATGCAAGGCCTGCTCCATTGTCAAAAATATGCTAATGAAATATCAACAAAGACGGAAGGCTTACAGGGCAAAACCTTTGACAAAACCAAAAACTTGTGTGTGTATGTACAGCCATTCAGCGTTAAAAATGCATTTCTGTAATATTTTATTTACTTTAGTCTACTTATATTTAATTAAAAGTAAATCAACCTTGACACATTCTATTTCTCATCTCTTCCTTCAAACGATACCAAAAATATTATATCCACCATTCAATCCCAAAGCAAACGGTATGGAATTAAAATGAAAGACAATTACAATATATTAATAATAGCCTAACTCTAAAATAAGTATAATCGAATTTGCGAAAATTTAGTTAACTTATTTTATAGCCTACTTTTCTGAACGTTTATTGACGATCTTAAGCCTGTTTTGATGTTTTTGGACCTTTGTCGTTTTACTTAAGCAATAGATGATATAAACCCCATCGTAATGTTTCAGTATAGCCTATAAATGTTCAGAAATATGAAAGATATGAGATTTTATTTATTACGATATGTTTAGTGAATTGTTTATATTTTCACAAATGTGGCGGTTTGTATTTCAGCTTTTTTGGTTTGTTTTAGAATTGAAATGGCCCTCTAAAATTGGTATACGTGATAGTATAGATTAGATTAGATTAGATTAGATTAGATTAGATTAGATTAGAAACCAGTATAGATAAGAACTTGTAGAACTTTGGATGCATTTAACAGATTTCCCGACACATGCTAGCCTATATAAGAAAATATAGGGAAACGTACCTGACGATGGCCTGTCCGAGTAGCGTGTGCAGTAAACCCAAGCGGGCCACAGCATAGACTGACTAGGGTGTCCGTTTGAATTGCTCTGTGAACTATCCGATTCTGAGCCCAGGCACTGATCCACATTCTCCCCGCGGGGTTTCAGGGGCTCTTCGCTCTCTACCTCAGCCTTCTTTCCTCCGCTGCTCGTATGCGTTGTGGAAGTTCCCTCTGCTGGAACAGTACTTCCCACCTGTCCCGTGCTAGGACCCGTAGGGTTGTGATTCTCTCGAGCGCCGTGATTGCCCTCATCGCGCGTTATGTTCGCTTCTTTCTTACGGCCAAAGTCCGGCCGCAGGATGTTGTCGATGAAGAAGTTTGTGATTCTGTGCGGGAGCTGCTGGTTCCCTGGAGCTTGCAGAAGGGGTCGTATGGCACTGTTGGACTCGTCCGCTGCTCCTCGCTGTTCCGCGTCTCTTGCGCTCTGCTCATTCTCATCCATGCTGAGACACACTTTCCACGTTCCGTCCTTAACCCTTTATCGCTCTCCCGCACTCAGGCAGTCGCACCCCACTCCGCGGGCGACTCCGTCCACTTTGTTCACTTCAGCAAAATTTCAAAACTGAGCAAGAAAGTCTGTCAGTGTGTTTTAGCGACAATAAAAAGCCTTTGCGCACCGTGGTCACAAAGGAAAAACATAGTTACGCCTTCCAGTCACGGAATGTTCTCTGTTTAAGGTTGATAAACCGTAACTTTCCAGTTTGGTGCTATTTGTTTTATGCGCAATGCAACTATCGAGGCTTCAGTGGCTACTCTGAGAAGTGGGGCTCCTAACTGCTCGTGAAATACTTTCACTCTGGATTTTTGTTCTTATTTTTAATACGAGCCCCCAGTGACGTTACACTCCGGTATCCAAGACACGTGCCTTCAACCAATAGAATAGTCTAGAGTTAGTCACATGGCCCTGATTCGCGAGTAACAGACAACACTCATCCTTGCACTTTTAAAGGTACAGTGCTTCACCGAAATCCAAATTCAGACCGTGCCAAAAACGCAGCCTGCATACTGAACACGGACTTCACATTTTTTCCCCTCTTAATCATAGAGGTGTACTTGTAGCGTAATTATTTCTGCTGTGCATGTTTTTATGCATGTACCTAGCCTATCATTATCCAGATTTGGTCGTCAGCTCTCAATCCGAACGCACTCACGAAATCGCAGATTTTAAAATCCAATTTTTTTCAGAGAAATTTTTTTTTGTAGGCTACTGTTGAGTACTGCTAAGTTTTTCAGCAGGGGAAGTATTTTATTGTATCATTATATCGCAGTTTTGACTAACTGTAAAAATTGGTAATGTAGGCCTATAACACAGAATGCGTCAAACCAATACTGGAGAAACCGTTTCCGCAATGGAGTTTGCTGTTTCCAAACCATAATAACATTACAGTTTTCTTAATGTTTGATGCAGACATTTTACTTATATGAAAAGCAGTACGAAAATGTCCAGGTTCTCAATATTTATAATGTTAGCCTAGACTACAATTCATATGCTGTACAGCAATAAAGATTTTCGTAATATTGCACTATACAGAAAGAGTAAACGAAAACGGATATGCACGCATGCAGCCAGAGCTCTTCATCTGTCGATACGACTAGTGTAGTCCATATTTTTAGTGTAATTAATTATTTCATGCTCATTTCTTTGGACAGATGCCTTTGGCTCTTTAAACTTAACTGCTTATTTCAAAGAATATCAGCGTAGTCACGCCAAAAATGAAATTGTAGAACAACTTTCACTCGTTCATAAGCCTTAACCCTATAGGCACGGTGGCAACGCTGGAACCTTGTATAGCAGATACGGTTCCTGTCCCGCGCTCTCCAGGTACCACAGCAAATCCATGCATCGCTCACATCTGTGTGATTCAGATTAATTTGATCACACAACCTCGAGTCGTTATGTCTATAATGAAGGGCGCCTGAGGAGCATTTTTGGCTACGTTGACTGTAACCTACTATGTAGCACATCGAAATCAACTATAACAACGACTTGGTTATATATTTGAGCTCTTAACCATTTGTAAAGACATCACCTTGTTGGAGCTGCCAATATGGTTAGTCTAGTTTCTCCCAGTGAGCGTGCAGTAGCCTATGTCTTTTCTAACTGAAGAGGTTTCTGTGATTGCATTTCTCATTATGAAGTGTCTCTGGCGAGCCAAGACCATGCAATCCCTTTTCAAATTGGTGCACATTATCTGCCTAACCACGTCTTTTTAATGCCACTAACAAGGCATATCTTATTTCCTATTTGCAAGATTGTTTCCTTTAAAACTAAATATTATATCACATATAATATAGTCTTTCACTGTGGTTTCACTGAGTACAATTGTTGGAGGGACTAAAGCGGTACAATAGCCACTGGCCTGTTGTACACCTGCTCTTCTCAAGTGTGGAATGGACACGGCTCTAATCTAAGGGTCTTCAATGATGCATTGGTTTTAGGGGCATTCTTCTACAACGATTTTTAATCACCCGCAAGAAATTCACCGTCGACTTCATGCGCGGAATGGGTAAAAGACAATAGAGAAATTGACAGATCGCAAGCGCCGTGGCCTGCCCTCTATCCCTCTCTCTCTTTTG
This sequence comes from Abramis brama, assembly GCF_963993115.1. NCBI lineage: Eukaryota > Metazoa > Chordata > Actinopteri > Cypriniformes > Leuciscidae > Abramis > Abramis brama. The sequence goes on from NC_139965.1 coordinate 32,572,440, forward strand.
CCACAGTCAAGCCTGAAACACTCGCCCTGGTTTAGGCGAGAATTGCAGTGTACTCTTTTTTTTTTTTTTTTTTTTGCGCATAGAAAAAATAATTAGCCTATCCGACACGCATATCACAACAGTATAACAGCCAGCGCTAATTAAAATATAACAACAATGCAACCGATCATTATTGTGCTATTAGGGATTATATAAATGAACCATCCATGTGTCCTCCTTTACCCTCTATACTTCTGCTGCTTCATCATCTATACTGTAGGATATGTAGGCTATCTTGTGATTTCATTGATCCAATATGAGGAGTCCCCTCCCATAGCAACAAAACGCAGGTTAAGCGATGTAAGCACATAGCTTTACTAGTAGCTATACTTTTACTGTTGTACAGCAAAATAATATATAATAATAAACCTAAAGTGCATCTACTTATGCAAAGGTAAATCCTGAATATTCAACTTTTTATGCTGGATTATAGGCTATACATCATATGATTTAATATACGATGCCGTTTCAAGCAGGCCTGTCAGTGCTGATCTTTCATATCACGTTAATTTGACACTATATCTGCTATTTTGGGGCCAGTTCTTTATATGACAGCCTTAACTGCACTGGCAACACTAGTCAAACCCTGTGCACAGGATTAAGGCCATACGTTGATGTTTTTAATTGCCGTCATGATCCTTTCCGTCTTTTGTGTTGACTGTGTAGCCTTCACTTGCGCTTCCTGTCTATATGTTGTTCTCCAGAATGCGTAGTAGGCCTACCCTGAGGGATATTTCATTATCCTTATTCATCAAACATTTTGGTAAGCTTTTGCATTTCACCGCGCCATGATGCCCAGACAAAATAGTTTGGTCTGGTTGGCAATAATTCTACCTCTTCTTGAGCACTTGAAGCAAATTGAAAATTTTCACACAAGAATATATTTCTAAAGAATTTCATTGGATTTGCACCTAAGAAACGTTCAAACATTGGGACAGCAAGACTTCTTAAATTATCTTAAGGAAAATGTTAAGAGCATAGGGTATTGTCAATTAGGTTGAATCACGTTCAGTCTTTTTAAGAAATTAAATAGGCTATGTGTTGTTTTTACATTGTTAAAAGTAACCTTTGGTGATATTATAGAGAGAGGCTACAAAGAGTTTAAGTCCTGTTTTCAGCGGTATCTTTTATCCCAGAAGCCTATGTCCTATTTTTTATTTTATTTAGGCCTATATAGATTCCATGTAGACGTAGGCTACGACAAGGTTTCCCTATTTCGCTTAACATAGACAAAATAACGTCCATAGCATAATTAGGCTAAAGTTATCCACATTGGCTTAACAGAACAATTTTCAAAATATTAATAAAAAAAAAAAAGTATTTAGTTATGAAAAATGAATATGCTATTTAGTTGAGCTATTTTCATGTTTGTAAGATGCTTTTTTAATGTAAAAAATAAATCAAAAATAGCACCAACTGGCGTCCCATAGGAAAATGTTGAAGTGATGTGCCGTTTGCTCTCGAAAAGACCGATGATCTCAGTGTTGATAGAGGCCAATATAAAGTCAAAAATATGATGGATGGAGTCAGCGTATAGAGTTTTATTTGAATAGATGTTTTATATAGACTACCAGTTTATTTAGGAAATGCCTAGTGTTTGTCCCTCTGTGCGTTGTCTTTGGGCTCTCTTGAGCTTTAACGCACAGTATATGCCACTGGTTCAGTCACTACAATAGGTGCTGACGCGCTGACTCGATTTGTGAATGGAGGCGCTGGTGTGTGTGTGTGCGCGCGTGTGCGTGTGCGAGTCTTGGTGATCCTAGAGCTTGCAGCTTGATATAAAGGATAACACACGCCCCTTAACTCTCTCACTCTCTAACTGTCTTGCTCTCAAAAGACACACAAACACTCATACTAACACGGTCAGTCAAAGCACGCCTGTGATATGAGTCCTGACACCATGCAGGGCAGGATCCAGCCAACCACCAGTCTAGGATCTGCAATGACAAGATGACAGTTGTTTTCGATGTTACACATACATTTATTTTCTTCCCAAAGATTTGTAAAAGGTCTTTACATTTTACGATTCGAATAATGTTTTAAAAAATCTCCATACCTGAGAAATGCGAAGTGATTGCGCCAAAAAATCATTTGGTTGGCTATACCTAGCCTATCCATAATTTGGTCCAATACCAAAGAGTGAAACCAGTACTTCTGTGGGTATTGGCTAAAATAAATGCATGACTGATGCTTCTTGTTTTAAATCCAGATTCCTCCATCAAAGCCGGGGAACTGTCGGGGTCCGGATCCTAGCAGAGTGGACACTTTGAAAACGCCGGGAGGATAGAGTTGATAGGTTTTAATGCTTTTAATTCTAAAGCGTCTGATCGTCCTGGCGTAAATAAGTCTCCTTTCAGTCGACACAGTCTTGCTGTCCCTGACCCACCGTGCATGTGGCGTCCTCCACAAACCGAATTAAGGCTCTTTAGATGGGATCAAGTTAATTGAATGCTGCTCCCATCTTGAGACCCTTTTTTGGAGAAAATTGCTTCATTGACAGTCAAAGCTTTAGCCTTGTATCTCTCTCCACTCATCCCACCTTGAAGATTTCAGTGAATTGGAGAGACAAAACGGTTTTACGTGCTTGAGTAGACCCTTTTTTTCAACTAACTTTAAAAATCATTAATGATGCTTATATTTTCAGACACGGCTAACGTCGGTTGGCTTTTCAAATGCAAGAGAGTGCCACAGGTGCATTTTCACTTTCACAAATACCAAGCGTTTTTCTCCGTGAAAACTCGCATGTAGAGCGCCTCTCAAACATGTGTCAGCCCACATTATATTTCATCAAACGCTTTTTTCCCTTCAAATTAGTTTGCACCCAGAAAGTTTTAAAATGGTCTACACGGTTACGAAAGCCTTGTTGATCGTTCTTATAAATATATTATTTATGCACGTTTGATCTATAATCATAAGTTGTATTTAGATTATTTGTTTTTTTATATATAGGCTATATATTATGCATTGACAACACTGACATCCGTAAATAAATTATAGCCTATATCCATGCATAGGCCTAAACTATCGTTGTCTTTATTCCATCTTGTTAATTTCGTGCCATTTAAATGTTGTTAATTTTTTGTACTTTATGGAAGTGTTAATCAAACGTCTGTTATTTAGGCTACAGTATTTTTATCATTTTACTAAGATGAAGTTAGCATGTTTGTAAATACTGACTTTTCTAGTTTATTACACTAAGTAATCTGAGTTTCGTTTAAGTTATTTAGAGGTGATACAAGATGAAATAAAATTATTATTTAAAAAAAAGGTAATTAAAATTTAATTGCACGTAAACATTTAATTGATTATAAAAACATTAATCCTTGCTTAATTCTCAATTTCTTTTAAGATAATGTGTCTATAGCCTATGCCAGCCTAACAATGTGAGAAAAGAATTCGTTAAAATGTGTGCCATTTACTGTTCTCATTTCCAATTCATTTGAAAATAACAACATTTTCTAATACAAATATTATCAGAATAGCCCTATGCCGTTTTAAGAAATTCGTCTCCCATTCATCTGTTTGCTAATGCTTTAGTGTTTGTAAAATAACGGGTAACAATAATTATTAGTATTTTTTTCTTTTTAATAATTTCTCTTAAAATACACGCCATCAAGTTAAAACATAGGCCTATAGGTTTAAAATGTCCCTCAAATTGTGTAGCCAAATGGCTTTGATTGCTCTGCTGATTATTCGCCCGGTCTACTGATAAATAATATCTAAAGCACAGTGCTTTGTATATAGGCTAGTTCTTTTGAAAAAAAGCAAATAGCCTATGCTAAAGAAATGAAAATAATATTTTTCGAATATAGCGAATATTGTTTTGTTTTGTTTTCGTATGCGCAGTGGATGTTTGCCCCCTTTTTAAATATGAATAAGTGTAAAGGTGTATATGGACCCTTCACCTGCTGGGAAATCTTTATTGTGACAATTACTAAACACCACGTGTTGGCTATACACGTCAGGGTTAAGGTTTTTTTAAGAAGAGGAGGGAGCGGGTATGCGAACATAACCCATAAAAAAACAATAAGCAAATACTTTAGCGCTTAGTCCGCGTGCTATAAGTTACTTTTTCCGATGTCTGAACACCCTGGGTGGGTCACAGGATGCTATCATGGTTTCTTCGCGGGAGTTTAGATGTTTCGAATTCCATTGGCACCTGTTTCACGCGCTTGTGATTGTTTACGACCCTCGCGACAAGTGTGTCGCGTGACGTGCGCAATAATCACTTGTCTCTAAACACTTTGCCCACTTCCACTTCACTGTGCACTTGTTGCTTTACTCACTTTGGCGCGTCACTCATTTTTTAAAGTAATTAGTATGCTAATACATAACGAGCACGATGCACCTAGCACAGTCTGTCAACAGTAAGAGGTCATACGTTGGTGAATTAATATCTAACGAAAATAAGTAGGCTAACTATCAAAGAAAAAGGGGGCATGGATAAAGAAACGCGATATGATAGTCTAACGGGTCAAAAAAAAAAAAAAAAAAAAGAAGCCATTTGTATCTAATTTTCATTGTGGACTTGCTTTTTACTGCATATGAGGACACAAAATGGGCTGGGATATTCTTTGTGTGTGGCATCACTAATATCTTCAGATTCAGCATGTATATATAGAGAAGAGGCTGATTCCATGTGTTGCTGCCCCACCTTTAACCTAACCCCAAAGATATTTATTTTGACCACAGCTGAGATGAGAGGGCTTCCTGAAACAAGGCCTTTTACCAGTTGCCAATCATGGTAAGGCATAGACCTGATGAGATATGAGGTCAAATGTCTCAGAAAGTTTCTTTGGATCACGTTTAAAGTTTTGAATGCAGAATATAATTCTACCTCATATATTTTTAATGTAGCTTTGGTCTTTTTTTTGTACCCCAGTGTCCCTTCCAGTGCCCCTCTGAGAAAGCTGGAGTCCTCTTTTGTGCGTCTGTACTCGACCGGAACCTGCTCCGTCCACAGCTGCTCTCCTGCTTTGTGATGAGGAATGTGTCATTTCACCATCTTTCACACACTAATCTATTTATCTTCACTTCCCTGTTTTTGCACTTTTTGTATTCTTCATTCAATTTTAAAATATTCGAGTACATAAGCTGCCTATCCCTCTTTGTGCTTTGAATTCACAAATTTGACAGTGCTTTTCAAAGAAAAATTCAAAGAATAAATCTGTGCACAATGTTTTGAAGAAAAATCGAATCATTTTAGTCATCATATTTGAATTCAACTTGTAATAAACTAATAATATATTAATGTATTTATTTTCTTTCTTTAATATATTTAAATAATGTGTTCATATTCTCTTCATAATTGTGGCATTACATATAATTCTACCTCATATATTTTTAATGTAGCTTTGGTCTTTTTTTTTTTTTGTACTCCAGTGTCCCTTCCAGTACATTACATCATTTTTCATTAATCACAATAGGGGTATGAACAGTTAATAGCTGACTTAATTCAGAGATGCATATTGAAAGGGGCCCCTGCAAAATATTCTGGTCAAATGCCTAAATATAAAAACTCTAGCATCAAATCACATAATTTATCTAAAAGTAACATGGCAGAATGTCACGAGAAGGCCACTGACCTCAGGGTAAATGTCTTTTACATGATTTTTTTCATGAAAAATATAGCATTTTAAATAAAAGCAATATTTTGAAGAAAACCAAATAAATTTGATTATTTCAGTCCTTATGTGTAGGAAAATGGCAGTACATTAACTTATTTTATATTCCTCCCTTTCTACAGGTTGAGTAACAGCACAGACAGCTGATTTCTGAAAAGATAGAATATTATTGGACATGTATAGACTGGAATCAGTCTGTTTCCTATCAGAAATAACACTATTTCCTATTTAAAATAACAGTAGATACAGGTGAAGCAATTATAACAATTACAATTTTTTTTATCTTTATCATTATCAGTTAGACATTGTAAAAAAAAAAACACAACCCCTGAATAACAGGGTTATTTGTGGCACAGGCCTACTATTAGAGTGTGTCTTCATGTGCTTGATTAGGTTGTAATAGTGGCAGGCCTAACGGCAGTCAACAGACAGTTAATCCCAGACCGTAAAGCCATGTGTATTTCATTTGCACTGTAAAGGATTTGTGCGGATCAGTCGCTTCATGTGTCACCACCTGATATTTACTTTTCTGACTGCAGCCGTCACAGAACTGTGAAATTCATTCTACTGCACTCAAGGGGGAAGTATGTTTGATTTTCATTTGTACAATGCTTGAAGAATATCAGTTTTAATCTTCATTTTTTGACATTGTTAATTTAAAGTGGCTTGTAAATAAATGACTGGCCTAATCGTCATTCCGCACCCCCTTCATACACCTGGAGATCACTTGTAGTATTTCGTCCAAAGATTTAAAATAATAATAATAATAATAATACAGACCCCTTTGGCATTTGATGTCTGAATCCTAAATGAGATCAATTGTAACAAAATGTTAGGGAAGGTGGTTATGCTGTTATAATGACAGGTGAACCCTTGTTGTTGATTATTGTTACATTCATAAATCCTGTGACCTTGACCCTCCTTACTGAAAAGCACTTCGCCACCACCTTTACTACAAGAGAACTTGTCTTATGATCGACCATGGAATCCATAAACCAATTAGAACAGGCAGGACTGAATTAGATTGACTGAGGCGAATGGAAGTCCTGGTCAGTTGTGAGGAGAGAGACATGTTTAAATGCCAGACTGGCATTTGAATGGCATCGCGGGCAATTTGGACTGAAATGGTGCGCTGTTTTTTTTGTTTTGTTTTTTTAGCACCCTCCTGTAATACCGTCGCTGGTCTGTGTCCCATTAGGTCTAATTCTACAATTCATTATCTTGCTACCCTCGAAGATTGAGTGAGACTGCGATGAGACACTGAGCGAGAGATATTGAGTGAGAGAATGGAGAGAGATTGTCATTGTGGCTTAACATGCACAATGTCAATCCTTAGATTCAGTGACAGTGTTGACTGGGGCAGAAATTATTTCACAGCCTGGCAGTCCAATTTAAGATAATTTTGTTAGTTGAAAAATGTGGCGATTCAATTGGTCTGTTTTTGTCTAATTGTGCATGTTTCTATATGGCTGCATTATATCTTTTCAGGTGTAAGACCTTAGTCTTCTTTTTAATTTATTCTATCTTCTCTCTCCCTCTCTTTCTGTTTTTATCCCTCCACTCCCCTTCATCTCTCCTCCGCTTCCCTATCCTCTTGTAGTTCAGTCAGAAGCCAAAGAAATGTCAGGGGTGAGTTCAATAAGTCTGGGTAATTGCGATTCTGTCTTCTCGTCCGTTCGACTGAATCATCTTCCATTAGAGGAGTGGTGGGGGGGCCCTTACCCAGGGCCAAAGAGCAATCTAAATCCTCAACGCCTGTTAAAACCTTTGCAAGTCATCTCCATACAAACACGTGGAAGATCCACCAACATGAACAAACATTTCTTTTGTTATTTTGTTGTTCTTTATCTTTTGCTTGTACCTTTAGGACTGTTGGTATAAATAAACTTTTACAAGCAGATTTTAAAAAATTAGTGACAGTCTTCCAGAGCAAACTGAGGTTAAGTGTCTCAAGTGTCTCAGGGCACAATAATGACAGATATGAGAAACATCTTTTTAATGTTATCTTTTTATTGCTTTATAGTTTTAATTGCCCTGCCCATAACCACACTTTCACCACCAGCAATACTGTATTGTTGAGTCCAATTCTGGTGCGACTAAACTTTTTTTTTAAATTATTTTATTTCTTTATTGTTGCTGGTTTTGTGTTCAATAACCACCAGAAATGATAGAAAAGTGCTTTAAATATTGCTAAAAGCTATTTTCTGAAGAAGTATTCCCACATCTTCAGTGGTCCAGAATCACTTTTGAAACATCTGGTTTTTGTATTAGATGTGAAGGGACATCTCATATAACCAATGACATGCCTGTCACTGTTGAAGAGGGACCAGGAGCAGGGAGTCTTCACGCAACCAGGAGGGGTCCCTCTTTAATGAAAAATGTACAATACTGCCATCTGCTGACGTTAACTTGAACCAATTTTATGAAAGTGTTCATTGAGAAGGGAAAAAATAAATGTCAATTTACCCAGTGATGGACTGGCCATCCGTCCAAGATCCTGCTGGATAAAGGATAAAGCGGTTTGGAGAATTGATGGATGGATAATAAATGTCAAGTATGTGAAAGACACAATGCAACACTTTTTTCACTTTTATTGGGCAACTTATTTTTTATTGTACCATTTGTAATGTATTATGATTTACATTAATTTTAGCCTTCTGATTGTATTAGATAAGGTCTAACTGTGTTTGAAAAGGTAAAGAAGATGAAATTTATTTTTCTCTTGAATGTGGCAATGTTTAAATTAGAACCTTGTCAGATGATGTAGGCCTGTCTTTACTTATAACTATTTGTGTATTATGCTGGTAATTTGTTGAAATAAGATTTTCTTTTTAAAGGGGCTATATGTAAGAATTATCATGTAGGCTATCAATCGCTTTTTATTGCCAATGTGGAACAGATTGTGAAGAAATTTAAAAAAATAAACGAGACCTTCCCCCGACTTCCATGGTTGTCTAAGCCTGATTTACTGTACTGTAATGTTGATGTTTTATGCAAAGAAGAGGGATTAATTCAAACTATATTCTCACAGTCAGATCTCTCTCTCTCTCTCTCTCTCTCTCTCTCTCTCTCTCTCTCTCTATATATATATATATTAGTACTGTCAAACGATTTTTTTTGTGATTAATTGCAATTAAAAACACTTACGTTTTTTGTTTTATAATGTAGTAATTTTACAGTTAATCTCCAAATTAATGTAGACAACATAAAGACAGTATATTTTAAATACTTGTTTAATGGCATCTTTGTATGAATGAAGGCCAGTATCACTACTACTAATACAGCTACCCCCCCCCCCCCCCCCCCCCCAGTTTTAAACATTAATTATAGCCATTCAACATTACAGTGTAATTGAAAGCTATACATTTTTTTTTTTTTTTTTACATTTATTAGGCTTCAAAAAATATAACAACTTTTATTTTAAGTGAACTTCAAACAATTCTCACATAAACCCATAATAAATGTCATATTTATCTGTCTAACAGTATAGGCTACAGAAATTGAATAAAGTTCAAACAGTCTGCACTGCATAACTTATAAATTAAATATAGACGAATCCTTATTAAAGCTACAAAAGTTATTTTTAGTCAAGAGCAGTGAGTAATTTTCTCTGTTACCTTTGTTCTTTGATTAACTTGACTGACAGACAGAATTAGTGGCTGCTGTCACTTTGACATCTGATGCTGCTGACAGAGACAAGGATCTCACACTTGTCTCATTCTCTTTCGTTAATTTAAAGGGATAGTTCACCCAAAAATGAAAATTAGCCCATGATTTACTCACCCTCAAGCCATCCTAGGTGTATATGACATTCTTCTTTCAGACGAATACAAAGTTATATAAAAAATGTACTGGCTCTTCCAGGCTTTATAATGGCAGTTAATGGCCGTTTATGTTAAGTCCATCAAAGTGCATCTATCCATGATAAAAGTGCTCCACATGGCTCTGGGGTGGTTAATAAATGCCTTCTGAAGTGAAGCGATGTGTTTGTGTAAGAAAAATATCCATATTTAAAATTTTATCGACTAAAATAACTAGCTTCCGGCAGACAAAAGACAAACACTTTTGTTCCCAGTCAGGTCCCTGCAACGTGACTGCTGCAGATTCATCTCGGTGTTTAAAAATGTTGACATGGAAGAAACATAAATCAAAGTCTGAGGAAGGGACCAGCTTCAGGTATGGGTTGCCATCTTGTAATTACGGTTACGACATGGCGTGAAAGCAGCATAAGCTTGTTGTTTTGGTTCAGGAGGAACTGTAAAGGCGGCTGCTCTTTGTTTCCAGCGCTCGGTGACTGTATGTCTAAGGCTGTGTCTGAAATCGCTCCCATAGCCTACCATTAAACAGGGCACTATTTGACGGGACAGCCATTTGTAGTGGTGTCCGAAACCTAGTGGACATTACTGAGTGCACTCATTCAATCCCACATTGCACCGCAATAAGTATGCTCAATGGCTAGAGAATACCCATAATGCACTGTGATAGTCACGTGTCGAATGACCAGAAGATGGCGCCAGTAGCTGAATCAGCTATCCACTTTGGAAACCGCTGGTCCAATGTGACTAAAGCGTAATATCATACAGGTATAAATTCCCTTTTAATTCATTATTAGTTTGTTTAATTACGGTTTATGTATGCTAGTTTCCATGACAGAGTTCAAGATAAATCTTTTCATTACAGAGCTCCCAGTTTGCTACGTTTTAAATTATTATTAAACAGCACAAACCATGCAAAATCTGCATCAGCCACATACATTTTCCTGTGTACTCTCAATTAGTGGATTAAAATTTAAGGAGCATCTTTCTAATTCATTTTTCGTTTTAATAATAGCTATGATACCTGATCTCTTATTTGAATATTATACAAATTTCTGACAAATTACTATTAACATTTGAAAGGTTCAAGAATAAGCCTGACGTGACACTTTGGAGAATTGCTGGATATAGCCTATAGTGCTAAAGGAACTTGGTTAGCATTGTGCAAAAAAAAGTGCTGTATCTGACTGATGCGTATCTGTTTGTCAGAAATAGAGATTCCCCGAAGACCATTACAAATTTAAGATGCAAAAATCGGGAAACTATAGTAAACAAATAAGGGGATATATTGGACACCCTTGTCTAATACCACGTGTGAAGTAAAACCCAGGGAAGTGCCATATCTTCATTTAAGTGTACAGTTGTAATAAAGAGTTATAGGCTACTGCCATACAAAAATAATCACCAAAACTAAATTTTTGCTCTGATTTAAAAATAAAATGTTCTACTGAATCAAGAGCTTTATAAAAATCAAGTAAAAGAATAAAACTATTATGTTCCACCAAATTGCTATAATAAAATAAGTCTAGAACTAATCTAATGTTTTTCATTATGTGCAGTCCCTCATAAATCCAGACTGAGTCTCATCTATAACACTATCATCCAAACATTCTTTAAAAAGTCCAAACAAGTCTTTTAGCAAATATTATGGCAAAAATTGTATAATCGTTTTTAATACCCCACCCTCTATTCAATAGTCCATTTCACTTGGAAATAGGTTACAACACTAAAGTAAAGTCGGTTGTAACTTCCAGGTCTTGCAGCCTTTAAGCATGAAACATTTCTTATGAAATTTCTTAAAACTCAATGAAACGGAATGCATGATTAAAATGTTTGTAATTATAGCCTATATAAAGACAAAACAAATCAACTTTAATTATTCTGTTTAACTCTCCCGCCATATTTAAAATTTTGCTAATTTATTAATAGTATATATATATATATATATATACTATTAATAAATTAGCAAAACTTGACCACTCAATATTTAATATTAAGTTATTTTAATTATCACAATTAAAGTTTTAATTTTATTAAAATGAACAAGCACAACATTCAGCATTCAATCAAATATTCTTAAAGATTTATTATTATTAATAATGTTATTTCAACAGAATATCTCGTTATTTCAACATAATATGTGTGCGTGCAACAAGCAAGATGTGCATTTGTAAATCCGGTGACAAGTGCATTGATTTTTATTAATAAACTAGTCTTTTCTGTCAGTGTCGACTGCAAAGATAAAGTTGACGATCGCCATCTCCATAGTGAACGCGCCTATAGAGAGAAATGCACAATGGATTACATAATCAGAGAGTAGCCTATTTCTTTTCGTTTTGAATGGTTTCATTTAAAGACATTTCAGGCTTTCTGTAGATAGATTTCTCATGTCTGTGAGGCATATGCTGAGTTTTGGTTAATTTATTATGAGATGTGCTCCAGTTCACGTGCAATGCTAGTGACCACGCCGGCGCCTCCATGTCATGATTATATTGTCTGCTATATTTGCTTCTTATTTATTAAATCCAGGTTAATTTATTAAAATTAAGATACAATTTATACAAAGCGAAATTCACTTTAAATGTCTGACCCACTCCATGTCTCCCAATAGCCTATATTGCACATCCCATTTTACTCATGCTCTTCACTTTTCATAATCAACATAGATAAAAAAAACAAACAAAAAACATTAAAATATTTTAACAAATATGAAACTAAATGCTTTTATTTAATGGCTACACCACGTATAGTAGGCCTAAAGACTCTCTATTTGTTCAAATTGCTGCACATTCATTTAATTCTGAATTTTGCACACATTAGTTGAAAGGCATTGGTTTGTGCATAGTAAAACATATCTGGAACATTTATCAAGTTCACAGATAATTGTGCGTGCATTTATTAATCATTATGATACTAAAATCATAATAAAGTAGGCTAGACTATATGTACAAAAAAAATCAGATGAGCCCAGAATATAAACTTAACATGTTTAATTACACGTTAAGCATTTTCCTCCATAGAAAACCATTATAAGAACGCTTAATGTGGCTTAATGCAGATTAGAATGTCCCCTTATTATGTCGAAATAACGACTTATGTCGAAATAATGAGATATTATGTTGAAATAACGACTTAATATCTCGAAATAACAAGATACGTTTTTTTTTTCTTCACCATGCAGTTCAGGGCTTCCATAGAATACAGCCTGAATATAATTGCTTCCAGAAATTATTTTTGGGATGTTATCGGGGTGCTTTGGGGTGCTACCATTTCTAGGCGTGTTCCCCGAACCATACCTTAGGAAGCTAAACCTTCTTACGTGCGACATTACCAGGTGCTGTCCGTGGCGATGGTGCTGAATTGGTTAATATCGATGGCTCGAGAATCAATTCACTGCATTATGTGAGAAAGCGGTGTTCTTTATAAAAGAAGCACTTCAGAAATAGTTGAAATTTCATTTATTAGGACTCATGGGATATTATAAAAATATATATATATATATACAGTGAGGAAAATAAGTATTTGAACACCCTGCTATTTTGCAAGTTCTCCCACTTGGAAATCATGGAGGGGTCTGAAATTGTCATCGTAGGTGCATGTCCACTGTGAGAGACATAATCTAAAAAAAAAAAATCCAGAAATCACAATATATGATTTTTTAACTATTTATTTGTATGATACAACTGCAAATAAGTATTTGAACACCTGTCTATCAGCTAGAATTCTGACCCTCAAAGACCTGTTAGTCTGCCTTTAAAATGTCCACCTCCACTCCATTTATTATCCTAAATTAGATGCACCTGTTTGAGGTCGTTAGCTGCATAAAGACACCTGTCCACCCCATACAATCAGTAAGAATCCAACTACTAACATGGCCAAGACCAAAGAGCTGTCCAAAGACACTAGAGACAAAATTGTACACCTCCACAAGGCTGGAAAGTGCTACGGGGAAATTGCCAAGCAGCTTGGTGAAAAAAGGTCCACTGTTGGAGCAATCATTAGAAAATGGAAGAAGCTAAACATGACTGTCAATCTCCCTCGGACTGGGGCTCCATGCAAGATCTCACCTCGTGGGGTCTCAATGATCCTAAGAAAGGTGAGAAATCAGCCCAGAACTACACAGGAGGAGCTGGTCAATGACCTGAAAAGAGCTGGGACCACCGTTTCCAAGGTTACTGTTGGTAATACACTAAGACGTCATGGTTTGAAATCATGCATGGCACGGAAGGTTCCCCTGCTTAAACCAGCACATGTCAAGGCCCGTCTTAAGTTTGCCAATGACCATTTGGATGATCTAGAGGAGTCATGGGAGAAAGTCATGTGGTCAGATGAGACCAAAATAGAACTTTTTGGTCATAATTCCACTAAACGTGTTTGGAGGAAGAAGAATGATGAGTACCATGCCAAGAACACCATCCCTACTGTGAAGCATGGGGGTGGTAGCATCATGCTTTGGGGGGGGGGGGTTTCTGCAGATGGGACAGGGCGACTGCACTGTATTAAGGAGAGGATGACCGGGGCCATGTATTGCGAGATTTTGGGGAACAACCTCCTTCCCTCAGTTAGAGCATTGAAGATGGGTCGAGGCTGGGTCTTCCAACATGACAATGACCCGAAGCACACAGCCAGGATAACCAAGGAGTGGCTCTGTAAGAAGCATATCAAGGTTCTGGCGTGGCCTAGCCAGTCTCCAGACCTAAACCCAATAGAGAATCTTTGGAGGGAGCTCAAACTCCGTGTTTCTCAGTGACAGCCCAGAAAACTGACTGATCTAGAGAAGATCTGTGTGGAGGAGTGGGCCAAAATCCCTCCTGCAGTGTGTGCAAACCTGGTGAAAAACTACAGGAAATGTTTGACCTCTGTAATTGCAAACAAAGGCTACTGTATCAAATATTAACATTGATTTTCTCAGGTGTTCAAATACTTATTTGCAGCTGTATCATACAAATAAATAGTTAAAAAATCATACATTGTGATTTCTGGATTTTGTTTTTTAGATTATGTCTCTCACAGTGGACATGCACCTACGATGACAATTTCAGACCCCTCCATGATTTCTAAGTGGGAGAACTTGCAAAATAGCAGGGTGTTCAAATACTTATTTTCCTCACTGTATATATACACTCACCTAAAGGATTATTAGGAACACCATACTAATACTGTGTTTGACCCCCTTTCACCTTCAGAACTGCCTTAATTCTACATGGCATTGATTCAACAAGGTGCTGAAAGCATTCTTTAGAAATGTTGGCCCATATTGATAGGGTAGCATCTTGCAGTTGATGGAGATTTATGGGATGCACATCCAGGGCACGAAGCTCCCGTTCCACCACATCCCAAAGATGCTCTATTGGGTTGAGATCTGGTGACTGTGGGGGCCATTTTAGTACAGTGAACTCATTGTCATGTTCAAGAAACCAATTTGAAATGATTCGAGCTTTGTGACATGGTGCATTATCCTGCTGGAAGTAGCCATCAGAGGATGGGTACATGGTGGTCATAAAGGGATGGACATGGTCAGAAACAATGCTCAGGTAGGCCGTGGCATTTAAACGATGCCCAATTGGCACTAAGGGGCCTAAAGTGTGCTAAGAAAACATCCCCCACACCATTACACCACCACCACCAGCCTGCACAGTGGTAACAAGGCATGATGGATCCATGTTCTCATTCTGTTTACGCCAAATTCTGACTCTACCATCTGAATGTCTCAACAGAAATCGAGACTCATCAGACCAGGCAACATTTTTCCAGTCTTCAACTGTCCAATTTTGGTGAGCTCGTGCAAATTGTAGCCTCTTTTTCCTATTTGTAGTGGAGATGAGTGGTACCCGGTGGGGTCTTCTGCTGTTGTAGCCCATCCGCCTCAAGGTTGTGCGTGTTGTGGCTTCACAAATGCTTTGCTGCATACCTCGGTTGTAACGAGTGGTTATTTCAGTCAAAGTTGCTCTTCTATCAGCTTGAATCAGTCGGCCCATTCTCCTCTGACCTCTAGCATCAACAAGGCATTTTCGCCCACAGGACTGCCGCATACTGGATGTTTTTCTCTTTTCACACCATTCTTTGTAAACCCTAGAAATGATTGTGTGTGAAAATCCCAGTAACTGAGCAGATTGTGAAATACTCAGACCGGCCCGTCTGGCTTAAATCACCTTTCTTTCCCATTCTGACATTCAGTTTGGAGTTCAGGAGATTGTCTTGACCAGGACCACACCCCTAAATGCATTGAAGCAACTGCCATGTGATTGGTTGATTAGATAATTGCATTAATGAGAAATTGAACAGGTGTTCCTAATAATCCTTTAGGTGAGTGTATATATATATATATATATATATATATATATATATATAGCCTAGCCTACATATTTTAAAATTGTATCATATATTGCTGCCATATAACCATTTCAAATTTTTACGTGCTTTCTTCTCTTTCCCATTTTTGTTCGCTGAGGTGGAGCTGCGATGAAATATTCTTCTTGTAAATATTTTCCAGCATTTCAGTAATACAAGTGTACATCTTACATAGGCTACGGTGCTCGGCAGTGATCAAAAATGATTTAAACAGTGAATTTTGAATCTCTTCTTGTAAACTCAGAGATGTGGATTCAGACGGCTATTAAATTCCCACACAACCTGTTTGTCCAAAAAAAAAAAAAAAACAGTAGGTAATTTGGCCAGGGATTTTTACGGGGTTGGATGAGAAAAAACACTGACATTATGGATTCGGACTGCAATAAAATCACCTGCAAAAAAAAAAAGTTGAAAATTCAACTGCAGTAGCCACCGTTCAACCTGAAGAGGGCAGCACTCAGACGTTTTTACACCATATATTGTAGAATTAAAACACTTTATACCCAAATGTCAAAAAGTTACTCGAATCAATGAACAGCACTAATAAAGCATTCTTACAGATCATTAACTAAAAAAAGTTGGTTTAGGGTTTAGTTACCCTTTAAAGAACACCGCTTTCTCGCATAAATGCAGTGAAGCAGGCAGCCCCTGCACGAGAGAATAATTGATATCAACAAATTCAGCACCATTGCCACGGACAGCACCGGGTAACGTCGCACGTAAGAAGGTAGGCCTATATCTTAAGCAGCTTCCTAAGGTATGGTTCGGGGAACACGCCTAGAAATTGTATACCTTTAGTTAAGTTATACCTTAAAGGAGAACTCCGGTCAATTTTAACATTGAGCTAATTTTTTTGTAAATTTGGAGTGCTGTCAGTACAGTGAACAACGACAAAAATCGGTGTTGCCTACACCGTGTTATCCTCTTTTTAAAATTTGCACCCTGTTGACCCTGTTGAGGAGAACTGGCCCCCGACTGAGCCTGGGTTCTCCCAAGGTTTTTTTTTTTTTTTTTCATTAGGTCACCTGATGGAGTTTTTCGGTTCCTTGCCACTGTTGCCTTTGGCTTGCTCAGTTGGGGATATTTGGGGATATTTAATTTAATTAATCAATCAACAATACTATTGATCAGCATTACCAAACATGGACGTTTTCCACTAGAAACAAACATTGATGTATTATTTTAATTTAATACTGTGAAGCTGCTTTGATACAATCTGTATTGTGAAAAGCGCTATATAAATAAACTTGACTTGACTTGACTTAAATGGGGCAAGTTTTAAACCTGCTTTTAGCCTCTTAAAGGAGCCATATGTAAGATTGTGGCCAAAACTGGTACTGCAATCACTTTCAAATTACTGTAGAGCGGTGTATCCCCTCCCCCTCCCCCTCCCCCCTGACTTGAGGTTGCCAGATAGGCTGCAGGATCCAGCAGGAACTAGGCTGCTACGTAGCTGTGGTAACTAGAGCAGAGCTGGCAACCCCGATGCCGAAACAACACCACTGACTTCGTGATTGGTAGATAGGTAGAGGGTGGCGCTTCAGGCCAAAACACAAGATGACAACATCAACATCAGTTGAGGGCTGCAACTTCACTTTTTAAATGACAATATCCTGGCCGTACTACTGTTGTCAGTGATATAAGTATTTGAAATGAACATGATTTCTTAATGTCTAGTGACATATCAGGGCCATTTTATGATTAATTGAAATACATTTCTTACACACAGCTCCTTTAACATCCTTGATGTGTCATTACAAGTGCCCAGCCATTGTCAGTGATTCCTTCAGAGTGAACACGGTGAATCTGACTGCAGTAGATGTGAAAGATATGAATAAAAGTGATGTTAATTCAGCCAGCGCACATACCTGTATTTACTTCCTGTTTTCGGTCGAAGTCCACAGTAGTCGATTGTCGAGTTCTCCACTGTTGCTTAGTTACCTATGATCACGCGACAGTACAGAGTCGAACTCGACAATCGACTCTGTACTGACAGTACTCCAAATCACTAGCGGCGCCAGGATTTTGATTGTAGGTGGGCCCCCAGAAAACTGGATGGGCCAGTTAAAATAAGCAAAAAAATAAAATAAAAAAAACGGGTTCCCCTTCATCTCCGTTTCAGCGCTTTTCTGCAGCACTGAGGACAGCGACTCAGTAGCCTACCTGAATTTAATGCGTAATTAGCATAGGTTAAAAAAAAATTAAACAGGAATTTTTTGTTGCTTTTTTAATACAATTACAATTTCATTTAATTTATTGTTTAATAAAATTATAGGCCTATTATTTTTAGTTTATTAACAGCAACAACAGCTGTAAAGATGAAGTTGACGATCGCCATCTCCGTAGTAGTGAACGCGCCTATAGAGAGAAATGCACATCATGGATTACATAACCAGAGAGTAGCCTATTTCTTTTCGTTTTAAATTGTTAAAAAGACATTTCAAGCTTTCTTAAGATATATTTCCTGTCTGTGAGGCATATGCTGAGTTTCGTTAAGTTAGGATGAGATGCGCTCCTGTTCACGAGCAATGCAAGTGACCGCGCGGGCGCCTCTATGATTGTGTTGTCTGCTATATCTGCTTTTTATTTATTAAATCCAGGCAATTGGTTGAAAAAATAAATAAAATAAAAATATTAAAATTAAGATACAATTTATACAAAACGAAATTCACTTTAAAAAAGTCTTTCTGCAAAACAAAACTTAATTAAGTGGTCAAAATCATTTCTGACCCGCTCCATGTCTCTCGATATTGCTCATCCTATCTTACTCGTGCGGTTCACTTTTCATAATCAACATAGATGAAAAAATAACATTATAATATTTTAACAAATATGAAACTAAATGCGCTTATTTAATGGCAACAACACAGTAGGCCTACAGACTCTCTATTTGTACAAATTGCTGCACATTCATTTTATTCTGAATTTTGCACACATAAGTTGAAAGGCATTTGATTGTGCATGCATGTAAAACATATCTGCAACATTTATCAAGTTCACTGATAATTATGCATGTATTTATTAATTATTATCTTAATGAATAATGTAACAAGGACGAAGCATGTAAACTGCATTGTTTGTTTAGAATGGAATGGATCGCAAATAGATCTGAATGAAGAAACGTACAAAACCATAGTAGAAAATGGGTGGGCCCGGACCTAAAATGGGTGGGCCCAGGCAATGGTAGCGCCGCGGCTGCTCCAAATTTACAAAAAAATGAGCTCAATGTAAAAATTGACCGGAGTTCTCCTTTAAGAGTCTTAGTAGCGCGCTAAGAGACAACGTTATCGGGAAACGCAGCCAAGGACGATAACGATAAAGATATAATTCTAAAAATCGTTCTCAGTATTAAAAAATAGCAGAGTTCACTCCACAGCTATAATGATAACAGGACAGAGAAACGATATCGTTGGAATCACTTTCAGAACATTTTTATCCAGCTGATGAACGATAAAAACATTGACAGCCAATCATTATCCATCCTGTAATTCGAGCATTTAGAGTGACGCGCTTAGAATAAACAGAACGATCGTCCGCTGGTTTGGACGCTAATGTAGTTATCAATATGAACGGGCCTTTAGCCGATACATAAATCCTTGTTATTGTTGTTTGCCTGTTTTTTTTGTTTTGGCATAAAGATTAAAAATAAATTATAAAAAGAGTAGCCTATATCTTGATTCTACCGATACGGATCTCTCCCAACAACATACAAACCAAGTGCAGCTGAATACATCAGAACATATTACAGTTTAGACCAGTTGTCTCTAGTTATCTGTTATTTCAATGAAGCAGCATTGCATTCTATGCCTTCAGGATTCATTCTTTTAAACATTTATTTAACATGCATTTGGGCAGCTGTTGCCGTTGCAAACAGAATATAAATCAAAGGGTGGGTAAAGGATTATTAAGTATGTGCATTCACATACATAGACATGTACAGTCAATCATAATTGCTGGTATACATAGATGAGGGGGTAGGGGAGATAAGTTCTCAGATGACTTCCTCTTGGTCCAGACAAAAGGGAAGAGAATGAAGGCTGAGAGATAGTGGAGGGAGAATGATTTATTTGGAGAAAACATGAAAGTATATATGGAAACAATATACTGGAAACATTCATTTTTATTTTAAAAGATACTTAAAGATACTTTAGAATGCATCTTTAGAATTTCAGTAATGTTTCACATATAAAAATGTGTTGCTGCTTGTTTTTTCAATCAGCTTCTCTGCTCAGTGGTGTGAGGAACAAGGCAAAAAGCAACATTTAATGCACCTGAAAAGTTATTGCGTAAATTTAGATTGACTTTTTGCAACCTATATATTTTGAAGATGAAAAGCTGGCCTTAATAGGTTACACAATTTAACTTAAACCCAAACCAATGTTTATGACTCAAAATACTACATACATAAACAAAAAATTATTTTAGCATTTAATATTACAAACTCCTGCCTGGAGTCTATTGTTGAAATAATGTTATTGGGCAGAAGAGCTCAATGTAACCAGGTTAACAACTCAATGAAGGAAAATTATACAATTTGACATTGTATTAATGAATAAAAAGCTTTTTTTTAATAAGCACACAAGTCTCAAGAGTAAATGAATAGCTCAGACTGTTGTACAACACACAATTTTATTGAATTTCATTCATCGTTGAACCTAAAATAATATAATGAACCAAAGTGTTAAAGACACATGCACTCACTCCTAGAAACACATAATTGCATTTCTCTCTCCCCTTTAAATAAAGCTTTCATTCAGTTTTACATCTCTCATTCCCTGAAGCTGAGAGGTTCAGACAGAGCCTGTTACTCCTGAGAGCAACGTTTATCATGGTTTTAAAACATTTCCCTCATGTTCTTCTAACATTCCCAAAATACAGCACACAGCATTTTGCTTAAAATGATTTTTCTCCAACATACTACTGCTAGTAAAGACAAAGAAAAACATGATGTTGTTGTTGTTTCTTTTCAGAACAGTGGAAATGGTCATTGGTATCATTTGCAAGATTATCTTTTGTGCGTGACTTCTTTTAAAAATGAGTTTGCGGTCATACTACACCTTCACATATACGCAAGAACAATTTATTTATTGCTGGTTTGTTGCTATACTGCATACAAGTCGTCTGGGGTACCTTAACATTGTAAAAAGTAATAAATATGAAACAATACCAGGCTCAAAGAAACTGATTGCACTTAATTTGCTGAGATCCCCAAACCTACACACTAGCCCTGTGATACCTCTCATATTAACTATAGAAGCCGCTACAGGTGATAAGCAATACACAATAAATGAAGTACAAAGAAAAAGAAAAATGACTGTACTGGAGAACAAGTGACAAAAGCACTTAATTCTATAATAAGGCAATCACAGATTGCAAACCTTTGAGGCCTTCCAACCTTTAAATGGACTACATTACACCATTTCAAATGATTCTATGAGTTTACATTAATACAAATAGGCATCCTTGACGTTTTAACTTATGTTCGACTTTTATTTCAAGATGCCACTTCATTTCTCGATAACTAATTTTTCTAGTTTTACTTTTGGTCTGCGTTAGCAACAATGTATGACAAAAATATGATAAATTCAGTCAATATACTACACTAACCAGCCTGCACAAATGTGATTGGCAATCAAACCTCTCTGGTACTCATAATAACACTCAAGGCGGTCAGTCTGTATGGGAGTCTCGCAGTGCTGCAGGTTTTTTTCCAAAAATTAAACTACAACAAATCCTATATATACAGTACACAGACCTCTTTGGATATTTTGCACAGTCTTGATTTTTTTTTTCCCTTTGATTTCTCTTTCGGTTCTCCAGCACAAAGTAAAACACAAAAAAATGTGCACTTCCACACCACCTTTTTTTCCCTAGTCTTAAACATAGGACCAGCACACACACTCATTTGTATACACAAAGTTTCACTAAGCTATGATTTTGTACAGTCCTATATTGGCAGTCCAGCAACCTGGTAATAAGGAGACTGACGTTACCAGTAACACTACTGCAAGGAACTGTAACAATGACGACGCTGATGGTAGTAATGAATGCCAGGGGTGTTCGAAGGTGCTGTTCATGGCACACCGGGCCATCTCAGACCAACCCGCTCTTTTGTTTTCTTGTATCATTATAAAGAGGAGCAAAATTAAGAGCAGAAGTTACACTTGGACAGAAACCAGGGACACCCAATATAGTCTCAGTTTGCACGCCCTCTTTTTTGGCACTCTTCAGGAGCTCATTTCATGACCTCTGACACCCGCTTAGTCATTATGAGGCTTCTCAGTCGAGCCCTGTGGAAAAACAGACAGTCCATTAGTAAAGAAAATAGTGTTTGCATTACCAAATAAAACAGCTTGATTTGCATTATCTCCCTAATTCCCATAGAATATAGGGCATAAACTGTACTAGAGTGCAATACATGAAGCAATTGAATTAATATATTTAAATTCAAAATTGGTTGTCACAAAGCTGAACCTGGTCCAGTTAAAGCTCACTTGGCCCCTCAAAATTGTTACTATAATTAGTATGCACTATATATGACAAACACAAATTATACAAGGCTTGTGTGGATGGGGGAGTCCTGTAAAATATGATAGCCTCTCATAGGTCAACACTCTCTCACATGCCTCACCATGGGCAGCTGGCTAGCCTCCCAAGAAGACTAAAGATTGCTATATTTAATCATCCAAACTAGGGGTGTGCATGAATATTCGATCTGTAATTATTATTTGAAAACGGACGGAACGCATTTTCTCTGCACCCGGCCTTATCAGACTGAGGAGCCAACTTTAACCTAGCATGTGAATATTCTTTTTTTCCTCAACATGAACATGTGAAACAAACAGGATAACAATATGTCGACTCGAGTGTATATGTAGGCTACGTTCTGCATGAAAACTGGAGCAGTCGGCATTATTAGAGTTTTTCCCTTTCGCTCTGCTTCATCTTAAATGCTTTTGTTTTGTATATTTTTTGTATACACACTGTTTAATGTTTTCAACTAAAACAAAATCTCGAGATAAAATGTAAGCTTGTTGTGTATATTTGCTAATCAGAAGCTTGTTAAGAAATGGTGACAAACGTAATGATTAAAAAAATAACGTCTTTCTCGTTAATCCAAACAATGTATAGTGCAAATTGTTTAATGGTAATCAATGCTGTACTTCAAATCTTCACAAAAGTTTCAGTGGTCTGTTAGTACTAATACATACAAATTTTAATTGGTAAGAGTTATATTTAGAAATAGTCAGTTGAAGACATCGCTTCCAAATAGAGATTCACAGAGGTCCTGGTTTAGTATTCAGGGGTCCTGGTTTAGTATTCAGGTTGGCTACATCTAGTATGGGAAGTCCATTGAATCTCTCAACTGGCCATTTCATAAAGAAAGTTGAGAAAAATACTAGCAGAGCACTAATCCCAATTGGTCAAGCAAAATCAGCTGGTGCCAACTCGAAAACAAAAAACACCAAGTAACAACATGTAGAATGCACCACTTGGAGCCAGTAAAGCACTTTGACCATTAGCATGAAAAACAAGGAGCGTAATCTGCTTTCACGCCCTTATTGAGAAAGAACGAGGTTACGTCAGCAAGACAAAGAGGCACAGCTGACTGAGAAGGCTTGGATGGGATGGCACAAACATGCCTCAGACTACAATCAGCAACTAATTAAGATGTCCAGGCATGACGTATCAGCCCAGGCACGTGATAGTGAGGGTGTCAACAGCAATGGAAACTTAAACTGATCACTCTAAAGGAATGTACTTGATAGATTTTTACACATTTGACCTTACACATTACTAATTAATTTATGAGTGTTGTAAGAGAATGAAGTACAGTCTAAATCCCTAGTTTTTCCTGAGATCAGGTACATTTTCAAATCAAACTTTTTTTTGGTTCTCTAACACAACATCTATAAAAGTTACAAGGAAAACTGCCAACCACTTTTCAGCTAACTCATGGGTCCACAAAGAAATTCCATTTGCATAAAGTTCTGATCTTCATCAAATACAGTAACCAAAGCTAAAGTTTGTCATTGTGCTGCCTTTTATAAATGAAAAACTTGGATCCCAACTACGTCTGAATCAGTTTGTGAAATCACAGACATCGTTTGTTAACAACTATCTTAAATGTTGTTTACAAAACTAATCCTGTCTGAATAATGCTTAAGGTTGTATGTTAAATTGTAAACATTTAAATTGTTGTGTGTAATAACCTGGGTCTGAGTCTGGTTTGGTTCCTAAATCATTCAAGTTTGTTATTATGAGAAGAACGAAGCATTTACACTGAACGCTGTGAATAGCTAAACCATTCCAGGATACAGTTTCACTTTTGCTTATGTGGGTGTGCCCCATTTTAAGTTTCATTTCTGAACCACTGGCCTAGTGCAAAGCACTCCAGGAAACTAAAGACAATACTTGAGTAATTTAACAGAGTTACGGTACAGGAATGATTTCATGGAATATGAAAGACAGGAAAAAAAGGGTTGAAGCAGAAAATATGAGGAAATGTTTCTCACCATAGCTAGCTGTCGGCCGATATTTCCTACTGTCACTCCACCAGAGAAGAATATACAAGGCAGCCACGAACGTACATACAAGAAGTCTGGAGACGTATACCTGAGAAACAAAGAATAAAGCTCTGAAACAACTAGCTAATAACCTTTAACAACTGTTAAATCCAAGCTATTGGGGAAAAAAAAATTACATTCAGACCAAAGCACTTACAAAAATATCATATCTGATGACTGAAAATGTTCTACAACTGCAGATCTAAGTATGGAAGCGAGTCTGTAACTCAGCCGTTACTTGGTAACAGATGACACAATGTTTTCCACTGCATGTGTGTCAGTCATAACTTACTGGTAGATGCCATTGTAGACCAGCAGCTGAGCAATGAGAGTGGCTAGAAGAGCAGTGGTCAGCCCTAAACCAAAGCCACTCCTGGAACGGTCAAACGTCCACCACAGGCCCAAAGACAGGGCAGCCAGAGTTAATGAAAGCTGCACATTATTGGCAAAGTCCAGTTTCTGTGAGGTACTTTGACTTAAGGAAATAATTAGTTAGTTCTAGTTGAGCACTTTCCTTGGATAAATGTTAACAAATGTTTTGAGACTTCATGTGATGTTAAAGTGCTCGCTGGTATTTGAAGAAATCTATTATCTTGCTGTAAGAACAGTAATAATACATATCTTTTTGACTGGAATACAGTACACCACTTTTCCATAGATTTTTTTTTGTGTGTGTTCAGAACTAAACGAAACTTGCAAGCCTGGTGTGTGATCATCAGTTGTTTAGTGTATAATGCCAGGTTTTTCCTCATTAACAAATCGTTAGCCTCATAGCATAATTGCCCAAGTCATATTTTTTAAAAAATGACTTAGGCAATTATGCTATGAGGCTAACGAAATTAAAATGACGGCAGGTGTATGATGCAGAGTGTTTTAAAACCTGTTTCAAAATCAGATTTTAAAAGTGGTGTGGTATATTCCAGCCTTAAAACACAAATCTCAAAAACAGTTTAAACGATTTAATTTCCCACAATGGCTACAATTTCATGAGTGGCACTGGTAAGGATACGGCACTGGCGTGATTGATGCCCACAAAAACAGCAATGCAGCGCATCACACTTGCCCACTCCCGTTTAAACTTGTGTGGCTCTCCGAGATGGCGATCCAAACAGGGGTACAACAGACCAACCACAGCTGCGGAAAGAGAAAACGTAGTTCTTTAAATAACACTAATTCTCAAACAATGTGTGGAAGAGAGAGAGAGAGAAAAAAGAAAATAACATTTAATGTCTGAATCTAATTTTAAAGTTAATTATGTTCAAATTAAATTTGTTTGACCAAATGTTTAATAAATAAATAGACAACATTAGTTTTAGACATCCATTGAGTCACATTAAGTGTAAGTTCACAAAAAGTACTACTGAAAAGAATGTAGACTGTGAATGTGTCCACATCACCACTATGTGGACTGTGAGGAATGCAGGAGGCGGAGTCGTTATTAATTTATGTTGCACACGACTTCCGTGTTTCTCTTCTCGGCTAAGTGGCATGTTCGGCGTACCAGCCAATGGCGTGCCTCCCTCGCAGCTCACCCGTTTTGAGCGCAGCCAATGAAAAAGCGGCACCCCAAGAATGAACCCGAATGCCCGGCTGTTTCCAGGGCAGTGCTTACCGATAGCGACAAAGCCCAATGTCAACAAAACTGCTCTCAACCACCAGTCTAGGGACTCTTACGTAATGTAAACACGCTATCAAAAGGTCCACAGCAAGCAGACCGTATCTGTCTTATCGACACATACAAAACAGTGTATTCCGAGCCCTCCCGTTACTGACTTACCAGCAGCTGTGCCGCAGCAGAGGGGAATCCACCAAGCGGAAGAAAACAGCGTGTCCAGCACTTCTTCTGGGAACAATGTAACGTTTCTCTGGATCTGTAGCAAGTTTAACACCAAGGCAAGAACTACTCCAACGATAAACAATACAAGCCCCCGTCGAATTAAATTAGCGGACTGGAGGCTGTGCAGAGAGCCGTATGCGTGGCTCAGCACTGAGGTTATGATGGACATCATTTCACCCGTTTTACAAACAATCCAGCTGGCGCTTGACAGGTCCTTCGTCTTTACACTGGTTGAACAGGAGCAGCTCCAACAGTGATCCTCTAGTCTTGGCATTTGGCACTGTGAGAATCAAAAACGTAATGCATGAGGAAAAAAAACGCTTAAAGAAACGTTGTAATAATGTTGAAAGCCAAGCTGTTGCGCTACAAATACTTAAAGTCTTAAAGACAAACTGTTATAACGTTAAGTGAGTTAGGGGAAGTATAGGCTATGAAAACCCACCTTGATCCTTAGGCAGTATCCTCGTCTGCAACGCGACTGTGTTTTAAAACTATTTTGCAAACAAAAGATGGTTTCAGATGTGTTGTTTGGTCATCTCCACGAAACGCTGCTGCCCTTTTTCTTTCCACAGTACAATACTGCCGCACGCGCGCTTCCTCTGCAGAAAACAAGCGCGGTCATGTCTGGTGAGTCGCGCTGGCCAATCAGAGAACGGCGGGCCATATGACGCGAACGCACGCCACCTCCCTCTCACGGACACGCGTTGTTGATGTTCACGTCCCGTCAGCTGTTCGTTCGCTGGAATGTGTGTGTGGACTGACGTGATGACGAAAAAGAGTTATGCAAAGTTTTAAACTTCTGGATTGCTAAATGGTTTAATGATCTTACTTGGCCAAATCCTTTTCAATGAACAATACAGCACTGATTAGAGATTTTCTTGTTTTTCAATTTTAAGCGTGTACGGAGTCCCTAAAGGGACATGGTGAAGAAAAAAATAGATGGGAGGGAAAATAAGTCAATGCTTGTGCGTTCTCTCGCAAATGTTTTGCGTTACTCGAGAAACTTTGATTTTGCTTGCAAAAAACACAAAAGTTTTTGCAAGTGAACGCAAAGTTTCTCAGGGTAGCCTAACGCAAAACGAGGAACGCAAAAGCATTGACTTATTATTTTCCCTCCCATCTCATTTTTATTTTCCACCACCAAGTCCATACTACATGTTTGAGCTAAAACAAAACTGCCTGTTGGGGAAATTAAGTTGTACAGGCTAATCTCTTTAGCGGAGCGACAAGAAAGCATTATGTGAATCTAAACACTTCTTGTGAACGAACAGGCCCTGTGAGCGCTTCAGATGATAAGGATGTGTTGGTTATACGTGACAGTGTGCAGTACGTGATGCGTGTGTTGGACAGTGGCCATGAGACTGAAAGGAGGGAATCGGGTCATGATGCTCAGTGGGCTGTTCCCCCATAGTAAATAAGCTTGTGTACACATAGTACATTTATTGATTCAGAACAGAGCAGAGTTCAAACTCTCACCTGAGTGGAACCACTACTCACTAGATAGATGGGTCAGATGTTTGCCCTTTGTCAAGAGCAACCGTCAACAACTAAATTCTCAATGTGGCGTATCGTTCATGCGAGGACATGTGATTGCATAACTTTGCTAATGTGGTCGCATACGCTTTCACAAGAACAACATGTAGTCGACGTTACATTGCAGTTGTGTCTGCATTTCAGTTGTGTCTTGTTATTCAAGCTCAAACAGTAGGCCTATGTCTGTCCTTCACCCAGAAACATGTCTCAAGTGCTATAATGGCTGGTGCTGAAGATCTATTCATTTAGCAAGTAAGCCCCATTAACTGCCGGATCCAATTCAGCGTTCAGTTCAATTAGATTTATTTGTCTTGCGCTTTTCACAATACATAGCCTATTGTTCCAAAGCAGCTTTACAAAGAATAGTGCCAAAGGCGACAGCAGCAGTTGAAAAACTTAAGTAGACGAGGAAGAACCTTGGGAGGAACCGAGAGTGGGCTGGGAAGCCTTTCTCTAAAGGGCTGGCGCATATTTATACAACAAAATTTGTTGCATATTTATACAACAAACAATCATAGATCTATATCTGTAATGCTCAGGAGTGGAAAATAAGCAATTATTTTGTAGAGCTTGGAGATTAACAGAAATCCATTGTGAGCCTACTTCACATTATCTGGGTGAAAGTACCAAAACTCAGCTTTGGAATGTGAATGCTCTTTAGCTTCTGGCTGAAGTGAATCATCTTTCATCTTCAGATTGTTTTTCTAAGTGTTGACACGTTTAAATCCTCAGGCAATCACAACAGAAAAGCAATGACTAGTGATCAATAGTTTATATATATATATATATATATATATATATATATATATATATATATATATATATATATATAAAATATTTAGTGACTGTTGTTATTCTGAGATATCAGAGATATAGTGTTCTCGTTCTCATTTACCAAACACTCGGGAAAGACGCATTCTAAAAATAAGAAAATTTGTCATTTCCTTTATTTAAAGAGCGCAAAGGATATATATCTGCTCAAAAACTTATTTCATTCCATTACTTTTAAAGTTAATAATGATTAAATAATAATATAGATGAATTAGAACGATATTTCAGCTTGAATGCAAATTCAATTCAGTGTACACCTTTGAATAGGAACCCTTATTGACTTGAAGGTCTTCAGGTCTTTAGGTTTTTTTTTTTTTTTGTGCACATTACGACCTAGAAACCTATAAGAGCTATTTTCTAAATCTGTATAGGTCAGATTCGTACTTGGAATTTTTCCTATATACACAGGGGTTTCACATTTTAATGTCAGTACACACAGTTAGTACACTATTAGGATGAAATCAAAGAGCTGAAATCTGTCAACACAAACAAAACTATCTTTCAATCTTTCATTGTTTTGGGCACAATAAGTTCAGTCACTGTTTCCTCAGTCAAGAATCAATCAGTTTTGAGACATGATGTGACCCAGGTTAGTGAATAGGCTACAAACAGTAATCTTTAATCGTTTCTAGAATACATTTTCATCCGTTTCTGTCCTCTAGAAGCTTCAGGTTCTAATTTAGCCTCATGAACTGAAGACCGCATTCAGTGCCATAATGAACAGGAAGCTCATGCAAACACAGATTTTTGCAGGCTTGATTTAATTTTTGTCCGGTTGAGAGGACAATACGCCATGTGGAAGTTCTGCCCTATAGTGACTTAAACTCGCCAGTGATTTGTGGCAAAACATCTGTGTGGCAATGTGTGGGAGAGAGATAACGTCTGCACGGGGAATGGGTGGTACAGAAGCATGAGGCAGACAGGAAACTCCCTACGGCCATCCTTCCTCATATTACTGAGGTCCCAGTGAGGCTCTTCTCATCCTTCAACACCACGTGCACATGATTTCATACAGTTATCACAATGCAGCACTGTATACAACCATTTTATTTTTCTTCTTCTCCACAAATGTTTGCAGCTGGGCCACTTTAATGAAGACGCCATTCAAAATGTAATTTTGACTATATAAGCAAAGTGGCGGAACCAAAGGTAAAAAAGTCTTTACTTGCATTGACCTAAGAGCTGAAGGACATGGTACTGAATAAAGAGAAATCGGGGAGAAGAGAATCCTTGAAATGGCCGGTAGAAACGTGATTGTATAAAATCAAAGTGAATGTAAGGATTTGGACACAAAAATAATAATATTTTATTTCATGTTATGTTAAGAAATTAATAATTATGCATAATAATTCAAAATATTACCACTTCTGGACACCATTTAAAAGATAGTTCACCCAAAAATGAAAATGATGTCATCATTTACTCATCCTCATGTTGTTCCAAACCTGCATGACTGATTTTCTAACACAAAGGATTTTGAAGAATGTTGGTAACCAAAAAATACAATGGAAGTAAATGGGAACCGAAACAGTTTGATTTTCAACATTCTTCAAAATATCTTATTTTGTGAACAATTGTAGGTGGATCCTATTGTATTTTGTGTTCTAGAAGAAAAGAAATGCATAGGTTTGGAATGACATGAGGGTAAGTAAATGATGACAGTTTTCTTTTTTTCTCCATTAAATAATGGATCATTATTTATGTTACAAATCTAATTACTTGCAATGAAAGTGAGCACTAAAGAGCATGCCAAAAATGTATATTTAAATTAAAATATTTACATAAAGGAACAGTTTTGCAAAGCACTGTATATTAGGCCGGGAGCCAGGTCCACTCTCAGGATGTTTTTTGCTACCTTTTTTTCACTATTATTTCCTATTATCTTATACCTTGGGCCATCACAAGTTGATAATGAGCACCCCCAACTCGGCCCCGTTTGGTTTCAGGGGCCAAAAAACACCCTTTTTGGGAAAAGCTTTTAGCGGAATGATGTAATTGTGAATATAAAGGTGCAGCTACATAAATGGCCATATAACCCTAAAATTGTTCATGGTGTATCCTGACACATAGGGGAAACTAGCAGAAAAAGATTCTGGGCATTGCTGCCTTTTTTTCTGTCAAATATCACCCACAACATACCCTAAAAGACTAAAAAATGGCTGTCCGCCTGACAAATTGTCATCAAAAGTGATCATTTTCAAGCATTTTATTATATTCTGCCTCAAATGTACATGAAAAACTTCCCAAGTTTATAAGCTTCAATTTAAGTCCAAGATGACCTTTCTATCTAGAGGATTATAGCTGGTATATCAAAGTTCTCCACTGTACCTCAAATTGGAGAAAACAGAACTTTCAAGCATTACCATTCCTTATTGGATTAAGCATATTTTTTTTACATATGAACAATGTCTTAAACAAGAGTTGAGACTTGACTTATGAGCTATACTATATGAAATGAATTGCATGAAAAGTGAGCAATGTTATGCCCCTAATCTACACTAATACAACACACTAACATGACCAGTCGTCGAAGTACAGCATGGATAAGCAGCAAAAAGATCTAAGAACCAAATAAATGTTTTCTATTTTATGTTTGAGCTGTATTTTAGTTTCGCCATTTGGCTGTAAAGAATGTTTACCTGTACAGAAGGTTACTAATGTTTACTCTATTGAAGGTTGTTTTTTTTTATAACAGACTACACACTAGAGTCATCTTCATTCCTTGTGTTGCGAGGACTTTGTGGACTTATGGAACCCATAAGGAATGGTAATGCTTGAAAGTTCTGTTTTCTCCGATTTGAGGTACAGTGGAGAACTTTGATATACCAGCTATAATCCTCTAGATAGAAAGGTCATCTTGGACTTAAATTGAAGCTTATAAACTTGGGAAGTTTTTCATGTACATTTGAGGCAGTGATATATATAATAAAATGCTTGAAAATGATCACTTTTGATGACAATTTGTCAGGCGGACAGCCATTTTTTAGTCTTTTGGGGTATGTTGAGGGTGATATTTGACAGAAAAAAGGCAGCAATGCCCAGAATCTTTTTCTGCTAGTTTCCCCTATGTGTCAGGATACACCATGAACAATTTTAGGGTTATATGGCCATTTATGTAGCTGCAGTACCTTTATATTCACAATTACATCATTCCGCCAAAAGCTTTTCCCAAAAAGGGTGTTTTTTGGCCCGAGACCAAACGGGACCGAGTTGGGGGTGCTCATTATCAACTTGTGATGGCCCAAGGTATAAGATAATAGGAAATAATAGTGAAAAAAAGGTAGCAAAAGCATCCTGAGGAGTGGACCTGGCTCCCGGCCTATATGTTTTGTATTTGTATATACAAACACATTTGCAATATAAACGACTCAGGTTTGTCTCATTATTTCTCTTTATTTCTGCAAAAAAGCAGATACAAAAAAAAATATTTTATATTCATCCCTGCCTTCCCCATGCAGTCTCTCTAGGCGCTTCAGCAGCAGGATGTTATGACAGATCAAATGAATCCCAGATGAAGCGTGGTAGAGATTAAGCAGCAAGTCTGGGTGGAATATAGCATATTCAAAATTAATAATGAAAATGTTAAAGTGGCTGCTTTAAATTGACTCATCAGGCGAGACATCCTTATGCCCTCCCCTGACACAACATGAAGTTTGAAGGTTGAAATGTTCTAATCCATCCTTTGAGACACAGGATTAAGCTCAAGGGCCAATTTTATCCTCTTTCACAGAATTTCTGGCAATACATTGCTGGGTGAATGCTTGTTGATGTGTTGCATTTTGCTTACATATTTTTTCCCCTCTCCTTTTAGATGTAAATACAGAGCTCATCTTCATTTGCTGTTGGACTTAGTTTTTGACTTCACCTTACCATTTTTAGAATTAAACCTTCAGTTGTTTCCACTGATTTATCATTTGATGCAGCTGGAAGGGGAGAATCTCCTCAACCACCTTTTGTTGGGTCCTCTAGAATCAACACTCTTCTATGCCTCCCGAACAAAATTTTAAAAAGTAAAAAAAAAAAAAAAAAAAAAAAAAAAAAAATCTGTTTAGAAAAACGCAAGTGGAAAACAAGTACGTGAAGATTTAAATTGCTAATGAGAACAGCTCATTATTTGAATAACCATTGTTGCTGTTGGAGAATGCTCAGCAGTTATCATTTGCAAGTTAATTGGAGACAAAATATTCTAGCAACAATAACACATAAGAGCACATTTAGAAATACGGCAAATGTACTATAATTATAGTATAATTAGCCTGTGCTATATGATCTGATTTTCCTGCTAAAATACAAAGGTTTTGAAAAACAACATGAAGTATGGGCTCAGTATTGTTAGCCAACCCGCTGACTGCCAGAGCACCTTGTGGTTGAACCAACCAATCATGAAACAGCAACATGTGGGTGTGTGACAGACACTGGCAATGTTCATTCATAAAAAAGTAAGGTGCGTTATAGTGCCTTAAGAAGTACATAGAGTACACTGTTTACACCTTTGCTGATTTAATAAGACTGTTTGGTTTTTAGTTTTCAAGGTTATTTGTCTTGTGCACAAGAGGTCAGTGGCAACTGTACACAGAAATGCTTGTAGTGGGGTCAGAGGAGAAATAATTAATGTCTTCTTATCATGGAGCTTAAAAAAGCCTGGTTTATCAAATGTACATATCATTCAGAAACAGCTTTATGACCTGAGGCAGTAAACATAGACTATTGAGTCTTGCTTTGTGTATGTGTGTGTGTGTGTGTGTGCTGGGAGCATGAGAATCTTGCCACCTCCCACAAACTCTGGTTAATATTTAATATTTGTTCTAAAATGCTCTAGTGGAATGTTATTTCTGTCATCATTCTGTCAACAACATTAAAAAAAAAGAAAAAGCAAAAAGCAAACTTTTCTTCCAACAAATGAGCACCAACAACAGAACATGTCACTTTTAAGATGATATTAAATTATTTTCTGACTTCAGTTTTCTTATACAGCAACCAGAAAGATAATGTTTGCTGCTGTTAGAAGATGTTTATGGCAAGATTTAAGACTCTTTGTTATCTCGCATTCATCTATGAATTGTATCCCTGTCTTTTCTTTTTTTTCCTTGTTATTAGGAGAGCCAAGTTTATCTTGGTCATTTAGTTTGACCCTCTGTTATCTAAAAGATTAGTTAAAGCTCAACACTCCCTCATCTGCCCAGGACTGGAACTAGGGTTTTAAATGACATGCTAGTAGCAGTGACAGTGTTTGGAATAGAACAGTAGTGTACAGTTTACAGTGTTGTGCAAGTTACTTCCAAACTGTAATACATTACTTGTTACTGTTATTAAAAAGTAATTCTTTACCTTACAATATTAGCCTACTGTTTCAGAATTGTAATGCGTTACATTACTCCTGTATTACTTTTGAGTTACTTTAACCAAAATAACTACAGAAGTAGAACTTAACATTCTAAAATGACTAGGGCTGTAAAGATATGCGATATGAAACCGCGACACTCAGATTCATGAACCTGTGTCGGTGTGCGGTGTGAGAAGGCAAAATCACGACACACCCCACACGTCCAGATCCAAAGCTACCACATCTTTAAATTACTTTTAGTATTATTTGAAATTAACATTATAAAATACGCAGACCTACACCACAAAACTAGTTGAGAATAAATTATTTAAAATTGGGCAATTCCAGCGTTATGGACGTGACATTTGCAGTAAAAACTTGAAATATAAATTCTCAGAAAATGCATTTAATACCAATATATTGAAACGTCTGTTTATACATCCATAGGCTACTCCCTTAATAAAGGAGTCCAGACATTAGAAAAATATACACACATGCATTTTAATATGAGGGAAATAGCGTGACACAAAAAATCTTTAACTTTTAGGTAGGTTATAGCAAAATATTTTTTAGTAATTCTGTGAATTACACTAAGCAAACCAAAAGTAGGCCTAATACTACCCACTGTATGAAGAAGGGTTGGCTCTCCACAGAACATAATATATTCATTTTGTTTTATTTTATTTTATTTTATTTTATTTTTCGTGTTCGCATTTATGAGGAAAAAACGATGTTACGGTCGTGTCAGTTCTCCGTAACGGACGCGACCGCTCTGAAAGCGGCACTAAAGACTGCTTAAGCTTTCACAGAGACCTCAAACAGCACAAAGCCTTTCTTTAAAGTGAATTTCGTTTTGTATTAATTGTATCTTAATTCTAATCAATGATTCGTCTACCAATTGCCTGGATCTAATAAGTAAGAAGTAAATATAAGTAGACAAGAGATAACCAGGACACGGAGGCGCGGGCGTCTCATAAATGAACCGAAACTCAGCGTCCACTTGCCTCACTCACAGTCAGACATGTCTACTTTTAAACAGAACAATTCAAAACGAAAGAAAATGGACTGCTCTCTGGTTAGAAAGAAAACACAGAAGAGCAAACAGAGCAATGCGCATACGTCCATCCCGCGAATGTACAGTCTTCTTCTACCATATTCTCCCATTAACCGCTTTTCCACTGGCCAGCGCGAGCACAGAGACCGAAATCATGATCGCGGCACTCCTGTAAAACCTGCCCTAAACACGCTTTTACTGGACTATGTCACACAATACAAAGGTACACCAGCAAGAGGGAGATGAATGAAATAAATCGCCTTACAAATATATCAGAAGCTGTCATTTAGTCATTATTTACAAACTTGGACACCACACGCACGGCTATTGACTGACCACGAACAGGTAATAACTTGCATTTTTCATTCGTTAATGTCTCGCGGTCTGGCTGTATTTATTTATTTATTTATTTATTTTTTGAACAATTAAATTTTGGGCTAAAAGTGTGTTGTAACGCATGCGTTACTGAACATGTATCGAGTAAAATATTACTGAAAATTGATTAGTAATGCCTTACACTGCGTTACAACAAAAAGTAATAAGTTACTGTAATACATTACTTTTGTAACGTATTACTCCCAATACTGACAGTTTAATGCATTTTGTGCAGTATGCACTGTATATTCGCAATATATTTTTTAAATAGCGAAAAAACTAAAGCTGCATGTGAATTATAGATGCACGTGAATTATAGAACTACTACCTGCAGAGTGGTCATAAAAACATCCCACGATGTCCTTTGAAAATAGTAGGGGTTTAACCCCAGCATCCTGGCCAAATTTGCCCATTGGCTTCTGACCATCACCATGGTCTCCTAATCATCCCCATATGGTATAATGATTGGCTTTAGCTCTCTGTGAGCGTTCTGGCGCACTATGGCTGCTGTCACATAATGCAGGTGAATGCTACACATTGGAGGAGGTTGAGGAGATTCCTCCTGCCATATCGTTAGCCTCATAGCATAATTGCCTACGTCCTATTTAAAACAAATGACTTATACAGTGAGGAAAATAAGTATTTGAACACCCTGCTATTTTGCAAGTTTTCCCACTTAGAAATCATGGAGGGGTCTGAAATTGTCATCGTAGGTGCATGTCCTGTTTGAGGTCGTTAGCTGCATAAAGACACC
The DNA here is from genome assembly GCF_963993115.1 of Abramis brama. Taxonomy (NCBI): domain Eukaryota; kingdom Metazoa; phylum Chordata; class Actinopteri; order Cypriniformes; family Leuciscidae; genus Abramis; species Abramis brama. The sequence continues at coordinate 32,608,543 of NC_139965.1, forward strand.
TGTCCACCCCATACAATCAGTAAGAATCCAACTACTAACATGGCCAAGACCAAAGAGCTGTCCAAAGACACTAGAGACAAAATTGTACACCTCCACAAGGCTGGAAAGGGCTACGGGGAAATTGCCAAGCAGCTTGGTGAAAAAAGGTCCACTGTTGGAGCAATCATTAGAAAATGGAAGAAGCTAAACATGACTGTCAATCTCCATCGGACTGGGGCTCCATGCAAGATCTCACCTCGTGGGGTCTCAATGATCCTAAGAAAGGTGAGAAATCAGCCCAGAACTACACGGGAGGAGCTGGTCAATGACCTGAAAAGAGCTGGGACCACCGTTTCCAAGGTTACTGTTGGTAATACACTAAGACGTCATGGTTTGAAATCATGCATGGCACGGAAGGTTCCCCTGCTTAAACCAGCACATGTCAAGGCCCGTCTTAAGTTTGCCAATGACCATTTGGATGATCCAGAGGAGACATGGGAGAAAGTCATGTGGTCAGATGAGACCAAAATAGAACTTTTTGGTCATAATTCCACTAAACGTGTTTGGAGGAAGAAGAATGATGAGTACCATCCCAAGAACACCATCCCTACTGTGAAGCATGGGGGTGGTAGCATCATGCTTTGGGGGTGTTTTTCTGCACATGGGACAGGGCGACTGCACTGTATTAAGGAGAGGATGACCGGGGCCATGTATTGCGAGATTTTGGGGAACAACCTCCTTCCCTCAGTTAGAGCATTGAAGATGGGTCGAGGCTGGGTCTTCCAACATGACAATGACCCGAAGCACACAGCCAGGATAACCAAGGAGTGGCTCTGTAAGAAGCATATCAAGGTTCTGGCGTGGCCTAGCCAGTCTCCAGACCTAAACCCAATAGAGAATCTTTGGAGGGAGCTCAAACTCCGTGTTTCTCAGCGACAGCCCAGAAACCTGACTGATCTAGAGAAGATCTGTGTGGAGGAGTGGGCCAAAATCCCCCCTGCAGTGTGTGCAAAACTGGTGAAAAACTACAGGAAACGTTTGACCTCTGTAATTGCAAACAAAGGCTACTGTACCAAATATTAACATTGATTTTCTCAGGTGTTCAAATACTTATTTGCAGCTGTATCATACAAATAAATAGTTAAAAAATCATACATTGTGATTTCTGGATTTTTTAGATTATGTCTCTCACAGTGGACATGCACCTACGATGACAATTTCAGACCCCTCCATGATTTCTAAGTGGGAGAACTTGCAAAATAGCAGGGTGTTCAAATACTTATTTTCCTCACTGTAGGCAATTATGCTATGAGGCTAACGATATGTAAAGCACTCTGAGTGTTGAGAAAAGTGCTATGAAAATGTAATTAATTATTATTATTATTATTATTAGCATCATCATCAAATGTATCAGACAGTATATGTTGTTGTCAAATTCAGCATGTGATGCATATTGCACACACAACACACTTTCCATTTTTCATATATCTAATTTGGCTTTAAACAACTTACGTACGTACAGTTTACAATATAGGCTATTCCAGGTTGTTACAGCCCGTGCTAAGGATTTGCCAATGTTCGCAAGGTTAGTGAAATCAAATGGTGTCGCCATTAAAAATAATTCTGTTCTTCTGCAATTCATTAAAGCTGTTGAAATGCGGACAGCATGTATTCCAATCTTTTCCTACACGAGCATTTAAATTATGTAGAAATGTTAGTTGACTGTCAACAATAATTATAGGCTAGACTCACATGCTTGATTTCATTAAACATGAGAATATATATTAATATTTGCAACGTTGCTGAACAAATCTCAGCATGTTTATTTTAAAGATATTATTTAATATACTTCATGATTAGATTAGCTTTTTTGCACTTAAAACACTTAAATTATCTTTATAAATAAATACCACTGCTAAATGATGTATTCTGACCAGAGTCCCACGTTAATGTTGTTTATTTTTTTAATGTCCTGCTGAGCAAACATTCAGCATGAGACGGGCATTAGACAGTGATTAGTGTGAAAAAGGGAACAGTCATTAGGAATCTATTAGCCTGCATAAATCATTTGACTCTCAAAAAGATGAGTAAAGCCTAAACTCACAAATGAGCCACTTGTGACTTTATGACTGCTGGACACTGTATTTAAAGTACAGATTATTACATCTTACTGTTATAGAACAGCATGTGGAAAAAAAAAGCTGCTGTATGCATCTTGTGAACTCATTGTGGCTTGTCTCTGTGACCCTACAGTACTGGGTGTTTATTAGTGTTTATTTGCAGTGCTAATTAATTGTAATCAGTGGGAGAGGAAAGGAAAGACTGTTTTGAAGTAATGTTGAAAAATGTAAATGTGTAAAGTTTTGACTACATGATGAATATCCATGGATTTGACCAAACAATAGCCTTGAGGCAGAACTACAAACATGCCTGGTTATTACGCAATAAGAATTGCCCTTAATGCTCTTTAATCTTTTGATGACTTTTAATAGAAGTGGTAATAGAAACATTCAATTATACCTAGTTACCAACAGAGAAGATATAATTATTTAGAAAGTGACCATAAAAAAGGATGGGTGCAGTTCATTTATCAGCCAGGAGGGGGCAGAAGCAGAAAAGCTTTTACCTTGTTCAAACTGAGGAGTACCGGTAAGTGAAAAAGAGAAAATATGTACTATTATTATTATTATTATTTAAATTTCAGTCCATCGGTTTTATTGTCAGCTGAATTTCTTTAGGGGTTATTAAGTAATAAATGATTTGAACTTTTCAGGCTTCCTCAAATAGAAGCTTTCTTTCTCACTGGCTCAAACACAAATATACAGACCCACAAAGCAGCCACATCTGTCCTTTTATGGCACAACGCTTCTTCAACAAAGAACAACAGAGATGCTAATTGATAACATTTGAAGATAATTACAGCAATTATTTCTAAAGTTCTCTTGGGCAATAATTGAGGCTTGTTGTAGAACCACGACCTTTATTAGACAATAGAACGGGGCTGGATAGCTATTTACAATGCATTCATATCAATTACTTAAATGCACTAAAAGAAAATGACCGTCTTGATATAACTTGAAATCATTAGTCTGTTGGATTTACATAAATTAACTAAGAAAGATGTTTTAATCAACTTCCAGTTACCAAATTAATTTCAGAGCTGAATATTTTGGATTCTATTGTGATTCCATTGTGACTGAGATACTGAACACCTGTGACCGTGGGATTTTCTTCTTTGATGGATCATGGAGAGTCATAAATAGGTTTCCTCGCTCTGTCATCTCAGGTTTCTTTAGTGACTAGAATGCTTAGGGCCTATGAAGTTGAAAACTGTTGATCAGCAATGTTAGCTACTCTTCAGACTGCTTTTCATATAGCCTAACTGAGCATGTCTCTCAAAATGAAGATAGGACTGGTAGAAAAATGCATCCAAAATAAATCGATTGCAGCTACAACAGCTATGCAATATGACATATTATCTGGACAACCTGGATAATATGGATGAATGAGCACTTAAATTAAAACTGACAAACAAAGTTATTAATCTTACTTAGCAGTGGATGTTTGTTGGTGCCTTTACTGATTTGTTATTGGTTGGTTATTTTCTCATTAAATGATTGCAGTCTTAAATTTCACAAAGAAAAATCTAGGAATAGTCTTGTTGGACTGCATACTGCATTCTGTCAGAGAGGTAAATCGTCATATGTAAATGGTAAATGGACTGCATTTATATAGCGCTTTCACAGACCTATGGCCACCAAAGCGCTTTACATTGCCTCACATTCACCCATTCATACACCGACAGCGGTGTCAGCCATGCAAGGCGCCATCCAGCTCGTTGGGAGCAGCTGGGGTTAGGTGTCTTGCTCATGGACACCTCGACACTTGGTCAAGTGGAACCGGGGATTGAACCACCAACCTTTCGGTTTGTAGACAACCTACATGAACCACTGAGCCACTGCCGCCCCCAATATGTGTTTGTGCGTGTTGTCTCATCAGACACCTTAAATATTTTAAGTTTTATAGCGTATTAGCCCTGCTCGATATCAAAATATCGCAAATGTAGCCTAGGGAAGACCGGGGACAGTTGCAACACTTTTTGCATTTCTCTCAGTTACTCAGAGACTATTTGGACTAGACCAACCAAATTTGTATATATTAAACTTGCATCTGTCTGCTAATTACCCATACCATCTCTGGGCTTCTTCGTCCGAAAACGACCGAAAACTTGAACGTTTCGAAATGTTAATTTTTTTTGCTTCATCGGATGGGGGTGCAACTTGGTGACTTTTGTTGTATTACCTATATGAACACACACAAAAATCAAGGAGATGATTCTGATATGTTAAAGGGTCGTAAAAAAAATAGTCACACTTAGCTTCCTCCCGGTCAAAAACGGGCGACATAGGAAATTAATGGGAAATAAGAAAAAATAGGAAAACTCAGAGAAACTTTTGGTGGTACAAGCTACAGATCAGCCACTGTGCTGAAAAAAAGTGTACAGCAATGAAGGGGTGACACTCTAAAACATCAAGAGTGCAAATAAGACCCCCCCCCCACACACACACACACACACCCACGCACACAAACACACACACACATACACAGATAAACTGGCAAGACTGCAACAGCAAATTTGTAGAATATGCAAAATAAAATCAATAAATGAAAAAAAAAAACTTGCTCAAATGCACACACACACACACACACACACACACACACACACACACACACACACACACACACACACACACACACACACACACACACACACACACACACAGAGAGAGAGAGAGAGGTCTTTAACCCATGTTAAAAATACCTTAAATTTCACTGATTAACTTTAGCTTTTTGTCTCAATGAGCATAGAATTCTGAAAATATTAACTGTTTTAGGCCTACTATTATATTATAGTATTATTTATTTATACAATAATACTATTGTACACTCTTAGAAAAAAGGGTTCATTGGGGTTCTATATAGAACCATAGGGTTCTTTACTCAACTCCAAAGAACCTTTTATACTAAAAAGGTTCTATAATGACAAGAAAGAACCCTTTTGGCACAAAGGTTCTTTAGGCTATTATTCATTCATATATTAGCCTACATTATTCTGCAACATTTTGTTGTTGTAATTAAATTATTGTTTATTAAACTGTTGTAGTAACTTAATATCACATTTTAATCATGCTGATTTTTGGAGGAAAAAAACTGAAATGGCACTCTCCGTGTGATATTGATTAACTAAGTTACATAAAATGATATAAATATATACATTTTCTAACCCATCTTGAATTTTGTGATCATTCACATGCATTTATAAATGCATTTGAATACACTGAATAATGCAGTGAAAGAACGCACTCAAAATACACACACGCGCACTAGTAGCCTATAATAGACTTCATCATGTAACTTTACATTAGCCTAGATGCGTGCACTCTGTAGGCACGATTTGTTTAGTTTTTGAAATATACTTGATAATGTTAAAGCGCACATCGTTAAAACAAAAAATACGATATTATAGCAGACGATTTAGCTATATCGCACACCCCTATATTGACCTTATCGTCATCATCATCATCATAATCATCATCATCATCATCATTATTATCATCATAACAAGAAATGACTCAGTACAAAAACAAACATAAGGGCTCATTCTAAGCCATTTATAGCTGAATGGGCTTTCGTCTTGTCTTACTTAGCCTTGTTTGCTGCTTTTTCATTTCATTCTTTGTCATAAATGTGAAATTATTGTACCGCAAGTTCCGCAACTAAACAATTTTGCATTATGGATTTAATTTTTTTATCTGTTGAACAGCAAATATAAACAAAAAGAAGTAATAAACTCATTATTTTCATTAATTTTACCAAGTAAACAATTTGTTTGCATTTGCGCGAGCATATTCACGCAGCGCGGTCTCGCGAGTGCAGCAGTGCACGTCGTTTTTGAATTTCAACGGTCGAGAAGAAGAGACTGATCCCCGTCTGCTGATTGACGGAAATATTGTTGTGGTAAGTCAGAGAAATACATCGATTTTTTAAGTAATTTACTTGTTATAAGCTTTAAACCCATTAGTAATGAAGTTGTCAATGTTTCTACAGCGGATTTACACTAAAACACGAAATAGCCTGAACCGCGACAGTGTCACAAGTTGACTTACATCGGTAAGTTTTGTTGTGCTTGTTGCAAACTGTTAAATTGTGTGTTTTCTGATCCTAAGCTTAGTTTTTAACTGCAGATAGTGCTCTAAGCTAGTTTTTGACCGCACACTCAAATGGTCATGAAGAACAGCCCTACAGAACAGAACGAGCGCTTGTGCGTTCAGCTTAGGGGCGGTTCTATCGTTAGACCCTTTTTTAGGTGGGCTTCAACCCCCATATTTTTCGTCTCAGCCCCCCCTAAAACTACAGTATAATCAGCTATCTAAACGATAAGGTTAACGTTAACGCTACCTCCGAGGGTAAAGAGAAACTGAGGGCATATATATATATATATATATATATATATATATATATATATTTATTCAGGGACGTGCGGTCAGGGTAGGCAGGGTAGGCAGTGCCTCACCAAAGGAAATGTTGACATTACATTTATTAATTCCAAGAACTTTATTAATTCACCACATTATGATTTATTTTATTCCAAATATTAATTTTTGTAACAAAAATTCTCAGGAATACACATATAATATACTCATTTTGCCATTGTTTGCTCCTAAAACCATTGTTTCATGCAGGAAATTCAAGGCCATGGCCATTGAGGCAGAGGTTAGCAGTGCCTCTTTGGTCCATAGAACGTAGTTTACGTAGGTTTGCGCATGCGCAGTCAGTTCTCATGCTGTCTTGAATTATCAACGTTGAGGCAGAGACCGAGCTTGCTTCATGTCACGTGATCCACTCACTCTCACTCAATCCGCGCTTCCCGATCTAGCGGCGCCTAGCGTTGGCTGTCAACAGGCCCGGGGTGGGTATGGAGAATTCCCGGTGGGCCGCTTCACTTTTGGGCCGGTCGAGGATTTTTTTTTCCACATTTGTCACGTTAGTTACATTAGGCTACACACGTTCCGCATTCTGACACCGCAGCGCGCAGCCTCTGCATAGGTTGTACCATGTGAGGGAGTTCTCCCCTCCCCTCCTATAGAGTTGGTTGGGTCCATAGCTCGTCTTTTCCAAAACGTTTTCTCAGGTAACTACCGCGGCACCGCCGGCGCCTACCGATAGCTGGGCCGGCCCGGTAGCTACGCATCAGGGAGGATGGATGGGAGGAAGAGGCCAGGAGGTATGGAAGCTTGTTTCCGCCACAGAATAAAACATTTTAAAAGATAATTGCGACTTTTTATCTCACAATGAATTCTGTCATTATTTCTCAGAATTGCGTGAAATAAAGTCGCAATTGCGTGTTATAAAGTCAGAATTGCGAGATATAAAGTCAGAATTGCGTGAAATAAAGTCGCAATTGCATGTTATAAAGTCAGAATTGCAAGATATAAAGTCAGAATTGTGTGAAATAAAGTCGCAATTGCTTCTTATAAAGTCTAAGTGAATTATTATTTAACCTTTACATTATTTGTTGAACCATGGCATTAATACAAACTACACAATAGTGACTAGGCTGCTTGTCGGTTCGCTGACATCGCGCCGCCTCCCTCTTACTGTGTCCCGCACAAAACATTTGTTTGTTGTATAAGTCATAAGATAGATGTGTCCATTAATTTGATTATTAGATTTGATTGTGCATTAGCCTCACATATGACTGACTTTGCTGTATGCAGGCAGCGATGTGATGATGCCTGATATGAACTTGGGTTGCTACATTAACTGAATGAATATATGCCACATTGATAGGTCACAGCCTACCCATGACAAGATTTCACCGCACGTTACTGATATTTATATATATTTATATATATATATATATGTTTAGATGCCTATAACTATGTGCTGAATGGTCATTGGCTTGGCTTGGCGGCCATGTTGATGGCCTCGCGAATGTAAACATACAGCAAGTCGAACGAGGAGAAGCAGAGTTGGGAGAAAGAAAATAAAGAAAAAAGATATTAAAGTCCCGAAAAGGATGTGGAATTTACGGGGATACGTTAAATAGGGAAGCCAGGGACCAGTAACGTTATGTGGACAAAATCGGCAAAAAAGTGTAGTTAGTAGCTGTCAACCCTCCCGTTTTTTCCGGGTTTCTCACGCATTTGAGCTCTTTTCCTGCTGTCTTCCCGTTTTAGTATTTTCCTATAAAATATCCCGAAAAATGAAAATTTCAACATTCATCTTTCTGTTGCTATCCCTCTACAAAACTGCAGCATTAACTAAGCGAGTTGTGAAGCTAGGTCTAACGTGACTTTGCTTACAGATTGGCGTGAAATCGTGCTCTCACAACAACCACGCTGTTATCTTAAAAAGGCCAATATCACGCTAAGGTTGCCTTCAAGTAAGCAAAACGATGCTTTGAAAACATCTGTTTCGCTGGAAGGGCAAGGGGGTAGCAACAGGACAATAGTAACGTTACAGAGACTGACAGGTCCGATGGAAGGGCTAACATTAATGTTATGAGAGAGTAAGGTATTAAAATACGGGATATTTTACAGGAAAATTTGTCCACATACTGGTCCCTGGTTTCCCTAACGTATCCTGGTAAATTCCACATCCTTTTCGGGATTTTAACATCTTTTTTCTTTCTCCCAACTCTGCTTCTCCTCGTTAGACTTGCTGTATGTTTACATTCGCGAGGCCATCAACATGGTCGCCACGCCAAGTATGACGTCACGACGCCCAAGCCCTATTCAGTTTCTGTAGCCTATTGTTTCTTACTTTATTAAAATAGATCTAATGTAGGCTACTACTGTAAGCCTACCTGAAAAACTTAACATTGTTTATTAGGGGTTCATAGCCTGGTAATACCAAATTCTGCTACTTCGCTTTGCTTCGTAGAAAGAGTCTGGCATGGCATAATTGAAAAGCGTTTTCTTCATAGACTGTAAAAAAAGATGGACGACGCCCCTTCGCTCTCTTCCATTGATGAGAACTGAAGCCGCCAGAGTCCCGATATGGCGCTGACATCTTGGAACTTGAGTCTGCGCAGTAGCGATCTCGGGACCAGACCTGCGCAGTAGTGAGCAGGAAGTAAAGGAAGAAAAGGAAGAAATCAACGCTCCGCCCTCACTCTCGCAGAATGCACTCAGGGAGAGTGGATTCTGCACACTTTTTAAAAAATTGATTGCAGTACGACGAGAGGCTTGTTAAAATAAAGTAAATACAATCTCCTCAGTCCTCCGAAGATCCCGAAAAAAATGTCTGTTGGTGCTTCAGTGACTACTTCGCTCGAGAACCTGTCAATCACAGCTGTCAATCATGACGTTACAACACCGCATCACGTAACTAACTAAAAACCAACTTATTTTTGAAACAGACACTTGAACTTACATCAGCGTGATAAAAACGACAGCAAATTAAATAAACCACCTTTGGAAAAAAGATATTTGAAGTGTAATTTAATTGTTTAGTTGGTCTCACGTCCCGTTGAATAACATGGGGAGGCGGGGCTTATGACCTATACTAGGCAGGGGCGGATCTAGAAAAATATTTATGGGGTGGCGAGAGGGGGGCAGGAATTTTTGAGGGGTGGCAACATATGGCAGATGTATACTGAATTTAATCACAGTTAAATTGGCCATAACTTTTAATTCATTGCTGCCAATAGGGATGGGTATCATTCGGTATTACTACTCTTACCAATACTCCTTATCGATCCGGTACGGTATTCTTATCGGTACTTTTTGTTATATTAAAAAAAGGGGGAAAAAAAATAATTTAGAACACAATTAATATTGCTTTATATTTTGAAATGTAAAATAAATATCTATAGCAAAAGAAAAAGCAATGCTTTAACAAAACAAATAAAACATAGGCTACGTTATGCAGAAGGGTGCAGGCTTTTGTGTTTTATATTCAGAAGACATAGGACACCAAAAACAAAGTACAAACACATGGTCAAAAAAAAAAAAAAAAAAAAGTATACAATTAAACAAATATACAAATTATATACCCAGTGCTTTAATTTCAGTAATGTCTTCTGACATTACTATTCAGGAGTAATATGGGCTAAAAAGACATCTAATAAAGTCAGATGCAAAATAACACTGCATAGTTTATCATAGATAGATTACAGCTTATATCATTCAAGAGCTGCGACTGATTTTCTCTTTGCCTTTTGTTATTTGATTCACATTAATGGAGCAATCGTCAGCAGGTTTATTAGACTGCTGCCTCTTTAAGACCAATTGCAGATCTAATCATTATTACGCATCATATTTTCTCCCAACTATTAACGCCCATACTTAATCCTATTGTATTTGTTATTTCCCCAGTTGTAACCTGGTTTCATTGCTGTGATATCTGAGAGGAATTGGATTTAATAGGACTGCTTAGCTAATCAAATGATCGATCTCCCAACTGGCACTGTATTGTGTGTTGTAACGTAACGTAGGCTACGTATCAGTAAACGTTATGGATACAAACCAGTGGCGGTTCTAGACCACAGTAACTGGGGGGGGCCAGGCAGGGGCCACTTGTGTTTTTAGGGGGCACACCTTTAACATTCATCTTAACCTATTTTCAGTATTATTTCAAGTCATTTTTCACCATGTCATGCATGACTGCAATCTCTAGAAAAAGCTAATAAATTATATTAGCTAAGCTAATAAAACAATTTCAATTCAAATAAATGTTTCATTATGTTTCATTGTAGTGTGATATAATGATCAATAATAACACATTTTTAGCATCTAAGCACATCTAGGCACTTTTTTACACCTGGGGTGGGCGATATGGCAATAATATCATATCACGATTTTTTTTCAGGAAAATCACGATTTTATCACGATTCTTTTTTCATGTTGGTTTTACTATTTTGCAAGTGACTGAGCATTACAGCCAAACTAATGTCCCTATTTTAAAAACAAAGCATTATAGGTAACAAAATATAAAATAAAAAAGAATGGCAGACATTTAGGCCAAAGTGGCGAAGATAAAAAATCTTTGTCATTATTTTCTTTGTTATTAAAAATTATGAACAGAGATACATATTACACATACACAACTTAATATACAAATGAAATAAACAGTGCTTTATTTTTTCAGCTATAGGTGTATTTAACAGTAGAATTGAAGAAAGTAATTAAATAAACAAATATGAAAATAAAACACAACAGACTTAAAGTTCTCAGTCAAGAGCAGTGAATGATTTCCTCTGTGTGTTTTGTTGTTTTATTAACATTAAAGGGATAGTTCTCCCCCAAAAAAGTCATAATTTACTCTCTTAAGTTGTTTTAAACCCGAATAAGTTTCTTTCTTCTGTTGAAAATAAACGTTATTTGAAAGAATGTGAGTAACCAAACAGTTGATGTACCCCTGTGACTTCCATAGTATATTTTTTTCCTACTATGTATGGAAGTCAATGGGGACCTGCAACTGTTTGGTTTTGGGTGAACTATCTCTTTAAGGACAAGCGGCAGCATGTTTATTATTAGGGCTACTGTCTCTTTAAGAACTGCACGCGACGCGTCTAATATACACGCATATGACAAGCAGATTTTAATTAATTTTCTCTGTTTGCTTTCACTTTAGACATAACCAACTTTGTTTATGTAAACATTGTCTGTATTTGACAGTATTAGCGCAATATAAGACTCAAAAGATAACTTAGTCCAGTAACAGGCTTTTAGTGCATGTGCGCGTCGAGTGTACGCGCTCAGTAAAGCGCATGTTTGAACAGCGCATCAGCAGCGAATGACATGTTTAACTGGCAAGGCTTTAAAGCACATGCAAATAATGAACTTTTGTGAACTGCAGTGTCCCGTTCCTCTGCGTTAACATTTGATGTGAATATACGTCGTGCTGCAGTGTAGCCTATAGATGAAGGCGCCGCAACTGATAAAATGCGCAGTTGTTTGGTGTGATTTTACGATTCCAAATTGGAGGGGGGGGGGGGCAGTGCCCCTGTGTCAACAAGCTTGGCCCCCCCTCTGGCCCCCCTAAATTTGGAATCGTAAAATCACAGAACCTAGAACCGCAACTGATACAAACAATATTTTATATATTTTTTATTAAGCTATTCTTGTCTTTACTAAAATCAAAATTAGGCTAATCAAAGGGAAGAGTGCTCTAAATCACGAGGGAGCGATTTGGCCGCTGATTTTGGCTAACGTAATAGACTCGCTGTTTTTGCTTATGCTGAATCGTCTTTAGCATACAATACATTCATTACAAATGTAACTTTAAGTTAAACGTGTATTTAAACTACACCTAGCAAACTCACACTTCACCTTCAGAGGCTCTGGGGCAGCTCAGGCTCAGTACTGCAGACAGATGCACTGTGCAACCTGCCCAGGCTGCCCTGTGCCCTGCTGCCACTGGTGAAATTTCGTGGGGGTCGCTGCCGTGCTGGTGATGGGTGAAACCATTGTGAGGGGGAGGGGATTCTAAATCGGCGATTTCTGTTTGAGAGGAGTTTGGTGCGGGTCTCCTTGGCCTTCAACGTGTAGGCTATGAACATAAAATATACTTAAAAAATATTATCTGATTTATAAATGGGGTGGCAACAGGGGTGGCAAGACTGTATCCCAGGGGTGGCAGCTGCCACCCTTTGCCACCCCGTAGATCCGCCCCTGATACTAGGACCAGTCACTGGGGTGCGATCGAGACGTTTTGGCTTCACTTTTCAGGGCTTGTGCGGCACGCTTGGTTTTCTTTCTCGCGGGGGGGGTGCTTGTCTGAAGTTTAAAATCATTGGTTACCCGTAAGCCAATCACATAACGTTTGGTTATGGCGTGTGTTATGCGCATGCTCAGCCGCATCTAACTTCCACTGTAAACACATGTATGATGCGAAAACAAAACCATCGAGCGAAATACCGGAGTGAACATGGCTGTGAATGACTTTTGCAGATTATGTGAAGTAAATCTACGCATCCACGGTACAATCAGTGTCTACGTCGTCACGGCTCTCAGCCCGCCCTCTGTTCGTTGATTGGCCGGCTGTTTTCAGGCCGGAGGAAAACGGAAAGCTATTACGCTGTCTCAGACTGAGTACAGAAGCGAAATGAAATTGAGCGGAAGTACGAAGTCTGACGTAGTCAGGCTAAGGGGTTCAAGCGCGTAGCACTGAAACCCTTTTGTAATTTCATTTGTATCTTTGTTTTATTGTATTTGTATTGTTTATAATGTGCCTTTTCTTTTTTCTTTTTAACAACAAAGATAAATTAAAACAACAAAAATAACTAATAGTCCACCCCTAGTTTCAGGTGTTTGTGTTTACCTGGATGTTCTTGATGTTGCGTTTTCAGTTTTATATATTTCCAAGTTGAGCAAAGAGTTATTGGGATTTAAATCGTTTTTTATTTTTTTTACACTGATGTTAAAATGACATTGTCAGATTTGTGACATTACTTTTTAAGTCAGTTTAAAAAGTTACATTTTAAGTCAGTTTAATCGTATCACATATCGAATATTACATTATTTCACAAATTACATATTGCATTTTTCTTCAATATCGTGCAGCCCTGTTAAATAGGCTATATATGTCCTAATGACTATCCACTGCTAGAAAATACTGTGATGAATATCAAAATATGAAAGTAAAATCAATTTAAAATCAATTAGGTCCATGTAATTGATTAAAATGGAATGAAGATTATTTTTCTTTTTAATCAACCGAAGTTATTAAAATACTCCATTTAATGTATGTTAGAGGGGTAATTGAAAAATTAATCAGAGGGGAGTTTCCATTTCAGGATAGGTTTTGTGAACAATACCTTTAATAAGCTGCTGTGATTTTTAACATTATTTAATACCTATAACTTGTAATGAGGTGTCTAGTGTAATACCACTAAAATGAGTGATATTAGGTTTCTAATTTCCTAAATAAACCTGTTTAAATTGTTACTGAAAAATACCTTAAGAAACAGGCTAGGGTTGACAGAAATGATATGTTAACATAAATGCTTCAGTAACATCATCTGAAACATATAGATAAAATATGATAACAGCAACCAGAGTTAGTTTTTTTTTTTTTTTTTTTCAACAGGCCCAGGCGGGCATATGGAAGAAGAGAGGCTGATTTTGACAGGAAGACAGGGACAAAGAAGCAGTGGAAAGGTATTCAGAAACAAAAAAGTGTGTTATATGAGTGTGACATAAAGAAAGAAAGAGCAAGAGATGGAGACAGAACAGCTCTAGTATGAACAGGTGCAGTTGTTAGGCCCTTTTGATCTTGCACCGAGCCACGTCCCATAACACCATCATTACTCACCATACAGACCCACAGACAAATACACATAAAGGGTTCTGTTCTTTGCCAGCATCATCCTTTTTAGCACTCAATCCATCTCTTCCCCATTCTTTCTTTTTCCACAGCATGCAGGTCCGTTCAAAATGGCATGCACTAAAATGACTCGACATCCTTTGTCTGACCTGATGTAGCCAATATAATCCATATGGCAAATCTGTGGACTCTTGCAGTTCTCGATCGGATAGTAGGCCTAATGTTGACCACTGTGAGTATGAATTTGGATTGCACCTTTCTATGTACCACTGTGAAACAATAAACCAACAAAGAGCTATGACCACATAACTTTCAGATACAAGAATATCAGTATTTGTGCAAGTTTTATGCATTTTCTTGACTTGTAAGAATAATAAATGTAACAAGCATATAGGTCTATATTAGACTTAAAACTATTCAGTACAAGCAAAGTTCAATTGACAGCATGTGTGGCATAATGTTTATCAGTGCAAAAAAATTGCTCAACAACAACAACAACAACAACAAAAAAGTAAATGGGGCAATCTACAACATTAAAATACCTACAGTTTCAACAGTGCATACGCATAAACAATAAGTGTTAACATGATTTTAGTGTGAACAGAATCGCTATGCTAACCTTTTAAGTATAAAATTATATCCAATTTTACAACTTAATTGCCATGACGATGTGACCATAAAATGAAAAAAATATGATTTAAACAGCCGCAAGTGCATAAAATTATAAACAACTTAAATATTTTAATTTTTTCTCAAGATAACAAGGGAAACATTGGAATTAATTTTGATGGTACAGAGACCAGGAGACAGTTGGGATCGCGTTCAACAGAAGTTATTCTTTATTGAGAACTCCGCTGTACGTGGCTCAGGCCCGGCTGCAGGATGAAATGACTGAGGGGGCATGTGAAATTGTTAAGGGGGCTTAACTTTATACCATCATTGAACAATACACACTGATAACTTGCTTAGTAAAAAAGATAAGCCAGCGTCATTTATTATATATATTAACCCTTTCACGCTTAATTTTAATATTTTAACTGACTCCCCATTGAGAGCCTAAGTCCCGCCCCTCCGCTTCCGGCTCATGGGACCTTATTTCTGAAAAAATATGTATGGAAGTCAATGGCGAGAGATAACTTATCTTTTTATTCCGTCTGAACTGTGCCCTGAACTACACATATGATGTTTGTCAATTTAAAAGGTAATTATGAAAGTCAAGAAAGTCGCAGTTTGTCATAAAACAGAAGAGTAACGTTTAGTTTTATGTGAAAATCGCTCAATGAACTACATCTCTCGTCTCGCACTATGTACGTCACAAGATCCGTTGCTCGTATGTGTGTATTCTGGCTCAAAACACTCAGGCATGACGGCTTTACGTTACGATTATACCGTAAGACTATAGAAAAAACGACAGACGTTAGCTTCAGTAAAGTTAGCTTCATTCATTGAGAGAAAAGGTATGACGTCGCATGTGCGCCTCTGGGTTTGTAGTCTTTGTAATTACGTATTTTCACAGTCTTATACCTCAGCAGTTTTACATCAAGCTGCGACTTTCTTGACTTTAAAATGTATCTTTTAAATTGACAAACATCATATGTGTAAATCAGGGCACAATTCAAACGAGATCAAAATATTTGTTGTCTCTCGCCATTGACTACCATACAATATTTTTCCGAAATAAGGTCCCATGGTGGTCGACCGGAAGGGGAGGGACTTAGGCTACGTTTACACGTGGATGGCTATTTTCATAAACGGACATTTCTCCCCTCTTCGTTTTCAAAAATAACATCGTGCACACGAACCTGTGTATATGCTGTCAAGAGCATGCCAAACCTGTAGGTGGCAGTGTAACGAGAAGCTCAAGCCCACCTTAGCCAATCAGAATCCCGAAAATAGTCACATTCTGTGACGTCGCTGCCTAAAACTCCGTTTTTCTCAGTTTACATGCAAACGGGCAAACGAAGATTTTCAAAATCTCCACTCTGGCCGGAGTTTTTAGAAAGAATCGGTTTCATTGGCGAATCCTCCGTTTGCGTGTAAACGAAGGGCGCAAACGAAGAGAAATGTCTCCGTTTTTCAAAATAACCATGTACGTGTAAACGGGGCCTTAGGCTCTCTATAGTGAGTTTTTTCAAGGAGACTGTTATTTTAGAACGTTCCCCCTTAATGTTTCCATGGCGACGCGTCATATTTGTCACGTGACACACCGCAGCCACAATAACACTGACAGATGTATCGCTTTTATTTCCTTTTCCCTTTTTTATTCAAAATATTCACAAACTTGCCATGTCCTCAACTACCTGATATTCCGATTCTCAAAAATGTGTACGTGAGTGTGTTTGGTCATTTAAAAACCTTCATAAATAATCTTGATCTTGATCTATGGGCGCCACAATGTTTCTTTGTGCCGCAGTTCAGAGAATCCTGTGAGTCATCAGTTTCTCCCGAAATACATGCAAGAAAGTGGCCGGTGAACTGTGAGAAGAATAGAGTAAACTTTACAGTTACTTCCACTATGTTTGTCTGATATGAATAACACACGTCGGCAAATTATATTTGAATAGATTATCACTGCTTCCACAGACATCAGTGTGTATTTTACAAACTCCAAATGTATTGTTTTACTAGTGCTTATGTGTATTTAAATGCCTGAAACCTAAAATAAACATTGTGAGGTTGAAAACACTGCATAGTTGCAATATATGACAGCGCTGAGCGCGTCCGTCTCTCTGGCTCAGCGCCAACCAACGCGCGAAAGCACAGTTTGAATCTGGCCGTTATGTCACGTCACTGAACATTCTAAATCCCATATGTGGGACCGTACTCTCAGGGGCACAGAAATAGAAATCCCATATATGCGACTACCGCTCAAAAGGTTAAACATTTCATTTGTAACCATGAATACAAAAATGAAACTGAGGGGGCACAAATCAGATCTGAGGGGGCAATGCCCCCTTTTGCCCCCTCGTGGCGCCGGGCCTGACGTGGCTGCAGTACTTCCAGCATTATCTTACTAAGGGAACTTTACATGGTATCTTATAGGCATTTTAGGAGGAGGGACTTTTGAAGGTGGAGACAAATTCAAACAAAGCATGTAACAGGTTTAGGTAACACCCTAGACTGAGGGTCTGGCCAATCCTAATTCAATCAGCATAACCATTCAAACGCATATGTGCTAATCCAATCAGCCCAATGATTCAGTGTCTGGGCTGTGGCTCAGAGTGAAACTGGGACTCCAGAGCCATTAAAGACAAAAGGTGAAAGTCTCCCCTACAGCTAATCCAATCAACCTAACGATTCAACGTCTAGGCTGAAAGGTGAGAATCTCAGTGATCTGACTCATTTAAAATACAATAGAGAAAACAGGACTGGCAGGAAAAGAGACTCTTGCTGGAGACTCAATAATCATCTGAAATCAGTCTACTAATTCAGTTTATATACTATTGCAGTGGAAAAACTAAATTAAACATTTAATAAATTTGTAATCCTACAGTCCCCTCTTTGAGAGTTCTAATAACTCTCACAACATACAAATTTAGACACTTAAAAGTTCATTCTTGTAACTTGAAAAAGTTACAGGCACATATAACTTATTCTGTGTTGTGTCCTTGATTTACATGAGTGTCATAGTTCTTCTCAAAACCATAACTGTTGACACATACGACGCAGGGTGTAAAATGTCGTATAAACTACATGATTACACAGAAAACCATGTAGCATAAGAGTGGAAGTCTTGAAAGTCCATGGTGCCTGAATTGCTGTGAAGTCTGTTTCCTGTAGAGTCCATTTCCCACGTAGAGTCGCTCTGATGACTCGTCCCTCATGAGGCTTGTTCATGGAAATCTTAGGTGATGCTTTCCACCGCTTGCGAAGACATCATGGCATACACACATACCTGTAACACAAGAAAACAAAGAAACGGCAGAACAGCAATATTCATGCATAGACTTCATTCTTCCATAAGTCATTTGATCGTATAGTGGTTTTAAGTCTAACTTTTATCAAAGTACACTTAAAAGTTCATTCTTGTAACTTGAAAAAGTTACAGGCACAAGCATGATCTGTGTTGTTCATCTGTAATTGCATGCTGACACAGAAAACAAAACATGCAATTAGGGTCCGTGAAGTCCTTACGAGTAATAGTCTTTTCTGGTTGAAAACTGTTATTTCCTTGTGCTGGACGTGAGTCATTTGTTGGTTGACACACTTGATATTAACAGGTTTCCGAACCATGAAGAGTTATCTTCAGTCATATGTTGTAAAGATCAAGAATGTCTTGTTGTAGTTTGTTCAAGTTCTCTGATGGATGACTGAAGTTCCCGTAGGTCTCTGCGTTGTGTATTTTTTTTCTTTTTCTTTTGTGATAGTTCGTTCAGCAGTTGTCGTCTTGAGGTTGTGGCTTCATATGCAGGTGTGACGGTCGTTGCATATGGGTCTCGGGACAAGTGTTTATCTGCACAGAGTAAGAAAGAAAACAAGAGACGACAGAGCAGTATTTCTTCAAACACTAGGGTTGTAGCAGTATTTGTTTAAATACGGGTTGTATCGTTTTCAGAGTCTGCTTTTGTTGTTTCATTCTTTCCCTATTTCTTAATTTATTTGACACCTATGGACCAGTGAGGTGGGGATAAGAGGGGGGATGAGGAAATCTTCACCACATGGCTGACCCCCGAGGCCTGTTGCACTTCGGTTCTTCCATGGGCTCCGCGCTGGTCTGTGTGTCCTATTCTGTCCCTGTTGTGTGCACACTGTACAGTGTGTGAGAAAATTGGCACATTTCCATTCTCCAGTGAAACATCAGTCCTAGTAGGCATCATAACAGAGGATGGTGTCTGATTGTAATGTTTCTGTGGTATAACATTTATACTGAATACAGTATACTGAGTATACTGAATGTCCCCCAAACAAAGGCTGTGACAGTCAATAAGTCTTTCATCTTTGTTGTAAGTTACTGGGGAGATTAAGCAATCACAGCCCAAATGGTTAACACCTCAAAAAGCTTACCCACGAGTCCAGTGACGAGGGGAGGGGTTGCTTCAAAGTAGCAAACAAATTTAGTAAAAGCTGCATAACATTGTTAACTTGTCTTAAGTTATTTTTGTTTTTTCTACATTCTTTTCCAAAATGTCCGTGCTTGCCACAGTAAGAACAACTGGCTTCTCTAGGACATTTGCGTTTCTGTTTCTCTGAATTGACCTTAAAGGATGCTGCTGCAATTTTTACTCTTGCCTTGACATCAGAGTCTCTTTCCCAAGTAGCTAACTTGTCCAAGTTGTTTTGCAGGGTTCTACTGGACCATGTTAGTTCTAAGTAAGGCAATGCATTTTTATGTTCTGACAGAAGACCCTGAAACCATGCGCGAACTAGGGGACCATTATCACCTAGCACCTTCTCTGAAGTGTCAGCAATTCCACTGTAAGCGGCAGCGGTCTGGCAAAATATTTCTGTGTACTCACAAACAGTTTCACCCTTCTTCTGTACACAATTGGTAATTTTCAACCAATCGATTTTGGGTCCTAAGATATTCTTTAGGATGTTCAAAACACCTTCTCTCAAATCGCCTTTACTGGCATGTTGTAGTTCGGAAGTAACAGCAGACTCAAAATTGTTGAATTCAGATTCAGTTAGAATTTGTGACATCAGCTGTGTGACTTCCGGCAACGACATGTCGTAAAGATGCATTTTACTGATCAATGCTCTTCTAAATTCAGAAAAATTTGTGCGTGCTGAGGGTAAACTCTGGGAGAGTCTATCTATATCCTTAGGACCTAAAGATGTTTTGGCAACAGTTTGTATTTGGACAACAGAAGAGTTGGGAGTAACACTTTCAGTTCCCTGAGATCTTCTCCTAGCCCCACAAACCTGCACTGAATCTACAGGCTCAGTTACTGATTGGATGGCTACATCTGTTTCAAAGAAAGCTTTTAAGTCAGGATAATTGTTATCAGGCTGACTAACTTCTTCCACATCAGTTTTTTCTGCATCTTTGTTGCGGTTTACTTTCTTAGTCACAGAAGATAATCTAGTACGGAGCTCTTTGATCTGTTTCTCTAGCTCTGAGTTGCGCTTAGACTGTTCTGTAGCTAGTGTTAAACCGAATTCTCTGTGACAACAGATAATGGCTTTCACATTGTTCTTGTGAATACTTGCTCCTAGTACCTTCTTACAATCTTCAATTGACCATACTTTGTCTGGGTGAATGCCAAATTTCTTTGTCAAATTCAATCTGACTTCCTCAGTCACGATTGAGTCCATGCATTCTCTTAACAAAGACTTAAACTCATTGTCTGTCCATAAAGGGGTAGCTAATCCACCTTTCTCCGTTGTGGAAATCAGCCTAGCATTCCTTCTAACCATTTTGTGACTTCCTTTGTTACTTCACAATCACAAAACACTAAAACTTCTCTCTACTGTCTTACAAACAGAGGGTACAATCTTATTAGCACATGACGCTAATCGTCTCTAGCTTACAGAGGATAGGTCTTCTCTAGCAAGAGGATATACACAATATTAACATGTAACTGTTAATCTTCCCTGCCAACAACAGAGGATAAATTTCATCTCTAAAAGAAAAACTTTTTTAGAGGCTTATCTTTAGTTAACCAAACTCTACAGCTGTTTGTTAACTTCTTCTCTGAACGGCGCAGAGGAAAAACAAATTTGTACTGGTCTGCATTGGTCCTTTGAATGGAGTGAAACTCACCGAATCGTTGGTTGTACAGAAAAATTTCGTCTGGAACTCAGTCAGCTTTGTTGAGATCTTTGAGCTTGAAGTTTCAAGATTCAGTCTGGAACTCAGTCAGGCATTGAGATCTTTTTGGAGGTTGAAGTTTTCAATCTGGAGGAAGCTGGAAAGATTCAGTCTGCCAATCTTTGTCAGATCTTTTGTTGAGCTTGAAGTTTCAAGATTCAGTTCTTTGAGCTTGAAGTTCTTTGAGTTTCCTTTTTCTCCATCCGGGTCACGGCACCATCTGTTGTAAACTCAGAATCGAAGACCAGGAGACTTTTGGGATCACGTTGAAGAAGTTATTCTTTATTGAGGACTTCGCGTTGACGTGGCTGCAGTTCATCAAAAGTCTAAACTCAAGACAGTTGCCTTGCAAATTTATAGACATTAAGGGGGAGGGATTTACATTGAGGTTGAACAAAGCATGCAAATTAAGTATACAGGTTAAGGAACCCCCCCGACTCCAGCGGGTTACCAGTCTCAATCCAATCAGCATAACCATTCAAAAGCATATGTGCTAATCCAATCAGCCTAACGATTCATCGTCTAGGGCTGGGGCTCGAGCCATTAAAGACAAAAGGTGCGTCTGGGGCTACGGGCTCGAGCCATTAAAGACAAAAGGTGACTTACAATAGAGAAAAACAGGACTGGCAGAAACTGTTGTTACTATTATCCTAACCTAACCTTAAAATGCTAACTTCAATGTACTCAACTTTTACTGTTGCAAACTAAATTAAACATTTAATAAATTTGTAATCCAACAGTAATCAACATAATGCCTCAAGAGCTGTCAATTGTATTGAACCCAGAATATTCCTTCAATACTGAAGGACACAAAGAATTTGATATGTGGTACAAAAAAAAAGAAAAAAAAGAAAGAAAAACACTGGTTAGTCTAGGACTAATGGTTTAGTCACTGCGTTGAATATGAATGTAGTTGACTGGGACTTAACTTTCCACATCAACCTGCAAGTATCAGTCAATTCTCTCTTGGGATTAATGTACATCTACTTCTCTCCATCAACTGGGTGCTTGTGTAGTTTTTTGTGTATTGGTGACTGTATTTGTACAGGTGCCTGATATGACCTCAGAATTAGTACGTAGATTCTCATCCCCCTCTCTCTAACTAACATGTACACACACACTAAGTCTCAAGACCTGTAATTGCTCTACAATCAATGACATCAAACACTTTCCTCAGACGCATGAATTTAAATCAGCCTCTTTTACCGTCCAGCACTCTCCCAAAGACACAAATACTGAATAACACACAAACACACACACACACACACACACACACACACACACACACACACACACACTTTATGTTCTCTGAGCATTCATAACAAGAGGTTGTCATAGATACCAGCACAAAAAAAAAACTCCTCACCATTTTTCCATTCATGTAGGCTATTTGTATGTGTGAATTGCCGCCTTTTTCAGTTTTTTTTTTTTGTGGACATGCACTGAGTTTGGCTATTAAATTTCAGTGTGTGTGTGTGTGTGTGTGTGTGTGTGTGCGTACAGGTTTATATTACATTGTGAGGACCAAATGTCCCCACAATGATAGTAAAACCAGAGATTACCTACATTATGGGGAGCAGCCAGCGGTCCCCACGAGGGAAATGGATTAATAAACATACTGAATTTTATATTTTTTTTAAATATAAAGATGCAGAAAGATTTCTGTGATGGGAAGGTTTAGGGGTAGGGTTAGTGTCAGGGGATATAGTTTGTACAGTTTAAAATCATTACGCCTATGGAGAGTCAAAGAGATAAAAAAAAGAGACAAAAAAAGAAATAGACTCTTGCTTTTGAGCTTTTTGTGTTCTCAGATGGTGAGCTGCCCCTTCACAATAAAGGTTCTTTCTTTAGTTTCACAAACTTTTTCCCACACATATTTTATTCATGTGCTTGTAGATTGAGTAGCCTAGTCTGCTGCTGCGCAAATGCCACAAATGCTGTGACGTCCAAATTTCGTCAGTAGGGCAAGGTTTGCAACACTGATAATATTTTATCTACAATAGACTAATCGTTAAACTTTATTGTCAAAGGTAAAAAAATATTAATTTTGTTGGTTAGTTTTTTTTTCTTTTTTTTGGACATTCTATTAAAATAAGCTCAAAAATATGTCAGTCTTAGTTTGAATGAGCAGGATAATTCTGGTTTCAATAAAACAAAATCAAAACCCGGGTGACACTGGTTTAACTGGCCAAATTTCAATAAAGAATATAATGTGATATCACTATCATGCTTCATCATCCTCCAAGATGGATCTGTGCACCTACATTTTCTGTAGCTCTGTTATTTCAACTGAATAGCTGTTTTCTAAACAGTATAATTAGCTTGAGTGGAGCTAATTATACTGTTTAGAAAACAGCTCAAAGATTGGAATGAAGAGAGGAATGCTGAAACCATCCATAGAGACAGAGGGCATTTAGGCCACGCCCACACCCAGGGGGAAAACAAACCAACCGTCTCCATTGACTTTGCATTGTGAGAGGCTGCCTCCTTGTCATTTCTTGCTTCTAACAAAAGACAGAAAAATGCCTAAAAGCTGCTGTGTGACAAGGTGTACAGAAAACAAGCTAAAAAACCCAGAAATAAGTTTTTATTAGCTCTCGACCCCAAAAAACGAGTGTTTAGAACATAAAAGTGGATACAGGCAGTTGAGACAGAGCGTCACGTGTCTCATTACTCTGAGAACTAACGTACGTCCGCTGGAGGAGACCGTAATCGGCTACACAGGATAGTTTATCTTACAGAAATATAATATATAAAACTGACATTTGGATATTTGACTCACCAGTGACCAAATATTTAACTTACTGCACACGTGGTGTATTTTTAGTGCATACTGAGTGTCAGGATCCCACAATTTACCCATTCGTTCCAGCCTGTATCCACTTTTATGTCCTCAAACGCTCGTTTTTTGGGGTCGACAGCTTATGAAAACTTATTTCTGGGTTTCTTAGCTTGTTTGCTGTACACCTTGTCACATAGCAGCTTTTAGGCATTTTTCTGTCTTTTGCTAGAAGCAAGAAATGACAAGGAGGCAGCCTCTCGCAATGCAAAGTCAATGGAGACGGTTGGTTTGTTTTCCCCCTTGGTGGGCGTGGTCTTCAGATTATGACGCGTTGCGCTCTGTCTCTATTGTTCCTTTCAGTATAAATAACAGCAATCATCCAAAATGTATAAACCACCTGATGATTTTCCATCCTATAGTTCTCACTCAGGAGGAGATCCAAGGTGCTTTGTTTCCACCTGCATATATTTTGTTGTTTACCAGCAATGCCTGCAAGAGGATGTTATACGAGTAGAATTTAATCTTGATTGTGAAACTGGGATGTTTCGATATACTACATGTATGTGCCAAATAAAATACATTGACTTGTTTTCCATATTTCTATCATGACAACTCTCTGGATATTTTTAGCATGGTAATGGATATGAAAATGTTAATGTATTTAGTCTTGTCTAATACAGTCTAACTTGTTAACGCCAATACATACGGCAATACGCTGCTGTATGTAAGACATACTGCTGCTGCACAAATAGCATATATCAATTACCCATGCAGATATATACAGGTGGAGCTGGGGAAGGTTTATTAAAAATAAATCAATAAATGAGGAAATGTCGATTAAACAGATCACATACAATCACATACACATACATCAACAATCCTCCCCAGAAAATAATAATAATATTAAATAAAGATTATACAAAAACACCAAAAAGTGAGCATATATTCAACGTTTTAGGCTATGTCTACTTTAATCCAGATACATTTGAAAACAGCGTTTTCGTTTAAAAACGCTCTCCGTCCACACTAGCGTTTTCAGGTGTTTCTCGACGTTTCAGAGTGGATGACAAACTTTTGAAAAATGCCTGAAAACGCTTAATTCACCTTACTGCTCATGCGTTAAACCTCACAAAAGCTCACTGAGATGATACAGACGGAAAAATAAATAATACAGTTATCGCGCAATTCTTCTGACAGTATAATTTTATTTGGCAAAATATCTGATGCGTCCAGGTAGCACTCAGTCATTATGTTGGTCTAAAACTAAAATTGCTCTCATGTATTGCCGCAGGACAGCAAATGTGAGTACGTTTTCTGTCATCTTTGCCGGACTGTGATTTGAAGAGTGTGCAAATATTTTAGCAATAGCGTGAAAGTGAATAGCACATAATAGGCACAAGACTGGTATACTTTCAAATTCATCCACTTTGGAGAGCGTTTTCAAAAAGCTTTGTTTTCATTAATAAAAACGCTGTCTCAGAAAAAGATGCGTTTTCAAACGAAAACGTATTACACGACACCGTTTTCAACTAAAAACTTAAAACTGTTTATGCGTTTTGGCTGTTCGTTTACACGACAACTGCTTGAAACCCAACGTAAAGTTTTGAAAACGGTCTCTGTGTAAACAACAAAAACGGAATCTCTGAAGACGATGACGTCATGCACATGCGTATTACTTGTTCAGTCATGTTTAATCAGCATCTAATGGCCTGGCAGCAAAATACAGGGGTTTTCATTTGTTTTCGCGGATCCGTGTGAATGAGGATCGTTTTGACAATGCGAAAAACTGAAAGGAAAAACTTCTCTGTTTTAAGCATATTGTTGTCGTGGAAATTTACCCTTAGTAGCCTTTTTGTTACAGGAGGTAGATTTAATATAGATCTTAACATCTTATTGAAAGTGAGAAAAATGGCTTTCATAGTTTTACATTTGTGGATAAAATGTTTCGCAAGCAAAATAATTAAGTTGCAAAGAAAATAAACATTTTCATATTGCTTCTCAAAAATGAAAGCCCCAAACAAAACATCCATTAAATAAATCACAAAGTCTTTATATATAGTTAACAATGAACTGGCAAATGTCTTGCCAAAGTTTTCTTGTATGATCACAATGCCAAAAAAGATGTAAGAGAGTCTCTGGTTGTGAATCACAAAAAGTACAATTTACGTCTATAAGCTACTTCATTTAAATTTTGACACAATTAAAGTTTTAACATAGGAAATACAAATGAATAAGCTTAAAAGACTCTTTGACCTTATTTACCAAGATACTTGTTAGGAAGAGTCCAAACCTTCTACCACAAAACATTTTCCACTAATTTGTTCCATTTTGTAATGGATTTGGATTTTTTAATGTTGATTTACCTACATACGTGTCAGTAGGGTCTGGGAGAGGCATTTCAGAACTATTATAGCCCTTAAATAACATCTTGACACCATTAGGAATAGCACCAAATACAATGGAAAACTGTTTTGGAGTAACAGGAATATCATAGTGAGAGAGAAATTCTTGAAAAGTAAATAAGTAACCATTCCGATTAAATAATTGACTAACCGGATTGATCCCGCATTCTTAAACCAGTTTTAAAAAAATAAGGACTTATGTTTATAACAAATATTCTTATTATTTCAAATGAAGTAATTGGTTGGAGAAAAATTGTGTTTGAAAATCAGACCATGCTAATAGTGCTTGTTTATGGGAATTAGAAAGAGAAACAGGGATCTTTTTAATGCTGAAGTTACACATCAATAGAATATTCAAAACCTCCCAACTGAGAAAATAAATATTCTGGTATAATATTCCAAATACTGGATGGATTTCTCAAGTAATTGACCGTTCGCAAAAGCCACGCCCCCTAGTTATTGTTACTACGCCCGTCAAACAATTGAGAAACAGACACATGGCTGGGTTGAGCTCCATACCGGTATAAGTGATGGTTTTGGAGTAATGCAGCAGACATATCCTCCAGAGCACGACAGAAAGGGCTGCAATATGCAGTGGAGGGATATGTTCAAAATGTTAAAATAAGCAAAGACGGGAATATTACAACAATCGAGGCCAGTGCTTGAAGTGGGGGAAAAAAGGTGCCAGTAGGCTAACTGTTACTCTCTTGCATTGGCAAATCATGACATTTGAGATTAATACAGTGAAAAACAAAACTTGAAGATATTGCTGGTACAACAACAATTTATTGTTATTTATTAACAATATAAATGTATTTAAACAAGTCGTGCGTGTGCAAACGGAACTCCTCCAAGTCTGCAAGTCCAAAAATACATTTAGGCTATGGTGAGTTTACTACATTTTATTTTATTAAATGCATTTATTGTGAGATTATTATATTTTCATGTCAATCTGTGTTCGTTTTGACCAAGAACCATGCGCTGTCACTTTAATTCAGCGCGTGCAGCACAGCAAAAATAGACTCGGTGCAGAAACGATTGCAGCATCCGCGTGCAGTGTGAAAGCTTTACCTGTTAACATGGGTGCGAAAAAAGAAACGCACTGTAAACGGACTACGGAGTATATGTGAAACGGGCGTGACTGACGCTTATATATTATATACGCTGACATATGTATGCTTATTAATCTTCGAGGCATTTAGCTGTGAGTGAGGTCTCCCACACTGCTTAATCCATTGTCGGCATCTTTCCGCTTGGGTCTTGGGTTTTGGAAAGGCGAAAAAAACGACCCCTCCCTCTAAACTTTTGGGGTACCTAGTGTCAGACTTGCAGGTGCCATGTGCTGAAATCGCAATGTTTGACGGAGGTCCTTCTCCTTAGTTACAGTTGCTGAGCTAGGATTGGACGAGGACCGTTCGAGGGCGGGGTTTTGCGAACGGTCAATTGGTTGACTTGGTTGACCCCGCCCTCTCACAGTCTGGTGCTAGCGCTGCTGCTACCAGAACTAATTTGGACGCCGAGATGCTGTGTATCCTCACTACGGCCATTTCAGAAGCTCGCAGACCCCCGCGGTTTCAGGCAGTCGTCGAGAAGCAACGTGGCTCACATGCTTCGCACCAAAGTACAAAATCTGCTAGCAAAAGGGGCGATAGAATTAGCCCCCCCCCCCCCCCCCCCCCCCACGCTGAGCCAGTCAGGCTTTTACAGCCTTGTACCAAAGGACGACGGTGGCACTTGCCCCATTTTAGATCTGAGACATCTAAACAAAGCTCTCATAAGAAGGCCGTTCAGAATGATAACTACCAAACAAATCCTCGCGCAGGTTTGCCCGGGGGATTGGTTTTACGGTGGATCTGAAAGATGCTTACTTTCACATTCAGATAATGCCCAATCACAGGCCATTCTTGAGATTCGCCTTCGAGGGGCAGGTTTATCAATACACGGTCCTACCGTTCAGTCTGTCCCTAGCACCTCGTACTTTCACAAAGTGCATGGACGCAGCGCTTTCTCCCCTGAGGCAACAGGGAGTGCACGTGCTGATCTCGACGATTGGCTCATTATGTCACAGTCGAAGACCGAATTATTGACACACAGATCCATGCTCCTCAGCCATTTGGAATGCCTGGGGCTCAGGGTCAATTTTTCCAAGAGCAAACTGTTGCCCAGCCAGAACGTAACCTTTCTGGGCACAGTTATATCGACTCTACAATGATGAGAGCGCGGCTCACACCTGAGTGCGCTCTTTCTATCCAACAGCTGATAGCCTCCTTCAGGGTAGGTGTGCGCACGCCCCTCAGGAAGTTTCAGAGGCTTCTCAGTCTCATGGCCGCTGCATCATCATCGACATGCTATCAAGAAACAACACTCCCCCAAGCGAGTGGTCTCTCGACCCACAGACGTTCATCTGATATGGAGTGTATTCGGCAAGGCAGAGGTCGACCACTTCGCCTTGGAAAACAACACTCATTGCGCAATGTTCTTTTCGAAGAGCAGGGACACACTGGCCCATCCCTGGCCCAGACGCCCTCTATATGCATTCCTGCCAGTCTCTATGATCCCTCAGGTCATCAGACAGATCAAGGAGAGCGGATGCCCAGTCCTTCTAGTAGCCCCCCTCTGGAAAACCCAGGTGTGGTTTCCAGAGCTGGTGCAGATGGTGGACATTGTTCCCTGGCCAGTGCCAATGAGGAAGGATCTCCTCACACAGTCGAACGGGACGATTTGGCACCCTCACCCTGAATTATGGGCCAGACCTCCCAGAAAAGGTCTTGAATACCATCACTGAGGCTAGAGCACCGTCTACCAGGTGCCTCTATGCTCTTAAGTGGTCAGTATTCACTGGTTGGTGCTCAGCCAGGGACCTCGAGCCCCAGTCATGCGAAGTGTCGGTGGTACGCTCCTTCCTGCAAGAGCTTTTGGATAAGGGTCGCTCTCCATCCACGATCAAAGTGTATGGGGCAGCCATAGCAGCTTGCCATGATCCTGTGGCTGGCCAGTCACTGGGGAGAAACGACCTCATCGTTTGTTTCCTTAAAGGAGCTAGGAGGATGAACCCCCCCAGGCCCCCTACTATAACGGCATGGGACCTCTCCACGGTCCTTGGGGCCCTGAAGGGTCCTCCATTCGAACCGCTACAGTCAGTTGATCTCAAACCACTTTCGCTGAAAACTGCTCTGCTGCTGGCTCTGGCATCAGTCAAGTAAGTGGGAGATTTGCAGGCGCTCTCTGTGAGCCCTTCCTGCCTGGAATTTGAACTGTGGTTACGTTAGTAACAGAGTACGTTTTTAGTCAGAGATTTTTCCAATCTAAAAAAGTAAGCTAAATTTTGTTCTCCTTCTTCGAGCCAGCGTCTTCTGGACCTTACAAAAGCAGTATTGCCTTTCTGGACTGTTTTCTGCTGTGAACTACTGCCTGTTTCTGATTGTGATGTCCCTGTTTTGTTCTGTTTGTTCCTTGCCTGACGACCCTGCTGGTCTGATACTGATTCTCGCCTCACGATTTGGATTTGATTATCCTGGACTCTGATCCCTGCCTGCCTGACTATTTTCTTTGCTGCTGTTCAGGAGCCGTGCAGCTTCAACTGTATTACTGTTTCAATAAATTGAAATTAAGCATTCTTCTGGGTCCTCCTTCCTCAGAACCTCACAGATATATGTACAATATGTGTACAATAACAATTAAAAAAAAAACAAAAAAAAACATTACGATGGCCAGAAATCAATTTCGATAGTACACTGGGTTTAATTTGCCATTTAATGAGATCTACTATTGTTAGTGCCAAACATTTTCACATGAATAAATCCATAGATCCGCAAAATCATCTTGTGTGCTTTCATGGGCTAGTGCCAGAACTTTTGCCAAGCGCGTCAGAGGTTCTGGGTTCTAATCCGCACTCGTATAGTTTTTTTTCTCGTCAAAACCGAATATGTTAATCAGTGGTTGTATATCAATCAGAGACACGTTTGTGTGCATTTTGTTTTGTGATTTCACCGGAACAAATAATAATTTGTATTATGTACATCCGTGCCGCGAGATGTTTCAAAAAGTGGTCGGGACAATATAGAGCCTGGCAAAAACCAATATTGCTCCGTGACATGTCAACGATGGTCGCTTTGGCCAGGTGGTATTTATAGCAGAAAGGGCAGGACGCTTTAGATTCTAGAGAGCATTTGATTGGACCGAAGGTGTGATGAAAAGCTGAAGTCCGCGATGATGTCATAAAAATCCGTGATCCATTTTAGCAGAAGTGAGAGACTGTATGGTTTGAATGCTTATATCTCCTAAATGCGAATTTTGTCATTGGTTTGGAACAGACCAGCTCATTCATAACCTTAAGCTTAACATATTCATACTAAAAGCTAAAAAACCTAAACTTTGATTTCAGGGGGCCTTTAAGAAAAGCGTGCACACACAATTAAAATGAGAATTTTCTGTAAATTACACAGTATTTAACTGTAAAATGAACTGTATTTTACTGTAGGACAGTTATACAGCATGTTACTGTATTTTAAAGTTGCATTGTGGGAAATATCCCCTTGGCACCACTAAAATACAGTTTTTTAATTTACTGTAAATCGAAATATAGTAAAAAAAAAAAAAAATAGCGCGATACCTGACCAATCACAGAAAAGCTTTTATTTCCCGCTTGGAGAAAGAAGAAAACGAAGACACAGATGCGAGAACCAGTCAGATGCAAAGGTGTGTACAAATATTCCTCCTTTTACTTTATATATTATATTTTTGGTTTAATTAAAAAAAGAAAAGAAAAGAAAAATAAACGCTTCCACTTAACGGCGCGCAGTCACCTCACACTTTGTGCTGTGGAGAGAGCTTGAGAGAGTTGTGGCGACACTCTGTGCAAACATTCATATTTCTTTCTTTTCTTTCCCTTTCCTGAACATTTCACTGTCAAAATATGGACATTAATGGGTCTCTGCCTTGGGTTTGACCACGCCAGGAGCTGGTGTTTCAGTAAGAGTAGACATTTCTGCCAATACTGTCTTATAAACAGAGACATGTTTGAAAGCAAAGGCACAGACTTAGGTCCAGCAAGAACAAAACAGAGTTACCAAAACAGTGTGGCAATGTCTGAAGGGCAAGAAATTTGTGATGGTGTCAAGTTCGATTCTGTGTTCAACTGCCTAAAACACTTTCATGTGTGTGATCCTGGGCTTCCTCCGTGTTTGGCACATGATCTTTTTGAGGGAGTTGTTTCAACAGATCTGGCTTTGTACATAAAACAGGTCGTCACTAGGGAAACACTTCAGCTATGTTCAGCTGAACAGAAACATATCTAGCTTTAAGTTCTGTGGAAGTGACATGAATAATAAGCCATGTGAAATAAAACCTGATGGTGGAAAGTTGACAGGACATGCAGCTCAGAACTGGTGTCTGCCTCGATTGCTCCCATTACTAATTGGGGATCGAAAATCCACTTGATGATGAAATTTGGCAGTTGAGCTTGAAGTTAAGGGAGTTTGTTGAAATGATATGTGCACCAAAAATTCATCATGATCAAGTAGCCTACATGAAATGTCTGATTGAAGAATATGTGCACTTAAGAGCTTCTGTACCTTGTTTCCAGATGCACCACTGAAACCAAAACATAATTTTTTACTTCACTACCCTGAACTCACAATTAAGTTCGGACCACTGATTAGACTATGGACTTTACGATTTGAAAGCAAGCACACATATTTAAAAAAAAAAAAAAAAAAAAAGCTGCTTTACTCTAGCTTAATGCACTTTTTTTTAATCAACACTTGAAAAGAAAATAATGAAATTTCAAAAACCTAGGGAGTACACTAGCTGAAAGACATCAGCTATTGCAAGCCTATTTGAGTGCTGGCTCCATCTTTCCTCCAAATGTGCAAGTAGGTGAAGCAGATGAGTTTCACAGTCACTTATACAACACCCACATTCAGGAAGCTGTAAGGATGCAAGGCATTCATGACTCCACCTTTGTAACATTAACTGCTACATACAAATGAACCAAGTACCAGACATCAATGGCTATTATGGTAGATCAAACTGATGATGTATACACACTCGGAAAAATTTAAATGATTCTGATACACTTCTCAAAATTATTCTTTGTTGTTGAAAAATGTAAATCAGTGCCAGTTGTTGATCTGGGTTTACACTTTCTGCAACAAGAATCAAGTCCCCATTATTCATGTGTAAACGTAGAGAATCTAGCTGACTCTCTGTCTCTATATGCACACTTTCCTATATGACTCTCTCTCCCTCTGCCAGTATACAAACGATTTGATGCTAATTTTGTTGCACTTCACCACTCTGTTTGTCTCAGGTGAGAAGCTAAACGATGGAAGCCGTCATTAGAGGTGTTCTCCCAATGCTGGATGATGATCAACTTAACCACCTGATATCAGAATTGACTAGAATTGGTGTGAAAACAGACGATGACCTCCAATATTTAACATCAGATGATCTCAAAGACTTCCTTTCACCAATAGACTGCAGGAAACTGATTATTTTTTTTCAAAATCAGAGGTTAGTATGATGATCCAAATGTACAGAACAAAACAGACGGCATGTGGGTTTTAAGCATGATCAATGAAGTAGAAATATCTACATTTGTCAAATAATTAATTTACTGTTAGTGAATACTCATAATTTCATATTTCTACACTACATCTGTTCAATTTGTTATGTTCAATTTTTTATGTTAAATATTTCATTTAGGTAATGAAAATATTCTAGCTACACAGCCAAGCAACCGTCCCAACTCTTCAACATTCCCTGTGCAGTGTCATGGATCCAGTCAAGTTACAAATCAGAGTCCAACATCCACTCCAGTCCCAGTTCAAAATGCAGCATGAGTGTCAGATTTTCAAATACCCTGGGGTAAGATGACACCAAATTTAAGAACATGTCTTGCACAAGGAAAGCGACCTGAAGCCTCAGATAGGAGACACATGGTTAGGGTGATTGTGGATTCAATCAGAGAGGTGTGTTTAAATCCAACCAAGTGGCAATGTTCAGAAGTTGCACAGTCAATCATCCATAAGTATTCAAACAGTTTCAGTGACAAAATAGAGGAAGGAGAGTTAATTGGTTGTGGTTACTACTCTTTGTTGTGTCAGTTGAGGACAAGGGTGGAACATCTTAACCGGAACAATACAATGGCTCGACTTAGAAAACCTAAACGAACAGGAGACGAAGTGGATGATAGCCAACCTTCAACATCTAAATACGCTAAACTGGATAGCTATGGTTGTGTGAACTGGAACCCTTCTGAACTTCCTGAAGGGGAAACCTTGGATTCTTTAGAGATAAAGAGACAGGAGATTCTTAGTCTATTTTCCCAAGAAGGACCTTGTGCAGCCGAGCGCAGCAAAGTCCAGGAATTAATGAAAATGACATTCATTGCACAACGTCACAGCATTAATGCCAGCCCTCCACCCAGTATCTCAGATCTTCAGGCAAGGTGGCCTTTTCTCTTTACGAAGAGATTCTTATGCGCTCATTTTAAGGAACTGACTGGGATTCATCCTGACATCAGATTAAAGGACTTCTATGTAATTTCATTCTGCCGGCCCAGAAAAGTTAGTAAAGACATTGTTAAAATAGTCCAAGTGACTACAGTGGCTCAACCTTAAGTTTATCAAGCGACGAGAATACTTTTTGTGCGCAAAAAAAACTTTATTCAACTATTAATTTTCCTCTGTATGGGCCTCTGACGCGAGTTCACGAGAGCGCCACAATCACAAGATGACGCTCACAATCATTTGATGGGAAAGTGTGAAAGGTAAGCCATTCATTTTGCGGCATTGGTAAGGCACTTTTACGTTTTCTCATTGGTTTCTTACAATTCGGACATCCAGGAAATGCACACTTTAGAACAATTTTAAACACTACATCGAGACCCATCTGTGTCATCTTCTCAGTTCTCGCGCATGCGTCGTGGCGCTCTCGTGAACTCACATCAGAGGCCCACACACGGAAGAAAATGAATAGTTGTTTTTTTTGCACACAAAAAGTATTCTCGTCGTTTGATAATCTTATGGTTGAGCCACTGTAGTCACTTGGACTATTTTAACGATGTCTTTACTAACTTTTCTAGGATGGCAGATATCGATTACCTAGCAGCCTATGAAGGAGTGAGACAGCTCTCAGATTTCATCAAAAATATCTTAATTTGTGTTCCGAAGATGAACGAAAGTCTTACAGGGTTGGAACAACATGAGGGTGAGTAATTACTGACTCATTCACTAATCGCTACGTTAGTCCACTAACACAGTTCACTTGAAGGAGTGAATGAAAATGAGTGAGTGAATTCGGACATCCGTTGATCGTACATCAGCTGTACACAGCCGGGTTCGTCACTTATTGGGGTCCCCTGAAAACATTTCCATTGTGTTCTGTGCCATTTGCAGTGCGTTTCTGTATTTGGTTGTGTCGTGATTATTTGGAGCACACGTGTTGTAAAACTGATGAAGATGTTTTCTAAATTTGCGGTAGTTTTTTCTATTAGCATGTGTTTTCTTAAAGGGATAGTTCACCCAAAAATGAAAATTAGGGGGCGATTTCGGATTTAGCCAACGTAATTTCCTCATTATTTTCATTCAATTCAACTTCAATTACCTTTTATGAAACTGCTTTAGCCCCAACTTATTTGTTAGGTTCATTCAAGTCAGGTGTTGGAGTTTAATTTTTCTTAGCGTCTTTTATGAAACAGCCCTCCGATCTCAAAGTTGAGATAATTCAGCCTGACCAAAAGATCTATTTTTTTCTCCACGAAGGCACGACCAGCTACAAAGTAGGAAAACTTTCCTGCTTTCCGTGCCTTGACCATTGACTCAAGCTTATCAGACCTCATGTTGATGAGCTCAGTTTTTTTCTTTGCTGACGCCTCCGACAGCCATTTCTCAGAATTCTTCCGTTTCTTATCAGTTGAAAATTTTCTCAAACGTGAACGGAGTCATTCATACAGCACTCAACATCCAAATAAGGTGCAGACTGAAATCAAAAATTCAGTTTTATTGCTTAAAATCAAATTTGTTGATGGGCACCTCTAGGTCTCAACAAACCGATCTCTCATAGGCTACAACCTCTTTTTTTTCTTTTTTTTTTTACGACTTTTGCTAAATTTTAGCCTACATTGTATTTTACGAGTTGCCCAATGAACTGTATGAATGACTCCGCCCCAAAACCCACTGGGGTTTAGACAAATTGTACAAGATTGTACAAATTAGCCACCTCGTACTCACTCCTACGAATTGGTGTGTTCACGACGCCATCTTGCGTGCTCAATCGAGACAATTGTCTATTTCTGCAGATATATTCATCTATATTAATCTATTCATAAAGGGAAAACTGATGCTGCAGATTCAAAGTGTGCTGTTTTTTTGAATATCAATCCTGCTGATCACTTTCTTTATTACACTCTGCTCATGTTGTTAATCCTATGGAACATTCAGGTAAGATTAGGTAAAATTAGAACCTTCTATCTGTACGGTTTTGACTTTGCTCACTGTTTTGCTCATTCACTAAGCTGAACAGCCAATCAGAGTTCTCTCTCATACTGACGGCCCAACGCTTATTCTACATGGTGAATCGGCCCCCCAAAAAACCCAGACAGCATCCGACTAGAGACAACGTGCGAACACACCGAATAAAAACAATGGCCGACGCTCAATTTTAGTGTGTCCCGGGCTTTAGGTAGGGCTCTGTATGTCTATGTATAAGTATATGTATATAGTATGTATGTAGTATGTATGTATAAGTGTATATAGTATATGTATATTTATATAGTTTTAATAACATATTGAAAATGTAAAAAAATATATATATATTTTTTTAAGTGTTTGTAATGTTTATTTATTTAACCTGGAAAATATCAACATGTAATTGTAAGTGCAACTAGAACATTAATTGAAGTGAATGAAGGCATCTGTGCAGGAGAACTTTATTTAAATAACAACCAAAATAAACCTGAGAAAACCAGAGAGCAGATGGCTGTTTCATAAAAGATGCTAAGAAAAGCAGGGATTAAACTCCAACACCTGACTTCTTCTTCCTCCTTTAATTTTTATTGGTGGTTGGCAAACCAACTTAAAGGTGCATTACCGCCACCTACTAGACTGGAGTATGGACAGCAGCTTGACGGAAGGAAGGATGAGAAAAAAAACAAAACTTTATATTCATATTAAATTATTTCACTTATCCCAATATTTTTTAAAGGAGTCATGACCTGTAATTTTCACTTTTCCACGAGAATCAATGTATGTTATGATTGCCTAACGATTATACACTGGCCGGGAAGCCGATATTTAAAAGTGAAGCGTTTGTTTACCCCTGGGTTCGTAAACCAGCCCACGTGCACGCGCACTCAAATACAAGATTTTAATTTCTGCCCCGACTTGACGTCAAGACGGGACAGGATATACCATATATGGACACCGCAGACATATGCTGCAGGAAGCCCGCCCTGCCCCTCTCCCCCTCATATTCAGTCGCGAAAGATGCAGAAACGTAGTGCACACGTGAGTTGCTCTGTTGTTGACTGCCAGAATCAACATGTAAATGTGTTTTCTCTCCCAAGAACGGACCAAGCTGTCAGGGACCAGTGGATTAAATTAATTTTTAATGACGCGGTTCCTACAACCCTTCCCAC
The DNA here is from genome assembly GCF_963993115.1 of Abramis brama. NCBI lineage: Eukaryota > Metazoa > Chordata > Actinopteri > Cypriniformes > Leuciscidae > Abramis > Abramis brama. The sequence goes on from NC_139965.1 coordinate 32,645,430, forward strand.
TGGCTTAACGTTAGGTGTCTGTGCTAATCATTTTACGCCGGAATCGTTCACAAGAAAATGATACAGCTATATTTTTATAGAATTGTATATTATATAACTATGACAACATATAATTGTATTGATTTTTTTATAGAATAGATAAGGATAGATAAATAAAACAAACAGTCAAGTAATAATAAACATAAAGAAAAAGATCACGTTACATGTCTGTAGAAGAAAAATATTGAATGTCTAAAAAACCACAACGTGAAACAAGGCAAAAACACCACATGATAGCAAACGTTGATCTCAATAACCACTGTAAGCTGATAAAAAAGTAGACTACATCTCTGTTAATGTAATCTACATTAAATAAAAGGTATAATGTATGTCTCAGTCAAAATTATTGTCTTTACCATTCAGAGACATCTTGATGTAGACGTCCTTCCATCGACTCTACATCTTCCCTTTCCAGTTCAGAGTCTGGCTCATACATATACGGTTGAATTCCGTAGGTCGCGGCCAGGTCGGGTTCATTCACAACTTGCGCCATGATGTCATTTTGGAATGATATGCTGAAGTTACCTGCGGTGTCAACCCCCCTCCTTCCTGCCACCAATCAACGCGCCCCTCATTTGCATTATTAAAATGACCGTCCACGACAGCCAAAATATCGCATCAGATCTCGCAAGACAATAATGCCTTCAGAAATAAGGGTCAGAGGAGCTCTGTGTTTATTTTTTTTCCACTTTTCTTTTTTCAGGGCCTGAAAGACTATAATAGAGCATGGGTATCCAAGGTAATACTAGGTTATGACTCCTTTAAATAATTCATTAGGAGACTGTACATTTTCCAAGACATTGTTTTTCCCAGCAGATTTTCTAGTGTCATATTTTGTTTTCCACCTTGTATATATATCTTTTGCAATCTAATAAAATGTGTTTTACTGTCTCTTGTGTGTTACAGTGGGTGCAAAGTAGAGACCTGCGCGGGACACAATTTTCAGTCTCGCTCCCGCCCGCTCCCGCAGTGTTCAGTCCCGCTCCCGCAAAGATTTGTCATTTTTAGTCCCGCTCCCGCCCGCATCTGTGATATTATGTCCCGCTCCCGCCCGCAAATGCCCGCAAGACGGCAGGCAGGATGTATGTTCACTTTCTGTCTCACGAAAGGTCTTGGGAAAAAAATGCGATTTGTGTCCGTTGTATGTTAACAGCTTTTGGCATTTATCGCAGCAGGCAAAAGGTAGTTGATTCCCCTCTCCATCATGCACAACCGAAAAAGACTGCCAAATGTCTGATTTGATGTTTTGTGATATTTTTTTTGTAGTAAATGTGCCTTTCAGGCATGAAAACTCCTCACCTTTCGGCGAAATTCGCCGTTTTAAAACCTAAAAGGGTCACCTACGTGATTTGTGCAGATCCGATGAGAAAATATTTATATGGCGGGGGGGGGGGGGGGGGGTGTCGAGGTCGAGGCCAGCATTTATCCCCTATAAAGTTACCATAAACTTCGCAGCTTTAAAAAACAATCATCATTCCTAATGCCGAAACATGACAGCCAATACGAGTCAAGAGTAACGTTAGGGCAGAAATGTTTTCAAAGTCTTTTACACCGCGAGTCTGACAACTGGACACACTGCCGAACAAAGAACCGCACGTCGGAAAGCAAGCCTGAGGTAAGTTAGCTTACAATGTTAACTGTCCTGTCAGATACAGACAGCGATGTTGCCAATGTCATTATTTTTAATTTTGACATAGAAGTGGGCGAGATAATATCGCGAGCGGGCGCGGGCGCCGTGAACGCTGAGCGAGCAGGAACAGTGCAGTGTTATTCATTGCGCGGCTCGCGAGCCTCATGTGGCTCGCCAAGCTTTAATTTGTGGCTCGCATGGCGATAAATAATACGGTGATATGATGCATTCACTAGAGATATTTCATAAAAACATTAATAACAAGTAGGGCTTTAACATAACCCGTTAAAAACTCAAAGTGTCAGCTCTATTACAAATAATTTCGATCGGATTGAAAGGGGTGGTTTATCGAGAGAACATGAAAAAACTTGATCGATTGAAAACCGAAACTGAAAGGACGACGTATGACGCGCTGAACGAGCTGTTCTCCTGATGAATAAAGTCATATAAATGAGTATCCTTTCATTCTATAATTCTCCTTTCACTCAGCATCTGTGAAGTGAAGCAGGACAACGGCCCACCAGTCCTTGTTTCAGATTATCATTCAGACGACTGGTTTGGGGCATTTTTAATGCGTGATAAATAGTAGTAGTAAATAGTTTTTTTTCTCTGACACCCGATGAAACACGTAGATCAGCGGCCCATTGGTTCTTTTCTTGATTGACACTGGGCTAGCCCAATCAAATCTTTAATGTGAAGTATAGAAATATACTCTTTCAAGTATAGAAATTAGTACAAAACTAATTATGAAAGTTTCCTTTATTTTTCAGTGCATTTACAATATATGGCTATTACTATCATGCAAGGCAAGGCAAGGCAAGGCAAGGCAAGTTTATTTATATAGCACTTTTCATACACAGTGGCAATTCAAAGTGCTTTACATAGAAGAAATTAAAATAATAAAAAGAAATAAGAATAATTAAAACAGTTTAGAAAAATAAAAAAAAATAAAATACAGTACAGTACAAACAGTCGGACGAACATTGGCACAGTGCTCATTCATTAAATGCATAGCTAAACAGATGTGTTTTGAGTCTGGATTTGAAAGTGACTACTGTAGGAGCACGTCTGATCTCTTCTGGAAGCTGGTTCCAGCTGCGGCTGGCATAATAGCTAAAAGCAGACTCGCCATGCTTAGAGTGAACCCTTGGTATTTCTAGCTGATATGATCCTAGTGATCTGAGTGATCTGTTGGGTTTATATTCAGTGAGCATATCTGCAATATATTGAGGTCCTAGGCCATTAAATGATTTATATACCAGTAATAATACTTTAAAATCAATCCTAAATTTCACTGGGAGCCAGTGTAAAGACCTGAGGACTGGTGTGATATGTTCATATTTTCTGGTTCTGCTCAGAATCCTGGCAGCAGCGTTCTGTATGAGCTGCAACTGTCTTATGGTCTTTTTGGGAAGGCCAGTGAGGAGTCCATTACAATAATCCACCCTGCTGGTGATGAAAGCATGAACAAGTTTCTCTAAGTCTTGTCTGGAAACAAAGTATCTAATTCTTGCAATATTTTTCAGATGATAGTATGCTGATTTAGTTATTGCTTTGACATGACTACTGAAACTAAGGTCTGACTCTAGTGTCACACCAAGATTCCTGACTTGATGTTTAGTTGTTTGACCCCTAGAGTGAAGGTATGCGTTCACCTTGAGAACTTCATCTTTGTTTCCAAATGCAATGACTTCAGTTTTGTCTTTGTTTAACTGAAGAAAGTTTTGACACATCCAACTGTTGACTTCATCAATGCATTGGCACAGGGAGTCAATGGGGCTGTAATCGTTAGGCGATAGGGCTAAGTAGATCTGTGTGTCGTCTGCATAGCTGTGGTAAGCAATTTGGTTCTTTCTCATTATTTGGCTCATTGGGAGCATATACAGGTTGAACAGGAGTGGCGCAAGAATTGAGCCTTGAGGGACTCCGCATGTCATGGATGTCCACTCAGACTTATAATCTCCTATACTCACATAATAACCTCTCCCATCTAAGTATGACCTGAACCATTTTAGGACTTTCCCAGAAAGCCCCACCCAGTTTTCCAGCCTGTCAAGAAGTATGTTATGATCGACAGTGTCAAATGCAGCACTGAGGTCGAGTAATACCAGCACTGATAATTTGCCTGAATCAGTATTTAAGCGAATATCGTTTATTATCTTTATGAGCGCTGTCTCTGTGCTGTGGTGCGGTCGGAAACCAGATTGAAAATTGTCAAAGTATCCATTCGAGCATAAGAATTTGTTCAGCTGATTGAAGACAACTTTTTCAATGATCTTGCCTATGAAAGGAAGATTTGAGATCGGCCTATAGTTGCTTAATATGGTCTTATCCATATTGTTCTTTTTCAGGAGGGGCTTGACAACTGCAGTTTTCAGGGAGTTTGGAAAACTCCCAGAGAGAAGTGAGGCATTTACCACTTCTAGAAGATCTGCTTCTAAACTATTTAACACACTTTTGAAAAATGATGTGGGAAGTGTGTCAAGAGCACAGGTTGATGTTTTAAGGTGCTGTACGGTTTCTTCCAAAATTTTGCCATCAATTTCTTTGAAGTCAGACATAGTAACTACTTTCTCAGGTGGTTTGATGGTCTGTCTAACCCCAGGGCAACTCAAGGATGTGCTGATCACCTTTCTGATATTATTGATTTTCTCAGAGAAGAAAGAAGCAAACTCACTGCACTTGTTGTCCGAGAGCATTTCACTGGGAATCTGGCTTGGGGGGTTTGTCAGTCTCTCTACAGTAGCAAAAAGAGTGCGTGTGTTGTTTAAATTACTGTTTATAATATTTGAGAAGAAAGTCTGTCTAGCTTTGCCTAGTTCCATATTAAAAGCATGGATGCTGTCTTTGTAGATGTTATAATGGACTACAAGTTTTGTCTTCCGCCACATGCGCTCTACTTTTCTGCATTGTCTTTTCATATTTTGAAAAGATCATGGGAATCATGGGATTAATATTATAACTATTATTGTAGTAGTAATGTAGACAGACACTGTAACTAAAAGAGTTTTGAATTTTTCTTTGTTTAATTTGCACCAGATTGATGAATTTAACATTAAAAAGCACAAAATTTTCTTACGGGGGAGCATGCCCCCGAACCCCCCTAGAGTGGTGGGGGGGGGGGGATTCATCACTGTGGGGTATAGTTAAATTCTATTAATAAATGAGAATTTTGTACTTATTTCAGCTGTCCGTGTTAACTCTCACGCGTTCCTACTCACTCATTACATTTATTTATTTATTTTTTAGTTTTTTTTTTTTTTGGGGGGGGGGGGGGGGGGGTGTGTATATGCCGCATCCTTCTCACCTTTTTTACCCCTGACCTGTTTTCATGCCTGGCCTTTCTTTAGAGAAGTGCTTACATCTGAAGCGCTTAGGCCTATATCTGAAGCACTAGAGGTGCTCTTTTCCTCGTCCATGCTGTCTATTTTGAACTTGAAGCTTTCGAATTCGAACACGGAGCAGCGGGAAGGAATTGTCTCTAAACAAGTGTGCGTGAGATTAGGCCCCGCCCTACCCCAAACGACAATATTCAAGTTTAGGCTGCTTAAAACGTTTTTATTGCTGCCAAACAGAATCTCCCTCACAACTACAAATTATGTACGCTACTTTAATCATTTATATATTTTACTTTACTTTTAATTTGCGGGAGTGCAGCGTATCATCCCCCCCGCCCGCTCCCGCAATGACCTTTCAAAATTTGTCCCGCACCGCTCTGTTTTGCGTCGGGTCCCGCGGGACTCCCGCGGGAGTGCAGAACTCTAGTGCAAAGTCCAGTGGGGTGTTTTCCTATTCTATGTAATGTGAAATTTAAACCAGCATGACCTATTCTAAGTCAAGTAATTATCTTTTCTTCTTTTTGATTTCTGCCCTGCCTAAAGCTTATGCCTACTTGTTTTTGTACATTATACAAATGTCAGTATCAGCTATATCCCAGTATTCTTGCCATATTTAGTTTGTATGTCCCTTTATAATGTTTACTTAACGGCTCTACATAATGGTACTACTTGTATATCAACTTTTTCATGTTTTATTGATCCTTTAGCCAAAACATCTACAATCTCATTTCCGTCCACCCCTACATGGGCAGGAACCCAAAGGAAGGACATATCTTGTCCTCTATCATACAGTATTAAAAGCAAGTGGAATATATTATATATTGTCTGCATGATGCTTTCCCAGATTGTATACTAGATAATGCAGATAAGCTGTCAGAAGCTATGGTTACATTTTGGTTCTGATTATTTTTTCCAACCACTGTATTGCCAATAAAATTCCTAAAAGCTCTGCCGTGTATACCGATAAATTATCTGTTGATCTGTTGTTCTGCTATTTCATAATGAGGAATGAAGAAAGCAGCACCAGTACGGCCTGTCTCTGGCTGCTTTGATTCATCTGTAAATATTAATAGTTTATCTTGATAAAGGTCCTATAGTTTTGAACTATTATCCTCTGTGGCATAATTATAGATTTTTCTTTTAACATTTGTTGAAGGCTTATATCTACATATGACTTTATGAATTTCCAAGGTGGCACAGTTGATAATGCCACTGTGAGGCTTGAAGCTGGCTGAGGCTTGCATATTGTGCTTTTGCATTTCCTATCCATCCAAAACTGTAATAATTAGTTCTACTATGCTCTGAGCAATCTTGTAAGGTAACCTTTGAGGGATGTATCCCACTATGTCCTTGTAAATTTATCCAGTACGCCAGCATAATCTTAACCCTCCTTATACGTAAAGGCATCTCTCCTGCCTCAACCTGTAAGATACCTGTAAGGCATCTCTCCTGCCTCAACCTGCAGTCACTGGTCAAGTCAAGTCAAGTCATCTTCATTTATATAGCGCTTTTAACAATGTAGATTCTTTCAAAGCAGCTTTACAGAGATAAACGTATAATTTAAGGTAAGATTGTTTTGGCTTTATAGCGGTTTTCCAGCTAAACTTAGTTTTGATTGATTCGCTTCCGTCGCAACGATCATTTGTTATTAAATTAGGGGCCGCTAAGACGACACCATTCTCTCTACACAAACTTTAAACGCGAACCTGTGAGAAACGCTGCTGGCGTTCACATGCGCATTAAGAATTGGTTCTATAGTTATGAGCGTTTGAATATATGTGCGCAGGTTTGGAATTCCCTACAAACCAAGCCTAAACAAAGTACTGGTGTTTCCTTATAATTTTGATACAGAATTTTATTTTATTTTATCAATTCAGGGTAGATACGCGAAATGAGTTTTCCCGACGATGCTTTATCTGTAGAGTGGTAAAGGGATCCTCCATAGGGAGAGACTAGTTGGCACTTCAGCACTGCGTTGTCATCAGGTCCAGGCGAAGGTCCTACATCAGATCTGGATACGGCCTGGATCTGGCAGGCTGTGGGAAAACCTTGGGATAAACAAAGACACTAAAATTAGCGTAGATGCCATTCTTCTCATGATGTAAAAAGTACATCAGGACTTATGGGAAGTGTTCCCGGTTCCAGCTGACCTAATCTATGCAGCCTAACATTGAATTATAGAAGTCTATAATGTATTATGTGAATGCTTGGTCAAAGAGATGTGTCTTTAATCTAGCTTTGAACTGACAGAGTGTGTCTGCTTCCCGGACAATGGTAGGAAGACTGTTCCAAAGTTTTGGTGCTAAATAGGAAAAGGATCTACCGCCAGCAGTCGATTTTGATATTCTAGGTATTAGATATTCTTTTTTGATATTCTTGTGATGATTTAAATGCTCTAGTACAAATCCGAAGTGCCTGTGCCTGTTCCACATCAAGTTTTTTAAGGTTTGATTCTGATGCTGACATATATGCTAGGCAACCATAATCTAACGCTGTTCTTAAAAGAGCCTGATAGATGTTTATGAGTGATATTCTGCTTGCTCCTGTTGGATTACAAATTTATTAAATGTTTAATTTAGTTTGCAACAGTAAAAGTTGAGTACATTGAAGTTAGCATTTTAAGGTTAGGTTAGGATAATAGTAACAACAGTTTCTGCCAGTCCTGTTTTTCTCTATTGTAAGTCACCTTTTGTCTTTAATGGCTCGAGCCCGTAGCCCCAGACACACCTTTTGTCTTTAATGGCTCGAGCCCCAGCCCTAGACGATGAATCGTTAGGCTGATTGGATTAGCACATATGCTTTTGAATGGTTATGCTGATTGGATTGAGACTGGTAACCCGCTGGAGTCGGGGGGGGTTCCTTAACCTGTATACTTAATTTGCATGCTTTGTTCAGAGTCTCCATCTCTATGTAATCCCTCCCCCTTGGAATGTATAACTACAATGCATACTGTATTAGAGTTAGATCATGTTGGAAGTACTGCAGCCATGTACAGCGGAGTTCTCAATAAAGAATAACTTCCGTTGAACGCAATCCCAACTGTCTCCTGGTCTCTGCTTCGATGAAAGAAAACTTTACAACAGATGGTGCCTTGTGACCCGGATGGAGAAAAAGGAAACTCAAAGAACTTCAAGCTCAAAGATTTGAATCTTGAAACTTCAAGCTCAACAAAAGATCTGACAAAGATTGCCAGACTGAATCTTTCCAGCTTCCTCCAGATTGAAAACTTCAAGCTCCAAAAAGATCTCAATGCCTGACTGTGTTCCAGACTGAATCTTGAAACTTCAAGCTCAAAGATCTCAACAAAGCTGACTGAGTTCCAGACAAAATTTTTCTGTACAACCAACGATTCGGTGAGTTTCACTCCATTCAAAGAACCAATGCAGACCAGTACAAATGTGTTTTTCCTCTGCGCCGTTCAGAGAAGTAGTTAACAAACAGCTGTAGAGTTTGGTTAACTAAAGATAAGCCTCTAAAAGAGTTTTTCTTTTAGAGATGAAATTTATCCTCTGTTGTTGGCAGGGAAGATTAACAGTTACATGTTAATATTGTGTGTATGCTCTTGCTAGAGAAGACCTATCCTTTGTAAGCTAGAGAAGATTTAGCATCATGTGCTAATAAGATTGTACCCTCTATTGTAGACAGTAGAGATAAGTTTTTAGTGTTTGTTTGTGTGGTAACATAGAAATTCACAAAATGTTTAGGAAAAGTACTAGACTGATTAAACCTTTATGGACAGACAATGAGTTTAAGTCTTTGTTAAGAGAACACATGGACTCAATCGTGACTGAGGAAGTCAGATTGAATTTGACAAAGAAATTTGGCATTGATGCAGACAAAGTATGGTCAATTGAAGATTGTAAAAAGATACTAGGAGCCAGTATTCGCAAGAACAATGTGAAAGCCATTATCTGTTGTCACAGAGAATTTAGCTTATCCATTGCACAAGAACAAGCGCAGTGTATTGCTAAGTTAAATGAACAGATCAAACAATTGCAGACTCAAGTGTCCTGTCTCAAGACAAACGTGGGCCATAACAAGGCCTCAACCAAATGTGACTCAGAAAACCAACAGTCAGATGAAAGCTATCCTGATTTACAGTCTTTTGATAGTATAGAGGACAATGTCAATGCAGATGTAAAAGCAGTTGAAGTGTGCGTAGCTAGACAAAAGCCTCAGGGAAAAGGTGTTAAAACAGTTTCATTTGCAACCCCCATATTGCAGCTACAAGCAGTCAAAACATCTTTAGGTCCTAAAGATATTGAGAGAATTGCTGAAAGTTTGCCATCAGTGCAAAGAAATTTTTCAGAGTTTAGGAGAGAGTTGTCCAAAAAGATGCGGCTCTACGATATGTCTCTAGCTGAAGTCACTCAGCTAATATCACAGATCTTGACTGAGTCAGAATTCAATGATTTTGAAAGTGCTGTAAACAATTCTGAGTTTCAAAATGTCAGTAAAGGCGATTTGAGAGAAGGTGTTTTGAAAATCCTAAAGAATATCTTAGGACCCAAAATCGATTGGTCGAAAATTACCAATTGTGTACAGAAGAAGGGTGAAACTGTTTGTGAGTACACAGAACGATTCTGTCAGTCAGCTGCAGTGTACAGTGGAATTGCAGACACGCCAGAGAAGGTGTTAGGTGATAATGGCCCTTTGGTTCGCACATGGTTTCATTGTCTTTTGCCAGAACACAGAAAGGCGTTGCCTTACTTAAACATCACATGGTGTACAAGAACCCTGCAAGACAACTTGGACAGTTTAGTTACTTGGGAAAGAGACTCTGATGTCAAAGAGAGAGTAAGAATTGCAGCAGTTTTTGTTATGGTCAACTCAGAGAAGAAAAAGAAACGCAAATGTCCTAGAGAAGCCAGTTGTTCTTACTGTGGCAAGCACGGATATTTTGGAAAAGAATGTAGAAAAAAATAAAATAACTTAAGACAAGTTAACAATGTTATGCAGCTTTTACTACATTTGTTTGCTACTTTGAAGCAACCCCTCCCCTCGTCATTGGACTCGTGGGTAAGCTTTTTGAGGTGTTAACCATTTGGGCTGTGATTGCTTAATCTCCCCAGTAACTTACAACAAAGATGAAAGACTTATTGACTGTCACAGCCTTTGTTTGGGGGACATTCAGTATACTCACAGCCTTAAATGTTATACTGCAGAACATTACAATCAGACACCATCCTCTGTTAATGATGTTTATTAGGACTGATGTTTCACTGGAGAATGGAAATGTGCCAATTTTCTCACACACTGTACAGTGTGTACACAACACAGGGACAGAATAGGACACACGGACAAGTGAGGTGCCCTGGGAAGAACTGAACGCAACAGGCGTTCGGGGGTGAACCCAGGGTGAAGACACTACCTCATAGGCCTTTCCCCATTTAGTCCATCCTTACCTCACTGGTTCATAGGTGTCAAATAAATTAAGAAATAGGGAAAGAATGAAACAACAACAGCAGACTCTGAAAACGATACAACCCGTGTTTAAACAAATACGGCTACAACCCTAGTGTTTGAACAAATACTGCTCTGTCGTCTTTTGTTTTCTTTCTTCCTCTGTGCAGATAAACACTTGATGGCTCTCCTGAGATTCATATGCAAAGACCTCCTCACCTGCATATGAAGACCCAACCTCAAGAAAACAACTAGACCCACTGCCGAGCCAACCAACACAGAAGAAAAATACACAACGCAGAGACTGATATACGAAACCTTCAGTCATCCATCGACATGATCAAGACTACAAGCCTGCACCATTACACATTACAGTGCTGCACCGGGTTAATGTCGGGTTAACCAACAAGCAATCTTGATCTTTCAACAAAATTACACACCAGATGACTGAAGATAATTCTTCATGGTTCAGAAACTTGTTCACGAGAAAATGAGTTCCAACCATAAAAGAAAAAAATACACAATGCAGAGACTTCACAGACCCTAATTGCATGTTTGTTTCTGTGTCAACATGCAATTACAGAAAATCAACACAGAACATGTGCGACTTATGGAAGAATGAAGTCCATGCATGAATACTGCTGGTCTGCCGTTTCTTTGTTTTATTATGTTACAGGTATGTGTGTATGCCATGATGTCATCACAAGCGGCATACTGGTATAAAGCATCACCTCAGATTTCCATGAACAAGCCTCGTGAGGGACGAGTCATCAGAGCGACTCTACGTGGGAAATGGACGCTACAGGAAACAGACTTCACAGCAATTCAGGCACCATGGACTTTCAAGACTTCCACTCTTATGCTACATGGTTTTCTGTGTAATCATGTGACATTTTACACCCTGCGTCGCAGGTGTCAACAGTTATGGTTTTGAGAAGAACTATGACACTCATGTAAATCAAGGACACAACACAGAATAAGTTATACGTGCCTGTAACTTACACAAGTTACAAGAATGAACTTGCTATGTGCCTGTAACTTACACCAGTTACAAGAATTAACTTTTAAGTGTCTAAATTTGTATATTATGTGAGAGTTATTAGAACTCTCAAAGGGGGAAATGTTGGATTACAAATTTATTAAATGTTTAATTTAGTTTGCAACAGTAAAAGTTGAGTACATTGAAGTTAGCATTTTAAGGTTAGGTTAGGATAATAGTAACAACAGTTTCTGCCAGTCCTGTTTTTCTCTATTGTAAGTCACCTTTTGTCTTTAATGGCTCGAGCCCCAGCCCTAGACGATGAATCTTTAGGCTGATTGGATTAGCACATGCTTTTGAATGGTTATGCTGATTGGATTGAGACTGGTAACCCGCTGGAGTCGGTGGGGTTCCTTAACCTGTATACTTAATTTGCATGCTTTGTTCAGAGTCTCCACCTCAATGTAATCCCTCCCCCTTGGAATGTATATAACTACAATGCATACTGTATTAGAATTAGATCATGTTGGAAGTACTACAGCAACGTACAGCGGAGTTCTCAATAAAGAATAACTTCCGTTGAACGCGATCCCAACTGTCTCCTGGTCTCTGCTTCGATGAAAGAAAACTTTACAACACTCCCCAGTCTTGCCCTGACAGACACCTCAAAACATTATTAATCTTTTTACATTTATTCCTAACTTTATCAATGTGTTGACACCATGTCAACTTCTCATCAAAGAACACTCCCAAGAATCTTACAACCTTAACCAAGATCTTGCCCATACAGTTTAAGTGGTACTATTTATTTAGGGATGTTTAGAAAAACATATAACTTGTGATTTTGATATTGAAAGTTTAAATCCCCATTTATTTGTGCATTTTGCATTTTCCTTCTTAAAAATTCTATATTCTGCCCTCTAACCCAGAGTGCCCCATCATCCGCATAAAGTGACTTGCCGTTTCCTTCAACCTGATCAAATATGTCATAAATCATAATATTAAATAATATTGGACTACATACACTGCCTTGTGGGATACCATTTTCCACTGTAAATCTATTTCTGTCAGGTCCATTAAGTCAAGAACACACAGACAATAAAAATAATTTAAGAATTTTTATTGAATAGATTGCAAACAAGTTGATGTTCCTGAATTGAAATTTGGCGGTATGGCTCTGTTCAGGGAGTCCTCTGACCTTTCATGAGCAGCAGCAGCAGCAGCATTAGGGAACGCTCACACAGTTTAGGACTGTGAGAGCTAAAATATCCCCCTGTGAACAGAGCAGGCAACATGACATAAAGCAAATGCCACGTTATGCATAAGGAGGAGCTGGGGAGGTGGCGGGCAGCAGTAGTGAGCAGCAAGCATGTATGAGCAAACTGAATGTGCTTTAAATAGGGCGCCTTGTTTGAGCTTTGGCCATTGAGCAGCGAGGGGAGTTAACCAGCTAATGCAGCTCAGCTGGAGCAGATCAGCTGACGGGACAGTGTTGTTAGCAAATAGCATTAGCCGCGTCTTGACTACCTGGCCTGCCAGAACTGACGCTGACGCTCAATTTAAATATTCTGTACCTACTTAAATTTCTATTGTTCTTCTGTTCAGGAAATCTAAAACCCAATTATACATCTTACCACTAATCCCCAACAACTGACTTGAATGAACCTAACAAATAAGTTGGGGCTAAAGTGATTTAATAAAAGGTAATTGAAGTTCATGCAATCCCACTAATTTGATCCAGGTTTATCTAGTCTGGATAATTGCGTGTGCACGCTTTTCTTAAGCCCTAGAGGTTGATCATGTATCAAATCGATCCACCACAGGAAACAACATATAATTTGTGCTTTTTATGCGTTTGAGACATGTTTTTTTCCTCAGTGCAAAACTTACATTTCACAGGTATATTGTCCATCTGTAAATTTGGGAAAGTGGTGCAAATATTTCCATTTTGCTGCTAAATTTTACGTTGAACGAGCGCTGCTGTGCGCATGCGCGCCAAATAGGAGCTCAATAATTCTGACTAAAATACATTTTGCTTGAATATTAATATGCAATATTTTGAACACCAGAAATATCTTCTAACTATAATCATTTATCTTTAGGATGTTGTATAAGTTGCGATGAACTTATAGCTCATTAAATTTTTTTCTACTTGTAAAATATTAATTTAAAAATATAGCTGCAAGCAGCAATTAATGGGGTTCAAGCACCGGCCCGGATCTACCATACGGGCAATCTGGGCACGTGCCCAGGGGCCCTTGCGCAGAGAGGGGCCCTCTGTGATGGGAGTTTTTTTAATATAAAAATATAAAGGTGAATGAAAATACCTTATATTTATAAAGGTATGTCTTGAGAACCCCTCGCTCAATATTCCCCAAACTCTAATCGAACGTAGTGCTGGACGAGGCCTTTCAAACGAGCCCACCCACGGGTCCCCGAGTTATAGCCGTTCAAAGTCGGGGGTCCCAGCGAACGGCGATCCAGTAGGGGGTGTCCCTGAGGCCCCCATGGGACCTCCTCACACGAATTTGAGCTCTCTGGGTCTTTGCGTTGTTGAGATACGAGCGATTTTCTTCTGAGATCGTGACGCCACCGGCTAGCGGCCGCCATTTTGAAGCGCGCCCGGTGGTTTTCGGCTAATATCTCTGCGAAAACACCTCCACAAATTCCACCACATATAAGGATCTGTTCATTATTTTTATGGGGGAGAATGATTTGTGTAAGAGGATTGAGGGATTACTGAGGGATGGAACTAAATAATGTGATTTTAATGAATAATCTTGAATTTACTTACCAGCAAAAAAACACAGATAGATCTTCATGGGAATGGCAAAATGTATGGACTTTTTTCTAATTTTATTATTCATATCCCAAGTACACTTTCATAGAAGGCCATGAGGGACATGACAAAATAGGCAGTGTCAACTGAAAAAACAAGCTAATTTCTAATATTAAGATAATATTTATGTCATTATTTTAAAACTTTATTAAAGGAGACATTTCAATTGATACAAAAAGCTTTTAAAAATAGATTTTGGTGAGCCAATAGGTAAAATACACTTAAAAAGGTCAGAGGGACTCAAATCATACCGGTTTCATGGAATGACTCATCTATCTATCTATCTATCTATCTATCTATCTACATTGCTGGCAGGCCCCAAACGACCAAGAACGGTGAGTAAAAAGGTGAGTACAGCCGTCTTGTTGTCCACAATGTAACCAGAACCAAGCCCTCGTCCATCGTCTTTTGCACTCCATTTAAACCTTTTTCCACCCCCAGTCTCATAATTTCTCTCAATTACCCAGGAATTTCTCATTTCTCAGTCAGTCTCATTAATTAGTTACCAAGACAATATCCCAAAACACAACACACATTACAATACTTTTGACCGCTGTAGTGCCCCCGTCAGGCCGATCGGGGCGGCCTTGGTGACGTTGTAAGCGGTGTGAGTACTACCAGCCCTCAAAGTTTCAAGTCTCTAAGACTTACGGTTCGGTCTGCCCGATCAGTTTTAGATAGAGAATGCTGCATCATGGGAAAATTAACAATAACAATGGGTTTCAGCATACGTGCTTGAACCCCTAATAAAAAGGGCCTAAAAAAGGCCTATATAAAAAGGGTCACAGCACTTGACGCTTGAGCTGCTGGTTACAAAATCTTTATCAATCAATCTTTATTGACTTTATCAATGTGGTGTTTTTTGGTGTTTTTAACCTTTTAAACTGTAATACCTCTACTGATTGCCCGATCTCCGTGGTGAGGGTAAATGGTTGACAAATACCAAATCTTATAGTGGTCATTTAATATGACAAGCTGACTACGCCACCCCTTTTATTATTGAGCCATTTCATACTTTTGCCCGCTGTAGCGCCCCCGTCAGGCCGATCGATGGAGAATGCTGCATCATGGGAAAATTACATATAACAATAACAATAGGGTTTCAGCACTACATGCTTGAACCCCTAAAAATGTAACAGAAGTAGCCTAATTCAGGGAAGAATTTAAGAAACCTAAAGCATTAAAAAAACTCACATACACATCAAAACCCAACAGAAACATTTTGGATTGAATATCATTTTCACTTCAAACTAACACAGCATTAAAAGAAAGATGTTTGGGTATAATAATTCAAAATTACAATTTGACACAATTGATATTAGAATTTAATCTCATTTCATGATGGCATTCTGTCAGAGGAGTGCATGCAAGTGTGTTCCAGAATTATGAGCAAAGCGTATATTGTGACAGATGGAGAGCTATAACACAATAAGCAGCAACAGCTGGAGGATGGAACAAGCAGGTTAGGGTGACAGAGCTGGAGAACGTGTGTATAATTGTGTTTCGTCAAAAAACATCAGGTTCAGACATGCATGATATGGACAGCAGCATGTGAACGTGTTTAAGTCAATCTCACATCTTTCAGTCACTAAAATCTGGGGAATACATCTCGCTATCTTTTTCTAAAATCATCTGAGTGAGGGAACAAAAGGGCAGACAGCTGCATTCCCTCCTTTGAGACTTATGAGAAAAGAGAAAGCGAGAGAGAGCCGGGCAGCTGAGAATATAATAAGTCTCTACAGCACGACTTCTCTGCATGACTTCACTATCCAGCTAGATTCAGCATCAATCACCCCATCAAGGTCGGTCAGAAATCTTGGAGTAATATTGGATGACCAGCTGACCTTCACAGACCACATTTCAAAGACAGCTCGATCATGCAGGTTTGCACTGCACAACATCAGGAAGATCAGGCCTTTCCTAACTGAGCATGCAACACAACTTCTCGTCCAGGCCCTGGTCATATCTAGGCTTGATTACTGCAGTGTTCTTCTGGCTGGACTTCCATCATGTGCAACTAAACCTCTACAAATGATTCAGAATGCTGCAGCTTGTCTTGTTTTCAACAAGCCAAAAAGGGCCCACATCACTCCTCTGTTCATCTCTGCACTGGTTACCACTCGCTGCTCGCATCAGGTTTAAGGCATTGACGCTTGCTTACAGATCTATCACAGGGTCAGCTCCCTCCTACTTTCACTCACTCTTACGAGTCTACATCCCTACCAGAAGCCTACGATCAGTCAATGAGCGATGTCTCGTGGTACCATCACAGAGAGCAACAAAATCACTTTCCAGAACATTCTCATTCACGGTTCCATGCATTCCACAATGCTCTCCTCACCCTCGTCCGGAATGCAGAATCCCTGACAACATTCAAAAGACAACTGAAAACTCATCTCTTCCGTGAGCACTTAACCTCTTAAAAAAAAACAACAACAACATTTCTTTCCTTTTTCCTTTAATCTTCCCTTATCGGGCTTATGCTACTCTGAACAATGCCTGAACTTCGTATATTGAGCACTTCTTGTGTTGTTTTTGCCTCTTTACGATGACTCGCTTAATTTAGTCCTAAATTGTAAGTCGCTTTGGACAAAAGCGTCTGCTAAATGACTAAATGTAAATGTAAGTAAAATGGTGAAATGGTCCATTTTTCCCATTTATGTGAAGATTGGACCCAAATAAGTATCCGATTGATGGGGTGCTTCTTTGTCTGTATCAAGGTCCTTTAAACTCTTAGTTTCTTTGCAGCTGAAGGAACCAGTGACTCAAAGTGCTGCAGTTTAATCAGAACACTGATTTGGGCCACAAAGAGCCCCCCCTGCGGAACAAGAGAGAGGATCTGAAATGAGATAAATCATGTTAGACTGACCACCTGGTTTTGCTTTAAAGGGGTCATCGGATGCCCATTTTCCACAAGTTGGTATGATTCTTTAGGGTCTTCGTGTAAAGTTTGTAACATACTGGTTAAAAGTCCTCAATGGTTGTGTAAAAAACAACACCCTTTTTACCTCCTCAAAAACAGCTCTGTTCACAGTGACCCGTTTCGGTGCATGTCTCTTTACACGATAATGAGCAACTGCTCACCCCACTCCTCTCTTCCATGGGGCGTGTCAACACAAGACACAGGTAAGCTGTGTCCCAATTCAGGGGGTGCTTCTCATTTCTTATTTGTGCATCCTCATTACCTTTCTTTGCTTCTCAGCTCCACTCCCTGTAGGGTGCGAGGGAAGGCTGCAAAGAAAGAAAAGGAGGATGGAGGAATCGAAGGAAAGCTTTTTTGTACATTGGAATACTTGATCACTCGAGCGTCACTTCATAGAGTCATCAGCAGCGCTCAAAGGATCTGCCCTTATGTTGTTGAATTTTGTTTATTTAAGAAATTCATAATAAATAATAATAAAGCAAGATACCCTGTTGAAATATGTGAGATGTGTGGTTTATATAAACTGCAAAGGTAAAGTATAAATTAAAATGATTGTGACCGATGTGTAGAGGGAGGAGAATTTATATGTGCGTCACGTTTAGTCGATAAAACACTTCCGCATATCACTTCGCTCATGACTACTCTGGAAGTCTCCTCACTCCTCGTGGTCAAAAAAGCGTACCTTCCCCAGGGGCCGCCATTGGTTAGCAAGCCATCACCTGCTGTTAGCATTCCATTGACTCCCATTCATTTTGGTGTCACTTTGACAGCGAATAACTTTACATCTGAGGCATTTAAAGACTTTATTTGTCCATTGTTTATTTCTAAAGAAACACGACAATGTATAAAAGGCTCCATTACCTTGTATCTTACGTTATGGCCCCGTAGAAGCCGTTTTTGTAAAAAATAGGCTAACGATTGCATCATAACCACGCGACTCTCTGTCGCACAGTAGAGAAATTACCGTATGGACAGGAGGAGAAACTCGCGGGCAATCGGGGGGACGTGGAGGCAAAATTACAAAATAATTAATCAGAATACTTAGCAAAAGTTCCTGGTCCTAGCTCATGGACACCTCCTACTCACACTCTCCGTCTCTGCAAGTTTCGGAAGGGAATGATTCAGATTTCTCTTGGCACAGCTACTAGAAGACAGACAGGTTGCTTACGTCACATCTACATCGTCAAGCTCAGTTTGAGTCTGCGCAGTACGCTCAGCCATCAGGAAGTGAGTGCTTTTAATTGACTTCACTTTTCTCCGTTGAAGTCTGTGTCCATCGCTGTGTCCATTAATTTTACTGTCTATGCTCGCGGTGCATTTAGAGAATTGAGATGTCCTTCAAGATGGCTGAGCTCGATTGGTTTCCGGTGTGGTGAACAAATGAGTGCTATTGAAGAGATGAGTCTGAGCTTAGGACCCCATTAGTATGCCTGATCTAAATCTGTTCTCGCGATAACTTGTAGCTAACGTGAGCTGTTTTAGTGTTATGTGGTAGTTTTATGTAGAATTCTAAATCCCGCTGCTATATGCAAGGTAAGATTAAATTAAATTGTATATTGTATATGTAAATTGTATATATTCTATAGCTAATATTTAAAATCTCAAGTTGCATCAATAGCAGAGGAGAAAGACCGCAAAATTTAAAAATACTACTGTTATTGTGTCACGAAATGTAGTGTTAAGAGTTTTTTTTTCTGGAGAATCGGATTGCTTGGGTCCAAAGCTCGGACTCATCTCTTCAATCGGACTCATTTGTTTACCACACCGGCGGCGAGGAGAGTTGAAGTCAGGTCAACTTTATGGTAATGAGCTACGACGAGGTTTGGCAGCAACCGGCGGCAATCAATCGGAACCCTCTTTTCCCATTGCCGTTGTTGTGCCAAATTTCGACCCCCGCCAAATTAGTATCCTGCATTGTATCCCGGAATGTATCCTGCATTCACAGGAAAAGAAGGACGCATTTGCAGACAGCATTTTGAAGGAGCCTTTAAAGGACCTTCGAATTGGGACAGCCTTCGTCGCGCCGCGGTGACGCAATCGGCTATGTTCCCCTTTAAACAGTGCGTAACTTTAATCTTATATAACTGACTGTTTATAAGAGGTTACAAGTTTTTTTTTTTTTTTTATGTTTTGTTGTTTCAGAGTTAGTTGTTTATGTTATTTTCTATTATATCTTTGAATGCCAGGGGTTTAAGAGAAAACGTTAAGCGTAAGGCTTTGTTTTTGTTTACTAAGCGGTTTAATACTGACTTTGTATTTTTTTCAAGAATCTCACTCTATTGCTTCTGATGTTAATTTTTGGAGATCACAATGGGGTAGTGATATTTGGCTGTCTCATCGAACAGAACACTCAGCAGGGGTTTCTTGCCTGAAAAATAATTATAGAGGTGAGGTTTTGCATTTGGACTGTGATAAAAATGGCCACTTTATGCTTAATTTTAAAATGTTTTAGTGTAATTTTTATAGTAGTTAATATTTATGCATATAATTGTAAATCTGATAATGACCAGTTATTATGTTTGTTGGAGGAAAGGCTTACACATTTGTTATCCAAATTTCCTGATTCTTATTTAATAATAGGGGCTGATTTCAATGTTGTTTTAAATTAATCAATAGGTGGCCACCAACAATTTAAATACTAATTTTAAATTGTTTATGGACAGATTTGATCTGATTGATATATAGAGAGAGAAAAATTTAGATGATATTGTGTATACTTGGAGTAACAAGGATGGCTTTAGACGTTCTAGGATTGATTTTTGGCTTGTCTCTAACCATTTTGATGGGAACAATATTTTTATTAATGTTTTGGCATTACATAATTTGGCATAATTTTTTTAAACTTGAAAAGTCGACTAAATTCTATTTCTAAAACGAATATTAATGGATCTATTACAGATCATTTTGACACAATTTCTAGCTTTTGCTATAATTATTACTCTAATTTATACGCTTCTTAATTCAGTGAGCATAATATGACATCTTTTTGTAAACATTTTAAGAATGTAAAAACAATTACTGAAGAGGACCAAAAGTTATGTGATTTCCCAATAACTATTACGGAAATTAAACAAGCTATTGAACGTTTAAAATGTAATAAATCACCCAGTAATGATGGAATTACTGAGTTCTATAAGCAGTTTTCTGAGATTCTTGCCCCATTTCTTTTTAAAGTATATTCTGAAAGCTTAAAGTGCTCACAACTTCCCACAACTATGACGCAAGGTATAATTTGTTTGATTCCTAAGCCCAAGAAAATTTGTTGCTTATTGATAATTGGAGACCCATTAGTCTGTTGAATAATGACTATAAAATATTTGCTCATGTCTTTGCCCAAAGGTTCAAATTAGTATTAGATTCCATTATTGATGAAAGTCAATCTGGGTTTATGAGAAACAGACATATATTTAATAATATCAGACTTATTTTTGATCTTATTGATTATTCTGACCTTATAAAAGATGATAGCTTTATCCTTTTTTTTTTTTTCAAAGCCTTTGATTCTGTTGAGCATCCTTTTATTTTCTAGTGTTTAGAACACTTTGAGTTTGGGGCTTATTTCTGTAATGCCATGAAATCTCTTTATGCAGGGGGAAATAGTTCTGTGAAATTAAATAATGGCACTACACAAAGATTTTATCTAGAAAAAGGAGTTAGGCAAGGTTGCCCAGTTTCTGTTTACCTCTTTCTCATTGTTGGTGTTTTGTCACTTCATTAAATCATCCAATATAAAAGGAATTCAAGTTGAAGAGAGACGTGTCCTGATAAGTCAGCTGGCTAATGACACAGCTCTTTTCCTGAAAAATGTTGATCAAATTCAGTCAGCTGTCAAGTTCATTGAATTTTTTTCCATTGCCTCAGGTCTCTGTCTTAATTTACAAAAATGTGAATTGTTTGCTTTAAAAAGTTGCCATGCCAGAACAATTTGTAATATTCTTGTAAAGGATGCTCCAACTTATTTGGGTATGGTTATTACTAAAAATGAGCAGGAGAGAATCTCACAAAATTTTGACCCGGTGATTAAAAAAGTAAAGAACAGATTTAATATTTGGTTGCAAAAGTAGAAGGTATTTCTAGGCTTACTTATCTACCTTGATACATTCAGATAATAAAATAAATAAGATAACTGATCAAATTATGCTGAACTTTTTGTGGAAAAACTGTATACATTATATTAGAAAATCTGTAATTGTTAAAATTAACTGGTTGAAATATTTTCTAAAAAACTGTATGCAATTCTGTTTGGAATTAGCCTGGGAAAACCCAGACAAACTTCCGCAAATTTAGATTTGCTCTGCAAGTAGTCTGGCAAAGAGCCCATTCAAGCCGATTTCTAATCCGTCCAAATCGAGGCACCAATCAGAAACGTTGAGGCGGGCTTTACACAATGACGATCGCTCTGATTGGTTTAGGTCTATCCAATTGCGCCCAGAGGCGACGTCCGTTGGTGAAGCGCACCAACTTTTAAATGCATTATTATATTCAAATTGCAAACACATGAGGACAGTCTCCATGAAAGACCCACTGGCAGATGAACGTGCTATTACATTTCTCTCCGAAATGGTAGGATTTAATAGATTTTAACTGTGAAAGATGATTGACAGGGCAGTTTAAGTGACAGGATGCACGCGACAGATCCGTCCGATAAAGATGACGAAGTAGTATGTCCCAAAGCTTGCAAAGATCGCTCTGATTGGTTTTAGGTCTATCCAATTGTACCCAGAGGCATTTGAACGACGTCCGTTGGTGACGCCCCTTTGGTAATGAGTTATTAACCCTTTCACGCATAGTGGTCACTACAGTGGACAGCTATTAAAAAAGCATTTTCTTGAATTTGCACGGGTTTTTATGGCAAAGTTGCACATCAGCCTCTTCATTGGACCCTGGTGCATCATCCTATAAATTGCAACCAAGTGGCAAGCCTTTGTGTTTCGATTTTTTCCCCCTCCAAACCAAGATGGCCAAGGGTCAGTCAGACATGCCATATCCTGAATATCCACCAATTCCTTCTATCCTATGAGACTCTTGTAGGTAAAAAAAATATTGCAGCATCAAGCAATATCTAATGAGTCATATCACAGTAAAATTTTCCAAGTTTTGATTTTAGATTGAGAGAAAACTCTGATTAATCACGTCCACTGTAGTGGACGTCATGCATCAATTGCTATATTTCAGCTACAATTCATAATTATAATGTGAATATTGTTTTTGAAATTTAAAACTTAAAAACTTAATCTGCAGTGACTTTTTTTACTGTAAATAAATGTACTTGTATTATTAGAATGTAATTTTCATTGACATCGAAAAAAGTCATGTGATTACATAATGTATGACACTTGTAATGCATTACTTTACTTGTTAGATCAAAAAGTAATCTGATTTCGTAATGCATGTTATTGTAATGCGTTTTTTTACTCATAACATCAAAAAGTAATCTGATTACGTAATGCGTGTTACTTGTAATGCGTTTCTTTACTCATAACATCAAAAAGTAATTTGATTACGTAATGCATGTTACTTGTAATGCGTTTCCTTACTCATAACATCAAAAAGTAATCTGATTATGTAATGTGCGTTATTGTAATGTGTTTCTTTACTCATAACATCACAAAGTAATCTGATTACGTAATGCATGTTACTTGTAATGCGTTTCTTTACTCATAACATCAAAAAGTTATCTGATTAGGTAATGCACATTACTTGTAGTTAATTACTTGTTAGATAAAAAAGTAATCTGATTAGGTAATGCATGTTACTTGTAACACATTACTTTACTTGTAACATCAAAAAAGTAATCTGAATGCGTTATGCATGTTACTTGTAATGCGTTACCCCCAACACTGATCATTTCATTTGAGATTGAAAAAAACGTATCGCTAGGTTTTCTCAGAGGAGAGCTATGATAGAAATGTGCATGTCCATCTTGAACATAATCAGAATTATCAGCCAATAAGGGTAAATCTTCATACTCTGGTGCACTGGAGGGACCATCTGAGTGGTTTCCACAGTTGTACCTTGACAGACTGTAGAAAATTCTGATGGAATCACATTCTCATGTTCTGATCAAAGATACGCGAAGTGCAACTTGTATGAAGTTGTATGAAGCCTTTGCAATATTTTGCATTTATATTTTTTGTATATATTTTATAGTTTTCACATGATTTGATATAATTGTATTGATTAGTTTGTTAAATTCACATACTTTATGTGTTTGATTATTATCTTATATTTAATATATTATATCTTAAGTTTAAACCAACCGCATGCTGTCCACTCAAGTGGACATCTGAAGATCTCTTTGAAAAATTTGTAAAAAAATAAAATAAAAATCAATTCTTGTTTTTCATGCCCTAAGAGCAATAAAAACACATAGGAAAAAAATCCTGACTGAGGTTATCATAATTCATGCATGTAAGGGTTAATTAAGCTTTGCCAGACCATAACTCAGTTACTACTGAGAATGGTCAGGTTTTAACCAGGCTAGTATGGAATATGATTTTTAAATCGGTTTTTGACCAACTTGGTGGCATTCCAATTTTGCTTATGTGTGATTACAGAATCGAAAAACTTCCAGTGAAACTGTCAGCTTTTCACAGGCAAGCACTTTTGTCTTGGAAGTTAATTTACAAGCATAATTTTTCACCTCATTATTATTACATCTGGAATAACTGTAATATTTTGTACAAGCATAAGAGTATATTTTTGAAAACTTGGTTTGACGAGGGTATCCTTTTGGTTGGACAGTTGTTGAATTATCAAGGGTATTTAATGACTTATGATGAATTTCTTTCATACTTTAACTTTCCTGTTTCCCCTAAAGAATTTGCCTCTGTAACTGGTGCTATTTCTTCGGGTGTTGTCTCTTTATGTAGAGGTATTTCATACTCTAAACGTGTGTCTTTATTGCATCTAGCTGATACATTCTGTGGTAAAGTTTGTTTTTCGTCAAGCAAAAATAATAAGGTTATACGTTCCCTTTTTCAAAAAGAACTAGTCAGTAAACCACATGTCATTTCCTATTGGTCAAGGTTTATTGGAACTATTAATTGGAGTAAGGTCTGGCTGTTACCTAATAAATATATTATTACAAATAAGGTCAAGGAAATTTCATTTAAGATATTGCATAAATTTTACCCCGCTAAACCTTTTCTATCCAAATTTAACAAAGACATAGATGTAAATTGTTCATTTGTTTTTTTGCAACCAGAAACTGTAACTCATATTGTTTGGCACTGTCAATATACAAAGAGGTTATGGTGGGAAGTTTCTAAATGTATTAATAACAAATTGGAATGCAACTTTCTTTTGTTATACGAACATGTAATATTTGATTTTTTCAAATATGAAAAGAGTCTGGAAAATTAAGCTTATATTATTAATCTTGTGATTATATTAGTTAAGTTTCATATTCATCTGTGTAAATTTAGTAATCAGAAACCTCTTTTTTCTGTGGTATTGAAAGAATTAGAAAATTATATGGTTTCCATTAAGGACAGTACAGACAAAAAAGCTGTTAAAACCATTCATTTGTTGAATACATTTAAGATTTTGTGAAATGTCAAAGCCTTTTATTGTTTGTTTGGTCTATTATTAGGGGCCAAGCCCCGAAGGGGCTATGGCACCTATTGTATCTGTTAGTTTTCTTATTATTATTATTATTATTATTCTTCTTCCTCCTCTTGAAGTCTATGGCAGCCCTATGAACCATACATAGGAAAATGATGAAATTTGGCACACTTGTAGTGATGGTAATGAAAAGTAATTGTAGCAATTTTTGAGTCTCTAGGTCCAACTCTATAGCGCCACCAGCAGTTCAAAAATTCAACATTGAAATGGTTATAACTTTTGAACCCTTTGATCTAGAAAAATGAAACTTAGTACACCTGATTCATCTCATCATGCTGATTAGAACCAATATCTTACATTAAGACTCCGCCCATTACAGTAGTGGCCATTTTGAAAAGTACAGTATGCAGTTTTTTTGCTACTCCTCCTTCAAAATTGGTCTAATTTTGTCCAAACATGTACTCAAATGATCTTCGGACTGAGCCGCATAAAAGTACTGTCCCCGATTTTTTTTATTCTTCTCTGATCAAAAGTTATGACGTCGCAAACTTAACGAGGTCGACCCAAAATTGGTTCAGAAGCTATAGCTCGGCCAAACTTTGATCAATCGAAACGAAAATTGGTACACTTCATCGGAAGCATGATCTGAGGTTCCATGCCAAAGTTGGGAACAGCGCCACCTACGGGTCATGAGATATGGAAAATGCATATTTTGGCCAATAACTTATGAACAGTTTGTCAGAAAATTATAAACTTGGTGTCTATCGATTCCTTGGGTCATGACAAATCCGTGGATATCGATTTTGCCATAATGGGATGTACCACGTGTCCGCCATTTTGAATGATGTCATAATTTGCAATATCTTTTAAACTATTTGAAATTTCTTCACCAAATTTGGTATGGATCATCATTAGCATGGCCCGAAGGTACATGAGAAGTTTGATCACAGCGCCACCTAGTGTTCCAGAGATATCATTGTTTTTTGAAAAAACACTTATAACTTTTGCCAACATTGCTTGAAATTTGATTTCTTTATGTCAATATATTCCTTGGCTTATGCCGATTTCAACGATATCTCATATGTTATTTTTCAACAATGTGACTGGCCGCCATATTGGAGCGAATGTAAAACAGTTTTTTCGCTACTCCTCCTTCAAAATTGGTCTAATTTTGTCCAAATATGTACTCAAATGATCTTCGGACTGAGCCGCATAAAAGTACTGTCCCCGATTTTTTTGCTCTACTGGAAAAAAAAAGTTATGATGTCGCAAACTTAATGAGGTCAACCCATAATTGGTTCAGAGGCTGTAACTTGTGAACAGTTTGTCACAAAATCATAAAATTGGTGTCTATCGATTCCTTGCGTCATGTCGAATCTGAGGATATCTATTTTGCCAGCATTGGATGTACCACATCATAAGCTATATTAGCATTAAGTTAGCTTAGCATGCTAATCTCGTTAACATGATTTTGTGTGCTCATTCACACACTGAAGCCTCTCCTCTGCAGCTTTGTAAAACATGTCCTCTGGGTGGCGCAAGTGGTTCAACCATGCGTCATGAATCCCGAACCATTGTGGTCGTGGGTTCGAGACCAGTGTGGGGCGACTTTGAAATTGTGTATAAAATAATAATTTAAATTCCTTCCGGCTCTGCACTGCTGTTGGTGCTTAAATGCTAGCTGTGCTGCTGTAATTGATGTGCTTACTGTGCTTGATGTACATTAAATTTCTGATGTTTTGCTCTTCTGGCTCCGCATTGCGCTACAGCGGCTGTTGCTTGCTCTGCCTTGCAGGGCTTGGCCCCGTATTGCTGCTTGCAGCTATTTAGGGGCCAAGCCCCGAAGGGGCTATGGCACCTATTGTATCTGTTAGTTTTCTTATTAGGGGCCAAGCCCCGAAGGGGCTATGGCACCTATTGTATCTGTTAGTTTTCTTATTATTATTAGGGGCCAAGCCCCGAAGGGGCTATGGCACCTATTGTATCTGTTAGTTTTCTTATTATTATTAGGGGCCAAGCCCCGAAGGGGCTATGGCACCTATTGTATCTGTTAGTTTTCTTATTTATTAGGGGCCAAGCCCCGAAGGGGCTATGGCACCTATTGTATCTGTTAGTTTTCTTATTATTATTAGGGGCCAAGCCCCGAAGGGGCTATGGCACCTATTGTATCTGTTAGTTTTCTTATTATTATTAGGGGCCAAGCCCCGAAGGGGCTATGGCACCTATTGTATCTGTTAGTTTTCTTATTATTATTAGTGGTGCTTGCTGAAAGCAAGGCATCACTATTGTTATTGCTCATACTTATTAAGTTGGCTTGAGAGAGCCAACATATTGAAATCCTATTTAAACTTATTATTATTATTATTCTTCTGTTAAAAACTGTTGACTCAAACTCGTCCTAGAGCTTTAACTCTACATACTCCAAACTCGGCTCAGACACTCAAACTGATCTGACCGAGTGTGCTATATCTTTTCAGACTGATCGGACTTACGGTTTTCCTAAAAATGACGATCAAAACTCGGAAAAACTCCCATTGACTTGCATTGGGGAGTTCTAAAAAATTCAAATTTAGATTCAAACTCACCAACCGACGAAAATTCAAATCAAAATACCTTGAAGACTAAACCAAACTGCCGTTCTATATACTATATTAGCCAATGAGACTCATTTAAACTAATGAACTCTAAACTCATACACTTATAAACTAATTAACTTATAAACTCATGAATTCATAGACTTATGAACTCTTAAACTCATAAATTAATAAACTCTGAACTCTTAAACTCATTTAAACTTATAAACTCTAAACTCATTTAAAACTTATAAACTCTAAACTCAAAAACTCTTACACTTATAAACTCATCAATTTATACACTTATAAACTCTAAACTCATAAACTCTGAGTGTGTGTGTGTGTGTGTGTGAACACACACACACACACACACACACACACACACACACACACACACACACACACACTAAACTCATTTAAACTTAAACTCTAAACTCATTTAAACTTGTAAACTCAAAACTCGTAAACTACTTTAAACTTCAAACCACTTTAAACGTTTTAAGTTTAAAGCTTCAAGCTCCCAAGCAACTCCATAGCAACCAAACTTGAGTACCCTAGCAACCGTTTTGCAAGACCTATATCTCTGTATCAGAACATCGTATAGAGATGAGGTTTGGCTCTTTTGACTCATGCTAGCAAACAGCACTTCCAACATGCTACACATGCTAGCAGTGAATAGCTACATGCTAATATCAATTAGTTAAGTGCTAAATCATACCAAGATCATGCTAAGGACTCTATAAAAACTCCATAGTAACCATCTGTGACAACTACCAACCACCTAGCAACACCATAGCAACCGCCCAGAACACCCTAGCAACTGCCTAGCAACCGCCCAGAATACCTTAGCAACCGCCTAGCAACATCATAGCAACCACCCAGAACACCCTAGCAACCGCCTAGCAACACCATAGCAACCACCCAGAACACCCTAGCAACCGCCTAGCAACCACCCAGAATACCCTAGCAACCGCCTAGCAACACCATAGCAACCACCCAGAACACCCTAGCAACCGCCTAGCAACCACCCAGAACACCTTAGCAACAGCATAGCAACCACTCAGAACACCCTAGCAACTGCCTAGCAACCACCCAGAATACCTTAGCAACCGCCTAGCAACACCATAGCAACCACCCAGAACACCCTAGCAACCGCATAGCAACCACCCAGAACACCCTAGCAACCGCCTAGCAACCACCCAAAACACCCTAGCAACCACCTAGCAACCACCCAGAATACCCTAGCAACCGTCTAGCAACAGCATAGCAACCACCCAGAACACCCTAGCAACCGCCTAGCAACCACCCAGAATACCCTAGCAACCGCCTAGCAACACCATAGCAACCACCCAGAACACCCTAGCAACCGCCTAGCAACACCATAGAAACCACTAAAACACCCTAGCAACCGCCTAGCAACCACCCAGAACACCCTAGCAACCACCCAGAACACCCTAGTAACCGCCTAGCAACCACCCAAAATACCTTAGCAACCGCCTAGCAACACCCTAGCAACCACCCAAAACACCATAGCAACCGCCTAGCAACCACCCAGAACACCCTAGCAACCAACCAGAATACCCTAGCAACCACCCATAACACCCTAGCAACCGCCTAGCAACCACCCAAAATACCTTAGCAACCGTCTAGCAACACCATAGCAACCACCCAGAACACCCTAGCAACCGCCTAGCAACACCCTAGCAACCACCCAAAATACCATAGCAACCGCCTAGCAACCACCCAGAACACCCTAGCAACCACCCAAAATACCTTAGCAACCGCCTAGCAACACCCTAGCAACCACCCAGAATACCCTAGCAACCGCCTAGCAACACCATAGCAACCACCCAGAACACCCTAAACTAAACTAAATTAAACTTCAAACTATTTTAAACTTTCAACTAATTTAAACTTTAAACTAAATTAAACTTCAAACTACTTTAAACTTTCAACTATTTTAAACTTTAAACTAAATTAAACTTCAAACTATTTTAAACTTTCAACTAATTTAAACTTTAAACTAAATTAAACTTCAAACTATTTTAAACTTTAAACTAATTTACACTTTAAACTAAATTAAACTTTAAACTACTTTAAACTTTTTCAAACTTTATGGTCCAAACTTTCTCAAGCCAACTTAAAGTTTGTCTCGACGAACTTTCGCATCTAGTTATTATTATTCTTCTTTTTATTATTATTCCACACAAAGTTTGGCGCGTAACTCGTCCCGCACCGTTTGTCACAGATCCATGAATGAGGTGTCAAATCGACCGGCTCATTGAGGAGAGGTGTGCTATGACTTTTATAAGCGATCGGGGGTGTGGTGTTCGCCCCAGGGGCGAAAAAGCGTCCGAAAAATCCCATAGACTTAACATTGCGACAAACTTTGACGAGTCATAACTCCGAGCGACGATTTCGCAGAAACGTGTGATTTGCCACATTTGAAGAGGCTGACAGGCTCTGTAAGAACATACCTCACAATGGGGTAAAAGTTGCACCCCTGGGGGGCAGGAGATGCCCAAAGTTGCCCCTTTGACTTACTATGGGGAAGGAACGTCCCGTGAAACACACATGCTTTTCCTACTATGGTAAATTGCATAGGGACTTTGTATTGAACGTAGCTCTGGATCACAGTGTCATAGAGACAAGGGGGACGGCTCATTTTACTCAGACGACCAATCAGTCTCTCAGGATCATTGTGAAGCTATCAAGCCACGCCCTAGCAACTATTTAGAGCCCCTTAGCAACAAGTTCCATAGACTTCCATTGAAAGAGTTCAAAGAGATATCTCCAGACTGAATTGTCATAGAAACATGGGGGTGGTCTCATTTGACTTGGGGCAGCAAACAGCCAATCATGAATCACCTCAACACTTCCAAGCCTCTCCCTAGCAACCATTGTCGAGCACCTTAGCAACCACAATCCAAAGAGGGATATCTTCCATTCTGAATGTCACAGAGGCATGGGAGTTGGTTTATATCATTCATAGTGACAAGAAGCCTTTGGAACTGCATCATTGGCAGCTGCCAAGTAACTCCATAGCAACCAAACAGAGTACCCTAGCAACCAAAATCCAAAGAGGCATATCTTCCATTCTGAATGTCACAGAGGCATGGGAGTTGGATTATATAATTCATACTGACAAGAAGCCTTTGGAATTTCATCATTGACAGCTGAGAAGCCACTCCCTAGCAACCAAACAGAGTACCCTAGCAACCAAAATCCAAAGAGGCATATCTTCCATTCTGAATGTCGCAGAGGCATGGGAGTTGGTTTATATCATTCAAAGTGTCAAGAAGCCTTTGCAGTTTCATTATTGGCAGCTGTCAAGCAACTCCATAACAACCAAAAAGAGTACCCTAGCAACCGTTTAGCAAAACGTATATCTCTGCATCAAAACATAGTATAGACATGGGACTTGGCTCTTTTGACTAAATCATGGTAAACTATGGTAAATCATCCTAGAATCATAGTAAATCATACTAAAACATGGTAAATCATGGTATACTATAGTAAATCATAGTAAACTATGGTAAATCGTGGTAAATCATGGTAAACTATGGTAAATCATGCTAGAATCATAGTAAATCATACTTGAACATGGTAAATCATGGTATACTATAGTAAATCATGGTAAACTATGGTAAATCATGGTAAACTATGGTAAATCATGGTAAACTATGATAAATCATGCTAGAATCAGTAAATCATACTTGAACATGGTATATCATGGTATACTATAGTAAATCATGGTAAACTATGGTAAATCGTGGTAAATCATGGTAAACTATGGTAAATCATGGTAAACTATGGTAAATCATGCTAGAATCAGTAAATCATACTTCAACATGGTAAATCATGGTATACTATAGTAAATCGTGGTAAATCGTGGTAAACTATGGTAAATCATGGTAAACTATGGTAAATCATGCTATAATCAGTAAATCATACTTGAACATAGTAAATCATGGTATACTATAGTAAATCATGGTAAACTATAGTAAATTGTGGTAAATCATGGTAAACTATGGTAAATCATGGTAAACTATGGTAAATCATGTTAGAATCAGTAAATCATACTTGAACATGGTAAATCATGGTATACTATAGTAAATCATGGTAAACTATAGTAAATCGTGGTAAATCATGGTAAACTATGGCAAATCATGCTAGAATCATAGTAAATCATACTTGAACATGGTAAATCATGGTATACTATAGTAAATCTGGTAAACTATGGTAAATTGTGGTAAATCATGGTAAACTATGGTAAATCATGGTAAACCATGCTAGCAACGTGGTAAAACAAGCTAGCATCATGCTAGCTACATGCTAATCATGCTAACATGATGCTAGCATGATGCTAATAATTCTAGCATGATGCTAGCAACATGCTAATAATGCTAGCATGATACTAGCTACATGCTAATCATGCTAGCTTCTTGCTACAAACATGCTAGCAAACATGCTATTCATGTTAGCATCTTGTTAAAAAATGCTAGCATCATGCTAACAACATGCTAATCATGCTAGCTACATTCACGTTAGCTTTTGCTAAAAACATGCTAGCATGATGCTAACAACATGCTAATCATATTAGCATCATGCTAGCAACATGCTAGCATTATGTTAGTCACATGCTTATAATGCTAGCATGATGATCATTTTGTTATAATCTTGCTAAAAAATAGCTAAACGCACTTTAGCAACCGAGTGGCGAGTTTTGCCACTGCAAGCACCACTTCACATTTTCTTCAGGAAATGTACATTCTAGTTATTATTATTATTCTTCTTCCTCCTCTTGAAGTCTATGGCAGCCCTATGAACCATACATAGGAAAATGATGAAATTTGGCACACTTGTAGTGATGGTAATGAAAAGTAATTGTAGCAATTTTTGAGTCTCTAGGTCCAACTCTATAGCGCCACCAGCAGTTCAAAAATTCAACATTGAAATGGTTATAACTTTTGAACCCTTTGATCTAGAAAAATGAAACTTAGTACACCTGATTCATCTCATCATGCTGATTAGAACCAATATCTTACATTAAGACTCCGCCCATTACAGTAGTGGCCATTTTGAAAAGTACAGTATGCAGTTTTTTTGCTACTCCTCCTTCAAAATTGGTCTAATTTTGTCCAAACATGTACTCAAATGATCTTCGGACTGAGCCGCATAAAAGTACTGTCCCCGATTTTTTTTATTCTTCTCTGATCAAAAGTTATGACGTCGCAAACTTAACGAGGTCGACCCAAAATTGGTTCAGAAGCTATAGCTCGGCCAAACTTTGATCAATCGAAACGAAAATTGGTACACTTCATCGGAAGCATGATCTGAGGTTCCATGCCAAAGTTGGGAACAGCGCCACCTACGGGTCATGAGATATGGAAAATGCATATTTTGGCCAATAACTTATGAACAGTTTGTCAGAAAATTATAAACTTGGTGTCTATCGATTCCTTGGGTCATGACAAATCCGTGGATATCGATTTTGCCATGATGGGATGTACCACGTGTCCGCCATTTTGAATGATGTCATAATTTGCAATATCTTTTAAACTATTTGAAATTTCTTCACCAAATTTGGTATGGATCATCATTAGCATGGCCCGAAGGTACCTGAGAAATTTGATCACAGCGCCACCTAGTGTTCCAGAGATATCATTGTTTTTTGAAAAAACGCTTATAACTTTTGCTAACATTGCTTGAAATTTGATTTCTTTATGTCAATATATTCCTTGGCTTATGCCGATTTCAACGATATCTCATATGTTATTTATCAACAATGTGACTGGCCGCCATATTGGAGTGAATGTAAAACAGTTTTTTCGCTACTCCTCCTTCAAAATTGGTCTAATTTTGTCCAAACATGTACTCAAATGATCTTCGGACTGAGCCGCATAAAAGTACTGTCCCCGATTTTTTTGCTATACTGGAAAAAAAAAGTTATGATGTCGCAAACTTAATGAGGTCAACCCATAATTGGTTCAGAGGCTGTAACTTGTGAACAGTTTGTCACAAAATCATAAAATTGGTGTCTATCGATTCCTTGCGTCATGTCGAATCTGAGGATATCTATTTTGCCAGCATTGGATGTACCACATCATAAGCTATATTAGCATTAAGTTAGCTTAGCATGCTAATCTCGTTAACATGATTTTGTGTGCTCATTCACACACTGAAGCCTCTCCTCTGCAGCTTTGTAAAACATGTCCTCTGGGTGGCGCAAGTGGTTCAACCATGCGTCATGAATCCCGAACCATTGTGGTCGTGGGTTCGAGACCAGTGTGGGGCGACTTTGAAATTGTGTATAAAATAATAATTTAAATTCCTTCCGGCTCTGCACTGCTGTTGGTGCTTAAATGCTAGCTGTGCTGCTGTAATTGATGTGCTTACTGTGCTTGATGTACATTAAATTTCTGATGTTTTGCTCTTCTGGCTCCGCATTGCGCTACAGCGGCTGTTGCTTGCTCTGCCTTGCAGGGCTTGGCCCCGTATTGCTGCTTGCAGCTATATTAGCAATTGTTATTGTCAGAATAACAATTCTTCTTCTTCCCAATGGAAGTCTATGGCAGCCCTATGAACCGTAAATAGGAAAATGATGAAATTTGGCACACTTGTAGTGATGGCCATGATTAGTAAATGTAGCAATTTTTGAGTCACTAGGACCAACTCTATAGCGCCACCAGCAGTTCAAAAATTCAACATTGAAATGGTTATAACTTTTGAACCCTTTGATCTAGAAAAATGAAACTTAGTACACCTGATTCATCTCATCATGCTGATCAGAACCAATATCTTACATTAAGACTCCGCCCATTACAGTAGTGGCCATTTTGAAAAGTACAGTATGCAGTTTTTTTGCTACTCCTCCTTCAAAATTGGTCTAATTTTGTCCAAACATGTGCTCAAATGATCTTCGGACTGAGCCGCATAAAAGTACTGTCCCCGATTTTTTTTATTCTTCTCTGATCAAAAGTTATGACGTCGCAAAGTTAACAAGGTCGACCTAAAATTGGTTCAGCGGCTGTATCTCGGCCAAACTTTGATCAATCGAAACGAAAATTGGTACACTTCATCGGAAGCATGATCTGAGGTTCCATGCCAAAGTTGGGAACAGCGCCACCTACGGGTCATGAGATATGGAAAATGCATATTTTGGCCAATAACTTGTGAACGGTTTGTCAGAAAATTATAAACTTGGTGTCTATCGATTCCTTGGGTCATGATGAATCCGTGGATATTGATTTTGCCATGATGGGATGTACCACGTGTCCGCCATTTTGAATTTTGTCATAATTTGCAATATCTTTTAAACTATTTGAAATTTCTTCACCAAATTTGGTATGGATCGTCATTAGCATGGCCCGAAGGTACCTGAGAAGTTTGATCACAGCGCCACCTAGTGTTCCAGAGATATCATTGTTTTTTGAAAAAACGCTTATAACTTTTGCTAACATTGCTTGAAATTTGATTTCTTTATGGCAATATATTCCTTGGCTTATGCCGATTTCAACGATATCTCATATGTTATTTTTCAACAATGTTACTGGCCGCCATATTGGAGTGAATGTAAAACAGTTTTTTCGCTACTCCTCCTTCAAAATTGGTCTAATTTTGTCCAAACATGTGCTCAAATGATCTTCGGACTGAGCCGCATAAAAGTACTGTCCCCGATTTTTTTGCTATACTGGAAAAAAAAAAGTTATGATGTCGCAAACTTAATGAGGTCGACCCATAATTGGTTCAGAGGCTGTAACTTGTGAACAGTTTGTCACAAAATCATAAAATTGGTGTCTATCGATTCCTTGCGTCATGTCGAATCCGAGGATATCTATTTTGCCAGGATTGGATGTACCATGTTATAAGCTACATTAGCATTAAGATAGCTTAGCATGCTAATCTGGTTAACTTGCTTTTGTGTGCTCATTCTTACACTGAAGCCTCTCCTCTGAAGTTTGTGATTGTACGTCCTCTGAGTGGTGCAATCTGCTAAACCATGAATCTAAAATCTTGAGCCATTCTGGTTGTGGGTTCGAGTCCCATGTGGGATGACTTTAAAGTTGTCATTTAAATTCCTTCCGGCTCTGCACTGCTGTTGGTGCTTAAATGCTCGCTGTGCTTCATTTACATTTATATTTAATTTCTGCTCTTTTTGTTCTTGCGGCTCTGCACTGCTGTTGGTGCTTAAATGCTTGCTGCGCTGCTGTGCTTGATGTACATTTACATGTATATTCAATTTCTGCTCTTTTTGTTCTTCTGGCTCCGCACTGCTGTTGGTGCTTAAATGCTTGCTGTGTTGCTGTAATTGATGTGCTTACAGAACTTGCTGTGCTTGATGTACATTAAATTTCTGATGTTTTGCTCTTCTGGCTCCGCATTGCGCTACAGCGGCTTTTGCTTGCTGTGCCTTGCAGGGCTTGGCCCCGTATTGCTGCTTGCAGCTATATTTTAGTTTTGTTTTTACTCACTTTTTTGTATTTTATATTTTTGTATCCTTAACCCTGGCATTTCTTATTTATTTTTTATTTATTTTTTATTCTTTTATTTGTTAATGTTCTGTAATTGTTGTTCAAGCAATAAAAAAAATAAAATAAAAAACGAGTCTCAGTGCAAGGACGCGGCCTTCAAAGGATACAGCCCCTGAATTGGGACACAGCTGTAAAGTGCTGCCATGGCAACCTGCTTGGCAGAAAGTATACAAATGGCTGAGGGCGGAAATATGCTAATACAGGACAGTCCGTCAGTGGTCGGGGGCGGAGCATGAGCAATATGTCAGAAAATCCAAACGGCTTGATTATTGAGAGTGTTTAGGCTTTTTGGGGATTGAAAAAAAAAAACATTCACTGCTTTTTTTTTATTGTATGGTGGTTGTGTCCACGCACAGCAAAGCCACATTTATATGCAAACACCATATAAAAGTGAATTTTGCATCCGATGACCCCTTTAAAAGAGGTCTGGACAGACTGTGGCATTAGAGGTGGTTTAATGAGGATAGGGGTACAGTCAGAGCCTAATCATCAGGAGCTTAAATAAAATAAGTGTTCTCTCAGAGCAGTTCAATGTGTGTTGGGTCATATAACTGAATGAACTGCTGTGGTATTTGCATTGCTTTGATATAGTACAAACACAGTTGAGCAAGCATTTATTCGAAGCTTTCGATTTTTAACAAATTTAGGGTCCAATTTACCATCATTTATTCTCAGC
The DNA here is from genome assembly GCF_963993115.1 of Abramis brama. Lineage (NCBI taxonomy): Eukaryota > Metazoa > Chordata > Actinopteri > Cypriniformes > Leuciscidae > Abramis > Abramis brama. The sequence continues at coordinate 32,681,930 of NC_139965.1, forward strand.
AATAGTTTTCAATCACATGCTTTCCATGAATTATCATCACTGAAAACAATAATCACGCACACTTTTTCAGCTCAGAGATGAGCTTATCACTGAGGCACAGCCTATTAGTTGTGTAATTATCTCTAATCCTATTGTGGTGCAGACGTGTCCCAATTCCAATTGACTTTTCAATTTCTAGCATATTAACCACATCTTCTTTGCTGCAGACTGGATCTTTAGTTTTTGTCACTTAGACTAAATGTTGCTGAAGCAAAGAATGGGCATCTGCCTTTTTTAGCTTTATTCAGATCTGTATCTATTTAATTGTGTCATGTCTTGTTTCGGGTCATGTTTCATGTCATGTCACGTGATTCCCTGTCTTATGTGATCCTGCCATGTGTTCCCCATGTGATTTTGTCATGTTGTCATTGGTTCATTGTTTTATTGTGCACAGGTCTGGGGCACGTTCAAGTTCAAATGTTTTGCGCAACGTTTTGCTACGGTTTCCGGGTTGAACGTCATGTTTCCTGGAAACGGCGTGCACCGGTGTGCAACGGGGTTTGAGATACGTTTTCTCTTGTTTGGTGGGTGTGTCAGAACTGCAGTCCAATCAGCAGCAACATGTATATAAAGCACGCGGTATTAAAGTGAACTCGCACAATGGGTTCAAGGAAAGTAATTTACAAATGTGTTCGATGCAGCTCGGTAGCCTATACGCAACAACTGAGGATATTTGAAGACATATTTGTCGTAAGTTTTATTGTAAAAATATAGGATATCAACATAATGATGTAGTTGTTTATATTTTTAGCTTCATTGCAAGTGTATGACATTTGGTATAGAAATAATCAATGGTAATTAAGTGCTTTTCCTAAAAATGATAAATAAAATACAGGGTATTAAAACAAATAAAGTCAGTATGTGAGGCTAAATAGATGTGTTTTAGTCTGAATTAGGTAAGATGTGTGCTTCCATTTCAGTTTCAGCAATCCTTCTCTCAGCTGCCATAGTTGCAACTCTTGCGTCATCAGAACAGTGTGTTCAACGCATAGACTGTAAAAAAATATGGACGTAGTGTCCGTGACGTCACCCGTAGGTTTCTGAAGAGCATTTTTGAAGCCTAAAGTGGGCGGAGCCGGCCGTCGCCATCTTGGCCTTGCGTCACTCCCGGATAACAGAAAATAGACAAACAGGCGGGGCGTGAGTGGAGCTGAGGAGCCTGGCCTGGCTATCTGAAATCTCCTAGCTCGACGTGATCGAGTTAGCTGATGATGTAAAGCCAATTAAACGTTCCTATTTTTGCCCTTCGTAATATTATAATAGTTAAAAGACATGGCTACAACAAGTGAGACTGTGTATTACTTCGAGAGTGTTTGTGTGTGACAGTGATTTATGTGCATACAGTATGTCCGTCACTCTTTCATGGTCCGTCAGCGCGGCATTGCTCAAGTTCGTAGAGAGCTTATTCAGTCCATTTTAAATTCTGATTTTGGCCGTCTCTCAAATGGGTTAAACCATAGATATATTGCCTATGAAGTTCAAGTAAATGCACTAGAAAATCCGCGCTCATTCATGTGCATTTATTGCATGGACGGAGAAAGCGCCGACGCCTGCATGATTTCATCTGACGGTACATAAGCATATTATAATCCATCTGTTCCGTGAGAGCAGAACGAACGAGCATTTATTGACGTTTTAAATTTGAAAACCCCAAAAAGCAACGAAATTGTCAGACATCCATTAGTGCAGGTTCACGGAGGAAAACAACTGAAATACAGCGCTGGTTGTTCTCTCGAACGATAACGACGGAATCCAAAGACGTGGGCTTTGTACCCAAGTATTAAATTGTATGAAATAATCCCGAAAAAAGCACAAACACTGCAGAGATGGCAAGTTCAGCAGCTAACATTTGCTGAGGTGAAGTGACGGCTGGTAACAGCAGACAAACGGCTAGCATTGACATCAGCGACAACCCACCTGTCACTCAAGTGGCCACTGGCCACACCCTTAAATTTAAATATTAATCAACTAAACGGACGAGTTATAAAATAATTCACCCCCCTCACAGTTGTTATGAAGGGCAAAATTAGCTGTATAGACCAAAGCCACATAGAGATCCAGGCTGTAAACATATTTTTTTCTGCTGTAAAGTTGGTAATTTTAACATGAGGGAGATACAGATTTGACTCACTTCTGCAGCCAGGCCAAGCGGCCAGTCAATGAATTGCAGTTTAACTCACTTCCGTGTTGGTTTCAAGAGAGAGACGGGGAGGTTGCCGCTTGGTTCAACGCATCACCGTTTCTGTTTAAAAAACGTTGTGCAACGTTTTGTCGGGGCTGAACGCAGCCCTGGTGTTCCTTGTCTTGTCATTAGTCTTGTGTGTATTTAAGCCCTCATGCTTGCCACATGTTCTGGTCAAGTATTATGTTTCTCTGTAACCACTGTTGTAACTTCCACGGATCTGATTTGTTCTAAAGTTTGATGTGTGTAATTGAAACATTCAGTCAACTGATTTGTTCAAAAACACCAATTCATTCAGAAACAAAAAAAGTGACTGAGTTAAGCCATTCATTCAACTGATTTGTTAAAAACAAATTTGCTTAGGAACAAAATACCACACCTATCTTTCTCTGAGACTCTCAGAGGTGAAATTCGCTGTGGCTTATTTTGGAACTATTTTATTGATGGTGCAAAGTTTAAATATGTTGAAAATGTAAGTTAGCCTACTCTGTATGAATTTCTTTTTTAGTGAACTGTAGCACTTAAGTCACTGACTGAACCTTGTGTGGAATTTCAGCTTTATTATTTGGCGCTTTTCCACTGCATGGTACGGTACGGCTCGGTTCGGTACGGCACGCTTTGGCACTTTTCCACTGCATGGTACGGTACGGCTCGGTTCGGTACGGCTCACTTTTGGCGCATTTCCACTGCATGGTACGGTACGGTACGGCTCGCTTCGGCTCGCTTTAAATGGTACCACCTCTGTTGAGGTTCCAAGCGTACTGTACCGATACTAAAATGTGACGTGAAAACACTGCAGATCACTGATTGGTCAGACAGAATCATCACTACCAGCCTCATTGTATTTACGACACGAGACACTAAACCCGCTAGATTTAAATAGCCAGTAGACAACAGCCAGCGCTGTAGCGCCTGTTTTAAAAGTATTTGCTTTAAAAAAAAAAAAAAAAAAAAAAAGAGTATAAACTTAAAAAAAAGAAATGGCTGAATCGTGGTCAGTGGACGAGGTGCAGACGTTCCTCTCGTTGGTTGCCGAGGAGTGGATGGGGAAACACGGAATGAAAAATCCGTATTTAATATGATGATATCATGGCAGTAGAGACGGCAACTATAACGATCAGTCCCACTCACTTTGAAGCGGTACTAACTGCAGTGGAAAAGCAACCGAGCTAAAGCGAACCAAACCGTGCCGTACCGAGTCGAGTCGTACCACGCAGTGGAAAAGCGAAGCGAGCCGAACCGTTCCGCGTCGAGTCGAACCGTACCGAACCGAGCCGTACCATGCAGTGGAAAAGCGCCAATTCTGTTGTTGTTTTTTTCTGGGTATGATGTCTTGTTTTTGTTTGCTGTGCAGTTATGGACTCAAGTTTGGACCACAGTGCAAATTATTGTGTTAACAAACATACTTTTCATATAGGGTAAGGTTGAACCTGTGAGATCTAAGAGTTTTACATTCAGGAGGAGCAAGAGACTGAGGATCAGCAGGTGGGATGATGCACTTGCACCCCATCTGGTGAGCAGTTCTCTATACCAATTCATCTGGGGGTGGTGCGGAGCCAACTAAGGATAGGCAAGAATCAGCTAGAACCCAGAGCCTGGGTGAGATGAAACGGACCCTGTGCCAATTAACACACAGACAGCGTGGAACAGTGTCTGCCAAAACGCTTCTATCCATGTGACGTAAAATGGAAAGTTGGTTTTGAGTAAATTCAGTATCAATGATATTGCAGGCACAATAGTGTCTACATTTTTTTTGATTAACCTGATTCTAAATATGTTCATTTGAGGATTAGTAATTGCTGAAAGAATTTTCATTTTTGTGTGGAGTACCCCTTAAAACTGAATATAATGTGTGTTCATTAATTGGTAAAGAGAGTCTAATTGGTACAAGTTTTAATTAAAGGTGTTGTGTTGCATAAGGATATTTTCTGGGTTGATGAACACATTTAGTTTAACCTCTTACATCTATGAACGTTCCAGTTTGAGAAGCAAGACAATAATCATGAGGGCATCACTAAATGGTTTATGGCTAATGGATACAATGCATGGCCCGTGAATCACCAGAGATACAATACATTCTGGAAAAAGAAATTAAAAGGAAGTGAACATTTTTGATAAGTAGAGTATTATATCTCCACACATGCTAGAGGACATTCACTATACCCTGCAATCAGCCAGCCGAGCCATTCTTATTCTAATGGAGCTTGGCCACCTCTTTAGGGAAATTCACACAACTCTCAATGTTCGTCATCAGTCAGGCTCAATCAGATCACCTCTTTGAGAGCTTAGTGCTCTTGAAAGACTCGAGACCATTGTCAAACAAGAACTTCAGTGAATTAATGCTACATCAGTTTAGAGAGGAGAAGCAGATCATTGATGCTTAATCAAAGAAGCATATAGAGAATCACGTTGAACTATATGTAACAATTACACTGTAAAATAAAGTGTTACCAAAAATGATAACAGAAAGAGACATTTTTATTATAAAATAAAACCAAACATGTGCTGTTCACTGATAAAATAAAAATTTAAACATGAAGGATGCACAAGGTTGATCTGTTTTTGCTGAAATCTCACCTTCCTGTCAGTTGCTCTGTCCCTCACTGATTAAGAATGAGAGAAGGGGGAAAGATGAAATGACTGTGACATTTCGAGTCACGTACTGCAATCCCCCATTTGGCAGCATATCAGTGTGGATCTGAAATTAGAATGGAAGCACCAGGCATATGTAAACAATTGTAATAGACAGAATTAATATGCAATTCCTGTAGTATATTTGCCCTGTGAATGAGTGTGAGGTGTGTTTGTTCCTTCAGGGCTTGCTGTAGAAATATGCTTTTGCCTGCCTCAAGGGAGCAAAAAAGATTTACATTCAATAAGCAATCTTTTGTCTCCTCTTTGTTTATAAGTCATTTACATTTAGGCAAATCCTAGAAAAATGCTTGGTTACACATCAGTATAGCAATCCTTACTGTAGCATTTATGTGCCTTTACGCATACAGAACACAATTTTTGACAACACAAGGCATGGAGATCAGTAGCTCATCAGCATGAAAAATGAGCTCAATTGTCACTGCTAATGCCAATAAAATGAAACCTGTTTCTTGGAAGCCATTAACTCAGTTGAGTCACTGGGGCTGAGGCACAGAGTTTTGTTCAAACCAGTTTACTTTAACTGATTCAGAATTCTGATGTGAATTACTACTACTTTGAGTTTTCCAAAGCTTTGAAAAGCAGGTATATTTATAATGTGGCATGAATGTGAAAATGATCTCTAACCACATCCAGAGTATTTCACACCCCCTTGATGATCAGCCATGAGATGAAATTGTATAAGAACTCTATGCTGACTTTCATCTTTGTCTCTACCAACTCTTTCATGACCATTATGCTTCTGAGACAGAAGCTGATCTGTCTGCTGCAGTGATGACTCTGAATAGCTTCTGACTCTTCTGTTCCAGAGCCTAATATTTTGTCTTTAGCCTATGTAATGCAAGTAAGCTAACTCATTTTAATGCCTCACTTTTCCTGATTCCTTGGCACAGAACTAGTTCCAGGACCATATTTACACTTGTATTTTGTGCCCGGACAGGACATCTTGTCCATCTTTGAATATTATCACATGTTTACATAACACAAAACATGGAAGAAACAAAAGCAAAATGTGTAAGATAAAACCCCATAAAAGTAGCTTATACAACTCATGCTGTATTCCAAACCTTCTGAAAACCATACAATGGCTTGGTGTGAGGAATAATAATCGCAGTATAGCTCTCAAATCTTATTTCACATTTCAATATGTATACGTAAAATTGGCTTCACAAAACTTGCCGTCATACATTAGTGCGGCACATGGATAAAAGTAAAGTGACTTTCCTTATGAGAGCGTGTTGGGTTGGATCACTCAAGTCGGATGTTTATATTTTTCGACTGTCTCCTTTTATGGCACACTGTGGGACAATGGCACTATTTTGTGTCCTCCAATGAACTTAAGTTGCTGTCAAGTGTTATTTGTCTTCCCCACTCCACCTGCAAGCCGCATGCTTTTGTGTATCTGGTCCCCTGTGAATCTCGTGCTGGGTAAAGACATAAGTTTTGTAAATATGCAGTTTGAACTTTTTATTTTTATTTTAGGGCTGTCAACGTTAACGTTTTAACGTATGCAATTAATTTTTGTCCAGTTTAACACGTTAAAATTTTTGTCATCCTTTTTCTAGCTTTACATTATATGATCCCACTCTTATTCATGGAAATGCTTTTAAACCATTCAAGCACGTCAAATCAAAAGAGGACATGCTGTCTGTGAATATAGGCTTGTTTAAGTTGTAGGCGAGAGTAGGCGGCTGCAGTGAGGGAAGGAGTGAGAAAGGTACAGGCAAGCCAGACAGTTCCCTTTCAAAATCTACAGTCGATAGCGATAGCTGCGCTGCTTGTGAATATAGTGTGTATCACGTTGTAATGTAGTTCTACCAGAAAGACTCGGGAGATAAAATGATATAACAAGAGTAAATTTATTAATAGCTCAGCAAGCATAAATTTTATAAGTCTTTGGCGTAGGCCCAGTCCATAGCAAGCAATGCGAGGGTAACGGAATCTGCAAATCCCGCCTGAAGATGAAGGCAGAGGCGCAGCCGACCCCCTGGAGGTAAAGGAAGGGATCATCCTGGTGGTGGTGGGGAGGATGGAGGGAAAGGACCATCTTGGAGGTGGTTGGGGAGGATGGAGGTAATTGGCGCCGTCAGTATCTGCGAACTCAGACGAATGTAAGTACCATTCTTTTATACTGAGAGTGTTAACACATGATTGGTTAGAAGTGAGTTAATTCATGACGCGCTGATTGAGTCTTCCTGGCAGAACTTAACGCTAAGCTTACATTTCAGATATTATGGGAAGAAGGAGGCGGGAACCGGCAATCATTCAACAGATTTTAATGATAAAAATAAAACAAATACAAATCGAAAGTAAATTGGGATTCGATCACGATGCGGGCACAACTGTCTCCCGCTCGAATCGAGACCATTCGGCACACCATGAGCAAAGTCAGGCTAGGCCAAGATCGCACTGTTCGTCAGTACCAAAAAAAATTAGGTTTCATGGCTTCAGCATCCACGGTGATTCCTCTGGGGCTGTTGCACATGAGACCGTTTCAGTTGTGGCTAAAAGCCAGGGGATTTCATCCAAGGGCCAATCCTCAAAGGCAAATAAAGGTGACGCACCGCAGGCTTCGTACCCTATCTCTGTGGCTCAGACCCCGGTTCCTCACCTTGGGTCCGATTCTAGGGGCGCCTTGTTGTCGCAGACTGTTAACGACAGACGCCTCCCTGATGGGCTGGGGAGCGGTCTTAAGTGGTCGTCCAGCTCAAGGGGAATGGGAGGGTCATCAGCTCGATTGGCACATCAATAGCCTCAAGCTGATAGCTGTATTTCTGGCCCTGAAATACTTTCTCCCTCAGTTGAAAGGCTGTCATGTCCTAGTGCGGGTGGACAACACAGTGGGCAGTCTCTTACATAAATCACCAGGGAGGTCTGCGCTCACGCAATCTGAACAGAATAGATTTTTCTCTGGGCCCAGGAGAAGTTCCTGTCACTCAGGGCAGTCTACATTCCGGGGCATCTGAATGTGGGAATGGATTTACTGTCCAGACAGAAATTACAGACGGGGGAATGGAAACTCCACCCAGAGATAGTCAAACAGATCTGGACCAGATTTTACGAAGCGGAGGTGGACCTCTTCGCCTCCCATCTGACTCTCTGAGTCACTCAGCCCCCTGGGTCTGGACCCGATGGCGCACATATGGCCCAAAATGTGCCTGTATGTGTTTCCTCCAGTTTCTCTGCTCCCGGGAGTTCTAGCCAGAGTTCGCCAACAAGGGTCGCCTCTTACTGATAGCAAACAGAGTATGGTTCTCGGAGACAATATCTCTTCTCGACGACTCGCCATGGGCGATTCCGGAGAGGAAGGACCTTCTGTCTCAGGCGGAGGGCACGATATTCCTTCCCAGGCCCGACCTGTGGAACCTTCATGTTTGGCCCCTGATGGGTACCAACTGGGGGACACTGGGCTTTCACCTAATGTTATTGAGACCATTCCATGTGCTAGGGCTTCCTCCACTAGAAAGACTTATGCCAGTAAATGGGGTGTCTTTGAATGGTGGTGCACAACACATAATGCAGATCCAGTCAACTGCCAGATTGCTTCAGTTCTGGACTTCCTGCTGGAAAAGTTGTTGACAGGCACATGCCCCTCCATTCTCAGGGTTTATGTGGCCGCTCTTTCGGATGCCATGCCTTGGTGGACGGGGCGGCACTCGGGAGATATCCTCTACTCACTCACTTCATTCATGGGGCCAGACGACTGAGGCCACATGTTAGAACCAAGATCCCTTCATGGGACTTAGCTATAGTCCTCGAGGGTCTGTTTGAGACCCCCTTTGAACCTCTAGAGTCAGCGTCTGACAAACTTCTGACCCTAAAGATGGTTTTTCTAATGGCTATAACTTCTTTAAAAAGAATCGGGGATATGCAGGCTCTTTCGATCTCATCATTCTGCTTAGACTTTGCCCCAGGTATGGTGAAAGTGATTTTGCATCCTCATCCTGACTAAGGTTCCTTTCTCAACTGTACATCCGGTCACCCTTGAGGCCTTCTGCCCTCCACCGTCCAGTCCGTGCTCTTCAGGCCTACGTCCAGAGGTTAAAGTGGGCCGGAATGGTCCGGAACTGTGTACCGGCACCTCAGATAAATGAATAAATAAATAGATTCATTAATATCAATGATAGCGCAATGGTAGGCTATTGATGGTAGGCAAACACGCTTCCCGACGTTATGTTCTCAGTCACGGTTCTCCTGTCTGATTTGAGTGCATCTACGCCGGTTCACGCATGCAGACAAAGTCCTTCCTCTCCTCCTGAACACCAGTGATTATGCGTGAAATGCACTCATGGTGTTTGAGCGCGGTAAAGTCAGTTTTAGGTTCGATGTTCACCGGACATTTGTTTGTCCTTCCCACTGTTCTATAGGGTCGGCAGTCTTACAAAGATATCAATAGCAGGATTAGTTTTAACATTATGTAACCATTGTATATCGACATGAAATATTAATTCAAAATCACCTACGTGCGTTAATGCTGCATATTTATACATGAGAATGTTCTGACGCGTTTCCATGGCGCATGATGCCTAAGGGAACGTCTGCCAATTCCACCAACTGCGGTAAACGTAGCCTATAATTTGTATTATTTAAAATTACTTTTAACATTTAAAAACAGACGTTTTCAAATTCCAAAGCTTGTAGAAGGTTCCTTTTGGCAATACTGACTTAGCCTTGAGTAAATTAACTTGTCTAAGAAAATGATTCATAAAAACATATAAATATCAGTTGAGCCTATGTTTACTTTCTTCACTGACACAGACGACAATTAAAAGACTATCAGTCAAAGTTCAGCTTTAGGAGGGGAAGAAATAGGGCAGGATAAGGAGACAGAGAAAAAGAAATATGAAGATGAGGAGAGAGCAGGTAGCCTATTGACAAATAATCGAATGCCCACTGACGGTTTTAAAGCTATTTCTTATCCATTTTTTTGGATAAAAAAATTGCACGTATGTAGGTCAGAGAAATCCAGATTTTCTCGGGGTAGCATGAGCCCCCCTAACTACCTCACATTTCAATGCCCGTGTCTGTGGCCAGGCCTGTGGATGGTAACAGTGCCAGGGCTGAATTTTTGTCCCAGTCCATTTTCAGCCCAGTAAATTTTAACATAGTACCGTCATCATCATATCAGTGTAGCTAGATGTAGATGGACCAAAATAAAACCATTAAAATATCAAGTAAATAAGTATTTTGATAGTTGGTGCCACAGTGACACTCTTATCCCATAAAGTATTGCTATACCACGACACTCAATATATTGTCCCACAGTGAGTCATTTTTCCCTGTTGCACCTACACAAAATTTGAGGGTTCCCCCACCTGCCAAATCCCACTTTAACCACTGCCTACGTCCACCGCACTAGCCAGTGGCGTAAGTCAGAGCAATTGTTCGTCTGTTATGGGGGCAGTGTTATCAGCGGATTCTGTTCATGTGTGCCCAGACATTTTAGAAATCCCGACCTGCTGATGTTTTACGGCCATGTCCGGAATAAAGAGTAGGCCTCCTATGTATGGTAAACCTATATACAGTTAGGGTGATATTAAAGGACATAAACCGTGATATAAGATTTTCGCCATATTGCCCATCTCTCATTTTTTCCCTGCGTGACCTGTAAAGTCACGTCCACAAACCTCTTGCGTATTGTTTGGTCACACCACAAGGTGTCACTGTGGCCTCAAAGCTTCAGCACTGCCACTCTGAGCTCGATTGCTATGTCTGAGGTAAAACACTTCATTAGCATACAGAGCAATAACTGTATAAATAAATAAATGTGGATCTAAATAAATGTAGACATAAATACATATATACATAAATAAATGTGAAAATAAATAAAAGTGGAAATAAATAAATGCGTAAATGCATAAATAAATAAATGAAAAAATAAATAAATGTGGAAAAATATATAATTAATAATAATTATACATAAATAAGGAAATAAAAGTATAAATAGTAATTTATTTTTATTTTTTTACATTTCTTCGCATATTTATTTATGTATTTATTTATTAAGTCAGGTTTGGCATTCCATACTTATCACATTTATTTATCTATTTATTAATTTATCTATTTATTTATTGATTCATTTATTTATTCATTTATTCATTTTTAATTTCTGCAGGTTTGGTCCTCCATAAAAGTACGTTTCTCTTTCTTGGCGAATGTCTCTAAAGAGCATAGCGCAGATGATTGAACAATTTTATCATGAAAGCGCCTTTTCCTACAATGCATTCCACGGTGAACAGCATGCCTATTTACAACACATTTCTTCATTGCACCAGGGTACAGACAATAACATTATGTGATGTGCCTGCAAACCACATGACACAAGGCACAATTATGTTTCTCTTTCATCTTCTCAAATACAACTCATAGGTACCAATTTAAAAGCAAATATATGTTATGTTCCATATACTTTTTCCTTTTCCTGTTGAAGAAAATAATATATTTGGCTGGTTGGAAAAAGACAAGGAATTTAACGTTTCCATATTCAAAAGTATGTTAAGTATAAGTTAAGTATGTACCATACAGTTAAGTATGTACCATGTACTATTAATAGTCTTAATAGGATTTTTCATGTTTTACATGTATTTTGATTTTTGAATTATGAATTGGATTGTGTTGTGGTTTAGATTTGAAGGAAATTACAACTAGCCTACTGTCCTGACAGAAAATTGCCAGTACCTTTTCCATTTTTCTACATTTTTTTTTCTTCTTTTTTTTACAGTGTATGCATTCCTTTTGAAGGCATCTAGCCTTGACATAGTTTTAAATGAATACATACACAACAACAACACAATGACAGTATAAACTACACTGTGCACCACATGCTTGTATTTCGTTGAAGCACAGCTGACATCACAGCAGATATACTGAAACAACATTCCAGCTTGTGTTAAGATGGAATTCAATTAAAACCTTTACAAGGTCAGGTAAGAATTTTAATCAGAGAAGCATTGGTTTACTTATTATCACAGTAGGTTAAATATAATGAACCATGTAGTGCTGTTACACATTTGAATGTGGTGCATTCTGAAATGCTAAATTTTCTTCAGTTGGGATTTTCACACAGCGTTTAAAGGCAGGGTAGGTAGGATTTTTCTAAAAAAAAAAACATTCCAAATTTGTTTAAACTGTCTTTATATACCAATACATAATTAAAATATAAGTACTCTGAAAAAGAGAGTATAAAAATCGAGTGTCTGTAGACAGGGATGGGCAGTATTTCAGATACACGTATTTAAAATACGTATTTGAAATACAAAATACTATTTTGTATTTGTATTTAAATACATTTTCCACACAGTATTTTGTATTTGTATTTAAATACATTTAAGATGAGTATTTTTGTATTTTCAAAATACATAAAATACTTTTTGCCAGTCAACCTCTTTATCAGGGTATTGATTTTGTGCATCAACTAGTTCAGACATTCACTAGCTCAGCATTGGATCAGCGATTTCTTTTGGAATGAAGGTGAGAATGTCATGATCAATTCTACTTGTTGATTAAAGTTAAAATAGTGCATTATTCACTTCAGTTAACATGAAAGAATAAAAGAGCACAGACAAGTGGGAAAATAGCGTTAGCCAATCAGTCTTCTTGACCGGTTGTTGATTTTTATCAACTAGCTTGTCAAATGTGTTTAAAGGTTGTATCAGCGATTTCAGGCCTAGACATAAATGATCACATTCATCTAATCTTTCCTAACGATCCGCTAAGCTGCCCGTCCCATAAGCATGCTGTCAAAAAAACGCGTCTCTGTAGGCAGCCTAGGCTCTGAGATCTGCACACAAAAACAATTGGTTTCACCAACCACTCAAAACCAAAATAAATAGTGTTCCAAACAATCATCGACAGGGTGTTGTGAGGTTTTGCAACCTCACAACCCCTACAGAGACGTGTTTTTTTGACGGCCTGCTTATGGGGCGGGCAGCTATCGGATCGTTAGGAAAGATTACATGAATGTGATAATTTATGTTTGGGCCTTTTTTGGGCCTGAAATCGCTGATACAACCTTTAAAGCATTACTGCATGTTAGGGCTGGGTGATATGACACTACATATCATAGCGATGATATAAAGTTTGAATTGATGGAAGTTTTTCTAAATCGTTTACATAGATGGGCCTATGTGTGAGGTAAGCAAATTTATCCGTGCAGCTTTTAGTGGGCAGGAATTACTGGAACGTTGGAGTGGAAAAACAAACACTGATGAATGATACACCACAAAAATCTTCAGCTTTTAGTTTTATTGTACATAAAAATAATAATAAAAAAGGGGTAAATAGTGTCAAATGAATCTAAATTAATTCTAATTTAAAATTTTAGATACACTTTCTAATTTTAATAAACTTATAGAAACAAATAAACTTTACATAAAATAAACATAAAATTACTTAAAAAGCATTGAGACTACCTGCAAAAAATAAATTAAAATAAAAAAACCTCAAAAGAGTTTGAAATTCAGTTTATGCTGTGGAATCAAAACTGATATTGAGAATTGTGAAACCATGATATCGTTACTGTGAAGTAAAATTGAGATTTTGGTCATATCACCCATCCATATTCTTTGCTAGATAGCAGAAAAGGTTCCCACATATTTACATACAGTATGAATTTTTTAATAGTGTTCACCACAAGTAATAGACTACATTGTAACCAGAAATAAGTATATAAATGGCTGCTATTTTGCATAGGTTTATTTGTAATTGAAAGAAAGAAACAAACAAAGAAAGAACGACAGAGAGGGCAGAGATGAGGTTAGGAATGATAAGTCAGTAGGCCTATGTAGTTTCTTCATTCACTGTGACCTATACCTGCACTGGATGGCCAATTTCACATGTATTTTGTGTATTTTCAAAATACAAAATACTGTATTTGTATTTAAATACATTTTTTCCCACAGTATTTTGTATTTGTATTTAAATACATTTTTCCACACAGTATTTTGTATTTGTATTTTAAATACATTTCCATGTATTTATGCCCATCTCTGTCTGTAGACCTCTCACGACTGTTGTAAACACAGCTAATTATTTCCATTCACTCCACCCCCTCCCTTCTGGGCTCCTTCCAAAGCCCCCCAAAACACATGAACGCGCGACGCCAAATGCTCAGGCTCAGGAAGACGCATTTATTTACCTGAGACGAGTGGAGAGGAAGGAGCGCAGTGCATGCAGTGACATCATGTCAGAATTACATGTAATAAACTTTATCACTAGAAATATAAACAAATAAGATGGCTTTTAGTACTCACTATCAAGCTAGCATATCGATACTGGTAAAGTTTAAAATATATTTTGTTTGATTCGGTAACGAGCTATATTCATAAGGCAAAGCTAAAAACAGGTTGCATTGATACACGTTTTTCCATTACCATCAGTTAAACTGTGATGAAGGTGAATTTCGTGTAAGAGTCATAACATATACGGTGTTTTGCATGTAAGAGTTTACATGATGAAAACATTGTTGACTCTGATGAGGACTAACGTTACGCTCCGGTGACAAGTACCGCATCGTCGGTTCAAGGACAGGTCCGGGTCGAGGGCGAAGCAGAGGAGGTCGTTCAAGAGTGCGGGCAATCAGGGTCCGAGGAAGTAGTTTTTGCCTTGTTTGCCTTCGCTGACTGCATATGCAGGTGCTTTGAATTTTGAATGCTCTTTTTCTCTGCCATAATTTTACTCTTCGTAGGTTCCGCGCCTCTCTTGCACTCCCCTCAAATCAAACGGGTGCGCTTGCATATGGGCAGATCTAGCAACAGTGGTGGTAGCCTTGGTTGCGAGAGTGAGTGACAGTCGCCCCAATCAATTGTTTCGTCCCGGATGGAAATAATGAGCTGTGTTTATTGCAGATTAAAAGGTCTACAGTCACTCGATTTTTAAACTCTCTTTTTCAGAGCACTTACATTTTAATTATGTATTGGTATATAAAGACAGTTTAAACAAATTTGAAAAAAAGTTTTTTATAAAAATCCTACCTACCTTTAATTGGGATATTGTTTTTTTTTTTTTTTTTTTTTTTAACGGCATGGCATAGGGCCGTTGTAGGCTACTTGTTTTTAATAGGATATTGCAGTGTTTTTTTTATAAATGGTTTATCTGTGCAAATCTTTTTTTTTATTCATGTGCTCTCGTAATCTCGTTAGAATGGCGTGTTCTACGCAAGACGAGAGCGCAGCAGTTACAGAAACTTTCACATGCTGTATTGCCTTTGAGCATTTGAGGGAAAAATCTAAATTTCAAACACTGACAGAAAAGGAGTTAATTATAAGTGAAGTGAAGTATGGTACACTGTAAAAAAAATCTGTAGAAATTACAGTATTACTGGCAGCTGCTTGCCAGTAACTTACTGTAGATTTAAATTGATGTTATTTACTGGCAACAGTTTGTTCAAAGTTAAATGAACACTAAACATTAACAAGTCTTTATCTTTAGAGAATAAAACTTAAATAACAGCCTCATGCAAAGCATTCTGGGAACCAAAATCTGAAGGAAAAAAAAACAGAAAAAGGTTGATGAAGATTTCTGGTTCCCAGAATGCTTTGCATTAGGTTGTTATTTTATAGTTTTATTCTGTAAAGACAAAGACTTGTTAATGTTTAATGTTAATTTAACTTTGAACAAACTGTTGCCAGTAAATAACATCAATTTAAATCTACAGTAAGTTACTGGCAAGCAGCTGCATAACTACAGCAAATTTTTTACAGTGTAACCCATACTCGGAATTTGTGCATTTCACCTATCCAAGTTAGTGCACACACACAGCATTGAGTTTTGAACACACACACACACCGTGAACGCACATCAGAAGCAGTGGTCAGCCATTTTTTTGCTGCCCGGGGAGCAATTGGGAGTTAGGTGCCTTGCTCAAGGGCACCTCACAGTTGTGGGTAATGAGAGTGGAAGAGAGCGCTGTTCATTCACTTCCCCCACCCACACTTCCTGCCAGTACTGAGACTTAAACCTTGACCTTCAGGTTAAAAGTCAGACTCTCTAACATTAGGCCACAACTGCCCACAACTCTAAGAAGAGACTGTTTTATTCTTACTGTTATTTCATTTGTTTAGGACAAAATTGTTGTACAGTCAGAAATACATACATTGATATGAAAGGGCAAGAAAAAACGTCATCTACACAGGTTGCGTGCTGTATTCACCCAGTCAATAATATTGACAAAATTTATGAAGGTACAGTGTGATTGTGTCAGAATTTTAAGTGTGTCCTCTCTCAAGTTGAAATTAAGCATATCAAGAGAGAGCATATTTATGTTCTCACTCTTTGCCTTTCCATTTCCTTTTTTATGTCTCAGTTATTTTATTCTCATAGACACACATGCAAAGTAAAATTTTGTACTGCCCTGAAGCTGATTGTTAAATGGATAATGGATAAGCTGACAAATTGATGAACAGATGTGATACATGGACAGTATTTCAAAGAGATGGGGTGAGATCAGTGCTCTCATACTTATTGTGATTCTCTGGATATGCATTGGAAGCATTGTGATAACTGCTCGGGGCAAAACAAAGGTGTCACAGTCCATCTTGTTCAGTTTAGTATTAACAAGGTATTTTTGCAAATAAAAGCAGCCATTTCAGTGAGGACAGCTTTCACAAAACTTGTGACGTGTGGACAGGCTTCTATGGCAATACAAAATCAGATGGTTTCTTTTCAGCATAATTTATAAAGACGAAGAACTGCCAAGAGACATTCAGCTTTTAACATTGTCTTATTTACTGATCCTCCAATTATTGATAACCAACAGAGTGATCCTTTTCTGAATCTTTAATAACCTTGCATGATCAATCCATATCTTTTATTTAACAATTGTAGCATAGCTCCCATCACACAGGAATTACAGGCCAGTTTACATTCCGTAACATGTAATGTCCCAGTTTACTTTGCTACAATGGTAGCTTACAAAGAGGAAAGCTGAATCCATTCATGATAATGTACATAAATGCTGAGATGTGCTGCCAGGAAACGAAGGCATTTTTGAGGTAATTTATAACCACTGTTTTGTTCAAAATTTCCATGGAGTCTTTCTTTGCATCAACGCAAGTCTGTTCTATTTAATTAAATTTTGTCTCTATGTTTTGCACATTGACTTTCTTTTCTTCACTTTAATGAAAGGAAATGTGATTGAAATATAAATTGCTCCTTAGCCATGTAATTTTGGAAGAAGTGAAAGGATGTGAATTAGGCCAGATTTTCATAGTGTACATATGCCTACTTATGTCTTCATTGACTATTAGACGAAAAGTGGCTTTGATGTTTCACCACCCTTCAGAACAGTGAGAACAGTCATGGTTTCTCTCTCAAGAGTTTACAGTGATGGTGAGGGATATGGACAGTTAGTCTCAGTGGTTCAGTTTTGCTAAAGAGAACACTTGCATTATCTCAGCACTGCTGATGTAACTGACGGTGGCCAACTTGTCTAACCATGAAGACATCAGCAGCCGCCATATATTGACAGATATATGACCAGCAGGTGAAGATGTGAATCCTAGAGACATCACTTGGCCTGCAGTTTCTTGATGTGGGTTGGCAAAATCCCCTTCCTCTGGTTAGAGCCAGTGCTTCCATGGCCTTGCTTTTGTATCGCTTATGTCTTCTGTGAGAGAAGATGGCTTCTCTTGATATTCTTCTCGCTTTCAACTCCTAAAATCCAAAGGTTATCATTACCTTTGTTCTTCTTTCCGTTCCTTATCGCTGTCTGGAAAAAAGATTTCTAAACGCATTGTTGTAGTTCTTGTTAAAGGCTGTGTAAATGAGTGGGTTGAAGAATGAGTTTGAGTAACCCAGCCAGAGAAAGACACTTTTCCAGAGAGGGGGGATGTCGCATGAACAGAGCGGAATGATGAGCTCAGCAAGGAAAAAGGGAATCCAGCAGAGCACAAATACACCAATCAGGATGCCCACCATCAGAGCCGCTCTCCTCTCTTTCTGCTCTCGCCACGTCTCGCCATCCGTCTGGAACGATACAGTTGCGTGACGAATTGTGAAGGCCATCTGTGGCTGCCGTTCGGCCTCCTTTACCTGGCAGTAAACAGGTTAAAAGATGAAATGTATTAGTAGTGTTAGTCAAGTACACAACTATAAGGTACTTCAATAACACTATTGGTGAGCAGAATGCAGCAACCACACATTTTGTCAAAACTGAAGGCGGACATACACTGTGCGATGTCTGTGCGATTTCAGCAAGGTACCTACTCACACTGAACGAGTAGATCGCATGCGATGTAAAGCCAAAGCTCAGGATTTCTGTGCTCACACTATACGGTCCGAACGTCGAGCTGCGACTTCACTGCTCACACTATACATGTGAAATATGCGCGAATCAGCGCGATAAACCCTTGTGCCGGGTTGCCTATAGACGATCCAGTATCCTATTGTCAAAACAAGCATCAGCTATCAATATCAAGATGATTTAGCATTTCCAATTTATGTATTAAATTATTATTAGTATTATTGTAGGCCTATATTATTATTATTATTAGGGAAGGCCTAGGCTACTTTTATTATTAAAGTGATAGGCTGTTAAATTGCCACACAATAATTTCATAGCGCATCACCGCAAAACCAACGCGCTGTGAGGATAATAAAATATCACACAGAAGCTTACTCCTCCTCATTGAAAATTGTCTAAGACATTTAGGTCGATTACAATGAATTATAGGCATATCATTAATTATTAACCGTCTATAATATGTCCGAACACTGCAATAATTCATCAATGAAAATTAAAAACAGCTTTATTTCAAAAACATTGTTTAACAAATTAATAAAAGAGGCAAAGTGTAGCCTACATCGCAGGTGGCTTGGAAGAAGTGCGATCTCCCTCTTTTTTCTTTTTTTTTGCTGCTGATGAAATGGTTTAACTTCTGCTTTCGTGCAGGTGCAGTGAGGGAAAAACACTGAGTTTAGGGCAATCGGTTTGTATCTCTGCTTCAACTGCGCGATATAGTCACGAGAAGCGACCAAAATTTCTAACATGCCCGAAATTCATCTGACCATCCGATTTCCGGTCGGGAGAGGTTAATCGCCTCTCGTTTCCCCCTGTGCACTGCACGAACACTGCACGACAAACGACGCACGACAAAGCTGAAAATCGGCCCGACCAGAAAAAGAGTCGCACAAGTCAGAATTCGGCTCAAAATCGGACAAAAATCGCACAGTGTATGCCCGCCTTGAGGGAGCAACTGCAAATTTCTTTTGTTACATATTTGTGTCTAGACATCACATTTTCCTACTCTGATCTTAAAGCATTACTTATGTACAGGTCTCCATTCACTCTACCTGTTACAGAATATTTAAATTCTTTAACTCAAAGTATATCTTTTACATAAAGCTGTTACTGGACTAAACAATCTGAGACTATTCCACATACAGTACGGTACATGTATTAAAGGCACAATATGTAAGTTTCGCCACTAGAGGTCGCTTATTCAAAACTATAACAAAGGCGTAGCTTGATGATGGCATGAATGAGCATGGAATCGTAGGAGTTGTCGTCGTCACCTCCACATCCGATGGGGCAGAAATCATGTTCATGTATGAGCAAATGTATTAAAGTTTTATTAACGTTACTGTGGTATGAACAGGGTGCGGATGAGAGCCTATCAGTGGAGCTAATGATGGTTGATGCTAAAATGTTAATGCCAAAAAGCTGGTTGACTCAATTAATTTTAAAATATATTGTATGGCAGAGAAAATTATGTACTACAAATAAAGCTCTTTCTGATTTTGCAATGCTAAGCCACTTGACAAAATAGTGTCTCTGAGTCAAGAAAACAAGAGATTCAAACAATAAGACTAACCATGTTGAACTATATAACAATTATTTTCTTTTGGGTTTCCAAATTGTTGGAAACATTTGGGAGAGTATAAGTACACAAGTCAACCAAATATATAACATTGTTCTAGTGTTTTTTGTTTATTTTAATCTTAACATTTTACATGTTGTGCCTTTAATGTTGGAAAATGTGAAGCGTCTTTCCCCAGCTTTACCCACTTTGCTTCTGCAACACATGACATTGTGAGACAAATCTCACATAATTTCCCTTGAAAGCAGAGGCGTGAATTTTCTAAATCAAAATAACAGATTTATATTTCCTGTATGTGCTCACAAAGTTCCCTATGATAATGTAATCAACTAAGAAGTCTGCATCTAGCTCAGTTTGCCCCAAACCAGCCACCCTTTTGGAAAATTGTTTTTAGTTATATTCTAGATTAATCTCTATGTTGGCAAATCACCAAAATGTAATTAAGCAATATCACACTGTGCCAAGAAAAAAAAAGTAAAAAAAAAAGCCAAAGCATCATGCTTTATGTGTTGCCAAGCAACACACAGAGGGACAGCATGTTAAAAATCACACAATTTCAATCCGCTTCCATACCGCTCACATACTATAGTCTGGAATGCTGATATAAACTGTGAAACTTCCCAGTGCTGTTAAATGAACTATTGGCACTTCTGAACTGTAGCTTATCCAATCAAATTAGAGGACCGGAACTAACTAACTGTGAAAATTAGCTTTCACATAAAATCTTACATGACAGTATAAACATTGTCTAATGAACATAAAGTGGGTATTTAAATCAGCTTTTGTTTAAAAGGCTGTAGTTTAGTGAGCGGAGTACTGTGGCAGAACAAAACAAAATTACAGCATATGTGTGTTCATTTGTGCATTTCAACAGATAAAGGAGACAATGGGGCAATTAAATGATTTTTGGATCAGTGTACGTTTGTAATGGTCACCAGCTGGAGTGCCCTTGAGAGCCACCAGAGGGCACTCCACATCAGACTATTGTCATTGTCATTTCCCATTACTCACTGCCCGGACTCATCATCCCTGATTGCATCCACCTGTGTCTCATTACCTTGTCAGTCTCAGACTATTTAAACCATGTACACTCATTCATTCCCTGCAAAGTCTTGTTTAGTGTCACACTGCAATTCCAAGCATTCTCTTTCAATCTTTCGTCTGGTTTTCTTGGTTTCATGTTTTTGCCTGTGCCCCTTTGACCCTGTTATTGTTTGGACTGATTACACGGTGTTTATGACCTTTGCCTGTTTTCGACTACGATTGTGGATTATGCCCTGCTTTTGTGTGGTTCCTCTTTCACGGTTGGTGAGGTTGAGGAGGACATGTCCAATAAAAAAATTGTGGGGGAGGGGCACAACACACCAAGATCCAGTGCCCACGGACCTTTGCCCACCACGGTCACCAGCATCTCCAACCATAGTGGTCGCTAGTCCTGTGGTTCCAGTACCTTCCCGTCCTGAGGTTTCTACACCAGACCTTCTTCACGTCATGCCTGCCGAGCCTGAGCTTCTTCACGTCATGCCTGCCGCACCTGAGCTTCTTCACGTCATGACTGCCGCGCCTGAGTCAGTTCTGGAAAAGACAGCACTCATCATAGTCGCCACGGCAATTTTGAGTGTGTGGGCAGTACCCACATCGGCTCCAGCCCGTCACGTGAATCCTTGGCCAAGATGACCACTGCCAGACAAGATGGCCACCTCCACGCCTGTGTCTTCGGACAAGATGGCCGCCTCCACGCCTGTGTCTTCGGACAAGATGGCCGCCACCACGCCTGTGTCTTCGGACAAGATGGCCGCCACCACGCCTGTGTCTTCAGACAAGATGGCTGCCTCTACACCTGTGTCTTCGGACAAGATGGCCACCTCTACACCTGTGTCTATGACGGTGTCTTCAGACAAGATGGCCACCTCTACACCTGTGTCTATGACGATGTCTTCAGACAAGATGGCCGCCTCTGCCCCTGAACCGTCGGATCCGCCCTGGCCCCCTGAAACGTCGGCGCCTGCTCCACCCTGGATGCCTGCTCAGCCTGTTCCGCTCTGGATGTCTGCTCAGCCTCAGTCTCCAGGCCCTCTTCCGCTCCACGGGCCTGGCCCTCCATCCCATACCCGGGTCCGCCTCCGCTCCACCTCCCTCCTGGACAATTCTAGGAGCGTCTGGAAGCCGCTCCTTTGAGGGGGAGCTATGTAACGGTCACCAGCTGGAGTGGCCTTGAGAGCCACCAGAGGACACTCCACATCAGGAGTGTTGTCATTTCCTTAAACACTACAGGTCTCATCATCCCTGATTGCAACCACCTGTGTCTCAATACCTTGTCAGTCTCAGCCTATTTAAACCATATTCATTAATTCCCTGCAAAGTCTTGTTTAGTGTTACACTGCATTCTCCCTTGTTTCATGTCTCTTGGTTTTTGGATTTCTTGCCTGTTCCGTGGATTACTCTTTTGCCCGTGTTCCCTGCCTTGTTGTGTTTGTATGAACTACCTGTCTGTGTTTGACCTTGCCTGTACTTTGGATTACGTCTTTGGATTACCCTGTTCAATAAATACTGCATTTGGATCCTCAACCTTCGTGTTTCAGAGCAGTTTGTGACAACATTAGTGAGAATAATGGACTCATATTTTTAGATGAAAGGAGGCAGTGTATGTTTGTGTGTACAAGAGGTAGAACAACCCTGTAAAAGAGATGATGGAGAATTTTTGGAAAACATTCCTTACATAAAATGTTAACTGTCTGAGGTGGTTGGACAAATTTAAAGATAAATATGCAAACGTTTTTTTTTTAAAGATTGTTTTTCAGAGGAGTTACTGTTTGTGTTATGACACTATACCCAAAGGTACAACATTCTCATCAAATTCTCTGCATTGAATGTAGAGAATGTTGAATTTATATCAACTACTAGTTTTTTGAAAGGAAGAGAATAGAATTAAAATGAGAGACATGATCAAATTAGTAGAATTAGGCCTTAATTACATTTTACCATTTTACATTTAGTCATTTAGCAGACGCTTTTGTCCAAAGAGACTGACAATTTAGGACTAAATTAAGCGAGTCAACAACGCAAGAAGTGCTCAAAATACAAAGTTCAGGCATTGTTCAGAGTAGCATAAGCCCGATAAGGTAGGATTAAAGGAAAATGTAATTTTTTTAATGAGGTTAATTATGTCTACACTGCCATGTGAGATTTTCTCCATGAGGGTAGGGTGAACACAGAACATCCACATAAACGCATACAAAGAAACACATACTTTGAGTTATTAATTAGGTAAATCAATCAATTTGTGCTTACTGTGATAAATATAAAATGTATATTTTATATACATAAGGAGAATTTAATGATAAGCCAAGTTAATGATGAAATATTATTTTAATAAAGAAATTTCTGTCTTAAAGGTTGTATCAGTGATTTCAGGGCCAAATTTTTTTTATCACATTGATCTATTCTTTCCTAACGATCCGCTAGCTGCCCGCCCCATAAGCATGGCGACAAAAAAACGCGTCTCTGTAAGCAGCCTAGGCTCTGAGATCTGCACACAAAAACAATTGGTTTCACCAACCACTCAAAACCAAAACAAATAGTGTTCCAACCAATCACCGACAGGGGGTGGGTGTTGTGAGGTTTGTAGTGAGAAGCTGCTTCCAATTATACTTGGATTTCTCACTCAATGTGGGGCCAGATGTCAGCTCCTGTGGGTTGAGCCTTCCTTCTGAGAAAATACATCTGCTAGGTTTGATCAATGGTACTTAAACATTTCTATTATCTCTGTCTTTTAGCCTTCTTCATTTTTGTTTTCTCTGGCACCTCACCAACTCTCATAGCTTGTTCACACAGTGGGGTTTTGGGGTTCGAGTCTGACAATCATATTTATTAATGTGTGACTCAAATTATTGTGTCCATATAAAAACTTACAGGAGCAACTCAGATATTGTCTGTATGAACAAATAAATAATAATTAATTAAGGACATCTGGCCTGACAGACTGTCAGTCTGTGCATAGTGGTGGAGTTTTTAGTAACTCTTTTTGCAGGTTACATTGTTCTGCCAGTTGGCTGTCTTTATAAATGTGAGGCATAATTTAATCATTCAGTCTATTCATTCATAAATGACGATTCATTTGTGAATGGTACAAGTGTCTACCTTTATGAGTGGCTCATTGAATTATTTAATCGATTAGTTCATTCAGGAATAAAAAAAATGACTAGCTGCATCTGAATAAGCATACTTTCACCTCTATAGTAG
The DNA here is from genome assembly GCF_963993115.1 of Abramis brama. NCBI lineage: Eukaryota > Metazoa > Chordata > Actinopteri > Cypriniformes > Leuciscidae > Abramis > Abramis brama. Next base: position 32,705,861 of record NC_139965.1, read on the forward strand.
GTGAAAAACAGTTTGTAAAAAAAAAAAAGTAATATGTCTGAATTCACAGAATTCTTAAAACAGTAGGCAAAAAGTACCTGACCTAGTACTTCCAGTGAGATGCATGTACACTTTACTATACCACAAGGTCACGGGAGCGGATTTGTGAATGGCAGTATATACAGTACAATGGCAAAAATACAACCCCAAATCCAGAAAAGTTGGGACATTTAGTAAAATGCAATAAAATCAAGAATCTGTGATTTTTTCATTCGCTTTCAACTTTATTTAACTGACAAAAGTACAAAGAAAAGATTTCCAACTGATGTTTCACTGAACAACTTAATTGTATTTTGTAAATATAAACAAATTTTGATTTTGATGGTTGCTATACACTCCAAAAACGTTGGGACAGAGGCAAAATAAAAAAACAAAAAGTGAAAAGCTTATAGAACATCCAAGTTAAACTCTTTTGAAACAGTCCACAATAAGTATAAGTGAATTGGTAATAGGTGAGGGTATCATGATTTAGTGTAAAAGGAGTTTCTCTGTCTTTGCAAGCAAAGGCTTTTATTATTAGCCTATAATAAAAGATAATGAATTTCAAACCTGAACCAAACATATTTTTATTCAAAGATCAACAGTCTGTCATTAGTCTTTAGTCTGCCACAAAAAAACAACATTAAAATCATGAACTCAAATGTCATTGTGAAAAAGCGTAAATCAGACCTTTCAGGCTATAGCCTATCGCTAATAAGCCTTATGCCAAAATTATTATTACAACTAAATTGTCGGTCATTAAATAAGAAAACTAAATAATTGTGTAGATGATTTGCTTTGTGTAACCCGACATTAGACATTAGGTCGAAGTATTTTTTTGCACACAGTGCCGTGACCAATCAATCACTCCTTTACGACTGGCTGCCTGCACATTCACTGTCCTCGCGGCTGCTGCAACTTGCGCTCGCTTATAAATGCATATAAATTCATGCCTTCTTTGTAGAACTTCAAAAAAAGAAAAAAAAAGATACTGCAGTCAATGAGCATTTGTTCACCACACCGGCAATAACTACTCAAGATTTTGCTTTAGTATAATTTTCGGGACAATTAGGGCCGGATTCGGGATTCGGGACAACATCTTAGATTTCGGGACTGTCACAAATTTTTCGGGACGTCTGGTCACCCTATTTGAGCCCTCAGATGGTACTGCATGAGAAACTATCATTCTACTCTGTCAAATATAGCCACATGGGCTCGGGTATTCTTTAGAAAACCGTTGTCACTTAACACAGTCTGCTGCTGCATCATGAAATGCCACTTGAATCTCTTTTACACAAGGAGAAAGCTATACATCAGTTCTATGCAGATATGCCTCAGAGCTCTCTGGGCTTAAGCTCATATCAGATGGTGCTGCGGTCAGATGAGTCCACGTTTCAGGTTGTTTTGGGGAAAAATGGACATTGAGCTTTCAAAAGGGACCATCCAGACTTTCATCAGCAACAGGTGCCAAAACAAACATCTGTCATGGTATGGGGGTGCATCATGTAAATGGAATGGGTGAATTGCATATGTACTACTGACGTAGAAGCATATCGGGATTGTACAGATACATTTAATGGCATCAAGATGACATCTTTCCTGGGAAGCAAGACAATGCCAGGCCTCATTCAGCATGTGCTACACCGCAGAGTCGATGTGCTTGACTGACCTGCCTGTAGTCCAGATCTGTCTCTTATTGAAAATGTATGGCACATCATGAAGAGGAGAACCAGACAACAATGACCATAGTACGGTGACCGGGAGGGGTCAAAAAAGTCTAAGAATGCGCTTCATGTGTCTTTCACTTATAACGTACCCATGTCTTAATGCCAAAGACCGCACTATATCTTTATATGACATTCCTAATTTAAGGTAAAATGTTATTTATTTTGTCATCTCCATCTCTGCTGTAGCCCAGTCTATGCTATGGTACGGTTACAGTATTGGCCGCTGTGGCTCCCTCAACTCGTGGCCACGACAAATTATGTCGTTCTCGCAAAATATGAAGTCGTGACCACGAGAAAAATATATCGTTCCCTCAACATATGATCTCGAGGCTACGACTTTGCATCGCGTGGCCACGACATGATGTCGTTACCTCAACAAAATGATCTCGTGGCCACGACTTATAATCACGTTCCCACGACTTAATATGACGTTCCCACAAGATATTATGACGTTCCCACGACTTAATATCACGTTCCCACGAGTTTATATGTTGTGGCCATGACAAAAATACCGAACATGTCCCCTCCCGGTCACCGTACCATAGACTGTTGAGCAAGTGGAATTTTTGCCCAATTTTGCCTGATACAAAAGAAATCCACGTTCAAAACTACAACAATTAGTACCCTCAATTCCTAAACTATTAAAAAGTGTAATTAAAAGGAAAGGTGATGTGACAGTGGTAAACATGCCTCTGTCCCAACTTTTTTTTTTAAATGTGTTGCAGCCATTAAAATCAAAATGTGTTTATATTTACAAAAGACAATTAAGGGTGCAGTAAGCGATTTTTGAAGTGGATCAGACTGAGCACCAAAACACCCTTGTAGCCAATCAGCAGTAAGGGGTGTATACACTCATGATGGGGGAGGAGAGAGAGCTCAGTGCGCAAGACTGACATTAGTAGAACGACTATTGAAAGAAAGAGATGGCAGAGAAAAAATAAAAGAGGAAAAGGCCAGGGAAATATAGCTTTAAAAAGAAGGGTTACGATCAGGCAAGAGGTAGCACCTGTGTTAATATTGGAGAAGCTTTCCAGCGCTCAAGAGACCTTAAGGAGTGGGAAAGCCTGAAAACTGATGCAGAGGTTGCTTTATTTCTTCTCGATACGTGAGTAACATTGGTTTTGCTGTGTATCACAGAACTAGGACATGTTGTCTTTGGCTTGAATGTACTCGTATGCAATCTTCGCTTGTTTGTTCATTTGCATTATTATTACTATAAGCCTGGAACGTCTAAACCTCTTCCACCGCCCATTTCAAGCATTGACTCCCAAAGTGTGCCCAAGTGTGTTTTTTGGCTCGCTACAACCCCTTAATATATTAGTTACTTGGACTATTGTGGTATGTAGGGAGCTGTTCATGAAAACTGTGTTTGTAGGGGTAGGGGCACGTTTGTTTTGGTGATTACAAATATCAACAGTGTTTACCAGACGTCACTTACTACATCTTTAAGTTGTTCAGTAAAAACAATGGAAATCTCTTCTTTGTACTTTTGTCAGTTAAAGAAAATGAACAAATCACAGATTCTTGATTTTATTGCATTTTACAAAATGTCCCAACTTTTCTGGATTTGGGGTTGTACGTTTGAGAACCCTTTGAAAATATCAGAATTTCTAGTGATTATTTATAAAATGTGGTCTGATCTTCAAATTCACAATTAAAGACAAACATAATCGGACTAAACTAATAACACACAAACAGTTGTACTTTTACATTTTTTAATTGAAGACAGTGAGTGATCATTAACAGGGCAGGCTGGGGAAAGAAAGTGAAACTCTGTGTTAAGACTTCTTCAAAGGCTAATTGGATTCAATTAAGGAGATGAGATTGGAAGTGTGAGTTGCACACAATAAAGGCACACTGGTTACTGTCAAATCTGTTCTTCAAGACGGATTGGTTAGTGTGGACCATGCCTCAATCCCAATTTCTTAAACACATCACAGAGATGCACAAAGATGGAAAAGTCTATACAAAAGCATTGCTAAATACCTATGTGTTCAGGTTTTATTTTGACATTGGTGGGGACATAACAACAGTTCCCGCTGAATTAGAACATTGATGATTCTAAAAGAAAACATGCACAGGTCCCATATTTCTATAGTAGTGAACAACTTTCAAGATCATCTAATAAACAACATGATCTTATTTCAGTGTTGCTTTTAATTTTGTGGATATTCCAGCTAACAATTTGCATTCATATTGTACATTCAGTTCAACAACATTAAAGTTAAAAAGGGTAAACTTTATCATTAAACTAAACTGTGCACATATGTTTTAAACGCATACCTTATGTTCTTACTCCGTCCATGCAATAAATGCACATCCTTGAAAAAGCAGTTTTCTACATGAACTTCTCAGGTCATGTCAAATGCGGACAGAATTACATCAACAGTGATAACATTTAAATATATTTTAATTGTTTGATCTATATTCTATCTCCCCAGCGTCCCTACTAAATGTCCCTACTATGCCCTTGCCGTCTTCAAATGTAGAAAATTCTGGATTGATGCTACTTTCCCTAGGAGTGGGCATCCTGCAAAGATCACTTTCAGAACACAACAAGAGGTGTGAATGAACCCAAGGATAACAACAAAAGACCCCTGAAAACTCTACAAACTGCAGAAGTCTTTGTTCATGTGTCCACTATTTCAAAAGCACTGAACAGTAATGGTGTTCATAAAAGGAAAACACTAGGGGAAAAAAATAAATACAATTTTGTTGAGGCATGTCTCATGTTTGCCTAAAACCACCAGGTTGTTCCATAATGCTTTTGGCAAATGTTCTGTGAACAGTGGAGACAAAAGTTGACCAGTCGAGACAAAAATGCACAATGTTTTGTTTGAATAAAAAAGGGAACTGCACACCAACTCTAAAACCTCATCTCAAATGTGAAGCATGGTGGATGGAGCATGGTTTAATGCTGCTTTGCTGCCTCAGTGTCTGGACACTTTGAATTAATTAATGGAACAATGAATTCTAAAGTCCATCAAGACATTTTACAGGAGAATGTTAGGACAGAAGCTAATGACTTCAAGCTTTAAAGAGGATGGTTGATGCAACAAGACAATGATCCAAATCACACAAATAATACCAACCAAAGAATGGCTGAAAAAATGTGACCAGAGGGCTGTGCTATCAAGACAAGACAATCTAGAATTTCTAAACTGAAACAGATTTGTGGGGAGCTGCTAATGGAGGATCTAAGAGTTACAAAATGTTTCACTTACTTTTTGCTCAATATATTTAATAAAAATGTGAACAGTTACAGTTATTTGTGTTATTAGTTTAGTCAGATTGTGTTTATCTATAATTATATATATCTATAATCTATAAAATAAGATTTAAAGATCAGACCACATTTTTATGAGTAATCAATGCAGAAATCCAGGTATTTTCAAAGAGATCACAAACTTGCCACTGTGTATATATAATCTTATATAAACTTTATTTTTACCTCTATGACTTCAGCCATGGGTGTGATGGTGTTGGTCTTGCGAGAGCCAATGCGGAACTTGGCAGCCTTGTAGATCTTCCAGTAGACAAAGAGCACCACACAGAGGGGCAGGTAAAAGGCTCCAAAGGTGGAGAAGACTGTATATGAGGGCTCCTGACTTACTTGACAAGCCAGGCTGACTTCTGAGTAGGTCTCACCCCAACCAAAAAGCGGAGAAAGCGAGATAACAGAGGAGAGTAGCCATGTGAGGCCAATCATCACATTGGAGATTCGTTTGCGTGTTTTTAATGTGTACTCCAGGTGGCGTGTTATGGACCAGTAACGATCTAGGGCAATGGCCGTCACATTCCAGATACTGGCTGTGCAACAGAGTACATCGCATGAGATCCAGACCTGACACAGGGCCCGACCCAGAATCCACCGCCGTCCATAAAGCTCCCTAACCAGACTTAGGGGCATAACCAGTCCTGCAACCATCACATCCGAGATGGCCATGGAGGCAACCAGATTGTGGGGAACACGATGGAAGGTGCGCACCCTCAGGATGGTCACCAAAACCAGAAGGTTCCATAAAAAGGTGGCCACCACAAGCATGGCCAGCAAAGTGAGCGTGAGAACACTGAACACAGAAAATGGACGGTACAGATTACCCAATTCAGATCCTCCAGAGATATTAGCCAAGAGTACTGTAACATTGGGTTGAGTCATGGCAGCATGTGACTGTATGCAAATATATATCTGGCTCTAATTAGAAGGCAAGGTGAAAATAAATTAAGTCACTTATGAGAGTGAATGGATTTTTTGTTTTTTAGGTCAGGCATGGTTTTCTTTTGGGATGTTTTCAAGTTAATTCATTTGAAAACATTTACAAGAGTTTGTATTCTGAGTGGGTGTTGTGTATGCCGGTCACTGAAAAGGTAGGAGTTTTAAAGTGTTGCCATACTGATTATAGATGACATTATGATTGCACATATTGATAATCGTGAGTTTATAGCCTTCAGCAATTTAAAGGTTCACAGGACACACATCTGAAGATGGGAGAAGCCATCCTCCATCCTTCATCCTAAAAGACAAGAAAGAAAAAAAGGCATAAATGAATTTTATAGTTCATCCCACAAAATTGTCTTATTCAGCTACCACCTGAAATAGAAAACAGCTCTAGGCTATGGAATGGGTTTCTTTTATATATACAGTATATATATCTCATGTGTTTGTGCCAGGACATTGTAAACACATCCTGGCTGAGGATGTGCACACTGTGAAGGGTTTTATTCTGGCCTCGAACAGTACAAACTATAAGCTTTGCCTCACTTCCCAATCCCATGAATGTCCCATCTATAAGTGCAAAATCAAGCGTAGCGTTAGTTCTGGCAGGTCACTTCAGTCAAGCTTGCATCAGCAGACTCTCACCTATCACAGCATCCCTATATATAAGGTGCATTCGGTATTATTGTAGAAAGTGTTCCCCTTTGGCACATGGACTCTCCCAGTCACACTCAGTTTTTATCAGTGTGCTGATTGCTGATCCTGATCGATTGCTCCTGTCTGCCCTGCTGATACTGCTGAGTTGCTGAGCTGATAAGTTGGTTTGCGTCTGTAAGCCTTGTATATATTTCTGTTTTGAATCTCTGTTTACTATCATTCACCGTTGTTTAAGCTAAATATAACTTACTCAACATCACATATTAACCTGTGATCGCTAGCTTCAATCTAATTCATTGCTAGCACAAAACGCTAGTATTTCGCTAGCCTGTTAGCGTGCCATCCGTGCACTCTTTATTTTAATTTGCTCGTGCACTTGCGCCAGTCAACAAACATGGTAAGTCATGTCTTCTCCTCCTCTTATTGTCACTTGCACTTCATGTAACATGTATAGCATAGCTTTCTCTATCAGCATAGGATTTACATGTGATAAATGCAGGGAGATAGTCAGGCTGACGGAAAAGATTTCAGAACTAAAGACACGCATCCAAACGTTAATTGACGATAGTAAGAGTGCAAGGGCTTTAGATACTGCTTTGGATGTGACTAGTTTAGTGAACACTGTACATTGTTCGGTTCCGGCTCGAGTAGAGCCCGTGCAGCAGGGCAGTTGGGTGACGGTACGACGCTATACTCGCGGGACAAAACACCGCTCTTCCGTTCCGATTGCCACAACAAATAAATTCTCCCCACTCAGTGAAACACCCACTGAGAATCCTGTTGAATGTGCCCTAGTTACTGGCGATGCTATTACACGGAACGTGAAAATAGAGACACCAGCCACCATAGTCACATGTTTGCCGGGAGACAGAGCGCCTGACATCAAAGCAAATTTAAAAGTGCTGCCTAATGCTAAACGTAAATTCTCTAAGATTATTACTCACGTCGGCACTAATGATGTTCGACTCCGCCAGTCGGAGATCACTAAAATTAACGTTAACGTGTGAACTCGCAAGTACGATGTCAGGCACTGTAATTTGCTCTGGCCCCCTTCCTGTTCACAGGAGTGATGAGACAGCAGATTGTCATCACTCAATGGCTGGCTGTCTAATTGGTGTCTGTGAAATAATATAGAATTCATAGACAATTGGAAAGGTTTTGGGGCAGACCTGACCTGTTGAAAAGAGATGGTATTCATCCCTCCTGGGATGGTGCTGCTCTTCTCTCTAGTAATATGGCATATAGTCTTAGAGCTCAACCATGACAATCTGGGGCTCAGGTCAGGAAGCAGACAGACTGGCTAAACCGACCGTCTGCCAGCCGTCTCACGTCACCAAGGTCAGATAAATCCCATCACATAGAGACTCTTTCACCGAGATATCATCATATAGAGACTGTGTCTGTTCCTTGAATTAGGAAATACAAAAAAATTCCAAACCCATCTAAGGGTACAAATTTAATTGATGTTCAACAAATAAAAAACAGATATAATACAAATGAACAAATGATAAAGCTTGGGCTGCTGAATATTCGATCTCTCACTTCAAAAGCACTTATTGTTAATGATATGATTACAGACCATAACCTAGATGTGTTGTGTTTGACAGAAACCTGGCTAAAACCAAACAATTACATTACTTTAAATAAGTCCACCCCCCAAGATTACGGTTATAAACATGAACCTCGTCTGAAAGGCAAAGGGGGAGGTGTTGCTGTAATTTATAGTAATATTTTCAGAATTACTTAGAAGTCTAGTTTAAAATATAATTATTTTGAAGTGCTGGTGCTTAATATAACAATATCTAGTGTAAATGATAAATCATGTTTGAGATTTGTGCTGGCTACTGTATACAGGCCACCAGGGCACCATACAGACTTTATCAAAGAATTTGCGGACTTTCTATCAGAATTAGCATTGGCTGCAGATAAAGTACTAATTGTTGGTGATTTTAATATACACATAGATAATGAAAAAGATGCATTGGGATTGGCATTTAAAGACATTGTAAACTCAATTGGAGTTAGACAACACGTGTCAGGACCTACTCATTGTCGTAATCATACTCTAGATCTAATATTATCACATGGAATAGATGTTGATGCAATTGAAATACTGCAGCAGAGCGATGACATCTCAGATCATTATCTAGTCTCATGTAAATTACATTTAGCCAAGGCTGCAAAGCTGACTCTGTGTTATAAATATGTTAGACCCATCACTTCTGCCACTAAAGATTGCTTTATCAATAACCTTCCTAATCAGTTTCATCATCTCAGCATCCCAGATAGCTTAGAAGAACTTGATATTGCAACAGAAACTTTTAACTCTCTCTTTTCCATCACTTCATAACACAGTTGCTCCATTGCGCTTAAAGAAGATTAAAGAAAATAGTCCAACGCCGTGGTACAATGAGCACACTCAGGCCCTTAAGAGATCAGCCAGAAAAATGGAGCGCAACTGGAAGAAAACAAAACCAGAGGTATTTCGCATTTCATGGAAAGAGAGCTCGATTGCATACAGAGAGGCTTTAAAAGCTGCTAGATCTGCTTAACTATGCAACCGTCTACTACAGTATCGCATCAGGGAGTGCATTGTAGTCTCCCTGAGGAAAAATTTGATTAATTTATTGCTATAGGAGAGGAAGAATTTTCTAAACTCGTTAAATCATCTAAATCGACAACATGTATGTTAGACCCTATACCGACTAAGCTACTGAAAGAGATGCTTCCAGATGTCATAGATCCTCTTCTTAATATCATTCATTTGTCTTTGTCTCTAGGATACGTACCAAAAACCTTTAAGCTGGCTATGATTAAACCGCTTGTTAAAAAAACGCAACTTGATCATACAGAATTAGTCAATTACAGGCTGATCTCGAATCTACCTTTTCTGTCAAAGATACTAGAAAAGGCAGTATCTTCACAACTATGTTCCTTTTTGGAAAGAAATGATATCTGCAAGGATTTTCAATCAGGATTTAGACCGTACCATAGCACTGAGACAGCTCTCATTAGAGTCACAAATGATTTGCTCTTATCATCCGATCGTGGTTGCATCTCTCTATTTGTGTTACTCGATCTTAGTACTGCATTTGACACTATCGACCACAACATTCTTTTAAATAGACTCGAAAATTATGTTGGCATTAATGGAATTGCATTAGCATGGTTTAAATCATACTTATCTGACCGTTATCAGTTTGTAGCAGTAAATGAAGAGATGTCTTATCGATCACAAGTTCAGTATGGTGTACCACAAGGCTCAGTACTAGGACCGTTGCTGTTCACTCTGTACATGCTACCCTTGGGAGATATCATTAGTTGTCATTAGTTTTCACTGTTATGCTGATGATACGCAGCTCTATATTTCTTCACACCCTGACGAAACTTACCAATTCACAAAATTAACGGAATGCATAGCTGATGACTAGCAAAACTGGATGACTAGCAACTTCCTATCCTACTACTTGATTATGAAAAAACAGAGATTCTAATTATTGGACAAAAAACTTCCTCACTTAATAATCTAGAATACTGTCTTACACTTGATGGCTGCTCTGTCAAGTCTTAGTCGTTGGTTAGGAAGCTGGGTGTGCTCTTTGATACCAATCTTTTATTTGAAAGTCACGTGTCTAGTATCTGTAAAACCACATTTTTTCATCTTAAAAATATATCGTTTAAAAATATAATTACGTCATATGCTCTCAATGAAAAATACAGAACAATTAGTTCATGCGTTCATGACATCAAGGCTAGATTGTTGTAATGCTATTATGGGTGTTTGCCCTGCACGCTTAATAAACAAACTACAGCTGGTCCAAAACGCAGCAGCTAGAGTTCTTACTAGAACCAGGAAGTATGACAATATTAGCCCGGTTCTGTCAACACTACATTGGCTCCCTATTAAACATTGTATAAATTTTAAAATATTGCTGATCACTTACAAAGCACTAAACGGTTTAGCTCCCCAGTACTTGAGCGAGCTCTTAACGCATTATAGTCCTTCGCGTCTATTGCGATCTCAAAATTCCGGCCAGTTGATAATACCTAGAATATCAAAATCGACTGCTGGCGGTAGATCCTTTTCCTATTTAGCACCAAAACTTTGGAACAATCTTCCTAACATTGTCCGGGAAGCAGACACACTCTGTCTGTTCAAATCTAGACTAAAAACACATCTCTTTGGTCTAGCATACACATAACACATTATAGACTTCTATAATTTAATGTTAGGCTGCATAGTTTAGGTCAGCTGGAACCGGGAACACTCGCCATAAATCCTGATGTACTTGTTACATCATGAGAAGGATGGCATCTACGCTAATATTAGTCTCTCTGTTTATCCAAGGTTTACCGCAGTCCGCCGGATCCAGGCCGTATCCAGATCTGATGAAGGACCTGCACCTGGACACGATGACAACGCAGTCCTGAAGTGTCAACCAGTCCTTCTCCCCTCTTTACTGAAGTCAGCCGGATCCCGGCCGTATCCAGATCAGATGGTGGACCTGCACCTGGACCCATCCATGAGGCATCCCTGAAGTGCCAGCCTCATCGACACGACAGCCATCAGCACTGATCCTCATCAAACTCGTCTCCATACCGGTGTGATGATTCCTACTTCCAACCAGATGGAACTGGATAAATATTCTGAATGTTCTGATCCAATCTGACTTCTGACCTGTAATTGGTCAAAGACTTCTGACCAATCCAATTCTGCCTGGATCATAATCATACACTGTTCGTGTATGGCCCCCTACTGGTCCCCCGACTTAGCCTAGGTTCTCCCAAGGTTTTTTTCTCCATTCTGTCACCTGATGGTTTTGGTTCTTTGCCACTGTTGCCTTGGCTTTTGGCTTGCTTAATTGGGGACATTTAATATTCAACAATAGTATTGATCTGCCTTACTTAAGGTGGACAATGATGCAATTTTCTTCTAGAAACAAACTTTGTTGTATTATTTTCATGTTATCACTGTGAAGCTGCTTTGATACAATCTGTATTGTAAAAAAATAAAAAATAATAATAAAATAAATAAATAAATAAATCGCTATATACTGTAAATAAAGGTGATTTGACTTGACATTCCTTATAATCACCAATGCACGGTTGTATCTCAGGTCGCGCGCATGCGCTCATAGTTGTTTACATCTCGGTTTGACCGCACATGCAGCAGTAGCCATGCTCGCATGCACAGATCGTGCACAGCTCGTGTACAGCGTTAGCACACATATTTATATGCGTATTTTGTATTCACAGAACCACACATCTATGCACCTTTAATAAAACAACGATTTGGAATATAACCTGAGTGAGACATCATTGTTCTGACTGGACAAACTGTAGCCTTCAGCCAACCTGAACTAGCAATTAGAGTTAATATACTCACAAGATTTTTCATGGTTCTTCGAGCCGGATTGGTGAATTGCTACAGAGATGTCTCAACCCGAGAGAGAAGCGCCTGTTGTGCGTCCACGAAGACAGATCAACCCACCGACTCATTTAGTGGATTACGAGCTTGGTGAGCCATTGCCACATCGACAGCCACTTCCAGACTTCAGCCATAGCAGAGTCCAGTCATCAAGTATGGTAGGATGGACCCGATCGACTTCTCCTGTCAGTCAAGAGTTAGATCATGATAAGTGGACACTGAGAGATGAATGGCAAAGTGAAAGATCTGATGGGAAAGGAGAAGAGGAAGTAGAGCTTACAGCCATGCTGCAGGTGATGAAACACAAGAACGCCGACTTGCGGCTACAAACCAGACAGCTTCCAGAGATTATTTCAGCATTACAGGACATGCGACAACAGAATGCCATGTTACATCAGGAACTTCAAAGTCTTAAGGCAGAAAGGGAGCTCCCTCCAGGCCAGTGACTTTACCAGTGCTATCTACATTTCCCTTTTCTCCAGTGGTGAGCCCTGAGACTCCACAATGGTTCTGTCCTACTCCAGTCCCACGGACAAACCCACAAACGCCGCCTACGGTCATGAGAGAACTGTGCCCAGCTACAATGGATAAGCGTCCTGGATTAACTGAGGATTTCAGAAACATGGACATTTCCTCCTCAATACATGATAGAGTACCACCACAAGTGCGTTACAGTGACCCACCTCAACCTAGGTACTCACGTTCCTCCCAACACATTCCAGCTCATCAGTCAGAGTTCGAGATCACAGCATGAGCGTATGCCACCTATGCATCCAGGATACAGACAATCGTATTATCAGCCTCCATCAATGCAGGAGAAAATGTACAGAGGCCCTGCTGCAACCATTCCCTTCCTAACATCCCCTGATCCAAGAGTTATCTAGACTGAGAATAGCATTGGAGAACATTTTGCCTGAGGATGCAACAGAGCAATTCAAGTATCAGATCCTCACTGACCATCTTAAATTGGAGGAAGCCCTACATGTTGCAGACTCATACAGTAACTCAAGCTTTCCTTTCACAAACACCATGAGAGCTCTCAATAAAATGTATGGCCAGCCCCATCAGCTAGCCTTACAACGCATTGCAGAACTGATATATGGACCAAACATTCACAGTGGAGATGTTAAAACTTTTCGCATGTTCGGACTCCAAGTGCGTTCCTTGGTCAGTATGTTAGATCACCTGGGTCAGAAAGGCAATGTCGAGTTGGAGTGTGGATCACATGTGTCCAGACTGATAAGCAAACTGCCACATTATCTCAGGTCTCAAGAACTAACCAGCAGACTTTCCCCACAGCAATGTCTTTTCACCAGCTTTCGGCCCACTAACGACCTTTATGCGAATGTGGAGAAACTGTGGAAAATGGACATTCTTCCATATCGAAATGAAAAGGTACTGACAAAGTCTAGACAAGACCAAGAGTCCATCCAACTTCTCCAGGACAAAACCGTGAGAGTGGATGTTAACAGAATCCAGCGCTATGCAACCCCTCTTCTACGTGCCAAAGGTATGCAATGTCTACATGCACCCAAATAAGCTGTCCTGCCACAATTAAGGGGAATAGAGAATCAGCTGAACAAGAATCCTGATCAAGCGGCAGCCTACCAAGAGGAGATAGTCAGGTTACAGCAAGCTGGCTACATCACAAAACTCACTCCTGAGCAGGTGGACTGTTCCAAAGAGAGCTGGTACATTCCACATCATCTGGTGGAGCATAATGGGAAGAAAAGGGTTGTCTTCAACTGTTCGTTTGCTTACCAAGGCCACAACCTGAACGAGTACTTTCTCCCTGGTCCACCACTCAGTCCTTCTCTTCTGTCAGTTCTTCTGCGATTCAGAGAACATTCCATTGCCATTAGTAGTGACATTCATAGGATGTTCCACTAGGTACGCCTTTTGCCTGAGGACAAACCACTACTGAGATTCATTTGGAGAAATCTTCAGAGAGACAAGGCACCAGACATGTATGAATGGCAAGTACTTCCATTCGGAACAACCTGCAGTCCTTGCTGAGCAACATACGCGTTACATAAGCACGTCCTGGATCACAGTGAGTCTGAAGACACACAGTTCTCAGTAGAGAAATCCTTTTATGTTGACAACTGCCTTCAGAGCTTCACCTCAAGTGAGACAGTGAAAGGTCTTGTAGATAGACTCCGCAGCCCCTTAAGTTCCAGAGGCTTTGACCTAAGACAGTGGGCGAGCAATGATCCATCAGTCATCAGCCACCTGCCAGCGGATGCTCGATCTCAAAGCAGCATCCAGTGGCTCAGCGAAGGTTATCAAGATGCACAAGAGTCAACTCTTGGGTTACACTGGCATTGCTCATCAGACACTCTCTCCTATAAGCAGCGGCACTACCCACTTCCATCTATGTGGAGCATATACCATATCCTCACTAGCCAGTATGACCCCATAGGTTATATTGTGCCATTCACAACACGGGCCATGGTGATCGTACAGAAGTTATGGGACAAGAAAAGAGACTGGGACGATCCCTGTCTGAGAACCTGTTGAACTTGTGGAAAGCATGGGAGAGTGAGCTGGATGGTTTACAGCACGTTGTTTTGCCGAGGTCTTACTGCAGTAAAGAACTGGATCAGCCTAACAGCATGAGGCAGATCCACATTTTCTGGGACGCTTCAGAGCGAGCCTATGGTTCTGAAAACGAACTGAAAACCTGGAAGGTAGAGTGGAAGTAGCCTTTGTAACCGGTAGATCTCAAGTAGCCCCGAAAAAGCAGCAAACCATTCCACAGTTGGAGTTATGTGCAGCACTCACAGATGCACAACTCGCAAAAGTTCTGAAGACAGAGCTAACTTTGCCCATCCACAGTGTTACTCTGTGGTCTGACACCACAACTGTCCTTACCTGGCTGCTGTCACCCTCATGTCGTTTTAAAGTGTTCACAGGCACCAGACTGGCAGAAATCCAAGAACACACAGAGTCTGATAACTGGAGATACGTGCCATCAAAGGTGACATAGGCCAGGAAAGCAGATGGAATAAGGGTCCAAAATTGTCACGGTTCACGAATGCATTGCTTTCTTTTTGTCTCATGCGTTTGTTATTGTGTATGTGTGTGTGTGTGTCGCGTGTATCTGTGGGTGTGGCTGGAGCAATCACGCTCATTCATCAATCTGCAATCATCATCGGCGCCAGCTGCGACTCATCATCACATCCTTTAATACTCACCGTTTTCTCCTCTCCATTGTCAGATCGTTTGTTGAAGTCTCGTGCTGTTTGGTGTCCTGATCCTGTGTTCCTGTTCCCCGTTCTGTGCTCGTGTGGTGTCTGTTCCCGGAATCCTGTTCGCTGTTCTGTTCTTCGTTCACGCCTGGATTCACCATCACCATCACTGCACTTCAGCACCAGCCTAGACTCACCCGTGTTTGACCATCGAAGTCCCTGCGCCACCCGCCTGTGCCTGTTACCTTGTTTGTGTCTTCATATATATAAATAAAGAGTTTATTGCACCTGCTATTGCTTCCTCGTTCTCGCATCATGACAGAAATTCCTCAGACAGACAACTGACCACTGGCCAGAGATGCCACCATTTACGACCATTGATCAGGACAGTGAACTGAGAAAGCCAATCTTCATTGGTATATCAATCTCCACACCACCTACTCCCGATCCACAGAAATACCATACACTTCCAGAGCTACTGAAGCTATTATAATAATAATACAATTATTATACAAAGCTGGTTTCAATTATCTACAAATAATGCTGGTTTCTTCTGTCTTTTCAGATATCTAATTCTGATAATAATATAATCATTTAAATTAAATATCTATCTAAATAATAACATGTTATTGTATTGTTGTATATATAAGATCCAAAGTAACTAGTAACTAGCTACTTGAGTATATTTTTCATGGGATACTTTTTTACTCTTTTTATTAAGATTATTACTTTTTCTTTGAGTAATTATTTCTATAAGTACTTGTACTTTTACTTGAGTACAGTGTTTGGATACTCTACACACCTCTGGGTAATTTGTTCTTGTGTGCTTTCGGATTCGGTTCAGTTATTTGTAGCAATTGAAATTACACAGGAGACTTCAATTGACTACCTGTCTTCATATTGACCTTCCTGCAATAATGTCAGCTGCTAAAGATCCATCCTCCAGGAAGAAGCATCTTTATCCCAGAAGCACAGAAAAGTAGCTGTACTAGAGGCTGTCAAAGAGGCAGCAATTATTATAGAGCTAAAAGGTTTTGATTTTCATTAAGCGTGTCAAAATTGAACCTCTGTTGGCCTTCAAAACCCGATTAAGGGTACAAAGGCCAGCATGCTTGTCAAGAGAGCTCATAGGTAAAATCATCAAAACATCAAATACCTGTCAGCAGCACAACAGTGCAGGGAATATTACAAGCTGTCATATCAGTAATAACAACAATGAGAGGCCTGAGTTTTCTGCTCTGATTGCTGTGTGTCTCTTTTCAGACAAAATAATACATGTGTGATTTTTGTGTTAGTTTAATTCATTTCAAACAAAGCATAAAAATAGAAAATAAATGGGATTGGTGACAGAAGGGCACTAAGGTGTCAACAGACATTGCGTCTTGATTAACACACCTCTGATTGCCCATAGTGCATCTCATTACCCAGCATGCTCATCATCAGTAAGTCTAGAGTCTGTCCTGTCAGGAGGAACAGAGAGGAAACACACAATGTCCACACTCGACAGGCTCATTACCACACACAAGCACAGAGGAACACTGATTACAGATTCCTGCTCATTTTCTCTCTGTGCTGCTGAGCTCTGTTTACTCTGTTGGTATGACAAAGTCACTCCAAAGAAAAAATTATATTTATGGAAAAGATCTAAGATGTGCATCAACAACTCTGTCTTAGTGACTGGCCAAAAATAGTCTACCCTTATTTTTGATAATATTCCTCCTTTTTACCCATCATTTCCTCTACTTTCATCTTCCTTCTCTCTCAACATCTCTTCATGTCATCTTTAAATATGTCCCTACTATCGTTCGTCTCCATCTCTTTTATTAGCTTGTGCCCAGAGCCATGAAATTGGACACACATGCACCTAAACACATAATCAGTGGCAAGAAAAGCCCTCAGCATATTGTCGTGGCAGTGTTTAACTAATCATCCCTGACAGTTATACATCAGCAAATCAACCAGGGCACTGGACACATCCTTAGAGATAAAGAGACTTGTCATTTAATGCCATTCCCTCAAGAGTGAAATATGAGTTTGTTTCTAGCTTCTTTTTTTAACTATACTATTCCGAGGATAAAAAGCATTCTGTTGTGTTTGAGTTTGTTCTGACAGAAATAGACAGTAAGAGATTAAAGGGATAGTTCACTCAAATGAAAATTCTATCATGATTAACTCACCATCATGTTGTTCTGAACCTGTATGACTTCATGTCTTCTGTAGAACACAAAAGATGATGACAAAATGTTAATATTAGAGTGAACCATTCCTTTAAATAACAGAAAAAGATGCAAGGAAGAGAAAAGAGAATGTGTACAAATATACTGTTTTACACATATGCTGTGCTCTAGGGACTCTTAAATGGACTGCTCACTACTCTAGATCAATATTTAACAATGTTCTCAGGATGATAAACTTAAGCAATTAACCTGTATAAACTTTATTCTTAAATGTTTTGAACCTTTTTTGTTAACATCTATCTTCTCGACCTGATGAGAAAGACAAGGAGCCGGTTCTCAGAGTGGCTGCAGATAAATGGTTAAGAGTCCACCAGCTTCATTTCCAATTAATATAACGCAGGAACTGAATAGTTACCAAGATCACAATCCTGCGCTGACAATATTGTGCTCTCGAGCACAGCACATGACCACAGGCTGCTGCAGGGGGTTGTCTCAGTGTATGTTACTTTGCAAAAGTCATATTAAATAATATATCTGATTTTACTTAAACTAGTACATTTAGGTGTTACCATTCTTAATTTTGGAATATTGCAGTAGCCTATTTATAATAAATGATTTATCCATCCACGGCGTGTTTTTTTTTATTTATTCATTTTTACTAACTTTCCCTCATAATCTTTAATCAAAATATTGCCAAAACATAGGCTATCTTCTCATCTTTGATGACGTGTTTACTGGCGCGAAGGCGGGACAACCTGTCACTCAAATGAGATCATAGCAATAACAAGCCAGAAGGATCCAATCAATTCCCAATGGATAAAAAGTCCCTTCCTACATTTTTTTTTCTTTTTTCGGTAAGCTGTTTCACTTGGATATCACAAAACGGAAGAAAATACGATTGCAACTTCTGTTTTATGTCGACTTTAAAGTATGTATCACATATGAGACCATGATTAAGAGATCATAAGAGATCATCAAGAAGCTGTACAAATACAAAGTGCTGCAATACCCTACACCTAACAGACACGATACAATAAAATCAAGTGAAAAACCACCTAATGATTTTTTTACTTTAAAATTATGTAAATGATCACGCATGATTGGTCTGTGCTGTCTAGTTAAACCAGTAGTGGCTACTTAATGACGGCAATTATGACAGCCATTGAACAGAACTATTATATTATACTATTATAACTATTATAATATTCTGTGTAGTAGGCC
This sequence comes from Abramis brama, assembly GCF_963993115.1. Taxonomy (NCBI): domain Eukaryota; kingdom Metazoa; phylum Chordata; class Actinopteri; order Cypriniformes; family Leuciscidae; genus Abramis; species Abramis brama. The sequence goes on from NC_139965.1 coordinate 32,724,496, forward strand.
TAGGTGCTTTTTTTTGGGGGGGGGGGGGGTCAAAAAAGCAACCGTGATAATAGTGCACTGCACAATTAACACAGTGATTAAATTAAATACCCAATTATATTTGTTCTAATAAAAGAAAGAATCTTTCAAACGCATCTCACCTCTCACTTTTCTGTAGCCTATTTTTTTATTATTATTGATAATTTAATAGTAATTTTGTTATTTAATTATATACTGTGCACGAACGCAAAGCATGTAAATATGACCCCGCATGAGTGCAAACTCTCTGATTTGAGCACTTGTCACCAAATGAGGGTCTCGCGGGGTGATGAAACATCAGTCGCTGATTTCTATGAAAATGCTCGCGACTCGTAGCCTACCAGTCCAGCAATATCGCCTGAAGCTCCAGTTCGGTACAAAGTGCTGAAAGCATCTCACTTCAACAACCTACCTGTCAAGTTCAAATCAACAAATTTCAGAGTCAAGCGAGAGCGATCATGAACCAACGTTAAATAACGTGGTCACTTCACGACACGGGCTCCTGTTCCTGCATTTATTGGGAACATGACTTTTTCTCTGATATCTGCATTTTAAACGTTACATTTAAATCCCAAAGGCTTTAAAGGTGCTGCATTAAAAACGCTGTGTCTACACTTCACTTCAAGGGCAGCCGATTTGTTTTCAGTGCTCTACATCGTCTAGGACAGGACAAACATAAATAAGATTTTTTTTTTTTTTTTTTTTGCGACGACCACCTCGTGCCACTTATTTTGAAATGGATATGAAAAGCATTTCATTGTCTCGATAAATGTCGCTAATTCAGCACACTTAACATAGCGTTATTTACACTTTGCACACAGCAAACGTCTGATAAAACTCTTAATACTCACCCTTAATCACAATAGCAATACGAAGATGCCACTAAAGTGCAGGATTGATTCGCTTTTTACTGTCAAACGCAACTGTTCTGCCCACCTGAAAACGTCTTCATCTAAACACATTATACTTCAGCCAAGGCTTCTTCAACATTGCATGTGGGTTGAACCAATGTGTGGCGTAGGGGTGTTGCATCAAAACGGAACGGTGAAGTATAGGCTACTTCCGATAAGAATCACATATTCAGTCGATTAAGGACTTTAGCCTACTGTAAATAACAGATCAAGAGCACGATGATTAGCCTTATCTCAAACTTTTTTTTTACCTGTCTTGCACTAGTTGTCAAACATTATGTTACAGTGACAGGCAGTTTAGATCACGTTAAGGCTCTGTTCCACACAGTGATCTATATTAATATTTAATTAGTTCAATCTGAAACCTATTTCAGATACAGCTTGTTTTTTTTGTGTTTTTTTTTTTTTTTTTGCACGCTGTCTAGCTTTTCCCTGAGTGGGCGCTTTCCTTTTGAGATACTCTTGGGGGGGATCAACGCGCGCATCAAACTGGAAATGATAAAATCCTAGTGGGCACTCGGCTTAATTAAATGGGGAAAAAAGTCTTCATATGTCCAACACAAAAACTGCCAGAGATTCCTAAACTTATAAATGGAGAGGAAACGATTTCTTCAATGCTTTGACCCAAGACTGTCTATAGGCCTAGTCCAATAACAAATCATGTTGTTGGTGTTGTTTGGTAGGCTTAATCACAATATCAATACAATAGAAATGTAATGAAAAGTAATAGATGAAATGTAACATGAGAAGGTCCTTGCATCTCTGGTCCATGCCATATAAATTATGTTACTTCCTCATAGCCTGGGCCAATTGAAGAAACTAATTAGACCTACTATTTAATTTATAATAAATCTAAGGCATGTTTTTCAATGGTAAGTGAAATCCTGTAACTGTTTGGCATTATTGGGGAGACTTTGGTATGTAATGTGTACTGTATATCACCACATCACCATTTATGTTCAAATTAAACTAGCCTTTCTTGTGAGTGAGACATTCATGCACATCAATGTGCATCAAGGTCACTCTATTGTGGAGACCATAAACCAGAATAACAAAGGGACAGCTTAAATAGAAAGAATTAGCTTGTCCTAATGCATCTATTGTTTGTCTCCTAGACTTGTCACACAGACAAAACTTTAAGTTAAAGGGGTAAGGGGATTAAAGTTCACTAAAAAAATGGTTAGCGCTATTTCATTTTTGGGTGAACTATCCCTTTAAGATAAAGAAGGTCATATACATAACAATCTTTAATACTCTCTTCTCCCAAACATTTTTGTCCAGACATTATTTGTATAGGCTGTTTGAAGAACACTGGCTATCCACCCAACAACTACTCAGCTTAATACAGGAAAATCACTATAATGAGACAACAACTAATATACAACGCTTCTATACAAAACATGTTGAAAATAATTTATTTCACTTGGGTTGCTATTACACATACTGTATCAACATAGAACTTCAAATAAGCATAACAATTAAAAACTTTCACTTGAAAAGGGTGAATTTAAATGGTCATAACAAGGGTAATATTTGAGACCAGCAGAGTGACCTTTTCATTCACTGTGCTTTTTAATGAATCTGTGGCAAGAACCCATGGGAATTTTTTTTAGCTCATGCTCTTAACTCAGTGAGTGATTATAATGTCATCAGTGATAATATCATCTCTATCTCATGGGGACACTTAATATTCAACAATATTATTGATCTAACTCTGACTGTATTGGCACTGTTGTATGAGAACTGAACTGAGCTGGACTGTACTGTGACATAATTTGTTGCAGAACTGCTTTATAGATTAAATGAAAATTTAATAATTGATGATCTTTAAAATGGAACTGGATCCACACTGAACTGACTTAAGCTGAACAACAGCCAAAATTAATATTTTTTTCTGTTATCACTGTATAAAGCTGCTTTGAAAAAAAATCTGTATTTTATAAAGTGATATATAAATAAAGGTGACTTGACTTGACTATCTGAGACCCGTTTTGTACTGTGTGGAGTAAAAACATTACATTAAATACATATAGCAGCGCAATTTTGACCTAATTGGTCAAATTAACATAATTGTGAAAAATGTACTTTATAGGAATGACAACACTTGTGCTGCATTATACAGTGGTTCCGGTCCTCTAATCTGAATGGCCATCCAACAGCTGTTCCACTCTTGCCTATGTGATATTGCTTAACTGAAGCTCATTTGAGTTCTCAAAAGGGCTAGAAGCTGAGAACTGAGAGAGTCTTGCAATGATTTCTGGTGGTGTAGCAACGGGTGGTTGCTTCTTGATTGATGTCTTGTCTTCTCTTCAGTCCAGCTTATCGTGCGAGAGATGGTTAATATAGAAAAAAAATCGCTTTCCAATAAGGCAGACAGTGGCTCCATGTCCAATCTATTTCATACCTGACTAGTATAGCTGGTATAGTATAAGACAGGCCACTCACATTTTCTGGAGCAGAGGTTGCAAAAAAAAAAGGCTGATGAATATATGTGCTCTTTGAAGCAAACATTGGTCTATGTGATCAGAACAACCTTCACCTTAGCTGCCTGTTCACACAAACTTGTGCATGGAAGAATGGGTACGAAGGCCATGTCAAAATACTGTGTGTATAATCAAATGCACAGTGGCTGAAAGGGATAATGTAGAATTTTTGTACCATGCAGATGGGTATTCTGTTATAATGATCAACTGACTGTTTATTATCTCACTTCTACGTCTACTCAACAAATAAATAAATAAGAAAACATTACAGGCTATATTATAAATAAATACATGAACAATATTAAACAATATTAGCCAGCTGAGCCAACTGATATCAGCATTGCTGTGGACAGCAACAAATAAAGAAATTTAATCAATTAAATTGATTGATCAATTAGAATTAATTATAAGAGAGTGGCGTATAAATTCCTAACTAAATATCTGAATATACACTCCCCTACAAGGGAAGTCAAAATTATTGTAATTACGAGTTCCGAGCACTTGAATGACTGAGACAAGTCGTATGTACAACTCAGAAATTTAGATGATACACAAGTTGCCGAATTGTGATGTTGGAAGGGGCATGCCAATTTGAAACATGGCAGAAACATAATATTATATTATATATTAATTATAATATATTAATATAATCTAGATATGGTCATATCTGAGACAGAGAAAAAAAAATGAACTCCAATGCAGGGCTTTACTGAAAGGTTGGTGACTGACAGGAATACAGGTGAGTAAACAGGTGACTGTTTTAACAGACTTAATTTTGCAGATGCTGACAGACATGGAGATACAATAGACAGTCAATGGAGATCAAAACTGGGAACAGATGATGGAGAATCCACAATGAAGAATCGAGACTGAGAACAGACAGGTAATTAATCCACAGGGAAGATACATGGAAGTCTGAACAGTCTTTGTGTGTAACACAGCACTCACACTAACTCTTTGTCTGGTATTGTCTGTAAGTCCTTGAGGTTAACAATGTCCAGATGTGTAGCCTGGAAAATCATGTGATTGGAAAGGAAGGATGTCAATTCAATTCTGGAAAGAAACTGTAGGGGGCATGTCTGGCTGACAGGATCCAAACACAAAGGTTACCTCAATGACCAGTTCCTCACATTGACTGTCTCAGTGACGACAAGCTTTTTATTATTTTAGAAATGGAAACATACTTGAAGTACCAAGGACTTGAATTATTTTAATTTCTCCTCAGAGGAAGAGAAGCAAATGGCTCAGAAGCCGCTATTTCACATCTTTGACTATGCCTAAAGCTATTTCCTGCCAGTAAGACTTATCTTCTGCTTCCCATGTCTCTCTCTATCTCTTACTTAAAAAACACACATGCTCCTACTGTCGGCATCCCACACAGCACAGAGGCAAAGAGAGAGTGACAGAGGGTGATTCAGGTGATTTCCTGTTAAGGCACCTGCTGAGAGAGCGGTTCTGCTGGGTTAGTCTATACAGATTTGACATCTGCTAAATGATAATTTATGCTGCACCTCTCTCACGGCTCTAATGTCATTTTAACTTAATCCCTTTTCTCACATTTAATGTTCCTACTCCCCTCACCTCACGATATTTGCTCTTTCAAGTATCAAACCCTTCTGGTCGTATCTGCTCTTTTGTCTTTTTTTTCCCCAAAACATTCTAGCTTAGCTTTTTTTTTTTTTTTTCATATTTATCCTCCAACAATCTATAAGTGCATTTATGTTTCTTTTGATAACTGAGCCTTGTTTCTTATGTGAATAAGAATGAAAACAAAACAGCTAATTCATTTAGAGTAGTTTATGTGTCAATAATAAACTGGCAAGTTCAAACTCACAATGCAACAGTTACCTCCCTCCAGTATTCACCAGCAATGGAGAAATGACATGTGGTAACATGCATTCATGAATAAACCTGACCACACACATAATGATACATTTTATGGTCCCAGGTGAGGGTACAAATAATAATAATTTGTTACATTTATATAGCGCTTTTATGGGTACTCAAAGAGGTCAACCAATTACCAAGCAATGCTTAAAATTGTTCAGTCTATGGTGTAAAAATGTTGCATTAGCAATTAAAGAAAAAACACTTAAAGTCCCTGTAAAGTCAAAATTAAGTATGTGTTCTGAGTTTGTCACACCACAGAAAAATGTGTTATTAGCCACCCAGCCAAATTTGAATGATAAAAAAAGCCGGTAAGTACATAAAATAAGCTATCAAAATCTTGAAAAAATGAGCAGTAGTCTCTGCTCTCAAACGCTGGGGGCGTGTCCGCTGGCTGCGCTGAAACCACGCCCACTCGCGGGAAAGCTCGCTGCCGTTGCCACACTCAACTGTCACCGCTACAGCCGGAATGGATGCTCCTAGCAGCTTAATTTGTTTTACAAAGCCATACATGTTCGAGCCTGGACTACCTACTATAATTATAACATAAGCACACAAGGCAGCTTACACTCATTGGTGGGCACGCACTACCGACGATGGCACTAGTTGTCGGACTCGGCGCGACGGGAGGATGAAGGCCGAGGCGGGAGTTTACCAGTAACAGCGGATTATCAGTGAATCCCAGTTGTCTCCGACGAAAGTTTATAAAACTATCCCGTGTAAAATGATCACTACAGAGGCGGGTTTTGGCGGTGATCCTCAGCTGTCCATCAAGGTGACTCTTCACAAAATTAATCCACCTCTTGTTGATATGATAGTTTTTCGCAAATTTAACCCTCTGGGCTTCTTCGTAAAATAGTCACACTTAGCTTCCTCCCGCCCGAAAACGGGCGAAGCCTTAAAATTTTACCAATATAAAAATAACCAATCAAATATACTTTTGTTCTATAATGTTTTCTGATTATTATTTAGAATTTTTAGAATTTTTTATGATACTTTGATTAATTATATAATTTTTATTAGCTATTTTTTCCATTAGAATTAATATATATATTTTTATTTTATTTATTTTATTTTATTTTTCAATAAATGCAACATTTCACATCAAAATAGAGTGCAGGCCTAGAAAATTTTTTTTTTTCAAGTGAGAAGAGCGCCATCTAGTGGCTTCAAAATGTATTAATTTGTGTCATGTCCTATAACCGCCTATAGGCGGCCTATAGCTTTTTTATTTATTTATTTGATTTATTCCCATTCGGAAAGAAAAAAAATTATTACTAAGCAACCACTGAATGGAACAACACAAATTATATATCATTTTCAAGCTTAGGATCTCAGCTTTTTAATGCATCTAATAACATTTATTAACTCCTAACGAGTGCTGAGTAATCCCTCTAAAACCGAGTGTACCGCCAGCAGGCGCCACCTAGCTGCGAAAATATTCTTTACCATATTTTTAAAAAATCTTGCCTTGATTAACACAAAGTTGATGTCATTTGAAAGCTTAGAGTCTGAACTTTACAGTGAATGTATCCACTTTGAAAAACTTAAGTATTGCTGAGTTATTTGCTGATAAATAGAATTTCTTTTTTTTCATAATCTATAAAATAATGTACTGCAATGTGTCAAAAACATCATACAGCTCATGAAACATTCTCAGATACTTGAAAATGGCACTTCATTTTTTACAGATTATTACAATTAAAATGAGCCCAAAATTAACATAATCTATTGCTTTTATGACAAGATATTCTTCATGGAGAAAAAATTGCCCATGAGGGGGTGTCAAAGACTGTACAAAAAGGCTGTCTCTTTTCCAAATGCTGTAACTTTTGATTCCTTTATCCAAAAATTATTATTTTTTTATCCAGATGCAGCTAACATGTAGGGGGACTTCACTAAAAAATAATTTTCCTCCTACCTTATTTCCTTCCTGAGTTATTCCATGACAAATAAGAAAGATATGCAAAATCATAATAAAAATTATATATATATATTGTCTTTTATCTGCTGTTTCTTGGCAGGACAATGTCCAAATGTAATGTAATTTATATTTTCAAAAAATTTAAAAAAGTTCTTTCAAACGATACCTACCTTTTGACTCTCCTTGCTATAGTTTTGGAGTTATTATGATTATATAATTTTTATATAGTTTGGGGCAAAATTTGCTGTTTCAGTCTTACCAGTTCATTTCTCTCTGTGTGCGTGTGTGTTTGTGTGTGTGGGTGTGGGGGGGAGGGTGTCTTATTTGCACTCTTGATGTTTTAGAGTGTCACCCCTTCATTGCTGTACACTTTTTTTCAGCACAGTGGCTGATCTGTAGCTTGTACCACCAAAAGTTTCTCTGAGTTTTCCTATTTTTTCGTATTTCCCATTCTTTTCCTATGTCGCCCGTTTTCGGGCGGGAGGAAGCTAAGTGTGACTTTTTTTTTACGACCCTTTAACATATCAGAATCATCTCCTTAATTTTTTTTGTGTGTTCATATAGGTAATAAAACAAAAGTCACCAAGTTTCACCCCCATCCGATGAAGCAAAAAAATTAAACAATTCGAAACGTTCAAGAAGCCCAGGGGGTTAAATAAGGACACCGATTTGTTTTGTACGTGGTCGCATCCAGGTAATACGCATTTCCGTGACGAAGGCATAGCTAGCTAGCAAACTGTAGGATGTAGTAACTAATAGTACTGACAGTAACTCGCGATTGAGTTGCAAACTGATGTGAATGGGCTCCAGTGCGTATGTCCAGGAGCTCAGGGGCTCCAGTGCGTCATCGTCTAACTTCACAGTTCACAGTCTTTGTAATATGATTTAGCAATACATTTCTAACATTTATAATGTGTTTAGATTTTTTTTTTAGAATTGCCTTTATAGGGACTTTAAGCAAAACATAATAATAATAATAATAATAATAATAATAATAATAGGAATTCATTACATTTATATAGTGCTTTTCTAGGTACTCAAATAGAAGGGGAGAATCTCCTCAACCACCACCAATGTGCAGCATCCACCTGGATGATGCGACAGCAGTCATATTGCGCCAGAATGCCCACCACACACAGCTTATTGGTGGAGAGGAAACAGAGTGATGAAGTCAATCGGTATGCATGGGGATGATTAGGAGGCCATGATTGACAAGGGCAAGTGGGCAAATTTGGCCAGGGGTTGCCGGGATTACACCCCTACTCTTTTTCCAAAGGGCATCCTGGAATTTTTAATGACCACAGAGAGTCAGGACCTCGGTTTAACGTCTCATCCGAAGGACGGTGCTCTTTGGCAGTATAGTGTCCCCATCACTATACTGGAGTGTTAGGACCCACACAGACCACAGGGTGAGCACCCCCTGCTGGCCTCACTAACATCTCTAACAGCAGTAACCTAGTTTTCCCAGGAGGTCTCCCATCCAGGAGATGGCATTTTGACATCTCCCTTAGCTTCAGTGGGCAAACAGTCTTGGGCTACAGGGTGATATGGCTGCTGGCAAGGCTTCAGAAGGCTTAAAGGGATAACATGCTTAAAGGGATAGTTCACTCAAAAATGAAAATCAGCCTATCATTTATTACACCTGAAGACATCCTATTTGACATTCTTCTTTCAGACGAATACAATCGGAGTTATATTAAAAAATGTCCTGGCTCTTCCAAGGTTTATAATGGGAGTCAATGGGTATATTTTTTCCATCAAAGCGTATCCATCCGTGATAAAAGTGCTCGAAATGTCTCTGGGGGGTTAATAAGCCTTCTGAAGTCAAACGATGCGTTTGTGAAAGAAAAATATCCATATTTAAAACTTTATCGACTAAAATAACTTTACTCTACCTTAAATTAAGCTTCACTACACTGAAGCTGCCCCCCTGGAAAATGTAGCAAGCTAAGCTACAGCAACATGGCAAAAGTAGCACTACATCTAAGCTATTTTTTTTAATTACATTTTTATATTGAACCAACTTCATTCCAAGTTAATGCTATCTCAGTGATTAATAAAACTGTCAGTCAAACAGATAGGCAGGCATAATTGTTCAGTTCACTTGTTTATTCAAAAACTGTTCCAAATCTATTTGGCAACAAAAACAATAACAAATATAGCTGCAAGCAGCAATACGGGGCCAAGCCCTGCAAGGCAGAGCAAGCAACAGCCGCTGTAGCGCAATGCGGAGCCAGAAGAGCAAAACATCAGAAATTTAATGTACATCAAGCACAGTAAGCACATCAATTACAGCAGCACAGCTAGCATTTAAGCACCAACAGCAGTGCAGAGCCGGAAGGAATTTAAATTATTATTTTATACACAATTTCAAAGTCGCCCCACACTGGTCTCGAACCCACGACCACAATGGTTCGGGATTCATGACGCATGGTTGAACCACTTGCGCCACCCAGAGGACATGTTTTACAAAGCTGCAGAGGAGAGGCTTCAGTGTGTGAATGAGCACACAAAATCATGTTAACGAGATTAGCATGCTAAGCTAACTTAATGCTAATATAGCTTATGATGTGGTACATCCAATGCTGGCAAAATAGATATCCTCAGATTCGACATGACGCAAGGAATCGATAGACACCAATTTTATGATTTTGTGACAAACTGTTCACAAGTTACAGCCTCTGAACCAATTATGGGTTGACCTCATTAAGTTTGCGACATCATAACTTTTTTTTTCCAGTATAGCAAAAAAATCGGGGACAGTACTTTTATGCGGCTCAGTCCGAAGATCATTTGAGTACATGTTTGGACAAAATTAGACCAATTTTGAAGGAGGAGTAGCGAAAAAACTGTTTTACATTCACTCCAATATGGCGGCCAGTCACATTGTTGATAAATAACATATGAGATATCGTTGAAATCGGCATAAGCCAAGGAATATATTGACATAAAGAAATCAAATTTCAAGCAATGTTAGCAAAAGTTATAAGCGTTTTTTCAAAAAACAATGATATCTCTGGAACACTAGGTGGCGCTGTGATCAAATTTCTCAGGTACCTTCGGGCCATGCTAATGATGATCCATACCAAATTTGGTGAAGAAATTTCAAATAGTTTAAAAGATATTGCAAATTATGACATCATTCAAAATGGCGGACACGTGGTACATCCCATCATGGCAAAATCGATATCCACGGATTTGTCATGACCCAAGGAATCGATAGACACCAAGTTTATAATTTTCTGACAAACTGTTCATAAGTTATTGGCCAAAATATGCATTTTCCATATCTCATGACCCGTAGGTGGCGCTGTTCCCAACTTTGGCATGGAACCTCAGATCATGCTTCCGATGAAGTGTACCAATTTTCGTTTCGATTGATCAAAGTTTGGCCGAGCTATAGCTTCTGAACCAATTTTGGGTCGACCTCGTTAAGTTTGCGACGTCATAACTTTTGATCAGAGAAGAATAAAAAAAATCGGGGACAGTACTTTTATGCGGCTCAGTCCGAAGATCATTTGAGTACATGTTTGGACAAAATTAGACCAATTTTGAAGGAGGAGTAGCAAAAAAACTGCATACTGTACTTTTCAAAATGGCCACTACTGTAATGGGCGGAGTCTTAATGTAAGATATTGGTTCTAATCAGCATGATGAGATGAATCAGGTGTACTAAGTTTCATTTTTCTAGATCAAAGGGTTCAAAAGTTATAACCATTTCAATGTTGAATTTTTGAACTGCTGGTGGCGCTATAGAGTTGGACCTAGAGACTCAAAAATTGCTACAATTACTTTTCATTACCATCACTACAAGTGTGCCAAATTTCATCATTTTCCTATGTATGGTTCATAGGGCTGCCATAGACTTCAAGAGGAGGAAGAAGAATAATAATAATAAATATAGCTGCAAGCAGCAATACGGGGCCAAGCCCTGCAAGGCACAGCAAGCAAAAGCCGCTGTAGCGCAATGCGGAGCCAAAAGAGCAAAACATCAGAAATTTAATGTACATCAAGCACAGCAAGTTCTGTAAGCACATCAATTACAGCAACACAGCAAGCATTTAAGCACCAACAGCAGTGCGGAGCCAGAAGAACAAAAAGAGCAGAAATTGAATATACATGTAAATGTACATCAAGCACAGCAGCGCAGCAAGCATTTAAGCACCAACAGCAGTGCAGAGCCGCAAGAACAAAAACAGCAGAAATTAAATATAAATGTAAATGAAGCACAGCGAGCATTTAAGCACCAACAGCAGTGCAGAGCCGGAAGGAATTTAAATGACAACTTTAAAGTCATCCCACATGGGACTCGAACCCACAACCAGAATGGCTCAGGATTTTAGATTCATGGTTTAGCAGATTGCACCACTCAGAGGACGTATAATCACAACCTTCAGAGGAGAGGCTTCAGTGTAAGAATGAGCACACAAAAGCAAGTTAACCAGATTAGCATGCTAAGCTATCTTAATGCTAATGTAGCTTATAACATGGTACATCCAATCCTGGCAAAATAGATATCCTCGGATTCGACATGACGCAAGGAATCGATAGACACCAATTTTATGATTTTGTGACAAACTGTTCACAAGTTACAGCCTCTGAACCAATTATGGGTCGACCTCATTAAGTTTGCGACATCATAACTTTTTTTTTTCCAGTATAGCAAAAAAATCGGGGACAGTACTTTTATGCGGCTCAGTCCGAAGATCATTTGAGCACATGTTTGGACAAAATTAGACCAATTTTGAAGGAGGAGTAGCGAAAAAACTGTTTTACATTCACTCCAATATGGCGGCCAGTAACATTGTTGAAAAATAACATATGAGATATCGTTGAAATCGGCATAAGCCAAGGAATATATTGCCATAAAGAAATCAAATTTCAAGCAATGTTAGCAAAAGTTATAAGCGTTTTTTCAAAAAACAATGATATCTCTGGAACACTAGGTGGCGCTGTGATCAAACTTCTCAGGTACCTTCGGGCCATGCTAATGACGATCCATACCAAATTTGGTGAAGAAATTTCAAATAGTTTAAAAGATATTGCAAATTATGACAAAATTCAAAATGGCGGACACGTGGTACATCCCATCATGGCAAAATCAATATCCACGGATTCATCATGACCCAAGGAATCGATAGACACCAAGTTTATAATTTTCTGACAAACCGTTCACAAGTTATTGGCCAAAATATGCATTTTCCATATCTCATGACCCGTAGGTGGCGCTGTTCCCAACTTTGGCATGGAACCTCAGATCATGCTTCCGATGAAGTGTACCAATTTTCGTTTCGATTGATCAAAGTTTGGCCGAGATACAGCCGCTGAACCAATTTTAGGTCGACCTTGTTAACTTTGCGACGTCATAACTTTTGATCAGAGAAGAATAAAAAAAATCGGGGACAGTACTTTTATGCGGCTCAGTCCGAAGATCATTTGAGCACATGTTTGGACAAAATTAGACCAATTTTGAAGGAGGAGTAGCAAAAAAACTGCATACTGTACTTTTCAAAATGGCCACTACTGTAATGGGCGGAGTCTTAATGTAAGATATTGGTTCTGATCAGCATGATGAGATGAATCAGGTGTACTAAGTTTCATTTTTCTAGATCAAAGGGTTCAAAAGTTATAACCATTTCAATGTTGAATTTTTGAACTGCTGGTGGCGCTATAGAGTTGGTCCTAGTGACTCAAAAATTGCTACATTTACTAATCATGGCCATCACTACAAGTGTGCCAAATTTCATCATTTTCCTATTTACGGTTCATAGGGCTGCCATAGACTTCCATTGGGAAGAAGAAGAATTGTTATTCTGACAATAACAATTGCTAATATAGCTGCAAGCAGCAATACGGGGCCAAGCCCTGCAAGGCAGAGCAAGCAACAGCCGCTGTAGCGCAATGCGGAGCCAGAAGAGCAAAACATCAGAAATTTAATGTACATCAAGCACAGTAAGCACATCAATTACAGCAGCACAGCTAGCATTTAAGCACCAACAGCAGTGCAGAGCCGGAAGGAATTTAAATTATTATTTTATACACAATTTCAAAGTCGCCCCACACTGGTCTCGAACCCACGACCACAATGGTTCGGGATTCATGACGCATGGTTGAACCACTTGCGCCACCCAGAGGACATGTTTTACAAAGCTGCAGAGGAGAGGCTTCAGTGTGTGAATGAGCACACAAAATCATGTTAACGAGATTAGCATGCTAAGCTAACTTAATGCTAATATAGCTTATGATGTGGTACATCCAATGCTGGCAAAATAGATATCCTCAGATTCGACATGACGCAAGGAATCGATAGACACCAATTTTATGATTTTGTGACAAACTGTTCACAAGTTACAGCCTCTGAACCAATTATGGGTTGACCTCATTAAGTTTGCGACATCATAACTTTTTTTTTCCAGTATAGCAAAAAAATCGGGGACAGTACTTTTATGCGGCTCAGTCCGAAGATCATTTGAGTACATGTTTGGACAAAATTAGACCAATTTTGAAGGAGGAGTAGCGAAAAAACTGTTTTACATTCACTCCAATATGGCGGCCAGTCACATTGTTGATAAATAACATATGAGATATCGTTGAAATCGGCATAAGCCAAGGAATATATTGACATAAAGAAATCAAATTTCAAGCAATGTTAGCAAAAGTTATAAGCGTTTTTTCAAAAAACAATGATATCTCTGGAACACTAGGTGGCGCTGTGATCAAATTTCTCAGGTACCTTCGGGCCATGCTAATGATGATCCATACCAAATTTGGTGAAGAAATTTCAAATAGTTTAAAAGATATTGCAAATTATGACATCATTCAAAATGGCGGACACGTGGTACATCCCATCATGGCAAAATCGATATCCACGGATTTGTCATGACCCAAGGAATCGATAGACACCAAGTTTATAATTTTCTGACAAACTGTTCATAAGTTATTGGCCAAAATATGCATTTTCCATATCTCATGACCCGTAGGTGGCGCTGTTCCCAACTTTGGCATGGAACCTCAGATCATGCTTCCGATGAAGTGTACCAATTTTCGTTTCGATTGATCAAAGTTTGGCCGAGCTATAGCTTCTGAACCAATTTTGGGTCGACCTCGTTAAGTTTGCGACGTCATAACTTTTGATCAGAGAAGAATAAAAAAAATCGGGGACAGTACTTTTATGCGGCTCAGTCCGAAGATCATTTGAGTACATGTTTGGACAAAATTAGACCAATTTTGAAGGAGGAGTAGCAAAAAAACTGCATACTGTACTTTTCAAAATGGCCACTACTGTAATGGGCGGAGTCTTAATGTAAGATATTGGTTCTAATCAGCATGATGAGATGAATCAGGTGTACTAAGTTTCATTTTTCTAGATCAAAGGGTTCAAAAGTTATAACCATTTCAATGTTGAATTTTTGAACTGCTGGTGGCGCTATAGAGTTGGACCTAGAGACTCAAAAATTGCTACAATTACTTTTCATTACCATCACTACAAGTGTGCCAAATTTCATCATTTTCCTATGTATGGTTCATAGGGCTGCCATAGACTTCAAGAGGAGGAAGAAGAATAATAATAATAAATATAGCTGCAAGCAGCAATACGGGGCCAAGCCCTGCAAGGCAGAGCAAGCAACAGCCGCTGTAGCGCAATGCGGAGCCAGAAGAGCAAAACATCAGAAATTTAATGTACATCAAGCACAGTAAGCACATCAATTACAGCAGCACAGCTAGCATTTAAGCACCAACAGCAGTGCAGAGCCGGAAGGAATTTAAATTATTATTTTATACACAATTTCAAAGTCGCCCCACACTGGTCTCGAACCCACGACCACAATGGTTCGGGATTCATGACGCATGGTTGAACCACTTGCGCCACCCAGAGGACATGTTTTACAAAGCTGCAGAGGAGAGGCTTCAGTGTGTGAATGAGCACACAAAATCATGTTAACGAGATTAGCATGCTAAGCTAACTTAATGCTAATATAGCTTATGATGTGGTACATCCAATGCTGGCAAAATAGATATCCTCAGATTCGACATGACGCAAGGAATCGATAGACACCAATTTTATGATTTTGTGACAAACTGTTCACAAGTTACAGCCTCTGAACCAATTATGGGTTGACCTCATTAAGTTTGCGACATCATAACTTTTTTTTTCCAGTATAGCAAAAAAATCGGGGACAGTACTTTTATGCGGCTCAGTCCGAAGATCATTTGAGTACATGTTTGGACAAAATTAGACCAATTTTGAAGGAGGAGTAGCGAAAAAACTGTTTTACATTCACTCCAATATGGCGGCCAGTCACATTGTTGATAAATAACATATGAGATATCGTTGAAATCGGCATAAGCCAAGGAATATATTGACATAAAGAAATCAAATTTCAAGCAATGTTAGCAAAAGTTATAAGCGTTTTTTCAAAAAACAATGATATCTCTGGAACACTAGGTGGCGCTGTGATCAAACTTCTCATGTACCTTCGGGCCATGCTAATGATGATCCATACCAAATTTGGTGAAGAAATTTCAAATAGTTTAAAAGATATTGCAAATTATGACATCATTCAAAATGGCGGACACGTGGTACATCCCATCATGGCAAAATCGATATCCACGGATTTGTCATGACCCAAGGAATCGATAGACACCAAGTTTATAATTTTCTGACAAACTGTTCATAAGTTATTGGCCAAAATATGCATTTTCCATATCTCATGACCCGTAGGTGGCGCTGTTCCCAACTTTGGCATGGAACCTCAGATCATGCTTCCGATGAAGTGTACCAATTTTCGTTTCGATTGATCAAAGTTTGGCCGAGCTATAGCTTCTGAACCAATTTTGGGTCGACCTCGTTAAGTTTGCGACGTCATAACTTTTGATCAGAGAAGAATAAAAAAAATCGGGGACAGTACTTTTATGCGGCTCAGTCCGAAGATCATTTGAGTACATGTTTGGACAAAATTAGACCAATTTTGAAGGAGGAGTAGCAAAAAAACTGCATACTGTACTTTTCAAAATGGCCACTACTGTAATGGGCGGAGTCTTAATGTAAGATATTGGTTCTAATCAGCATGATGAGATGAATCAGGTGTACTAAGTTTCATTTTTCTAGATCAAAGGGTTCAAAAGTTATAACCATTTCAATGTTGAATTTTTGAACTGCTGGTGGCGCTATAGAGTTGGACCTAGAGACTCAAAAATTGCTACAATTACTTTTCATTACCATCACTACAAGTGTGCCAAATTTCATCATTTTCCTATGTATGGTTCATAGGGCTGCCATAGACTTCAAGAGGAGGAAGAAGAATAATAATAATAATAATAATAAGAAAACTAACAGATACAATAGGTGCCATAGCCCCTTCGGGGCTTGGCCCCTAATAATAATAAGAAAACTAACAGATACAATAGGTGCCATAGCCCCTTCGGGGCTTGGCCCCTAAATATAGCTGCAAGCAGCAATACGGGGCCAAGCCCTGCAAGGCAGAGCAAGCAACAGCCGCTGTAGCGCAATGCGGAGCCAGAAGAGCAAAACATCAGAAATTTAATGTACATCAAGCACAGTAAGCACATCAATTACAGCAGCACAGCTAGCATTTAAGCACCAACAGCAGTGCAGAGCCGGAAGGAATTTAAATTATTATTTTATACACAATTTCAAAGTCGCCCCACACTGGTCTCGAACCCACGACCACAATGGTTCGGGATTCATGACGCATGGTTGAACCACTTGCGCCACCCAGAGGACATGTTTTACAAAGCTGCAGAGGAGAGGCTTCAGTGTGTGAATGAGCACACAAAATCATGTTAACGAGATTAGCATGCTAAGCTAACTTAATGCTAATATAGCTTATGATGTGGTACATCCAATGCTGGCAAAATAGATATCCTCAGATTCGACATGACGCAAGGAATCGATAGACACCAATTTTATGATTTTGTGACAAACTGTTCACAAGTTACAGCCTCTGAACCAATTATGGGTTGACCTCATTAAGTTTGCGACATCATAACTTTTTTTTTCCAGTAGAGCAAAAAAATCGGGGACAGTACTTTTATGCGGCTCAGTCCGAAGATCATTTGAGTACATATTTGGACAAAATTAGACCAATTTTGAAGGAGGAGTAGCGAAAAAACTGTTTTACATTCGCTCCAATATGGCGGCCAGTCACATTGTTGAAAAATAACATATGAGATATCGTTGAAATCGGCATAAGCCAAGGAATATATTGACATAAAGAAATCAAATTTCAAGCAATGTTGGCAAAAGTTATAAGTGTTTTTTCAAAAAACAATGATATCTCTGGAACACTAGGTGGCGCTGTGATCAAACTTCTCATGTACCTTCGGGCCATGCTAATGATGATCCATACCAAATTTGGTGAAGAAATTTCAAATAGTTTAAAAGATATTGCAAATTATGACATCATTCAAAATGGCGGACACGTGGTACATCCCATCATGGCAAAATCGATATCCACGGATTTGTCATGACCCAAGGAATCGATAGACACCAAGTTTATAATTTTCTGACAAACTGTTCATAAGTTATTGGCCAAAATATGCATTTTCCATATCTCATGACCCGTAGGTGGCGCTGTTCCCAACTTTGGCATGGAACCTCAGATCATGCTTCCGATGAAGTGTACCAATTTTCGTTTCGATTGATCAAAGTTTGGCCGAGCTATAGCTTCTGAACCAATTTTGGGTCGACCTCGTTAAGTTTGCGACGTCATAACTTTTGATCAGAGAAGAATAAAAAAAATCGGGGACAGTACTTTTATGCGGCTCAGTCCGAAGATCATTTGAGTACATGTTTGGACAAAATTAGACCAATTTTGAAGGAGGAGTAGCAAAAAAACTGCATACTGTACTTTTCAAAATGGCCACTACTGTAATGGGCGGAGTCTTAATGTAAGATATTGGTTCTAATCAGCATGATGAGATGAATCAGGTGTACTAAGTTTCATTTTTCTAGATCAAAGGGTTCAAAAGTTATAACCATTTCAATGTTGAATTTTTGAACTGCTGGTGGCGCTATAGAGTTGGACCTAGAGACTCAAAAATTGCTACAATTACTTTTCATTACCATCACTACAAGTGTGCCAAATTTCATCATTTTCCTATGTATGGTTCATAGGGCTGCCATAGACTTCAAGAGGAGGAAGAAGAATAATAATAATAATAATAATAAGAAAACTAACAGATACAATAGGTGCCATAGCCCCTTCGGGGCTTGGCCCCTAATAATAATAAGAAAACTAACAGATACAATAGGTGCCATAGCCCCTTCGGGGCTTGGCCCCTAATAATAAGAATAGCTGCAAGCAGCAATACGGGGCCAAGCCCTGCAAGGCAGAGCAAGCAACAGCCGCTGTAGCGCAATGCGGAGCCAGAAGAGCAAAACATCAGAAATTTAATGTACATCAAGCACAGTAAGCACATCAATTACAGCAGCACAGCTAGCATTTAAGCACCAACAGCAGTGCAGAGCCGGAAGGAATTTAAATTATTATTTTATACACAATTTCAAAGTCGCCCCACACTGGTCTCGAACCCACGACCACAATGGTTCGGGATTCATGACGCATGGTTGAACCACTTGCGCCACCCAGAGGACATGTTTTACAAAGCTGCAGAGGAGAGGCTTCAGTGTGTGAATGAGCACACAAAATCATGTTAACGAGATTAGCATGCTAAGCTAACTTAATGCTAATATAGCTTATGATGTGGTACATCCAATGCTGGCAAAATAGATATCCTCAGATTCGACATGACGCAAGGAATCGATAGACACCAATTTTATGATTTTGTGACAAACTGTTCACAAGTTACAGCCTCTGAACCAATTATGGGTTGACCTCATTAAGTTTGCGACATCATAACTTTTTTTTTCCAGTATAGCAAAAAAATCGGGGACAGTACTTTTATGCGGCTCAGTCCGAAGATCATTTGAGTACATGTTTGGACAAAATTAGACCAATTTTGAAGGAGGAGTAGCGAAAAAACTGTTTTACATTCACTCCAATATGGCGGCCAGTCACATTGTTGATAAATAACATATGAGATATCGTTGAAATCGGCATAAGCCAAGGAATATATTGACATAAAGAAATCAAATTTCAAGCAATGTTAGCAAAAGTTATAAGCGTTTTTTCAAAAAACAATGATATCTCTGGAACACTAGGTGGCGCTGTGATCAAATTTCTCAGGTACCTTCGGGCCATGCTAATGATGATCCATACCAAATTTGGTGAAGAAATTTCAAATAGTTTAAAAGATATTGCAAATTATGACATCATTCAAAATGGCGGACACGTGGTACATCCCATCATGGCAAAATCGATATCCACGGATTTGTCATGACCCAAGGAATCGATAGACACCAAGTTTATAATTTTCTGACAAACTGTTCATAAGTTATTGGCCAAAATATGCATTTTCCATATCTCATGACCCGTAGGTGGCGCTGTTCCCAACTTTGGCATGGAACCTCAGATCATGCTTCCGATGAAGTGTACCAATTTTCGTTTCGATTGATCAAAGTTTGGCCGAGCTATAGCTTCTGAACCAATTTTGGGTCGACCTCGTTAAGTTTGCGACGTCATAACTTTTGATCAGAGAAGAATAAAAAAAATCGGGGACAGTACTTTTATGCGGCTCAGTCCGAAGATCATTTGAGTACATGTTTGGACAAAATTAGACCAATTTTGAAGGAGGAGTAGCAAAAAAACTGCATACTGTACTTTTCAAAATGGCCACTACTGTAATGGGCGGAGTCTTAATGTAAGATATTGGTTCTAATCAGCATGATGAGATGAATCAGGTGTACTAAGTTTCATTTTTCTAGATCAAAGGGTTCAAAAGTTATAACCATTTCAATGTTGAATTTTTGAACTGCTGGTGGCGCTATAGAGTTGGACCTAGAGACTCAAAAATTGCTACAATTACTTTTCATTACCATCACTACAAGTGTGCCAAATTTCATCATTTTCCTATGTATGGTTCATAGGGCTGCCATAGACTTCAAGAGGAGGAAGAAGAATAATAATAATAATAATAAATATAGCTGCAAGCAGCAATACGGGGCCAAGCCCTGCAAGGCACAGCAAGCAAAAGCCGCTGTAGCGCAATGCGGAGCCAAAAGAGCAAAACATCAGAAATTTAATGTACATCAAGCACAGCAAGTTCTGTAAGCACATCAATTACAGCAACACAGCAAGCATTTAAGCACCAACAGCAGTGCGGAGCCAGAAGAACAAAAAGAGCAGAAATTGAATATACATGTAAATGTACATCAAGCACAGCAGCGCAGCAAGCATTTAAGCACCAACAGCAGTGCAGAGCCGCAAGAACAAAAACAGCAGAAATTAAATATAAATGTAAATGAAGCACAGCGAGCATTTAAGCACCAACAGCAGTGCAGAGCCGGAAGGAATTTAAATGACAACTTTAAAGTCATCCCACATGGGACTCAAACCCACAACCAGAATGGCTCAGGATTTTAGATTCATGGTTTAGCAGATTGCACCACTCAGAGGACGTATAATCACAACCTTCAGAGGAGAGGCTTCAGTGTAAGAATGAGCACACAAAAGCAAGTTAACCAGATTAGCATGCTAAGCTATCTTAATGCTAATGTAGCTTATAACATGGTACATCCAATCCTGGCAAAATAGATATCCTCGGATTCGACATGACGCAAGGAATCGATAGACACCAATTTTATGATTTTGTGACAAACTGTTCACAAGTTACAGCCTCTGAACCAATTATGGGTCGACCTCATTAAGTTTGCGACATCATAACTTTTTTTTTTCCAGTATAGCAAAAAAATCGGGGACAGTACTTTTATGCGGCTCAGTCCGAAGATCATTTGAGCACATGTTTGGACAAAATTAGACCAATTTTGAAGGAGGAGTAGCGAAAAAACTGTTTTACATTCACTCCAATATGGCGGCCAGTAACATTGTTGAAAAATAACATATGAGATATCGTTGAAATCGGCATAAGCCAAGGAATATATTGCCATAAAGAAATCAAATTTCAAGCAATGTTAGCAAAAGTTATAAGCGTTTTTTCAAAAAACAATGATATCTCTGGAACACTAGGTGGCGCTGTGATCAAACTTCTCAGGTACCTTCGGGCCATGCTAATGACGATCCATACCAAATTTGGTGAAGAAATTTCAAATAGTTTAAAAGATATTGCAAATTATGACAAAATTCAAAATGGCGGACACGTGGTACATCCCATCATGGCAAAATCAATATCCACGGATTCATCATGACCCAAGGAATCGATAGACACCAAGTTTATAATTTTCTGACAAACCGTTCACAAGTTATTGGCCAAAATATGCATTTTCAATATCTCATGACCCGTAGGTGGCGCTGTTCCCAACTTTGGCATGGAACCTCAGATCATGCTTCCGATGAAGTGTACCAATTTTCGTTTCGATTGATCAAAGTTTGGCCGAGATACAGCCGCTGAACCAATTTTAGGTCGACCTTGTTAACTTTGCGACGTCATAACTTTTGATCAGAGAAGAATAAAAAAAATCGGGGACAGTACTTTTATGCGGCTCAGTCCGAAGATCATTTGAGCACATGTTTGGACAAAATTAGACCAATTTTGAAGGAGGAGTAGCAAAAAAACTGCATACTGTACTTTTCAAAATGGCCACTACTGTAATGGGCGGAGTCTTAATGTAAGATATTGGTTCTGATCAGCATGATGAGATGAATCAGGTGTACTAAGTTTCATTTTTCTAGATCAAAGGGTTCAAAAGTTATAACCATTTCAATGTTGAATTTTTGAACTGCTGGTGGCGCTATAGAGTTGGTCCTAGTGACTCAAAAATTGCTACATTTACTAATCATGGCCATCACTACAAGTGTGCCAAATTTCATCATTTTCCTATTTACGGTTCATAGGGCTGCCATAGACTTCCATTGGGAAGAAGAAGAATTGTTATTCTGACAATAACAATTGCTAATATAGCTGCAAGCAGCAATACGGGGCCAAGCCCTGCAAGGCACAGCAAGCAAAAGCCGCTGTAGCGCAATGCGGAGCCAAAAGAGCAAAACATCAGAAATTTAATGTACATCAAGCACAGCAAGTTCTGTAAGCACATCAATTACAGCAACACAGCAAGCATTTAAGCACCAACAGCAGTGCGGAGCCAGAAGAACAAAAAGAGCAGAAATTGAATATACATGTAAATGTACATCAAGCACAGCAGCGCAGCAAGCATTTAAGCACCAACAGCAGTGCAGAGCCGCAAGAACAAAAACAGCAGAAATTAAATATAAATGTAAATGAAGCACAGCGAGCATTTAAGCACCAACAGCAGTGCAGAGCCGGAAGGAATTTAAATGACAACTTTAAAGTCATCCCACATGGGACTCGAACCCACAACCAGAATGGCTCAGGATTTTAGATTCATGGTTTAGCAGATTGCACCACTCAGAGGACGTATAATCACAACCTTCAGAGGAGAGGCTTCAGTGTAAGAATGAGCACACAAAAGCAAGTTAACCAGATTAGCATGCTAAGCTATCTTAATGCTAATGTAGCTTATAACATGGTACATCCAATCCTGGCAAAATAGATATCCTCGGATTCGACATGACGCAAGGAATCGATAGACACCAATTTTATGATTTTGTGACAAACTGTTCACAAGTTACAGCCTCTGAACCAATTATGGGTCGACCTCATTAAGTTTGCGACATCATAACTTTTTTTTTTCCAGTATAGCAAAAAAATCGGGGACAGTACTTTTATGCGGCTCAGTCCGAAGATCATTTGAGCACATGTTTGGACAAAATTAGACCAATTTTGAAGGAGGAGTAGCGAAAAAACTGTTTTACATTCACTCCAATATGGCGGCCAGTAACATTGTTGAAAAATAACATATGAGATATCGTTGAAATCGGCATAAGCCAAGGAATATATTGCCATAAAGAAATCAAATTTCAAGCAATGTTAGCAAAAGTTATAAGCGTTTTTTCAAAAAACAATGATATCTCTGGAACACTAGGTGGCGCTGTGATCAAACTTCTCAGGTACCTTCGGGCCATGCTAATGACGATCCATACCAAATTTGGTGAAGAAATTTCAAATAGTTTAAAAGATATTGCAAATTATGACAAAATTCAAAATGGCGGACACGTGGTACATCCCATCATGGCAAAATCAATATCCACGGATTCATCATGACCCAAGGAATCAATAGACACCAAGTTTATAATTTTCTGACAAACCGTTCACAAGTTATTGGCCAAAATATGCATTTTCCATATCTCATGACCCGTAGGTGGCGCTGTTCCCAACTTTGGCATGGAACCTCAGATCATGCTTCCGATGAAGTGTACCAATTTTCGTTTCGATTGATCAAAGTTTGGCCGAGATACAGCCGCTGAACCAATTTTAGGTCGACCTTGTTAACTTTGCGACGTCATAACTTTTGATCAGAGAAGAATAAAAAAAATCGGGGACAGTACTTTTATGCGGCTCAGTCCGAAGATCATTTGAGCACATGTTTGGACAAAATTAGACCAATTTTGAAGGAGGAGTAGCAAAAAAACTGCATACTGTACTTTTCAAAATGGCCACTACTGTAATGGGCGGAGTCTTAATGTAAGATATTGGTTCTGATCAGCATGATGAGATGAATCAGGTGTACTAAGTTTCATTTTTCTAGATCAAAGGGTTCAAAAGTTATAACCATTTCAATGTTGAATTTTTGAACTGCTGGTGGCGCTATAGAGTTGGTCCTAGTGACTCAAAAATTGCTACATTTACTAATCATGGCCATCACTACAAGTGTGCCAAATTTCATCATTTTCCTATTTACGGTTCATAGGGCTGCCATAGACTTCCATTGGGAAGAAGAAGAATTGTTATTCTGACAATAACAATTGCTAATATAGCTGCAAGCAGCAATACGGGGCCAAGCCCTGCAAGGCAGAGCAAGCAACAGCCGCTGTAGCGCAATGCGGAGCCAGAAGAGCAAAACATCAGAAATTTAATGTACATCAAGCACAGTAAGCACATCAATTACAGCAGCACAGCTAGCATTTAAGCACCAACAGCAGTGCAGAGCCGGAAGGAATTTAAATTATTATTTTATACACAATTTCAAAGTCGCCCCACACTGGTCTCGAACCCACGACCACAATGGTTCGGGATTCATGACGCATGGTTGAACCACTTGCGCCACCCAGAGGACATGTTTTACAAAGCTGCAGAGGAGAGGCTTCAGTGTGTGAATGAGCACACAAAATCATGTTAACGAGATTAGCATGCTAAGCTAACTTAATGCTAATATAGCTTATGATGTGGTACATCCAATGCTGGCAAAATAGATATCCTCAGATTCGACATGACGCAAGGAATCGATAGACACCAATTTTATGATTTTGTGACAAACTGTTCACAAGTTACAGCCTCTGAACCAATTATGGGTTGACCTCATTAAGTTTGCGACATCATAACTTTTTTTTTCCAGTATAGCAAAAAAATCGGGGACAGTACTTTTATGCGGCTCAGTCCGAAGATCATTTGAGTACATGTTTGGACAAAATTAGACCAATTTTGAAGGAGGAGTAGCGAAAAAACTGTTTTACATTCACTCCAATATGGCGGCCAGTCACATTGTTGATAAATAACATATGAGATATCGTTGAAATCGGCATAAGCCAAGGAATATATTGACATAAAGAAATCAAATTTCAAGCAATGTTAGCAAAAGTTATAAGCGTTTTTTCAAAAAACAATGATATCTCTGGAACACTAGGTGGCGCTGTGATCAAATTTCTCAGGTACCTTCGGGCCATGCTAATGATGATCCATACCAAATTTGGTGAAGAAATTTCAAATAGTTTAAAAGATATTGCAAATTATGACATCATTCAAAATGGCGGACACGTGGTACATCCCATCATGGCAAAATCGATATCCACGGATTTGTCATGACCCAAGGAATCGATAGACACCAAGTTTATAATTTTCTGACAAACTGTTCATAAGTTATTGGCCAAAATATGCATTTTCCATATCTCATGACCCGTAGGTGGCGCTGTTCCCAACTTTGGCATGGAACCTCAGATCATGCTTCCGATGAAGTGTACCAATTTTCGTTTCGATTGATCAAAGTTTGGCCGAGCTATAGCTTCTGAACCAATTTTGGGTCGACCTCGTTAAGTTTGCGACGTCATAACTTTTGATCAGAGAAGAATAAAAAAAATCGGGGACAGTACTTTTATGCGGCTCAGTCCGAAGATCATTTGAGTACATGTTTGGACAAAATTAGACCAATTTTGAAGGAGGAGTAGCAAAAAAACTGCATACTGTACTTTTCAAAATGGCCACTACTGTAATGGGCGGAGTCTTAATGTAAGATATTGGTTCTAATCAGCATGATGAGATGAATCAGGTGTACTAAGTTTCATTTTTCTAGATCAAAGGGTTCAAAAGTTATAACCATTTCAATGTTGAATTTTTGAACTGCTGGTGGCGCTATAGAGTTGGACCTAGAGACTCAAAAATTGCTACAATTACTTTTCATTACCATCACTACAAGTGTGCCAAATTTCATCATTTTCCTATGTATGGTTCATAGGGCTGCCATAGACTTCAAGAGGAGGAAGAAGAATAATAATAATAATAATAATAAGAAAACTAACAGATACAATAGGTGCCATAGCCCCTTCGGGGCTTGGCCCCTAAATATAGCTGCAAGCAGCAATACGGGGCCAAGCCCTGCAAGGCAGAGCAAGCAACAGCCGCTGTAGCGCAATGCGGAGCCAGAAGAGCAAAACATCAGAAATTTAATGTACATCAAGCACAGTAAGCACATCAATTACAGCAGCACAGCTAGCATTTAAGCACCAACAGCAGTGCAGAGCCGGAAGGAATTTAAATTATTATTTTATACACAATTTCAAAGTCGCCCCACACTGGTCTCGAACCCACGACCACAATGGTTCGGGATTCATGACGCATGGTTGAACCACTTGCGCCACCCAGAGGACATGTTTTACAAAGCTGCAGAGGAGAGGCTTCAGTGTGTGAATGAGCACACAAAATCATGTTAACGAGATTAGCATGCTAAGCTAACTTAATGCTAATATAGCTTATGATGTGGTACATCCAATGCTGGCAAAATAGATATCCTCAGATTCGACATGACGCAAGGAATCGATAGACACCAATTTTATGATTTTGTGACAAACTGTTCACAAGTTACAGCCTCTGAACCAATTATGGGTTGACCTCATTAAGTTTGCGACATCATAACTTTTTTTTTCCAGTATAGCAAAAAAATCGGGGACAGTACTTTTATGCGGCTCAGTCCGAAGATCATTTGAGTACATGTTTGGACAAAATTAGACCAATTTTGAAGGAGGAGTAGCGAAAAAACTGTTTTACATTCACTCCAATATGGCGGCCAGTCACATTGTTGATAAATAACATATGAGATATCGTTGAAATCGGCATAAGCCAAGGAATATATTGACATAAAGAAATCAAATTTCAAGCAATGTTAGCAAAAGTTATAAGCGTTTTTTCAAAAAACAATGATATCTCTGGAACACTAGGTGGCGCTGTGATCAAATTTCTCAGGTACCTTCGGGCCATGCTAATGATGATCCATACCAAATTTGGTGAAGAAATTTCAAATAGTTTAAAAGATATTGCAAATTATGACATCATTCAAAATGGCGGACACGTGGTACATCCCATCATGGCAAAATCGATATCCACGGATTTGTCATGACCCAAGGAATCGATAGACACCAAGTTTATAATTTTCTGACAAACTGTTCATAAGTTATTGGCCAAAATATGCATTTTCCATATCTCATGACCCGTAGGTGGCGCTGTTCCCAACTTTGGCATGGAACCTCAGATCATGCTTCCGATGAAGTGTACCAATTTTCGTTTCGATTGATCAAAGTTTGGCCGAGCTATAGCTTCTGAACCAATTTTGGGTCGACCTCGTTAAGTTTGCGACGTCATAACTTTTGATCAGAGAAGAATAAAAAAAATCGGGGACAGTACTTTTATGCGGCTCAGTCCGAAGATCATTTGAGTACATGTTTGGACAAAATTAGACCAATTTTGAAGGAGGAGTAGCAAAAAAACTGCATACTGTACTTTTCAAAATGGCCACTACTGTAATGGGCGGAGTCTTAATGTAAGATATTGGTTCTAATCAGCATGATGAGATGAATCAGGTGTACTAAGTTTCATTTTTCTAGATCAAAGGGTTCAAAAGTTATAACCATTTCAATGTTGAATTTTTGAACTGCTGGTGGCGCTATAGAGTTGGACCTAGAGACTCAAAAATTGCTACAATTACTTTTCATTACCATCACTACAAGTGTGCCAAATTTCATCATTTTCCTATGTATGGTTCATAGGGCTGCCATAGACTTCAAGAGGAGGAAGAAGAATAATAATAATAATAATAATAAGAAAACTAACAGATACAATAGGTGCCATAGCCCCTTCGGGGCTTGGCCCCTAATAAGAAAACTAACAGATACAATAGGTGCCATAGCCCCTTCGGGGCTTGGCCCCTAATAATAAGAAAACTAACAGATACAATAGGTGCCATAGCCCCTTCGGGGCTTGGCCCCTAAATATAGCTGCAAGCAGCAATACGGGGCCAAGCCCTGCAAGGCAGAGCAAGCAACAGCCGCTGTAGCGCAATGCGGAGCCAGAAGAGCAAAACATCAGAAATTTAATGTACATCAAGCACAGTAAGCACATCAATTACAGCAGCACAGCTAGCATTTAAGCACCAACAGCAGTGCAGAGCCGGAAGGAATTTAAATTATTATTTTATACACAATTTCAAAGTCGCCCCACACTGGTCTCGAACCCACGACCACAATGGTTCGGGATTCATGACGCATGGTTGAACCACTTGCGCCACCCAGAGGACATGTTTTACAAAGCTGCAGAGGAGAGGCTTCAGTGTGTGAATGAGCACACAAAATCATGTTAACGAGATTAGCATGCTAAGCTAACTTAATGCTAATATAGCTTATGATGTGGTACATCCAATGCTGGCAAAATAGATATCCTCAGATTCGACATGACGCAAGGAATCGATAGACACCAATTTTATGATTTTGTGACAAACTGTTCACAAGTTACAGCCTCTGAACCAATTATGGGTTGACCTCATTAAGTTTGCGACATCATAACTTTTTTTTTCCAGTAGAGCAAAAAAATCGGGGACAGTACTTTTATGCGGCTCAGTCCGAAGATCATTTGAGTACATATTTGGACAAAATTAGACCAATTTTGAAGGAGGAGTAGCGAAAAAACTGTTTTACATTCGCTCCAATATGGCGGCCAGTCACATTGTTGAAAAATAACATATGAGATATCGTTGAAATCGGCATAAGCCAAGGAATATATTGACATAAAGAAATCAAATTTCAAGCAATGTTGGCAAAAGTTATAAGTGTTTTTTCAAAAAACAATGATATCTCTGGAACACTAGGTGGCGCTGTGATCAAACTTCTCATGTACCTTCGGGCCATGCTAATGATGATCCATACCAAATTTGGTGAAGAAATTTCAAATAGTTTAAAAGATATTGCAAATTATGACATCATTCAAAATGGCGGACACGTGGTACATCCCATTATGGCAAAATCGATATCCACGGATTTGTCATGACCCAAGGAATCGATAGACACCAAGTTTATAATTTTCTGACAAACTGTTCATAAGTTATTGGCCAAAATATGCATTTTCCATATCTCATGACCCGTAGGTGGCGCTGTTCCCAACTTTGGCATGGAACCTCAGATCATGCTTCCGATGAAGTGTACCAATTTTCGTTTCGATTGATCAAAGTTTGGCCGAGCTATAGCTTCTGAACCAATTTTGGGTCGACCTCGTTAAGTTTGCGACGTCATAACTTTTGATCAGAGAAGAATAAAAAAAATCGGGGACAGTACTTTTATGCGGCTCAGTCCGAAGATCATTTGAGTACATGTTTGGACAAAATTAGACCAATTTTGAAGGAGGAGTAGCAAAAAAACTGCATACTGTACTTTTCAAAATGGCCACTACTGTAATGGGCGGAGTCTTAATGTAAGATATTGGTTCTAATCAGCATGATGAGATGAATCAGGTGTACTAAGTTTCATTTTTCTAGATCAAAGGGTTCAAAAGTTATAACCATTTCAATGTTGAATTTTTGAACTGCTGGTGGCGCTATAGAGTTGGACCTAGAGACTCAAAAATTGCTACAATTACTTTTCATTACCATCACTACAAGTGTGCCAAATTTCATCATTTTCCTATGTATGGTTCATAGGGCTGCCATAGACTTCAAGAGGAGGAAGAAGAATAATAATAATAATAATAATAAGAAAACTAACAGATACAATAGGTGCCATAGCCCCTTCGGGGCTTGGCCCCTAATAATAATAAGAAAACTAACAGATACAATAGGTGCCATAGCCCCTTCGGGGCTTGGCCCCTAAAAATTATATAAAACCATATAACTATTAGGGCTGGGTATTGACACAAATTTCACGATTCGATGCAATTTCGATTCATAAGCTTGCGATTTGATTCGATTCCGATTCAATATCAATTATTTTGTATCATATACAGTACATGGCACATATTCTCAAGGGAAAAAAATCTTTCAACTAATGTTATAAACTATAGGCCTACATGGGAGTCAGTTGCATTAGCCTATAATATTGAAGGTTAAAATTAATTTGTCTCCAAACACTTAATACACTCAAGAAAGTTTTTATAAAAAATAAAGTTATACTACTAACTTTACAATAACATAATTATATTTCAACTCCAATTCATTTTTGGAATATAAACATTTAAATAGTGGCTGTCTATTTGATGGATCTATTTAAACATGCATTAAATATTGAAGAACATTAAATATTATAATGAATATGTAATATGGTGCATATATTTAGCAAAATGCTCCTTTCTAAAATTAA
Organism: Abramis brama; assembly: GCF_963993115.1. Lineage (NCBI taxonomy): Eukaryota > Metazoa > Chordata > Actinopteri > Cypriniformes > Leuciscidae > Abramis > Abramis brama. The sequence continues at coordinate 32,754,722 of NC_139965.1, forward strand.
TTTTTCTAGCTGACTAACGAGTCATGTTCACTGAATATGTTTTTTTCTGTGGTAAATGTGATGTTACTTGACATTGTTTATAAGCTGTTTTATTGACGTCTTTCTGTGGTTGAAACACAGACTGAGCGATTACATGAGACTTGATACAGATCTCGGAAAGTTGTATTGTATCTTTTAACATGCCTACCATCCGTGATCCTTAGCAGTTGTATTTCAGATTTTAGCTCAAGCTTCAGAAATGCTTGGGAAAATGTAGCTTGTTTGGACGCTACCGTACTACTTGATCAACAGAAGAGCTTCGCTACTGAAAAGCTATTTGATTAAAAAAAAAAAACAGCGATGCTACCACCACGCTACTGAGAAATGTAGTTAAACTAGTAACGTCACTACTTGTAGCAATGCTACTGCCCAACACTGGAGAGGGGTTAAGGTGCCTGGCGATAGAGGGCTCCATGCCGAGAAAGGCCATATCCTTAACGTCTAGACCCGCGAGACGGTGTTTGAGGTTTAGGGAGTCTACCCATCAATGTTTTATTAGTTTAGCACACGTAGGGAGGACTGGAAAAAACTGCTTTCTAGGGCAGGGAGGGGGTCCCAGAAGTTTACCATCATAGGCGTCCCGCTCTTGGTCACAGGCACTTTGATGGGCCGGCAATTCGATACTGAGGCGAGTGGCCACTTGCTCACAAGCCTCGAAGAGGACCGACTGGGGTAAAGCAATGGGAGTGTCTGTCTGAGGAGTCACAGATGACGGGATGGCATCCTCATCTTCCAAGCCATTGAAGCTCGCACTCGTCCCCAGAGCTGGGTGGCTCATCCATAAAAGGGGGTTTGACAGACAAGACATCCACGAAAAAAGCCAGGTCGTTTTGGTTGGTCCAGTGCAAAGAGGCTGCATCACGGGAGGCCTCTGTGTGCACAACTGCGTTGGCCTTTTCCCAATCAGAGTTGCACAGACCTAAATCAGAGCTCTGTGTAGTGGCCACATTGAGCCTGCGGCGCCGGAGTTTCTTGGGGAGAGCCAGGCAATGGCTACAGCTCTCTGGGAAATCAATAGCCTCTTCGGCATGATTAAGGCCCATACACACCACACAGTAAGGATGGGAATCCCTAGCGACCATGAGGGTGCCGCACACGGCCGGGCAGGCACGCGACTGGTTGTCCCCGGGGGTAGCCGCTGTGGGTTTAGAGAGAGCCATCTATGAAATTAAAGAATAATCCGACAGGCGGGCAGCCGTAGAACAGGGGAAAATATCAAAGAGCGTGAGGCGGGCAACCTGAGACAGAGTGCGAGCACGGGCAGCTTGCAGTAAGTACTTCAGCTAAGCTGGCCAGGGCCTGAAGTTAACTTTTTTGACCACCAGCCACAGTGACTTTTTACCAGCCAGTTTTTTTTTTGGCCTCATAAAAGGCGAACAAAAGGAATTGCACAAACATTTGTTCTTTAACTTGTAAGAATACACATTTAAGTGCTGTCAAGTTATTAACGAGATGAGATCCATACAAGTAATAATAACTCTTAGAATACAGATATAGACCAGCTCGTAAACAAATCACACGCGGCTGTGTTGATGGCTGGGCAGCTGTTAGTTTATAGCGTTCAGGAACCGTTAAGCAGAACTAAATTAACATTGTTATTACTGGTAAAGTTACCGGGTAGGTTACCGGACATTTTCTCACCGGTTCCCAACTCCCAACATCTGTGCAACTGTCATTGTAATGTAGCCTATGTCAGCGTTGCATTATCTCATCTCATCTCACCAACAGTTTAATACTTAACTCACACATTCAAACGTAGTCAGAGAAGGGCCTCATCTTTCTCTCCAATCACATATACATTCCGAAACACTCAAACTGCGCTGCTTTCACAGATGCTTTCTTTACTCCAGTAATGTGCCGCCACATTTTTTAGCTAAAATCCAACGAAATGGCTGACTTCGTTTAAATGTCAAAGAACAACAGTTGCAAAAAAAAAAAACCTTCGCAAAGACCCGGCCCCTTTAGTTACTGTTGCTATGTCCGACAAGCTACACCGCGCTCAAACCATGATCTCACGCAATGAAAAACACATTGCGCAGCAGAGACACTGACAACACGCTGACAGACAAGACAGTGGTTACTTTTGATATTAAACAAAGTCTCAACGTTAAAATTTGGTCATTTTTAAAGAAATTTAGACAATACCGTTTTGTGGCTCTGTAATGTGCCTTGACAGATCGCTGTGGTGCCTCAGTTAAAGCTGCTCGTGAACCGATCATCTCTTCCTTCTAGTTAATTTATAGCATCAAATAAACATGAATGAACATATGAAGGAATGTAGTTTTAACTGCGGAAAGATGTCAGTAGGCCTATTCAGTACACTCAGTTTGTTCAACTCTCTGAACTCTCCTGACTGCTTTGTCGGACAAAAAAGGCAGATTCGGCGGATTATGATTGGCCAGATCGCCTGTCAATCAAACTCCCTGCGAAGGGTCGATTCTCATTGGCTACCTGCCAATGTGGCAGGTAGATGGACAGAATTACCCGCCAATTGCAGAATTCACCCGCATTTGGCGTGTGGTCGGGTGTTAATTTCAGGCCCTGAAGCTGGCTGATAGGTAAAACACGTGCGGTGGAGGCTGATGTGTCCTCCTGCAGACAATAGTGAAGTCCGTAAAACCATGAGTAGAGTGTAAAATATTCCAGAGGTCGCGAGAAGCAAATGACAACTGAGGAAAGGTACCGAGTGCAGGTTTGCCCTGCAGCGAGCCCTTGACTTACTGACACATTTGATTTGGTGTTGTCACATGGTTTTCCTATAATAAATCTGAGAATGATTGATGCCGCTGTCTCTGACCATTTGCCAATTGTGTTTGAATCTGTCTGTGTTTTTCCCACCTCCACTTGCTCTCAGTCTGTGAGTTATTCTCGTTTCATTCAACCTTCCACTACCAGTTTATTTTCAGAGTACTATCAAACTAACTTTGCGGATGCCGTCTTCTTTGACGAATTAAACATCGAAGAGATGGACCAGGACTTAGTAAAAACCTCCACCATTTCTATAGACTCTGTTGCTCCCCTTAAATCCCTATTACGGATTTTTGAAAATGACCTTTCATGAAGTGTGTAACATAGCTCTAAGTAAATGAAAATATCCTGCAAAGTTTTAAATCTGAAAGTGCACCATATATAAAGTTATTGTCTTTCATAAGTAAGAGTCGACTCTTGAGTCAATGAAATGAATTGTTTTTCAAACGAGTCATAAGCCGTTTCATTGTGACGTCAAGATGAAACATTAGCATATTGCCCGCCCACTTATTGCGCACGCAGACACCAGGGAAAACTTGAACCTCAAACCTGCAGATAATTCCTGTGGATACTGGATAGCATCATGTCGAGAAGACGCTGTGCTCTACAATGTGAAGGTAAAGCCAGTTTTTTTTTTTCACTGCCCAAGGATGAGCATGTGAAGAATCAGTGGTTAAAATTAATCTTTACCATGATATCACATTAGTACAATCCTAAACTTTTGCTGTATTCCCTTTATTTCACTGACGACTGCTTCTCAATTCTCGGAGTTCAGTGCAAGATTAGCAAACCGCTTGCTCTTGAAAGATGGTGTTCAAAATACATAGTTTTGAGTTTTATATTGTGTAGGTCTCCTGCTAACTGGCTAACTCACGTTATCACTGTCTTACTTAAATACTTCTGCTAATCTGTTTGTGGGCCACTATTACCTATAACTGTGTCTATTAATGCAGATTGTCTGTCAGTCTCACTACTTTGAGGAAAGATTAAGCATGGAGCAAGATTTGTTTTACCAACGTTTATGTTACATCAGTCATTCACATCAGTCATTCACGCTAGAGCTCGGCTAATGTATACATTGCATACATGTACTGTTATTGATACAGTTTCCTCATGTTCACCACAATATATTACAAAAAAACTCTGTAAATAAATTAGTACAAGTAAAATAATCGGTTTGTTGATGGACATGCACTTGTTAATTACCCTAGAAATCCAGAGTTCTCGCGAGAGCAAGAATTTGCTCAGCGAGTTTACTCTGGCGTCGAGTAATAATGCTCATTAAATATGCCCTTGTATCCGAGCTGCATCAATCACATCGGGTTATCTGATATAGGCGGGCCAGAGGCGAGCTAAAAAGATGACAACAGCGCTGTGACGTCGAAGTCATTAGTAACATTGCAAGATGGCTATGGATGAACACCAGTTGTTTGAAATGGCTTTGGCCGCTACAATGAACGAGTTAAACTTGGCTTTATCTAAAAGAGGAACAGAAGATGGTGCTCGAATCGTTTCTTTGCAAGAAGGGCATTTTTGCTGTTTTGCCGACCGGATACGGCAAGAGTCTAATCTACCAGTTAGCTCCACTGGTAGCTAATTGTATGGGGCTTGTTGTGATTGGTCATAGTGTTATCCAATTGTGGGTATTGTGCCGGCCCTCGAACTGGCCAATTTTCATTAGTCGATGCCAGACCATTAATCTTTCAGATTTAGGTCTGGATTTCCAGGCTACTTGTTAATGCTGATGGTGAGGAATTACAGTTGCAACATCTTATATGGTACACAATTGAAAAGAAGGTTCTCTGCGCTTCTGTAATCCACAAACAATCCGGTGCAACCAGGGCAGGACAAAACAAACCAGACAAAAGGAATCGCCGGTGCAGCACAGATGTCTACTAATTAAAATATTTATTTAAGGTGCATAACAATGAATGACTAACGTTTCGATCTTCATCAGAGTCCTTGGAGAGAATGAGCAATGAAGCCATTAATAAGGATCATCAACAGGTGTGATTAAGGGGGCGTTGGCCACCCAAAAATACACCCCTCTAAACCAAGGTGTCACACTCATAAATCAATCATTAAAGGGCAAGTACCCACATACAGATAAAAAAAATAATAATCATAATAATAATAAAAAATAATAATATAAAGTTCACAATACAATGGGAATAAAAGTATATTCATTTTAAATACTGTATTTTAATATGCTTAAGTGTTTAGAGAAAGCATGTTAAACTCAATTCTTCATTTAAACCTAAAGGTTCTCGAGTGTTAAGTGTATGTATCCAAAACGCTTCCCTGCATAGAAGTTTATTGATAATATCACCACCTCTGGGTGGAGGTATGATTTTCTCGATTCCCCAAAACTTCAAAGATGCAGGGGAACCATGATTGGCCTGCTTATAGTGCCTCGCCATGGCATATGTTAAGTTCTGGGTACGAATTGCTGTTTTGTGTTCAGCTATCCTTAGTTTAAGTTGACGTTTTGTTTGACCTATGTACACCAGTCCACAGGGACACTTTATAAGGTATACTGCGTGAGTACTGTTACAGTTGATAAATGAAGAAATAGAATATTTCTTACCAGTACGGGGATGTGAAAAATCTTTCGCATTGGTCGAATTGGAGCATTGCGCACAGTTGCCACATTTATAGAAACCCAGAGGTGGGCTGGGAAGCCAAGTAGTAGAAGGTGGGATAATCATATCTGAGTGAACCAATCGGTCACGAATGTTGCGGGCGCGTCTGAAAATGAACCTGGGCGGCTCAGCGCAGATGTCTTTAAGTGTCGGGTCACTGTTAAGAACGTGCCAATGTTTACGAATGATGTTCTTTATTCTTCCTGCTGCTGGAGTGTAGCTAGTTGAAAAAAATACTTTAGATGTCGTGTGAGGCTTAGGTTTTTTCTTTAACAATGAGGCACGGTCTGTATCTTATAAGGTAGGCTACCTCAAACTGAGTAGTGTATCACTGAGAAACAATAGGTTACTGTTGTAACCCCGGTTCTCTGAAACATCGAGTGGAGAGATCCACCTATGGGAAGGGCATCCGTACCTGCTTGGTGACAGCCAACATGGCCAGCCGGCCCATTCACTCCTCGTTGGTTAACCCAACGGGGCTGTGGGAAAGGGCTAAGAGGACCCTACCCCTAGGACCGAGTGTGCCACCGAGGTTCTGGTGACATCCAACCGGTAGCAACGCTCAAAGGTATGAGGAGAGGCCCAGCTGGCAGCGGAGCAGATGTCCTGCAGTGGCACTCCCCTGAACAAAGCCCAAGAGGCGGCTAAGCCCCTTGTGGAATGAGCTCTGATGCCCCCTGGGGGCTGCACTCCCTTTGCTTCATAAGCCATAGTATAGCGTCCACAAGCCAATGTGAGAGGAATTGCTTTGAAATGGGACTCCCCTTGTGCGAGGGAGCCCTTGAAACAAAGAGCTGGTCGCTCTTGCGAAAGTACTGGTCCTGGTCATATATGCTTGCAGAGCACGGACGGGACACAGAGCATTCAGCCCCTGATCCTCCGGGGAGACAAAGGGTGGAGGGTGAAAAGCGGATAGCTCCAAAACCTCCGAAGTGAACGCAGGGAAGCATTTCGGCATGAAGCCGGGTTAGGCTTAAGGGAAACCTTATCTCCACTTAGGAAGAATTTGGCGCACGAGGGGTGAACCGAGAGTGCATGTAGCTCACTGACCCGTATAGCAGATGCCAAGGCCGAGAGCAAAGCTGTCTTGAGGGACAGCAGCTTAAGGGAAATACTCCCCAGATGCTCAAAAGGATACAGAGACTGCGCTTCCAGCACCATGGAGAGGTCCCACTCTGGAACAGATCTCCTGATGACCGGCAAAGAGCGGCGTGCACCCTTCATAAAACTGCGGGTTAGAGGGTGCTGCCTGACGGTGGAGCCCTCAAAACCCACATGACAGGCTGAAAACGCAGCCAGGTAGACCTTAATGGTGGAAAAGGACCTGCCTCTTTCCATGAGGTCTTGCAGGAAACACAAAATATCAGGCACCGAGCTCTGATAAGATGTGAGACCACGCCCATCACACCACCCTTCGAACACTTGCCACTTACAGCCATATAGGGATCGTGTGGAAACAACCCTGGCATTCTGAGTAGTGGCGATTACACGCGGCGGGAGCCCCAGTGCATTTAGGTTCGTCCTCTCACGGGCCAGGCCCAGAGAGCCACCCTGTCCGGGTGGGGGTGGTAAATCTCCCCGTTGGCTTGGGACAGTATGTCCGTGCGAGGGGTGAGGCGCCATGGCTCGGCGTATAACAGAGGGATTATCTCTGCCAGCCACGGGGCTTTGGGCCACCTGGGTGCTATCAGAATGAGAGACAGGCCGTGCTCTCTCACCCTGGCCAGTGTGAAATTATCAGGCACAGGGGAGGAAAAGCATAGAGCCGCACTTTGGGCCATGGGTGGGCCAGCGCGTCTGCCCCGAGGGGCGCGTCCTCGTCCTTTAGTGAGAAGAACATAGGACAGTGGTGGTTTTCGCACGAGGCGAAAAGATCTACGGCTGCCTGTCCGAATCTCATCCATAACATCTTCACTATCTGCGGGTGAAGACGCCAATCCCCGTAGATTGGGTTTCCCCTCGATAGCAGATCCGCGCCTCTTTTCAGAATGCCCGGAACATGAGTCACGCGTAATGACAGAAAAACCCGTCTGCTCCACACCAAAAGCCTGTAAGCTAGAGCGTGGAGTTTCGACGAGCGCATGCCGCCCTGAAGGTTGATATAAGCCACTGCCGTGGTATTATCGCACCGTACTAGAACGGGATGTCCCTGCAGACGAGGCAGAAAATGATTCAGAGCTTTCCAAATGGTAAAAGCTCTAAATAGTTAATGTGCGCTGAACGTAGTCTGCTCAGCCACAGACCGTTCACCGTTCTGCCTTCCTGGGTGGTTCCCCAGTCTGTTAAGGACGCATCTGTCGTCAAAACTTTTCGCATCGTAACCGTCCCGAGGGGGGTTCCCCGTGCGTAAAAGTTCTCGCTCACCCAATGGCGCAGGGCCGCCGAGCAGGCGCGCGTCACCATTAGCCGAGCGGCAGAGATTGCGAATCGGGCTGAAATGTAGTGACAAAACCCATTTCGTGAACGCTCTCATTCTCAGGAGACCCAACGGCACAACTTGGATAGATGAAGCCATGAGACCCTGCAGCATGAGGCATGCGCGATATTGTACTCTCGCCCCTTCTCTGAACTGCAACAGACAGTCCATCAGTGAGCGAATGCGCTCTTGAGAGAGACGCGCTCGCATGGAGACTGAGTTCAATTCCAAGCTCAGGAAAATGACATTCTGACTGGGAGTCAGATTGCTTTTGCTCGCATTCACCTTGAACCCGAGGGATGTAATGTGCGCAAGCACCCGGCCGGTGACCGGCGACACCTTCTCCTTCGATTTGGCTATGGTGAGCCAATCGTCTATGTAAGTCAGAATTCTCAGCCCTGATAGTCTCAGGGGCGCCACGCCCGCCTCCGCACACAGACAGAAAATTCGGGGACTCAAATTGCGCCCGAACGGAAGAACTGTGAATTCGTAACAAATGCCTTGGTAGGCGAACAAAGATATTTCCTGTGTGGAGGGTAGATGCTTATGTGAAAGAAAGCATCTTTCAGATCGACTGATGTGAACCAGTCGTTCTGCTTTATGGCACGGGTGAGAGAGCCTTGTGTCACATTCTGAAATTGTATTTCCTCAAATGTTTGTTCAACACTCGAAGATCCAATATAGGGCGGGGGGCGCCACGCCTTTTGGATAATGAAAATACCAGGAATAAAAACCATGGTTTATCAGATTGGGTGGCACCATCTGAATCGCTCCCTTGTTTAGGAGGGCGGAAATTTTCTCTTTCAGAATGTGTGAGGCGTTTTCTTCTGTGTGAGAAGAGAGAACGCCGTTGAAAAGCTGAGGTTTTATTGCAAACTGCAGCCTGTAACCCTGGGTTACGGTACGCAAAACCCACTCGGGCGCTGAAACGGCTTGCCAAGCCGCTTCGTGACTCGCGAGCGCCCCCGCTCGGGCCGGAGCCGGGCTGTATGGGCCCAGCTGGTTCATTTGTGATGCAAAGGCACCATCTAGTGGGCACACTAGAGGCGACATGCAGGGGTTCGGAGGGATTTCCTCTGTCTGCAGTGAGAAGTTTTCTCTGCGGAGAGAGGTCTTCTCTCCAAAACGAATTCATTTGATACGTAACTTTGTGTGTTTTGTGTTGGGCAAACACTGGGGCCGAAGCCTTTATTGACAGAGTGAGGGGAACATAGTGTGGTGTCCACTGTGCTAAACTTTCCCTCAAAAGGTGCCCCCTGATTTTTAAGTGGGGGAAAAACACACATCTCCTGAACACATGAACTGGGCAGTCTCAAGTGCAGGCAGAAAAATAATATCCGCGGAGAGAGATACTCTCTCTGTAACGGATTTATTTAATTTGTTTGTTTTAAAGTGTTATTTAGTAATGTGTGTGTTTTGTGTAGGGGAACACAGGGGCCGAAGCCTTCCACACACAACGTCCACTAAAACACATGGGCTGGGCAGCCGCAACTGAGCTGTGTGAGCCCAGCTGGTTGATTTGTGAGGCAATGGCGCCCTCTTGTGGACAGACTCAGGGCGACATGCATGGGATCAGAGAGATTTGCTCTCTATGTTGGCAGATATATAAATCTGCACGAATTCATTTGATTCGTTTGTTAAATGTGTTGTTTAGTAATGTATGTGTTTTGTGTTGGGAAAACACTGGGGCCGAAGCCTTTAATAACTGGGTGAGGGGAACCAAGTGCGTGCGGTGTGGTAACACTGCTTATGTACTTTTCCTCACGACAGCGTCACTAAACACACGGGCTGGGCAGCCACGAGACGGGATTAACCGACCGTCCGCGGGAGACCCTGTGTCTTTTGGACAGGGGTTCCGGGACCGGGAGAGAATCCAGAGGGCTCGTGGCCCGTGAAAGCGGGCTCAATACTCCCAACGGTCGAACAACAGGCAGGCCGCTTGCGTTCGGGGCCGCCTTCCTAGGAAGGCATAATTGAAAGCCTCAACACGTAATCGTAACACATCAAAGCCCGTGAGACCGTGTTAACAGTCTAGCGGGACGCTCCAGCCGTGCTGGAGTTGTTTCCTCCTGTGGAGCTGGCCACACAATGTTGAGACGAACGGCCGCTCACTCACAAACTTCCAGGAGGATGGACTGAGGCAAAGCCGCGTGAGCGCTAGCCTAGGGAACGCTATAGGACCGCGTCATCCACATCATCGGAACCGGACGGTTCGTCAACGAGTGAGGTTTTCCCGCGAAGATGTCCTCTTCAGGGAATGCGGATTGGGCTGATGTCAGCTCAAATATTTTAGAGAGGTGGCGCTCCGGGAGTCCCCCGGTAGCGCGTCATCATCACAGTGTCCTCCATCCGAGTCAGAAAGGCCGAGCACGGCGCGCTGGCTCGTGCAACTAAAAGCCGGCTTAGTAAAAGCTAACGTTACACGGATAGCAATTACAATGACCGCAATTCTCCGGGTTCTCCAAAGCTTCTTGAGCGCGTAAGCCCAAGCAGTCCGCGCAGAACGAGAGAGTCCTTAGCGGCGGTGAGAGCACCACACGCGGCTGGGCAGGCTCGTCGTGATAGGCTGTTCCCCGGAGAAGCGGCGGTTTAGGCGGTCACATAGCCATGGGTGGGCCAGCGGTGAAGAACTCGGAAAAATCCGTGGCGGGCAGCCATGTAAGGAGGAGCAGGTGAAGGACAGCGAGAGTGCGGGCGGCTCCGGATGCAAAAAACACAGCGGATAGGCTGAAGAAACGACTGTCACTCACGTCTGGCGGAGGCTGATCTGGCGATATGTCCTCCTGAAGACTCGAAAGTGAGCAGCGTAACGTTAATCCAACCGAACTGTGTCAATGCAGAGATCGCGAGAAGCGAATGTCAACTGAGGAATAGCAATGCGCGGAGAAGTTATATGCCTAGGTAAGGGGGTGTGGCCTTACCTGGCATTGGCTGCGCGCTTCTGTCTGTCTAGCCAGACTTGGTGCAATTGGATGCTTCTGCAGAGGTCAGGTACGGATGCCCTTCCCATAGGTGGATCTTGAAACGAGATGATGAAAGAGAACGTCCTGCTCAAGTCGTCCTTGCGATGGAGGTTCGGGTTGAATAACTAGTTCTTCCAGTGTCATCATCGGACTCGCGCTCGCATTGATATGGTAAAATCGACGTCATTGTTCGTTACTGTCTTTTGATCACGGTGTAGGAAGCATCAGGACAGCTGATGTTGTTATTGCAATGGGCATTTTTGTTTTTGACACGCGCACTGTAAACCAATCACAACAGACTGAGCTGTCTGGCCAATCAGAGCAGAGTAACTCGCGGAAAGGCAGGATTTAGAGAGATTGATTCGTCTGACGAGTTGTTTGAGAATCATTGAAAATGTGGTGATATGCAAATGTATATTATGAGGAAATTAAACCGTTTTTTGAGAGAAAGTGGAAAAGAGACAAACTCCAAGTATCGTATGAATGTTTAACTGCATGCTTGACTAGTTACCAAAAGTCAGTGAAAGTGGCTAACTCTGAATTCCTCTCAAAACTCATTACTGAAAATGCTAACTGACCAAGAATGCTATTTAAGACAATTGATTCAGTGCTAAATCCTTTACCAGCTCCTTCTCTTGTTCCATCTCGGGAAACCTGTGAGAAACTTTTAACAAATTTTGATAAAGTTTTGGAGATCAAGGCTTCCAATAATCCAGCAACATATGATCCCCCTTTGATTTGTTCACCAACTGATTCGTTAATTTGTTTTCATCCAGTTACCTTTGCTCAGCTAGCTGATATTGTTTCCAAGGCTAAATGTTCCAGCTGTGAGTCTGATGTCATCCCAACTCGTCTTTTCAAGGAAGTGTTTGAAACCTTGAGCCCAGCTGTAACAGCTATTATTAACAGTTCTCTAGGCAATGGGACTGTGCCTGCTAGTTTTAAACATGCAGTGGTTCACCCTCTGCTAAAGAAAATCTTGACACATCTATCCTCAGCAATTTTAGACCGATCTCCAAACTGCCTTTTATTTAAAGCTCTTAGAGAGAGTGGTGTATTGTCAGTTGAATTCCTATATCAGCATGTCCAATATTTCAGATACTTTTCAGTCCGGTTATAAATCAATGCACATTATGGAAACTGCACCGTTTTCTTCTTCGTCGGTTCCTTTATTATGCAGTGTGCCCCAAGGATCCATTTTAGGCCCTTTTCTCTTTTCACTTTATATGCTACCATTGGGTGCCATTTTTAAGAAATATAAGATTTCCTACGACTGCTATGCTGACGGTACACAGTTTTATCTACCAGCTAAAACTGACAGTTCTTATCCTTTGGACGTGCTTTGCGACTGTTTTGAGGAGATCAAATGTTGGATGGCCAATAATTATTTTGCAATTAAATGAAAGCAAAAGCGAAATATAGATTTTAGGCCCCTCCAGGTCTTCATCTCTTTTAGATTCTATTGCAGCCAGTGTTCAACCTCACGTAAAGGAATCTTAGAGTTACATTTGATTTGTCACTAAATTTTGAGAAACAAATCAGTACAGTGGTAAATTGAAGTTTCTTTCATCTGAGATCGGTTGCGAAATTAAAACAGTTTCTACCTCCGAAAGATTTGGAGACCGTAATCCACGCTCTCATAACATCATGTGTGGAATACTGTAATTCCCTGTACTGTGGCCTGCCTCAAATTGCGATCTCTTGCCTGCAAATTGTCCAAAATGCTGCAGCAAGACTTCTTACTGGCACAAAAAATTTTTTTAGCGCCTTTGCATTGGCTTCCTGTAAAGTTTAGAATTTATTTTAAAATTGCTGTTTTTGTGTACAAGGCTTTATCTGGTGTTGCACCAAAATACATTACCTTCTGATTCCTTACTCTCCCCAAAGAACACTTAGGTCTGTTAATCAGACCTAAGTCTCTTAACTGTCTCACGTTTTCGCTGTAAAACTAAGGATGGTCAAGCCTTTTCTGTGGCAGCACCTAAACTTTGGAACAGTGTGCCCTTAAATGTGAGGTCTGCTCCTTCATTAGCCAGTTTTAAATCGGCACTTAAATCTTATTTGTTCTCTCTGGCTTTTGATTAGTTAAAAGTTTCATTTTGAGTTTTTTTTTTTTTTTTTTTTGTGGATTGTATTGTTTAATGCAATTACATTTTGCACGTTGCATGGTTTCTTTTTATGGTTTCTTTTTATATGCTCAATGTTTTATTGTACAGCACTTTGGTGCAACTCTGTTGATTTTAAATGTGCTATAGAAATACATTTTGACTTGACTTACCTGGCATTGGGCATGCGTTCCTGTCTGTCAAGCTAGACTTGGTGCAATTGGATGCTTCTGCAGAGGTCAGGTACGGATGCCTTTCCCCTAGGGCCTAGGTGGATCTTGAACATGCGATGATGAAAGAGAACCAAACTACAAAAAACACGCTACAATCTTAACTAGGTCCAGTCTTCTGTCACAACTTGGCTGTATACAAACGTAGAAGATGAAGGAATCAGGTTCAAAAGTCTTTAATAATCCACACTAAAGAAAATCCAATTAAGGCAGGCAAATGAAACACAACCACAAAATAGACGAGACCGGACAACTAAGAACAGAAAAACAGGAACTTAAATACAAGAGTCAAACAAGGTAATACAGCTGAACAGAATGACAAATCAAATTAACATCCATGACAAGAACAAACTAACCAAGGGAAGACAGTGCAAACTGAAAACAATGTCCATGTGATGAGTGTGTGTGCGACACTAAAAAGTATAAGAGGAGGCTTCCCAAGACTGACAGCCAGGCTAAAACTTGTGTTTCTTGTCAGGTGAAAGCTTCATTTAAAAGTGTGCAACAGTTTTTGTGATTTAGCATTCTTGTAATTAAAATGAATAAGATAAACCACATCAGAACAAAAGAAACATATGTTGTCCTTTCCAGTAAACAAACATTTATTCATGCATGACTAGTTGCTTTTTTATCATCCATCATTCAATACTGACAAACGTTAAATTAATCGCTCAAGTGACATTTCCCTTCCTCCTCACATTTTGTTCCAAAAAATTTAAATATCATATAACTCAAGTATCAGTGCAGTTTGACATTTATTTAGAAGCACAAAGGTTAGCACAAATACAGTAGTTGTTTTTTTTAGTTTTGAATATGCATTCTTTCCAAAGCTGTGGGATTAGATTGCACATATATGATTTTGTTACTGTTATCAAAGCAGTAGTAGCTATTAGTAGCACATTGTGCATGAAGACTCCTGCTTTTAACCAGGTTGCATTCATTACATCTGCTACAGCTGCAATATCCTTGCTGAAAAATCCAGCATAAACTAGCATGACATTCCATGCTGTCACGGTCACCAGCTCAGTCACTGTCAAGCACTGCATTTTTGTCCTTCTGCTCACTGCCATGCACACTTTCAGCATAATCAGCCTCATTAACAGCACCTCATAAAAGCACACACCTCACAACAGTTCATTGTCCAGTCTTGTTTGACTTATGTCAACTACTTCCCTGTCACCAGCGATATTCCCTAGTGATATTCTCCAATGTCTGTCTCCAGCGATCTTTTCCTATGTTATTTTCCAGCGTTTGTCTCCAGCGATATTCTCCAGTGTCTGTCTCCAACACTCTAAAAAGCTTAACTATGATTTACTCTTTTTTTTTTGGTGAAACATTTTTACACTCAAAAAAATTTAATACATTTTAAAGCTGTGAAATCAATAAAATATACTGTACAAATTGAGTAAATGCAAGTAAAAAAATTAAGTAAATCTGAGCAACTGCACCTGGTACATTAACAAATAAAATTGAGTAGAAATAATTGAACATTTAAACATTTAAAAAACAATATTTATGTGTAATATTAACTGTTTTTATTTATGAGTAATATTAACTTTTTTTATTTCTTCTAAACCTTTGTAAAATAGTATTCCATACAACCACCAGTATTATACATGACATTGGCCATTACTGTCGATGAGTATAGCAATAGGCTACAGCATATTTTACACCAGAGATGGGGGACTCGAGTCAAGTCATGTGATGTCAAGTCATCTGGTCGCAAATTTAAGAACTTAAGTTGAGACTTGCTTGACTAAATTCAGAAAATGACTCGACTTGACTTTGACTTGAGATCCAATGACTCTAGACTTGACTTGACTTGAACTGTATGACTCGAGAATGTGACTTGATATACATTTTTATATAAATCATCGCAACATCAAATGATGAACAAAATGAAAGCAACGGAACCATTGACGACAGTCATCAGATTCTGCGCGATTGCGTGACGCTGCACAAGCCCAGAAAAAACATACATCGCGGTGAGCGCGCTAAATACAAAAACATCTCCCAGGACCCAGCATAGTTTCTTTTTGGATATAAACACTAAATTTGACCTTATTCATACAAGAAGATTTGCTGTACACGCATAATAACTGGCACGTGCCCCCTCAGATTTTTCCTCCCTGATAATTTTTTTGTCACAACTTTATTCCTATTATGCTCCATAATATACCAGAGCCTATAACGACTCAAATGTATTCTTCTGGATGTGTAATAAATCGGTAAGCATCAGCCCGCCCCTTTTTCCTAATGGTGTCTGTGTATATCAAATCTAGATGTGTATATCAAATCTACGCGCATAGCGCTCTAGAATCTTTGCTGTGTATGTTCAAGCAACTCACTCGTCTCGCACGTTGAGCTGGCAATGCTTTACAGGGGCGGATCTAGGAAAATATTTATGGGGTGGCGAGAGGGGGGCAGGAATTTTTGAGGGGTGGCAACATATGGCAGATGTATACTGAATTTAATCACAGTTAAATTGGCCATAACTTTTAATTTATTGCTGCCAATAGGGATGGGTATCATTCGGTATTACTACTCTTACCAATACTCCTTATCGATCCGGTACGGTATTCTTATCGGTACTTTTTGTTATATTAAAAAAAGGGGGAAAAAAATAATTTAGAACACAATTAATATTGCTTTATATTTTGAAATGTAAAATAAATATCTATAGCAAAAGAAAAAGCAATGCTTTAACAAAACAAATAAAACATAGGCTACGTTATGCAGAAGGGTGCAGGCTTTTGTGTTTTATATTCAGAAGACATAGGACACCAAAAACAAAGTACAAACACATGGTCAAAAAAAAAAAGTATACAATTAAACAAATATACAAATTATATACCCAGTGCTTTAATTTCAGTAATGTCTTCTGACATTACTGTTCAGGAGTAATATGGGCTAAAAAGACATCTAATAAAGTCAGATGCAAAATAACACTGCATAGTTTATCATAGATAGATTACAGCTTATATCATTCAAGAGCTGCGACTGATTTTCTCTTTGCCTTTTGTTATTTGATTCACATTAATGGAGCAATCGTCAGCAGGTTTATTAGACTGCTGCCTCTTTAAGACCAATTGCAGATCTAATCATTATTACGCATCATATTTTCTCCCAACTATTAACGCCCATACTTAATCCTATTGTATTTGTTATTTCCCCAGTTGTAACCTGGTTTCATTGCTGTGATATCTGAGAGGAATTGGATTTAATAGGACTGCTTAGCTAATCAAATGATCGATCTCCCAACTGGCACTGTATTGTGTGTTGTAACGTAACGTAGGCTACGTATCAGTAAACGTTATGGATACAAACCAGTGGCGGTTCTAGACCACAGTAACTGGGGGGGGGCCAGGCAGGGGCCACTTGTGTTTTTAGGGGGCACACCTTTAACATTCATCTTAACCTATTTTCAGTATTATTTCAAGTCATTTTTCACCATGTCATGCATGACTGCAATCTCTAGAAAAAGTTAATAAATTATATTAGCTAAGCTAATAAAACAATTTCAATTCAAATTAATGTTTCATTATGTTTCATTGTAGTGTGATATAATGATCAATAATAACACATTTTTAGCATCTAAGCACATCTAGGCACTTTTTTACACCTGGGGTGGGCGATATGGCAATAATATCATATCACGATTTTTTTTCAGGAAAATCACGATTTTATCACGATTCTTTTTTCATGTTGGTTTTACTATTTTGCAAGTGACTGAGCATTACAGCCAAACTAATGTCCCTATTTTAAAAACAAAGCATTATAGGTAACAAAATATAAAATAAAAAAGAATGGCAGACATTTAGGCCAAAGTGGCGAAGATAAAAAATCTTTGTCATTATTTTCTTTGTTATTAAAAATTATGAACAGAGATACATATTACACATACACAACTTAATATACAAATGAAATAAACAGTGCTTTATTTTTTCAGCTATAGGTGTATTTAACAGTAGAATTGAAGAAAGTAATTAAATAAACAAAGTGCGTTGAATAATACGATTGCATTATGATTCATTAAATAAATAGAACCGAATGTCAGGGCTTTACTGAGTCATATAACATAGTATGAATATTGAAACCTGTAATGGAACAAATGGAACATTATGTATTATTATGTACAACTGTATACATCATTTAAATAAGCATGATGTATTGTCTAATGCCCAGGTGGCATGCATAAAATATCAAAATACAGAACTGTAAAATTAGGCTGTGTAGTTGACATGGAGATAAGACGTCAGAGCGCAAAAATGTGATTTCTCCTGTCCAACAACAACTCCTGTCCCTCGTGGACTCGCGCCAAGGGCCCTATAGGTCTGCACTACATGACGTCACCAAAGTGTGGACTCTGAGGAAGTCCACAAGTCCGGAGTGTGCCATTTGGGACAGGGCCTATGACTCATACATTTAAGATATAGCCTTCATAAATAGTACACTAGTGTTCTCATTTAAGCATCTCTTCTTGACAGACACAGATCTAGCTTCAATGGCAGGAGAGATCAATATATCAAAGAAAAAACAGAAATGATCAGACAGTGCTATATCCTTAATAACAATTGATGAAATGTTTAGACCCTTACTGATAAGTAAATCTAGAGTATGTCCATGATTGTGTGTGGGTCCATGTACATGCTGAGTCAGATCAAAAGATTTATTTTGCCATATTGGTTTCTGCATTATCTATGTGAATGTTAAAATCTCCAGCAATGGCAAAACAGTCAAACTCTGTGGTAATTGTTGATAACTGTTCTGTAAAGTCCTCAGCAAAGGCTGAAGAGTATTTTGGAGGTCTGTAAATAATGATAAGTAAAATGCGTGGAGCACCTTTTAACACAATACCTAGATATTCAAAAGACGGGTAATTCCCAAATTATATTTGCTTACATTGATAAACATCTTTAAATGGAGTAGCTACACCCACCACCTCTCCTACCCGCTCTGAAAAGTAAAGTTAGGAGGGGCTGTTTCATTGAGGACTGTTGCACTGCAGCGGTCTTCTAGCCATGTTTCATTTAGAAACATAAAATCCAGGTTGTTTGTGGTTATAAAGTCGTTGACTAGAAGTGATTTATTTTTAAGTGAGCGGATGTTTAAAAGTACTAACTTAACAGTCTTACTTTTTTCCCCACAGCAATCTTTAAGTCAGCAATTTACCATAAGTCTTATTGATTATTGATGACCTGTAATGTCAGTATATTTGAATGTGCTGTTTAATGGCAGTCTGAGTGTCAGGATAAATAGAGGACCCAAGAGCAAAGGCAGGTACAGAAACAAAGTTTAATAAAAAAGGGAACAAAAGCAGTCTGCCGTAAGGCGGACGCAGAACTGGTAAACACAAAAGTTGATAACTTGGCTGGTGAAACACAACTGCAGAGGTCCCTGAGCTGGGTAGCAGCGGTCAGCGAAGATGACACAGTCTTAGGCCAGTAGTTGCAGATATGCAGGCAGCGGTGAGGTTGGAGACCATGAGCAGCAGGATGGCTGGGCAGAGAACAGTCTTAACAAACACGCAGACAGGACGAGACAAGACAAGGTTCTCCAGAAGTGAATTAGCTGAAGGTAACTGTTGATAGTAAAGGAACGAGCCTTAACAAACCAACAATAATCTGGCAATGAAGCAGGGAGAACGGGAACGATAATATTCGCAATAACATATCGTTTTACTGAATAATAAAGTAAACATAATTTCTCAATTAATCTTTGTAAAGAAACCTCATTGCTTAACTGGCTACTCTCTGCTGTCTCAGACGACAACATATCTCCTGTCGGCCACCATAACTTTTGATGGTTGCAATTCGTAACCTCACCACTAGATGCTGCTAAAAATCACACATTGCACCTTATAAAAAGCTGAACCAAAGCTGCATTTAGACGGAATGTTTCTAATATACATTACTTTTTTTTCTTTTCTAGGCCATGCATTTATCATTGATCACTGTGTTTCCAGCTTTTGTATATCTGACAGCCTGTAAAGGAAGTGCCCTTGACAACAACAAAAAGAAGGAACTGAAATTGAATTAACAAAATTGAATTGTGTTGGTGTGGCGGTGCGTCAGCGGTGGTCACCTTCCTAAGAGAGCATTGCACACTGTGCAGCCTTCTTAAAAGAGCATTTGGCACACCGTGCAAGCGACCTTTCCCCTGTGCGCTTCAGCACTTAAAAGAGCTTATTTCCTTAATAGAGTAAACACTGGTGTGACATTGCATTTCCGGGGATGAAGATTTGTGTTCCCTTAGGGGATAGAAGCATTGTTCGATCTGACCCAGAGCTGACAGCCATGTTTTCCCAGGCCTCGAGCGTTGGGCTCAAGTGGAACCCTCCATCGTGTCCAGAACGCTCAAGGTTGGATGATTAGTTTCTCGGGGCAGGGCTTGCTGAACAGCAAAATCTCGCTCAGGTGCCTTTCTTTCCGGCAGTGCATGAGGAGGTCACAGAGTCATAGAAGGCACCGTTTTCTGCCCGAAGCCACTCTGGCGCCTCCTCCTCTCTCACTACCCTCAATGGTGGGGTGGCCAAAGGGTACGTGGAGATCCTCCAGTATCATCCACATCTCCCATTCAGGGCCTGTAAGTTGCTTACGGCCAAGGCTTACAGCGCCGCTGGACAGGCTGCCTCCGCCATGCACGCCATGGCCCTGCTGCAAGTCTATATGGCCAAGGCACTCAAAGAGCTGCATGAGGGTAGTTTTGACCCAGGGTTGATACAGGAGCTGCATACACCAACGGACCCCGCTCTCCGGGTGACGAAAGTCAGTGCGCAGTCCCTTGGGCAGACAATGTCCACACTCGTGGTCCAGGAGTGCCATCTTTGGCTGAACGTGGCCGTGATGAGGGAAGCCGACAAAGTCTGCCCCAGCAGTCTGCTGCTGCTTCCACCCATTCGCCTGCAGCAGTCCCCCCACCTGCTCGTTGCTGAGGGCGTCCCTCTACGCCGAAGCAACGCCATTGGCTTATTTTGTAACAGTTTTAACATTCTCTAAACTGTAAGTGCAATTGTCTCAACTGTTTAATGGGACATCAGAACTTATACCCAAACAACACCAAACACCGAAAACAGTTATTGTGGCTGTAAAACTTATTGTCAGTAAATTGGCCAGTGGTAATTTTTTTAAAGAAATGTATCATTGTAGGGGCCCTACTGGTCTAAATGTTTAGATATGTTTCCACTATGGCAGTCAACCCTGGAAATGTTTGTAATATATAAATCTCATATTTATAAATTTCATAACTTTTTGTTGACTGCTTAGCATGTCAGCAAGAATGTCAGTTTTGTCTAGCTGAATGCTATTTTGCATCTCAAGCTTTTTAGATATATATTTCAACAGTATGAATAAATGTTTACAGGGAATATACTGCTCTCAATACTGTAGAACACAGAAAACATTTGCATTTTTACAGTAAATTTATTTTTGTAGCAATATGTTACATGTAAACAGAAAATACAAATTTGCATGTCCATTCCTACACATTTTGTATACAGTATAGTAAACAGAAAAGGCAATCCAGGCAAGCTCTATATATGCTTCCAATCTTGACTGGTTGAATGGTAATATTGTGATTCCATTTTCATTACTATAGACTACAGGTCATTTTCCAATTTAACAGACATTACAAACATTCCATGTCATACAAATTTATGAAATATACATATATGTCTGTCAGATTTTGATTATTAAAAGGATTATTTTGCATTTGATAGTTCACAATGATTCACAATGGTTCACAATATTTAGAAGTTGTGAAGAGTATGACAGTTTCACTGATCACAGTTTTGATCAGCAATTCATGTGCATTTAGTCATAGCCACGCACATGCCAAAATGTGCAATTTGCTTAAAGAAATTCAAATCTGGTGTGAACAAGAAAGCTTTTTCAGACATCTGAACGTTTGTTTTTTTGTGTTTTTAGAAAAGAAAAGAAAAAATCTTATTGGAGAATTGAGCTAAAGAAATTGAGAAAAAAATAAATGTACATTTAAAAACAATAAGTATATCTTTAACACAGAAGAAAAATTATCGCTCAGTCTTTTCAGTGCAGAAAGGTTATAACTTGAATTGCTTTCTGAGAGCTTTCTGTGGGCTGTTTTGTTTAAGACTCAAAAGTCTCTTGAGAATGACAGTGTAAGCAATAAAACAACAACAAAAAAACCTTCTCCATGGTAACCAGTTTTATTTAGTGATGCATAAGCAGCATGTTTAGATTCCATGGCTTTAAAACTATCGATAAAGATGATTGCCTTTTTTGTGTAAAACAGAACATTTCAAACTAAACTCAAAATATGAAATAATCATTGTTTCAAATATTTATTAATGTAATACTTTGTGCCATCATTTCACTCTTAAGATATACCACTGAGCAATCAGAAAGAAAGAAAGAAAGAAAGAAAGAAAGAAAGAGAACTGTTACAAACTAATTAGTGGGGAAACAAATCTAATATAATTTCTTTGAATAATACTGCTGAAATGACTGGTGATAATTGAATGTTAATGAGTCATTAGAGGACTTAGTTTAAATTTCAGGAATAAGGCATTTCCCAGATGGTCTTCAGTCCTCTGGGTGGACAGGCTTGAGGCGATGTCCTCTAAAGTTTGAAAAATTAGAATTGTGCTTCCCCAAGGTCGTGTAGCTAATAGCTGAGCTATCAATCTTACAGAGTTTAATGAATAAATAAGGTGAGAACTGTCATTTCGCAACTGGAAAAAATGAAAAAAATACATTTACATTCTCCTCGGACTCTTTTTTGATATGTTGACTTTTTGTCATTATGCAGACTGGCGTTCTCTTTTTGGAATGTTCATACAGAAGAGTCACAATCTGCCTTATTTTTCATTCATCAGCACAGCAGTTCTTCAGTTGGATACTATATTGTGTGGCATCTCGTGTTATTAAAAGCAAAACCATGTTCTGTGTGAATAGCCCTTAATGACTACAGATTTGAAAATATAAAGTTTAGTTTTGTATCAGTTGATTTTGCAATAATGACCGACTGACTGTATATTATGAAATTATTACATGGCTGCTCAACAAATAAATAAATACAGTGAGGAAAATAAGTATTTGAACACCCTGCTATTTTGCAAGTTCTCCCACTTGGAAATCATGGAGGGGTCTGAAATTGTCATCGTAGGTGCATGTCCACTGTGAGAGACATAATCAAAAAAAAAAATCCAGAAATCACAATATATGATTTTTTAACTATTTATTTGTATGATACAGCTGCAAATAAGTATTTGAACACCTGAGAAAATCAGTGTTAATATTTGGTACAGTAGCCTTTGTTTGCAATTACAGAGGTCAAACGTTTCCTGTAGTTTTTCATCAGGTTTGCACACACTGCAGGAGGGATTTTGGCCCACTCCTCCACACAGATCTTCTCTAGATCAGTCAGGTTTCTGGGCTGTCGCTGAGAAACACGGAGTTTGAGCTCCCTCCAAAGATTCTCTATTGGGTTTAGGTCTGGAGACTGGCTAGGCCACGCCAGAACCTTGATATGCTTCTTACAGAGCCACTCCTTGGTTATCCTGGCTGTGTGCTTCGGGTCATTGTCATGTTGGAAGACCCAGCCTCGACCCATCTTCAATGCTCTAACTGAGGGAAGGAGGTTGTTCCCCAAAATCTCGCAATACATGGCCCCGGTCATCCTCTCCTTAATACAGTGCAGTCGCCCTGTCCCATGTGCAGAAAAACACCCCCAAAGCATGATGCTACCACCCCCATGCTTCACAGTAGGGATGGTGTTCTTGGGATGGTACTCATCATTCTTCTTCCTCCAAACACGTTTAGTGGAATTATGACCAAAAAGTTCTATTTTGGTCTCATCTGACCACATGACTTTCTCCCATGACTCCTCTGGATCATCCAAATGGTCATTGGCAAACTTAAGACGGGCCTTGACATGTGCTGGTTTAAGCAGGGGAACCTTCCGTGCCATGCATGATTTCAAACCATGACGTCTTAGTGTATTACCAACAGTAACCTTGGAAACGGTGGTCCCAGCTCTTTTCAGGTCATTGACCAGCTCCTCCCGTGTAGTTCTGGGCTGATTTCTCACCTTTCTTAGGATCATTGAGACCCCACGAGGTGAGATCTTGCATGGAGCCCCAGTCCGAGGGAGATTGACAGTCATGTTTAGCTTCTTCCATTTTCTAATGATTGCTCCAACAGTGGACCTTTTTTCACCAAGCTGCTTGGCAATATCCCCGTAGCCCTTTCCAGCCTTGTGGAGGTGTACAATTTTATCTCTAGTGTCTTTGGACAGCTCTTTGGTCTTGGCCATGTTAGTAGTTGGATTCTTACTGATTGTATGGGGTGGACAGGTGTCTTTATGCAGCTAACGACCTCAAACAGGTGCATCTAATTTAGGATAATAAATGGAGTGGAGGTGGACATTTTAAAGGCAGACTAACAAGTCTTTGAGGGTCAGAATTCTAGCTGACAGACAGGTGTTCAACTACTTATTTGCAGTTGTATCATACAAATAAATAGTTAAAAAATCATACATTGTGATTTCTGGATTTTTTTTTTTAGATTATGTCTCTCACAGTGGACATGCACCTACGATGACAATTTCAGACCCCTCCATGATTTCCAAGTGGGAGAACTTGCAAAATAGCAGGGTGTTCAAATACTTATTTTCCTCACTGTAAATAAGAGGATATGAAATATTAACTTCAGAATAAATTATGTAATCTTTTCTGTATATTAACTTAATGGCACTATGTAAGATTGTTGGATCAAAATATCCAAAAACCACTAGAACAGTGTTATTTATTTTGTTGATTTGTATACTTGCATTATCCCAAATATTTCTAAGAATGTTTAAATCCAGAGAAATAAGCAGTTTTAACCAGGACTAAGTATGTCACCTATCAATTACATAATTTCCGGTTTTATTTTGTATGGAAACACCAAAGACGCTTTAATATTATGTGTTTTATTAGACAGGTGAGCCACTCTTTGGATACATTCATCGACAGAAAACTATACAGCTCAACACAGTTTGTCTTTTTGTTTAAATCTTGTTTTCTTGATTTACCATGAGTACCATATTTACCATGCCTAATACCAGGCGATATACAGTATATATTGTATGCATTGTGACTGCAATTACAAATTGTTAATTATTAAATTAACAATGCATGATCATATTTCATTTTCATATTTATGTTCCTGTGAATTATTTCGGGCCCAAGGCAATCAAGAATGATCAACAATTAAAACAATTAATAATTCCTCCAAGAACTCTAAAAATTGTCATGGGTTCCTCCAATAAAGCTATCCAAGGAAATGGATTTAAGGCATACAACAGAGGTTGTTATAAGTTATAAATCAGAAGTATTTGTCTTTTATAATTACATCATCATGTAATCATTTTAACATTGAACATTGAATTTTGTGTTTCTGATCACACAATTAAATACTACACAAAGTTTCCTTCACAGGAAGTTTTCCAGGTGTGCTGGGAATCTGTTTGTCCATCTGCCAGCAATCTTGTGTACTGGACTAAGGCACAGAGGATGGGACAGGAAGCATCCCCGAGCCCTAGCCCTGCACGGAAGATCCAGCTCATAGATGAACTGTTCATGTATTCCTGTCGGGTAGCTGCTGGACTGAGGGAACAAGTAATCGCCGACATTTTCGGGGTAAGCGTGGCCACAGTGAGTAGGGCCATAATCACCTGGGCTATCTACTTGTTCTTTGTGTTGGGTTCAGTACCCATTTGGATGTCCAGGCAACAAATAAGCTTCTCCATGCCAAATAAGTACAGTTTGTTCTGTCCAAACCTGCGAGTCATCCTGGATTGCACAGAAATCCGCTGTGAAAGCCCCACATCTCTGACACTCCACTCAGAGATCTTCTCCAGCTACAAGAGCACTACAACATTTAAAGTTCTGGTTGGAGTAGCTCCGTGTGGTGCAATGACTTTCATCTCCCAGCTTTACACAGGTTCAATCTCCGACAAAGAGATCACAAAGAAGTCCGGCATTTTGGACCTGCTTGAACCTGGAGATGAGGTCATGGCAGACAAGGGGTTCACAATCGAGGATATGCTCTCCAGTGTTGGTGCTAGACTGATCATTCCACCTTTCAAACGTGCTAAGCAGTTCAGCAAACAGGACTGTGATAAAACACAGGCCATTGCACGCCTCAGAATTCTGGTGGAAAGGGTCATTCGAAGGGTCAAGGAAAACCACATTTGGGATTCTGTTGTGCCACTCACCTTGTCAGGAAGCATCAATCAGATCTGGCATAATTGCTGTTTTATGGTTAATTACCAGGGACCAATGTTTCTTGAGGAGTGAATGTATATATGTATAATATAATAAATATTAGATATTTACACTGAGATTGATTTTTACAATAGTAGTGCCATCCATCCATCCATCTTCTTCCGCTTATCCGGGGCCGGGTCGCGGGGGCAGCAGTCTAAGCAGAGATGCCCAGACTTCCCTCTCCCTAGACACTTCCTCCAGCTCTTCCGGGGGGACACCGAGGCATTCCCAGGCCAGCCGGGAGACATAGTCTCTCCAGCGTGTCCTAGGTCTTCCCCGGGGTCTCCTTCCCGGGAAGGCGTCCAGGAGGCATCCGGAACAGATGCCCGAGCCACCTCAGCTGACCCCTCTCGATGTGGAGAAGCAGCGGCTCTACTCTGAGCTCCTCCCGAGTGACCGAGCTTCTCACCCTATCTCTAAGGGATCGCCCAGCCACCCTGCGGAGAAAGCTCATTTCGGCCGCCTGTATCCGGGATCTTGTCCTTTCGGTCATGACCCAAAGCTCATGACCATAGGTGAGAGTAGGAACGTAGATTGACCGGTAAATCGAGAGTAGAACCTCGGATTCAGGAGGAACAGTGTGGTTTTCGTCCGGGCCGTGGAACACTGGATCAGCTCTATACCCTCTACAGGGTGCTGGTTTTCGGTGCTGGTACACTCGGCTGCAAACTGTCCCAGTGCATGATGAAGGTCCTGGTTTGATGAGGCCAACACGACAACATCATCTGCAAAGAGCAGAGACGAAATCGTGTTGTCACCAAACCTGACACCCTCCGGCCCCTGGCTGCGCCTAGAAATTCTGTCCATAAAAATTATGAACAGAACCGGCGACAAAGGGCAGCCCTGCCGGAGTCCAACACGCACCGGGAACAAGTCTGACTTACTGCCGGCAATGCGAACCAAGCTCATGCTTCGGTCGTACAGGGACCGGACAGCCCTTAGTAAAGGACCCCGGACCCCATACTCCCGGAGCACCCTCCACAGGCCGCCGCGAGGGACACAGTCGAATGCCTTCTCCAAATCCACAAAGCACATATGTGGACTGGTTGGGCAAACTCCCATGAACCCTCCAGCACCCTGTAGAGGGTATAGAGCTGATCCAGTGTTCCACGGCCCGGACGAAAACCACACTGTTCCTCCTGAATCCGAGGTTCTACTATCGGCCGTATTCTCCTCTCCAGTACCCTGGCATAGACTTTCAGGGAGGCTGAGAAGTGTGATCCCCCTGTAGTTGGAACACACCATCCGGTCCCCCTTCTTAAAAAGAGGGACCAGCACCCCGGTCTGCCATCCCAGAGGCACTGTCCCCGACCGCCACGCGATGCTGCAGAGGCGTGTCAGCCAAGACAGCCCCACAACATCCAGAGACTTAAGGTACTCAGGGCGGATCTCATTAGTCAGTTTCTTGACTACCTCGGTGACTTCAGCTTGGGTGATGGACGAGTCCACCTCTGAGCCCTCAACCTCTGCTTCCTCAATGGAAGACGTGACGGCGGGATTTAGGAGATCCTCAAAGTATTCCTTCCACCGTCCAACGACATCCCCAGTTGAGGTCAACAGCTCCCCACCTCTACTGTAGACAGCGTTGGTAGGGCACTGCTTCCCTCTCCTGAGGCACCGGACAGTTTGCCAGAATCTCTTCGAGGCCAGCCGATAGTCCTTCTCCATGGCCTCACCGAACTCCTCCCAGGCCCGAGTTTTTGCCTCCACAACCACCCGGGCTGCAGTTCGCTTGGCCTGCCGGTACCCGTCAGCTGCCTCAGGAGTCCCGCAAGCCAACCAGGCCCGATAGGACTCCTCCTTCAGCTTGACGGCATCCCTTACTTCCGGTTTCCATCACCGGGTTCGGGGATTGCCGCCTCGACAGGCACCGGAGACCTTACGGCCACAGCTCCGAGCGGCCGCTTCGACAATGGAGGTTATCTCAATATCTCCAGCCTCCCTCGGGATCCGGTCGAAGCTCCGCCGGAGGTGGGAGTTGAAGACCTCTCTGACAGGAGACTCGGCCAAACGTTCCCAGCAGACCCGCACAGTACGCTTGGGTCTGCCAAGTCTGTCCAGCTTCCTCCCCTGCCATCGGATCCAACTCACCACCAGGTGGTGATCAGTTGACAGCTCCGCCCCTCTCTTTACCCAAGTGTCCAAGACATACAGCCGCAGGTCAGATGAAACGACCACAAAGTCGATCATCGACCTACGGCCTAGGGTGTCCTGGTGCCACGTGCACTGATGGACACCCTTATGCTTGAACATGGTGTTCGTTATGGACAAACTGTAACTAGCACAGAAGTCCAATAACTGAACACCGCTCGGGTTCAGATCAGGGGGGCCGTTCCTCCCAATCACGCCCCTCCAGGTGTCACTGTCGCTGCCCACGTGGGGCACTCCAAGTCCCCAGTTGGAGCACTTTCCAGCACCCCTCCCAGAGACTCCAAGTACGCCGGGTACTCTGCACTGTCGTTTGGCCCGTAGGCACACACGACAGTGAGAGACCTATCCCCGACCCGTAGGCGCAGGGAATATCTAACCCTCTCATCCACCGGGGTGAACTCCAACACATGGCGGCTGAGCTGGGGGGCTATAAGCAAGCCCACACCAGCCCGCCGCCTCTCACCATGGGCAACTCCAGAGTGGTGAAGAGTCCATCCTCTCTCGAGGAGTGTGGTTCCAGAGCCCAAGCCGTGTGTAGAGGTGATCCCGACTATCTCTAGTCGGAACCTCTCAACCTCACGCACAATCTCAGGCTCCTTCCCCGCCAGCGAGGTGACGTTCCACGTCCCTAGAGCTAGCTTCCGTGTCCAGGGATCGGGTTGTCGAGGCCCCCGCCTTCGACTGCCGCCCGATCCTCTCAGCACCGGCCCCTTACGGTCCCTCCTACAGGTGGTGAGCCCACGGGAAGGTGGCCCCACGTCGCTCCTTCGGGCTGAGCCCGGCCGGACCCCGTCGGGGGAGGCCCGGCCACCAGGCGCTCGCATACGAGCCCCCACCCTGGGCCTGGCTCCAGGGTGGGGCCCCGGCTGCGCCATACCGGGCGACGTCACGGTCCTCGGTTTAATTTTTCTCATAAGGGGTTTTTGAACCGCTCTTAGTCTGACCCGTCGCCTAGGACCTGTTTGCCTTGGGAGACCCTACCAGGGGCATATAGCCCCGGACAACATAGCTCCTAGGGTCATTCGGGTACTCAAACCCCTCCACCACGTTAAGGTGGCAGTTCAAGGAGGGGACAATAGTAGTGATAGACTTTAAATATTTACCGGTAACATCATTAAATATCTTGTTTTTATTTATTTTATTTTTTACTTTGTACTATAACATTTGATCACATGTATATTGTCACTGTTTATACTAAGTTTCCTGAAAATAATTTGACAGACAATGAAATAGTTGACAACAAAATGTCTTTTTTTAATAAGAATTAATTAAAAAAATGTCAACTCAGTTCTGCTGTTCATTGTTATTTTGCACAATATAAATACATATACAATTAGTAAATGTGTATGCATACATATAATCACATATATTACACAAGATCAAGTTTAAAATATAAGCATGTATTCACCATTATGTACATAAATGTGGGTATATATACAATTATAAGAATAAATCCAAAGGTCATGTACTATAATATGAACAGAAACTGTCCATTTATACCACTGAAAGATACACATCCATATAAACACTATAATAGTACATGTCTAGCTTGTCTTTCATTGATGCTATGAAGGCATCATCTCGCCAGATCCTCTGTATTGTGAAATCTGATTTTGTGTCAGACCACACCACTGTAGACCAGTCACTGCAAGCTGGCCTTGAACCTGCCAGTAGTACTTGTGGGTCTCTTTGAGTTTGGCTTGTCCTCTTTGTAGTTTCATAAATGGAACCTGGGCAATGTTATCAGCAGATGTGCTTTTTACCTCCAATTGGCTGTCTCAGAATATTTTCTCAAAATATCTGGCTCAAGTTCGAGGCCACGTTTCATAGCACTTGTCTGCCTCGTGCCCTTGATGATTCTTAGCGCTAATGACTGACCAGATGAATCCCCAACTACATGACAAACCTCCCTGAACCTACTTTCAGTAACCCTTGATTGCCGCATTTTTCCCCAAGCAGTACATTTTGACTGTAGTCTTGTGGCCTCTTCAATCTGACAAGCGGAACAATGGGTAACCTTTATAGACTCCAGATGAAGTGATTGATGGTGTGTGGGCACATATTTAAAATTACAGCCAAACTGATAGCCAATCACAGGTAGTGGGGGGAAATTAACAACAGAAACATCTGCAGCTATAGGGGGACATTGGTATGAAAGTGGACTACCACGAGGTACAGGACCAAACTCTGAGGGGACCAACTCTATTTTTGACATGCCCTCTAGTATGTGTGCCAGCAAAGGCCGGGGATGGATCTGACTCAGTTTTGTACCAGAAGCCAAGACATCAGGATCTGGAAGGGGACCTAAAGAAATTAATACAAACTATTAGTCTTGAACACATTAAGTTGTAGCTGAGTACACGTGTACACATACAGTGTTGTGTATTACCTGTGTAAGCCCTGTATAGGGTAGACTTGATTCCAGTCTTCCCAACTGACTTTGGCTTCAGGATAACAAGTTCACTCACTGCCTCTGGATGGACTCCCTTAGCATAAAACAAACAAATGCAATGTTAAAGTATTCTGGAAACACTTTATAAAAAGGTTATATACATTAACATTAATTTATGCATTTAGTCAATTATAAATAATGAGTAATAACAGTTAATAATAACAGTTAACAGATTGTATTA
Source organism: Abramis brama (assembly GCF_963993115.1). Taxonomy (NCBI): domain Eukaryota; kingdom Metazoa; phylum Chordata; class Actinopteri; order Cypriniformes; family Leuciscidae; genus Abramis; species Abramis brama. The sequence continues at coordinate 32,784,938 of NC_139965.1, forward strand.
ATCTTGGGTGATGTTCATTTATTCCTTTGTTACTTAATTTGCACTCTTGTGCATTATTAGTCCATAATGCTTTGATGTTAACATGTACTTGTTTGTTTGAGTTGATACTAGTGTTCTTACCAACTGCAGAAAAGGAAAAATACATGCCTGTGTTCTTGGACAATGCCATCTCTGTGGCTCACTCGTGCAGGCCAGTGGTGGTGGGACAGACTGTAAATTCAGCTGCACATGGTGGGCCGTCTGATACACAAGTGCTGTCAGATGGTTGCACAACCCTTTACCAGCTGCACATATAGGCAGAAATACAAACAACCTCTTCTGTCTCCAATGACACCTGTTTGAGAAGACAATAGTTTAGCTAATGAATTGTAATTTTATGCTGTGAGCTACATTAAAGGGATAATTCACTTTAAAATGTAAATTAATACCAGAAAAGTTTATGTTGTCCTTATAGTATTTTTTGCCATATTTGTCAACACCCACTAAGGCTCCTGTCTTGATATCATTTACCCTGAGAAAGACATTTCAATTATGTCTTAAATCCCATTGACTTCTGTTGTAAACTCAGAATCGAAGACCAGGAGACTTGGTTGTTTCTTCAGCAGGATTGTTTATTGAAAACACGAGCTGTCGGTAGCTGCAGTCACCAAGTCTGAATAAGTGAAATGTTCTCTTACAGTTTATATACATTTAGGGGCCGGAACCAAAAAGACAGGTTTAGGAACCGGTTCTAGACTGAGAGTGCTGCCCACCCTAATTCACTCAGCATATCTATTCAAATGCTGAGACCCGAGTACAGGACTGGCAGGACTCTCTTGTTAAAACACAAAATCCGAGAGCCATTAAGAGTTTCAGTAAAACAGGACTGACCGGAGTCTTTTGCTAGAAAACTCTGCTAATAATAATTTATACCTAACCTTAACATGCTAAATTCAATGTAAACCTAAATTAAACATTTGAATAAATTTGGAATCCCACACTTCCATAGTAGGAAATAAAAAAATATTATGGAAGTCAATGGGACCAGTAAACTGTCTGGTTACTGACATTCTTCAAAATATCTTCCTTTGTGTTCAACAGAAGAAAGATATTCATACAGGTTTGAAACAACTTGAGGGTGAGTATATGATGACAGAATTTTTATTTTGAAGTGAACTATCCCTTTAAGTGCTGTTAATTGAAAGCTGCAAACAGCAGCAAAAGCAGGAAAGACAGCTGTAGTCTGCAACCGCAGAAGCAATGAAATAGACTAAAAACCAACAAAGAAAACCTTAAGACAGGTGAAACTAAAATAAAGGGAAAAAAATCTGCAACCGCAGTAACTTGATATCAGAACGATCTGACTAACTCATATAAGACAACAGGCATATTACATATAACTTCAAGTGTGTGGGGCTCCTCATTTTTCCTCATAGATCGATAACACCTAGCTCTCATTACCACCTGAATCTGGTAAGGCTCTCACTACCACCTTGCGATCAACAACATTAGAGACAATTAGCAATTAGCATTCATAATGTAGCAAGTGCTAGCGCCAGATAGTTGTCAACTTACCTTGATAATTGTGAATAAATTCCTCAAACGAAGAATTTATAGCCCTTGCTCAGCCTTGCTTCTTTAACTGTTGAGTGCCGTCCAACAATTCTGTCAACATCCTCAAATCTGAGTCGTGGCAGTGTCGAGAGAGAAGTTGTGAAATAACGCTCCATGTTCGCTGTGAAAACACCGTAGTTTCAGCTCTGGCGGAAATCCGTTTACGTGACGTAGTTTCCGGTTGCGTGTGAAAAAGGCGAATTGAACTTATCTGATCATGCATATATCACCAGAAGGCCGAAATTGGGTGAACATTTGTCAGGCCGCCGAGGGCACACCCTTCGACGAAAACTCAAGATCTTCGCAATTTAACGTCGCAAAGGTCTTAAGATTACACTCACTAAATTTGAAGAGGATCAGATCAAAACTGTAGGAGGAGTTTGTTAAAGTACAACATCAGGAAATTACGAAAAATGCACAAAATCTAGGAGGAAGTTCAAAATAGCTGACTTCCTGTTGTGTTTAGAGCTATGCTCCAAGAGACTTTTCTGTAGGTATTGGGTCATTACATGTATGTACCAAATTTCATACCTGTACGTAATAGCCCTTGCTTTGCCATATTATCATATTATTATTATCACACCATGTGACACCAGGCTAATTAAAGCCTGTAATTAGGCCTAATGCTTATACTTTACAGTGGCTTTCCTCACACATATACATAGTTTTATTTAGCTGAGGATTTTTTTCTGTTTTAATTGCAGTAAACGTTAAAATTGGCAAATAAAATAGTATAATCTGGAAAATTGTGATATTGCATCATTGATTAGCTGGCAATTATTGTTAGAGTAAATTAATGCCTGCTTACTGCTGGAGCAAATAAAAATACATTTTATTGAGCATCATTTGTGGTTCAAAGTATCATCTCCTTTAAACACACTCTAAGAACATGTTTTTCAGTCATATGGAGTGGCCATTACGTATACTTTTAAGCTGTGGCATGAATATATAATGCTATACTTATATATTTATGTATAAGTTCAACTTAACTTATACGCCTGTTCAACGCCTGTTCAACTTAAGTCTTAGCCTCGAAAGAGTTCTGGAAAACATCTTGCCTTGTTCCAGTACCTAAGAAAGGGCGCCCCACCCTTCTAAATGACTATAGACCACCAGTAGCACTGACTTCCCATATTATGAAGACCATGGAGAGGTCCTGGCTCACATGAGACCTTTAGTTGATTCAGTGCGGGACCCCCTACAGTTTGCCTACCAACCTCAGGTGGGTGTGGACGATGCCATCATCTACATGCTGCAGAGGGTCTATTCACATCTGGAGAGGACTGGCAGCACTGTGAGAATAATGTTCTTTGACTTCTCCAGTGCCTTCAACACCATCCAACCAGCATTACTGGTAAGGAAAATGGATGTTATGCAGGTGGACTCCTCCATAATCTCCTGCCTCACAGGCAGACCACAGTTTGTGAGACTGCAGAACTGAGTGTCTGAGCGGGTGGTGAGCAACATGGGTGCTCCTCAGGGAATGGTTTTGTCTCCGTTTCTATTCACCCTTTATACCTCAGACTTCAATTACAACTCGAAGTCATGCCACCTCCAGAAGTTTTCAGATGATTCAGCTGTGGTTGGTTGCATTGAGGGCGGGCAAGAGACGGAATATAGAGCTCTGGTTAACAATTTTGTGAAGTGGTGTGGAGTGAACCATAATAACAAATAAATATAACTAAAACACAGCAGACTCTATTTCTTGAGAAGACTCAGGTCCTTCAATGTGTGTGGCAAGATGCTTCACATGTTCTATCAGTCTGTCGCCGCTAGTGCCTTTTTTACGCCGTAGTGTGCTGGGGCACTGGGATTAAAGCTGGAGATGCCAAAAGGCTGAATAAGCTTATTAAGAAGGTGGGCTTTGTCATTGGAGTGGATATAATAAGGTACTGGAAACATTCCTCAGAGATTTTGGTCCATACTGACATGATAGCATCACGCAGATTTGTCGGCTGCACATCCATGAATGTGAATGTCCCGTTCCTCCACTTCCCAAAGCTGCTCTATTTGATCGAGATTTGGTGACTGTGAGAACATTTGAGTTTAGTGAACTCAATGTCATGATCAAGAAACCAGTTTGAGATGATTTGAGCTTTGTGACGTGGCGTGTTATCCTGCTGGAAGTAGCCATCAGAAGATGATACACTGTGGTCATAAAGGGACGGACATGGTCAGCAACAATACTCAGGCAGACTGTGGCATTTAAACGATGCTCAATTAGTACTAAGTGCCGTCGGATTCTGTTCCCCCCATGTTTCTTAGCAGTGAGGTTCAAATATTCATCAAACTGTTGTTAAATATTTCTCCCTGATAGCCAATTGGCCAGTGCACCGACATTTAGCACTTTTGGGCTTTGGACGACCCGAGTTCAAGTCCCGACCCGTGGATTTTTCTTGATCCCATACTGTCCTATCATAATAAAAGGCAAAAACTCCCAAAATTATTCTTTACACTGATGGCAGTTAAGCTCCATTAACACAAAAAATGTAATCAGCAATTTTTTTAAGCCAATCCATCTACACCTCTCATAATGGGAGTGGGGGAACGGATTCCAACAGCTGGTTTGTTTGCCGTCGGATTCTGTCCCCCCCATTTTTCTTAGCAGAAAGGTCAAATATTCATCAAACTGTTGTTGACTTCTTGTCCCCGGTAGCCAACTGGCCAGTGCACCAACATTTAGCACCTTTGGGCTTTGGCCGACCTGAGTTCAAGTCCCGACTCGTGGATTTTTCTTGATCCCATACTGTCCTATCATAATGAAAGGCAAAAACTTTCAAAAATTATTTTTTAAACTGATGACAGTTATGCTCCATCCACAAAAAAAATTTGAATCAGCCTTTTTTTAAGCCACTACATCAACACTTCTCATAATGGGAGTGGGTGAACGCATTCCGACAGCTGGTTTGTTTGCCGTCGGATGCTGTTCCCCCCCATGTTTCTTAGCAGTAAGGTCAAATATTCATCAAACTGTTGTTGAGTGTTTGTCCCCGATAGCCAATTGGCCAGTACACCGAAATTTAGTACTTTTGGGCTTTGGCCGACCCGAGTTCAAGTCCCGACTCGTGGATTTTTCTTGATCCCATACTGTCCTATCATAATAAAAGGCAAAAACTCCCAAAATTATTCTTTAAACTCATGGCAGTTAAGCTCCATTCACACAAAAAATTTAATCAGCCTTTTTTTAAGCCACTACATCAAGACCTCTCATAATGGGAGTGGGGGAATGGATTCCGACAGCTTTTTTGTTTGCCATCGGATTCTGTTCCCCCCATTTTTCTAAGCAGTGAGGTTCAAATATTCATCAAAATGCTGTTGATTAATTGTCCCAGATAGCCATGTGGTCAGTGCACTGACATTTAGCACTTTTGGGCTTTAGCCGACCCGAGTTCAAGTCCCGATTAGTGGATTCTTCTTGATCCCATACTGTCCTATCATAATAAAAGGCAAAAACTCCCAAAATTATTCTTTAAAATGATGGCAGTTAAGCTTCATCCACACAAAAAACTGAATCAGCCTTTTTTTAAGCCACTACATCAACACCTCTCATAATGGGAGTGGGGGAACGGATTCCGACAGCTGTTTTTTTTGCGATCGGATTCTGTTCCCCCCATATTTCTGACAAACTGAGGTTCTAATATTTATCAAATTGATGCTGTTTAAGCTCCATCCACACACAGAATAGAATAAGCATATTTCAAGCCGATACATCAACATCTCTCATCATTGGGATGGGGGAACGGATTTCGACAGCTGAACTATTTGCCGTCGGATTCTGTTCCCCCTATGTTTCTTACACAATGAGGTTCTAATATTTATTACATTGTTGCTAGTTACTAATCCCAATAGCCTAGTGGTCAGTACACTCTGCACAGGCGTTCCTTGTTTTTCAGCTTATTACGACCCGAGTTCAAGTCTTTGACCTATATGAGACCTGCCTCGAAGAAGCAGCAAACAATTGATTGAATATCTGCTTGGGAACAGCTGGAAAAAATGCTATAATATTAAAGCTGCAGTAAAAGTAACTTTTTGGGGTTAAAAATGATCCAAAATAAATTTTTGAGCAAGTACATAACCAGCTAGTGTTCAAAACTAACTTCTTGCCTTAGCTCGATTCAAAACGGTAAGCTTGTAATAATGTTTTTAATTCCAGTGGTACTGGTGGATTTCCGCGAGAAATTCGAGCATGTTTTTGCGTTGTTACGTCACATCTGTACACATAAAAAAGATGTCCCCGCTAGTAGGCAATATTGCGTGTGAGGATGTTGGAGGTGGAGATTTATAGCCTATTCTCACAGCACTTGATATAATTAAACTTATCAATTTGATGGCGGATCCAGAAAGGTCCAAACGACAATCACCAGTGACAACTGGAGATTCACCCGTTGTAAAATGCAAAAGACTTCGGACTTCGGAGTGGCTACAGAAAAAAAGAGACTGCAACCGGGCCCATGTGAAAACAAGGATAAATATCGGAAGGGCTTTTGAAAGGTAAAAATTAGATTATATTCCAGTTTTAAATATGCATCTGATTACAGATATGTGTGTTTGTATTTCAAAGAGAACCAGTTCTAAGGAACATTAATTTGTTGGTATGACAATTAGAAATTCAACCCTGTCACACTAAATGCATCTCTATAGCACGCATTGTGTTTATCGTGCAATTTATACGTGAAAATTAGTTTTTACGTGCATATGATACGCATGGGTAGGTTTAGTAGTGGTGTGGGGTACGTGTGTTTTATACGTTTGGTTAGGATTAGTGGTGTGGGGTGCGTGTGTATTACACGCAATAAAGTGCGTATCAAATGCACGCGAAAACTGCTTATCATATGCACGTTAAAACTCATTTTTGTGTATAAATTGCACGATAAACACAATGTGTGCTATAGAGATGCATTTTCATGAGATCAGGCTGAGAAATTAGACTGCACAGAAATGGAAACTGAACTACAGGTAGCCCTAAACCACATTAAATGTAGTCACGCAATGCTGATGTTGTTAACATTAACAATTTGAGAACAAAGTATAATTTGCACAGTTTGACGATGTATGATAAGCAATCGTTAGATTTAATCAGCGTGATTTACTGCAATGCTTTTTTCACTTAGTTGGTCAGAACAAAAGTGGATGTTACTTGTTCAGATGACATTAGAGGAAAAACTACAGACTGCAGCTTTAAGTAAATAAAACAAAGGAAAGACTCAGATGTTTTACTGATCGTTTGAGCCATAAACATTATGAGCTGTTTTAAGCAGAAGCAATAAAAGAGAGCTCCTTTTGGCCTCAGTACACACTGAAAAAATACTTTGGACCAACTTAACAAAATACTCTATTTTGTTACAGCCAACTACATTAGTTTTTCTCTTAAAAATAATAATAATTCCCCAAAGACAAAGGCATTTATACAAAGTAAAAAGATTATTTGTTATTGTATTTCATCATATTTTCTGTTAGGCCTATGTACAAAAAAATACACCAGACAAAAAATACAACGCACAATTATTTCTGCAGTCAGTAAAGCTAGCCAGTATTTGTTTTGTACATCAACACTCTGATGTCTGTTTGTTTTATTTGCATTTATACCTATTTTTTACATGATTTATGATTCTATGAGTCTATGATTTATACAAACTGAACAAAACAGGTTTTAACCATGATTTTTATTTAGACCAATAAAAAAAACACACATTTTAAACAAATGGCATGGTTGTTTCATTTTTTTTTTTCAGTGCAGATGCCTGGAAATATCAGTGTGTTCCCTTTTGAAAGGAAACTTGCACTGCGTCGATGACACTATGGGGAACGCCCTCCACGTGAACCAGCGACAGACTATAACGTCACTACTAGTACGAACCGGAAGTATAAAAGGGGCGCCTAGAGAACATGTCATCCTCTTTTCGTCTTCAGGGACTGTTTAGTCTGATTTGCAATCACCTGGAAAAGCTAAGAAACAATTATGGCAAGCGATAAGCGTTTCAAGAAGTGTGTGGATCCATGTCTCAGATTTCTGACACCAGATGACACACACAACTTGTGCGTTTACTGTTTGGGTGAAGAGCACGCACGATCAGCTCTTGAGAGACCTGATTGTGCAGACTGTGAGAGTTTTCCTCTAAGAAAACTCCGCTCTCATCGGGCCCTCTTCTTTAGGGAGAGGGACAGTTATGTGGACCCAGCAGTTCGGGTCCCGCTGTGCTCAGATCATGGGGGAGCTCACTGATGAGTTTGAGAGAGGTGTTTCTCTCTCACGCCCGTCAGAAGCTCGCGAGAGTGCGCTGCTGGAAGAGGATGTGTTATCATTTACATCCTCTGATCCAGCAGCAAGTGCTCTGCTGGCACCTAGCCCAAAAGAGCAGGAGATGGCTGATGAGGGTGAAGAAGAGGTACAACCTGAACCCTCACAGCCTCCCTGTCCCACGTATGTAGAGCTGTTGGGTGTTATGGAGCACGCTTCAGCAAGGCTTTAGATGCCGTGGGAGCGCATGAGGGAAGGAGCCGTTCGCGGCAGGCTCAATTAACGATTCCTTTCTGGCCATAATTCCACAGCTGCCGTGAGCCTTCCATCCCTTCCTGATCTACACACTGAGATCAAGAAGGCATGGAAGAACCCATATTCTGCACACATCCATCGCCAACAGTGAGAGAACTATACTGATGTTGAAGGGATGCGTGAACATGGGTATGTGTCGATGCCCCCAACCAATGAGAAGTTCACGAACTATCTCGCCGCTGGAGAGTCATCGGCACTGAAAGCTCCGGCCCTGCGTTCCAAGCCACTCAAGAGGACATCTTGCTTGAATGGCCGGGCATATGCGGCAGCAGGTCAGGCTGGGGCTGCTTTACACACAATGTCTGTGTTACAAGCATACCAAGCCGACCTGCTGAAGGATTTGGACCAAGGGTCAGGGTCTCTCCCCTGACGCAGTGGACGAGCTACACCACACCACAGAGCATCACAGGCTCTTCGGGCCACCAAACAAATCTCTGCCGTGATTGGAAGGTCGATGGCAGCGAAGGTTCATCTGTGGCCTGGCTGACATCGGGGAGAAAGAAAAGGGTTTACTTCTCGATGCCCTGGCTTCCCCATCTGAACTTTTCGGCGCCTCCATTGAGACGGTGGTGGAAAAGTTCAGAGAGGCAAAGGCGCGCTCCGAATCCACGCCCGGACAGCCAGGGGGTCCTGGCCCATCCCGGTTCGAGGATCGGAAACAGGGCCAGAGGTTCAGCGTTGCCTCTCGTGCTCTTCCTCCTCCTCCTCCTCCTCCTCCTCCTCCTCCTCCTCCGAGTAGGTCGCAGAGGAGGCGCGATTCAAGGAAGAAGAAGGATCTGAGGGAGGTGATCTAGCACAGGCGCTCTCAGCATCAGTGAAGGATCCTCTTCCCTTGAAAAACAACCATCCTCTCCTCTCTTCTTCCTCTCACCCATTTCTTCACCTCAGGCGCTTCTTACATCAGGCCTGAGGCTAGACCTACAATGATATTTTCCTTCAAATAAGGAACACTTCTGAAGGTCAGGAGTTGGGCTTGGTAGTGAGTGCGCTCTTTCTAGCTTTTGGGTGATAGGCCTTTATTCTGAGATTAGGCCGCCACTCTACAAGCAGCAGGATAATCTTGGTAGGTCTAATTATAAGGTAAAAATAAAACAATAGACCTCGGTTCCCTGTTTAGAAAGTATAAAGGGGTGTGTTTGATAGGATATAGGATTATGGAATAGGGCCTTGAAATTCTCACTTTATAGGTAGGCTTGTGCACGTTTTCATAGGCCTCCTCTTGTGTTAGAGTCGTCAGGTTTATGTAGTAGGTGGTGCCAATCTGTGGTCACCCAGTAGTGTGCAGGGTGGCTTAATCTCATTGAGAAGTCTCTAGTGAGCCCACTGTGCTCAGAGCTTCAAACAGATAAATTCTGTTTGGCGTGAGATGGCTTCCTCCCATTTGGGGGTTATTCTTCTGAGGCCACCACTCTGTATAAGGTCCAGATAGACCAAAACACCAAGCGTTGGCCCTCATCGGGCCACCTTGATAGCCACCTTGTATTTGTATAGACAGGTCTCCTCTCTCTTCAGAGAGTTGTTTAAATGAGACTAAAGCTTTGAACTTCAGACATATGATATTCAAGTGGGGGCTGCCTCAATATCTGGCATGTGTACTAGGAGTTTTTTGGAGGCGATCTGCTAGAAGCAATCTCGTCCTGAGCCTCTCAGTATCTGAGCGTAGGCTCTTTAGAGCTAGAGCACCTTCAGTTTATCTTCTGTAAGGTCTAGTTTTTCCCTGGTACTGGTCTCCTCTTACTACAAGAGTCGTTTAGCCTAGGCCCGCCTTTGCATTAGGTGATAATGCTAGTGGATGTTAAAGGGTATTTTTCTCAAGGTCATGCTGGTAGGACTCCCCTTGTTAGGGTCATTGTTAGAGTGTTTTGCACAGCTAACACAGCTTTAGTTTATTCACCCTGCACCACTGTGGCTCAGGTAGAGACACATTAGTACTCCCTCCCATTCGGGTCTGTCTGAGTACACTCCCTTAGAGCCTAAGCACTGCCATGGGCTGATACTTTTGATAATCGAAGCTGTAGGCCTTTCTATAGGCCTCTTCGATAGTCAGGGAGCGTAAGATTGTACTCCCCTTGTTTAAAGGGTCAATAGCACTCCTGCTGAGTACACTGTCCGTTGGAAATGTAAACTAGGAAAACCAGGCCCACATAATTTCTGTGAGAACACCTAAGATATCTGAGGCTAGTTCTGCTAACAAGTATCACTATCAAGTAGTCAGGCCTTCACAGGCCTCCTTGAAGGCGGCTCCACCAACAAGTTTAGCAATAACTAGATCTTCATGTTGCAGGCTCCCTTAGAGCCTTTCTGATTCTAGTCCAGAGCCTGGTCAAAATATGTATATACCTAGTTAACCCTAAGTCTGGTCAGAAGGTTGAAGGACTCTCATGAGGCCTCCCTGTTAGATCAGCCCTAGAGCTGGAAGCGCTCCCTTTATTAGGGTCCCTTGTTTGAGTGCCCAGCCTCCACAATGCTTCAAAGCGCTGTGTAGATCCAGGATTGAGTAGACTTACTCCCCTCATTTGCAAGGGTTATAAAAGCGCTATGCTGAGTTCTACTCTCCAGGATGCCTGTCTCTGTGATCCAGTTTGTGAGTGACTACTGCCATTAATTGCAGTTATCCCTATCGGATGCCTCCACAGGTTGAGGCAGATAATGTGAGAAACTCTGTTTAGGAAACAGACAGGTTGTTGGCAAGACTAGGTAAGTAAATTAAATCAGTTCAGCCTCCCTCCCTCCTTTCGGACCCCTGGCCATACTCCCTTAAAGGAACCCCTTTTATGAAAGCTGTTGGTTCCAAGCCTTTGAGCGGCCTTGGTTGGCCTTTTGTTGTTTCGTAGGCCTCTTTGAGGCTTATAGCTTGGGCAGTGGCTGTAGGGAATAATTTCACTGACAGCCTGTATGTGACTAGTATTTCTTGGCATTTCAGTGAAACTGCCATTTTCTGACGTTTCTGTCACAGCCATAATTGGCATGCTCTCCCCTCAGCATGGTGGGTTTGTATATCGTTCCCCATAGCGTCATTGACGCAATGCGAGTTCCCTTTCAAAAGGAATACCTGCTGAACAGTCCATTCAGAAGATAAGTGGATGACATGTTCTCTAAGCACCCCTTTTATACTTCCGGTTCGCAATAGTAGTTATGTCATAGGCTGTCGCCGGTCAGTAACGATTGCCATAGCTTTTCAGACACCGGTTCACGTGGAGGGCATTCCCCATAGTGTCATCAACGCAGTGTCTCGTTCCCTGTTCTCAGGGAACATAGGTTACAGTCATAACCTGAGACGTTTTGGGTTTACTGGATCTCTCTCGTACACACAAGGTGTATACACACTCTCACTCTTAAGTTCTGTCCTCATGACAACACTGCAGCACTCAAAATATGAAATAAATGAAACACCTTCTTCTTGACTGAGATTATGTTGGAGTGTGCCACAGCTAACCTATCATACACAGTCTTTTCACACCCATGGTCTCTATACACTTCATCTCAGTCCATTGTGCTGCAATCATTTCCTCTGAGTCATGCAGCTTTATTAGAGTGAAAATTGACCTCTGGTGATGAGTATCTCTTTATCCTTTCTTCTGCCCATACCTGCAATTATTGCCCTAAGCATCAGGGGTCACTGGTAATCAGAGACAACAAAACCAGACTGAGTTGACACTTCATGAATTCAAGGACAAATATTAATAATGTTCAAATGTTATAGAGTTAACCATCATAACAAACATACTGAAAGTCTAACCAGATGTTTGGGAATTTCAGTGAGACAAAATAAATGTAAAAGATCATGAGAAACAAAAACATTTCTTAATTGAGTCATTTTTTGGGCTGATGTGAAAACCAACCCTTGTCTTTTGCTTTTTTTTACGACAAGTTTTAGAGAGACATTCTGAAAGTAGCAAATGATAAACAGAATTGTGTGAAATACTTGAATTGCGCTGCACCTTGAATTGCGCTGCACCGTCTATCACATTTAGTGAGCTAATTGGGTCTGTCCTGAGATTTAAATGCACCAGTTTATGCAACCAGCTTGAAATAGACAATTAACTCTTTCCCTGTTAGCGTTTTTGAAAAAAGTTGCTAGCCTCCACCAGCATTTTTGATAATTTTCACAAAATTATCATGGCCCCCAGAATATTTTGTTGTATGAATACATTTTATTCTAGCTTCATGCCTTCCTTTTTTATCAACACTTGAATGTGGGTAAGTTTCATTAAAAAAACATTTTGAGCAAAAAGCTGAGAAAAATGCGTTTTTGTCAAAGACTACATCTGGATCGGATTCAGAATGATGATAAAAACATAAATGGAGTAGATCGAGTCTATCAACATCCCAAAGCTTGCAACAGTCTTATAACTCGTCCTGGGTCAACATTTCATTCGGTATAGGAAGTTTTGATTTATATGCTGTTTCTTTCAGCATATATATCTCTTATTCACCTGTGTTTTGATCTGGAGATTCAGTACTCTTTCAGAATATGTGTAATAGCGCCCCCTGTGTATAACAGTGAAAAAATGGAAAGCCAGAAATTTATGTCAATGGTGGGTAAGTGTTCTCTCACAAATTTCCGTCAATGTGGAAAGTGTTAAATAGACACTTTCACTCATTTTATCTCTTTACCTATATCGGAGATGATTTCTCCATAAAGATCTTAGTTAAATATGCCTCACAGGCGGTTGCAAATGAAGTTGAAACTGGATCTAAATTAAGCAGTTTTTAAAATTTATTTTATGGATATGGAACAGAACAACCACATAAAAGAAAATATATCAGACAACTGAACCAAACTCAGGGCTCAAAATTTTAGTTTTTTAGCTCTTAGGATGAATATGTTAGCCTTAATGTTATAAATAAGCTGGGGTGTTTCAAAACAATGACAAAATTCACATTTAGGAGTTATAAGCATTCAAAACTTACAGTCTCTCACTTCCGATAAAATGGATCACGGATTTTTATGACGTCACCGCGGACTTCAGCTTCTCATCGCATCTTCTGTCCAATCAAATGCTCTCTAGAATCTGAAGCTCTGCCCCCATGCTATAAATACCACCTGACCAAAGCGACCGTGGCTGTACCTGACTGTACGTTCGGTAGTAAACGCATGCTCAGTGTCAGCTGCTCGTGCTCATCAGTTCCATCAGTTAACTGACAGTTACTGGAGTAACATATACTCCGGGATATTGTTCATTTCGAGTTGGAGTGACTGTGTCAGGCACGTCCGAAAGCGAGTAACTTTAGAAAACTGGATCAGCGCTGACTCTGTTTTGAACGATTCAGTTCGATTTGGTGAACTGAAAATCGAAAATTCGATTCACGAACAGGACATCACTACCGTCGTCACATCCCGGAGCAATATGGGTTGGAGATGTGTGTTCGGTTGCTTAAATGCTCGAGTTTTATACCGTTTTCAGAATGAAATGGCTAGAATATATTCACACCTCTAACGTTACTATTTAATCCAACATATCAGCGCTCGGATTCATTTCCATGGTGCTGTCAAGTACGACTCGCGGTCTGTGAGGTAAATTAAATGCTATTGGCTATTTGAAAAGGCGGAGGAGCCATTCAATATGTCCCACCTTAGCTTCCTGTTTCAGTGGAAATTACGTCAACGCATCATACAAAGCTGCGCGTTTCAAGGCACTTCAGTGGGCCTTTAAATACACTGTGAACTAATCAAAGAAATGAGACACAGCTTTACTTAATCAATGAATGTTAATAATTAAGGTAACTAACAGGAAACTGAACTAAACATGTGAAAAATCACCCAAACACACAAAGAACACAGATAATACGTAACATCTCCCCCCTCATCAATGAGGCACGTCCTCGCGCCTATATTTAACACAAACAACATCCAGCAGCGGAGAGCGGGAGGGGGCTTGAGTGGAGGGTGTAGAGCAGGAAACGAGGATGGGCTAGGGTGGAGGTAAAGGCGGAAGGGTGGAGCTGAGGTGGAGCACCAGAGTTGACACCCCTGGCTGGACAGGCGAACTCAAAGCCCAAGACAAATCCACACTGAAAGGCAGAGCCATCACGATGAGGATTGAAGGGCTGAGAGGAGGCCGTGCAGGCTGGGCTGGAGGACTGGGCAGAGCAGGCAGGGGAGAACAGGCAGGCTTTACAGGAACACACAAGACAGGCATAACATCTATGAATGAATGAGGCATTTATATAGCACTTTCACATGTACTACTGTACACCCAAAACGCTTTACAATCATATCAGGGAATCTCTCCTCAACCACCACCAGTGTGCAGCATCCACTTGGATGATGCGACGGCAGCCATAGTACAACGGCGCCAATGTGCTCACCACACACCAGCTATAGGTGGTGAGGAGTGAGAATGATAGAGCCAATTCAGTGGATGGGGATTATTAGGAGGCCAAGATTGGCAAGGGCCAATGGGTGGAATGTGGCCAGGGCACCGGGGTTACACCACTACTCTTTTACGAGAAGTGCCATTGGATTTTTAATGACCACAGAGAGTTAGGACCGCGGTTTAACGTCTCATCCGAAGGACAGCGCTCTTTTGACAGCATAGTGTCCCCATCACTATACTGGGGTGTTAGGACCCACACAGGCCACAGGGTGAGCACCCCCTGCTGGCCTCACTAACACTTCTTCCAGCAACCTGGTTTTCTCAGGAGGTCTCCCATCCAGGTACTGACCAGGCTCAGCCCTGCTTAGCTTCAGTGGGCAACCAGTCTTGAGCTACAGGGTGATATGGCTGCTGGCTTTTAAAATGAATAAATTAACCTTTTGGCCAATGAGGAACAGGCAGGGAACTCTCATTAGAATTGGACAACACAGGCAGAGGAGGTGGGAGTGGGAGGCAGGGTGGGATGCACTCTCTCTCAAAGTCAATAAGTGCTCCTTTCTTGGCCGCTGCTGAGGGGATTGTGCTCCAAATCATCACCTCATACTCCACTAGTATATTCACAGGCCTGGGTGATGATGCAGTCTCATACACCTGGTCAGACTTAGTTGGCTCGGCCTCCAGGGTGTTCTCTGGTACTGGTTTCGGCTCAGGCTCTCATGTCGCAACAGTGTGTGTGTGTGTGCCTCCAGGGACTGGTTCCCCTGCGAGAACAGGAGGATTCTGACTGCTGATCCATGTTGGGTTGTCCATTATTCTGTCACAGAAAGTTGCAAATGAAGTTGAAACTAGATCTAAACGCAGAAGTTTTTAAAATTTATAATCAAAACTCAGGATACTCAGGACATGGATCAGAACAACCACGTAAAAGCAACAATAACGAACAACTGAACTGAACCAAACACAGGGCTTAAATACACAGTGAACTAAACACAGCTGCACATCACAATCAGTCAATGAATAAAAAAAAAAGGTAACAGGAAAATGAACTAAACGTGAAAAATCACCCCCAAACACACAAAGAACACAGATAAAACATAAATGACAGATAACAAAAATACTGCATATAGATGGCCAAGATGTTACAATAGCAATATACAAATTGGGTGCTAAATGACATCTTAACACATTTTAAACTTGTTTTTGGCAGTATTTTGCCTCTAAAATTAAATAAGCATTAAAATACTTAATATTCATTGAGTTGCATGAAATAAATCATCTAAATTGCTGCAAGAGGACAAATTAAACTTGCATGAAACAGCGTTTATGCTCATAACCATACTTGATCATTAGAAAGTGTAAATGAAAGTCGTCCCTTGATTAACTTCATCGGACCTTGTTGCTTTGTGAGCATCTTGAACAACTCTCTCTGTCAACAGCCTCTTGTGAGGCGTCTGGCAGGGCTGCAGGGCTAATTAACCCACGATGCTTTAATGAGAAATTATTTTTTTTAATTACTGTACTGTTTAGTTTCTCCTCTCCACATCTGGACTGTCTTTCATTCAGTTAAATACTCTACAGTTGGATTCAGGGACTATAGGCTAATTAGTGCAGTTGAGCTCAGGGATTAATCAATCAGTCTTATTTACATATTCATAGATGGTGTTAGCAAGTTAACTGAAAATGAGTAAGCATTTGTGTAGACACTCTTGGTATTTGTAGCATTTAATTGCAAAATCTTTTGTCTCAGAAACTCAAAAAAAAAAAAAAACTGTTCCCCTGTCAGTTTGTCAGCCAGCAAGTATATACGTGTATATACAGTGAGGAAAATAAGTATTTGAACACCCTGCTATTTTGCAAGTTCTCCCACTTGGAAATCATGGAGGGGTCTGAAATTGTCATCGTAGGTGCATGTCCACTGTGAGAGACATAATCAACAACAAAAAATCCAGAAATCACAATATATGATTTTTTAACTATTTATTTGTATGATACAGCTGCAAATAAGTATTTGAACACCTGTCTATCAGCTAGAATTCTGACCCTCAAAGACCTGTTAGTCTGCCTTTAAAATGTCCACCTCCACTCCATTTATTATCCTAAATTAGATGCACCTGTTTGACGTCGTTAGCTGCATAAAGACACCTGTCCACCCCATACAATTAGTAAGAATCCAACTACTAACATGGCCAAGAACAAAGAGCTGTCCAAAGACACTAGAGACAAAATTGTACACCTCCACAAGGCTGGAAAGGGCTACGGGGAAATTGCCAAGCAGCTTGGTGAAAAAAGGTCCACTGTTGGAGCAATCATTAGAAAATGGAAGCTAAACATGACTGTCAATCTCCCTCGGACTGGGGCTCCATGCAAGATCTCACCTTGTGGGGTCTCAATGATCCTAAGAAAGGTGAGAAATCAGCCCAGAACTACACAGGAGGAGCTGGTCAATGACCTGAAAAGAGCTGGGACCACCGTTTCCAAGGTTACTGTTGGTAATACACTAAGACGTCATGGTTTGTAATCATGCATGGCACGGAAGGTTCCCCTGCTTAAACCAGCACATGTCAAGGCCTGTCTTAAGTTTGCCAATGACCATTTGGATGATCCAGAGGAGTCATGGGAGAAAGTCATGTGGTCAGATGAGACCAAAATAGAACTTTTTGGTCATAATTCCACTAAACGTGTTTAGAGGAAGAAGAATGATGAGTACCATCCCAAGAACACCATCCCTACTGTGAAGCATCTCCAGACCTAAACCCAATAGAGAATCTTTGGAGGGAGCTCAATAGAGAATCTTTGGAGGGAGCTCAAACTCCGTGTTTCTCAGCGACAGCCCAGAAACCTGACTGATCTAGAGAAGATCTGTGTGGAGGAGTGGGCCAAAATCCCTCCTGCAGTGTGTGCAAACCTGGTGAAAAACTACAGGAAACGTTTGACCTCTGTAATTGCAAACAAAGGCTACTGTACCAAATATTAACATTGATTTTCTCAGGTGTTTAAATACTTATTTGCAGCTGTATCATACAAATAAATAGTTTAAAAATCATACATTGTGATTTCTGGATTTTTTTTTTAGATTATGTCTCTCACAGTGGACATGCACCTACGATGACAATTTCAGACCCCTCCATGATTTCTAAGTGGGAGAACTTGCAAAATAGCAGGGTGTTCAAATACTTATTTTCCTCACTGTATACATATACGAAAATGTGAGTGTATATGAAAAAATGTACACACACACACACACGTACAGTCGAGCCCAGAATTAATCATACCCCTGGTAAATATGATCAAAAATGGCTGTAAAAAATAAATCTGCATCGTTATCCTTTTGATCTTTCATTCAATAAATTGGCAAAATCCTAACCTTTCATTTAAGTAAAAGACTTGAAAGTGGGGGGGAAATCACATTATAAAATAAATGTTTTTCTCCAAAACACGTTGGCCACAATTATTTATACCCTTTCATTAAATACCTTTTTGCAATCTCCTTTTGCCAAGATAACTGCTCTGAGTCTTCTCCTATAATGCCTGATGAGTTTGGAGAACACCTGACAAGAGATCAGAGACCATTCCTCCATACAGAATCTCTCCAGATCCTTCAGATTCCCAGATCCATGTTGGTGCTGCTTCTCTTCAGTTCACCCCACTCATTTTCTATATGGTTCAGGTCAGGGAACTGGGACGGTCATGGCAGAAGCCATGTTTGTTTTGGATCGTTGTTCTGATGGAAGATCCAACCACGGCCCATTATAAGATTTCTAGCAGAAGGCGTCAGGTTTTGTTTTTTTTATCTGTTGACAACTGAATATGCTGGAGTTTGTTTTTGGAGGAGCAACAAGCATTTTTCTTGAAACCCTCCCAAACAACATGTGGTGATGTAGGGGTTGTTTGATTTTTTTTTAATAGGCTTTCTGACCCCAAGATTTAACTAATCTCTGCAATTCTCCATCTGTGATCCTCGGAGAGTCTTTGGCCACTCAAACTTTCCTCCTCACCGTCCATTAAGACAATATAGACATATGTCCTCTCCCTGGCAGATTCGTAACATCTTTATTTGATTGGAACTTCTTAATTATTGCCCTGATGGTCAAAATGGGGATTTTCAATTCTTTAGCTATTTTCTTGCATCCACTTTCTATTTTGTGAAGCTCAACAATCTTTTGCTGCACATCAGAACTATATTCTTTGGTTTTACTCATTGTGATGGATGATTAAGGGAATTTGGCCTTTGTGCTTCCTCATATTTAAACTCCTGTGAAACAATAAGTCATAGCTGGACAATTTCATGTTCCTAGTCACCCTGGTGTGCTAAAAATGGTACATATTAATGGGAATATACTTCAGAGATATTTTATTCATAAAAAATTCTAGGGGTATGAATAATTGTGGCCAACGTGTTTTGGAGAAAAACATTTATTTTATAATGTGATTCCCCCCCCATTTCAATTCTTTTACTTCAATGAAAGGTTAGATTTTTGCCAATTTTTTGAATGAAAGATCAAAAGGATAAACGATGCAGATTTATTTTTTACAGCCATTTTTTATCATATTTACCAGGGGTATGATTAATTCTGGGCACGACTGTATAAGTATAGTCCAAAACACATCCTAACCCTGCCCATAACTGTATCCCTCCACCCAATAGATCCACAGAGGTAAAGCTGGTCTAGGTCAAGCTCAACCCATGATGTCCTGGACTTCTTTTTGTTCTGCAATGAGCACCATGTGGATTCACATGCAACATGAAGTCATGTGACAGCAGTGTAGAATACTATTAGAAACATCTCTGATTAATTAAAAATGCTGATCATAACAATAAAAAAATAAATAGTATGTATACTATTATATCAGCCAGTTCCTTCGCAGGTGGCTGGGCCAACCAAAGAGCCTGAGCAGCATTGCCCTCTATGGGCACACCAACAAGATACAGCTTCCTTTCACTGGCCTGACAGAGGAATTTAAGGTCACCAGAGTTAGAGAGGTGTTACTTTATAGAGATTCAACCGACACCAGAGTCTCCTCTGCATCACACTTGAAACTGGGAGGAAGTGGCGGGCACAGGAGGCAGTTGAGCAGGCAAAAGCGAGGCTGAGACACAGCATATTGGCAGGCTCTGTGGTTGTGGTTGTGGTGGTGGTGGTGGTGGTGGTGGTGGTGGTGGGGGAGGGGGGCAAAATGTGTAAGCACAGCAGAACATTATTGGATTTCTGAGAATACCATTCATGCGGTTCATTATTTAGCATTAATCAGTTGTTTAAAAACATTTTTTACAGCCTTATGTACTTTCTGACTGTGGATTGATGGAATCAGACACCTATAAATAAAACGTCTCATGCTGATTAGCATATAGTTCAGTGAAGCATTCCTAATCCAACCTAGGCTGCATTTAATTAATATGTTGCCATTAATGCGGCTTTTCCAGACTAACATTGTTACTTAATGAGAGTTAAGATAGATTTTTTTTATTTATTATTATTCATTTCAATTTACTTTAATCCAAAACACAACTGTATTATATTCTACTTGATGATAAAATACTGATGATAAGATAACATTGGTAACACATACAGTATGTAGGTTTTTTTTCACACCTTCATGGTTGAGTGACATGCCTTAACATTACAAATGTGACTGATGCAGTAAAATGACAGTGAAATGACACCATGCAGTGTGGTGAAGATTGCAACTACTGCTTGTCTGATGATTTTATATCCTTGAATATATTCGTCTTATACTTGCTGCTGTGGACTGCAAATATTCCAACTAGTATCTACACTATAGCAGGTTGTTTCATTTCACTGATTGATAACACATTTTGCCTAATGTGGCCTAATGGTTAGAGAGTTGGACTTGGACCCAAAGGTCACAGGTTCAGTTGACCCTTCGCTAATCCCCGCCCTCCTTAGTTACTGTTGCTACGCATGATAAGCTTTCATGCCTGGCACGTCTATTACAGTATGTATGCACCGGTGTCAGACATTCCCATGGAGATAATTAGTCATTTTTGGCAAACAGGTGAAATATCTGAGAGAGCAAGACAAAAGGGACTGCAGTATGCATTCGAGGGATATATCCACAACATTATATGCAACCGATTAGAGAATAGCGAGAAGCTAATAGAGAAGCTAAAGCCTATAGGTCCCAGCGTAAGCAGCCGCCGCCTCATACGCTGACCATTCAAATGGGAAACGCACAAATTGAGGAACAGCTATGTTCATGCACAGCAGGGTAAGTGAAATTTGAAAATAATCTAATAATTATAAATCAAACAGCTTATCCATACATCTTGTGGAATAAACACAAGACATTAGCCTGACCACTTTGCAATGATAACATTCTCCCGCTTATATTTTTAGCGCGCCAGGCTACTGCTCACACGTCATGGAGCAAACGTAGGTGTTTTTGTTAATGCGATGTTTCCCTCGCTCGAAAGCTTGCCAGACCTCCCGCGCCTTGCGGTTGCTAAGCCTCGATTGGCCTGTGGCGGTTTTCGGCCGTGGCTTAGCGAAGGCTCAGTACCGGCATGAAAACGACTGAGGTGCCCTTGAGCAAGGCACCTAACCCCCAATCACTGCCCACTGCTCCTTCTCTCTGTGTGTGTGCAATAAAGAACCGTGTTGTGTTTGAGCTAAGCTTACATTAGTTTGTGTTATGACCCAGCCCTAGATGGCCCAATTAACTTTTGTCTTTTTAGTTTATCTAATTAAGCCACCTTTTTAACTAAGGCTACCCAGTATTCATTACGATGTCATTAAAAATTGAAATAACTGATCATTATCTTCCTTTGTAAAGCTCTTTAGTAGAACAATTAAAGCAATTGCAATTTAGTTATGCCCACAGAGTGTCTGGTACAGGCACATACATTGTTTCAGTTTAATATTCATGATATAATTATTGATATAATTAAGGGAACATATTTAATTAGAATAGTTCTCTTTTTACTTCTCTAAGAACTAAAATCCTGTGAGATTAAGAATCAATTACAAACACTTTTGGAAAGGGTTTTATCTGCAAGACTTCTGTATTCCTTGAGGATATAAGTATAATGGGATTTCTCCATTAAATTTACCTGTGCTATATTCTAAGAAGAACATATAAGACAGCATAGGGCCTACATTTTTATTTCTATCCTCTTTTATTTCTATAAACAAATAGAGTAGTATAATCAATTGTATAACATCTTGCTGGTGAGAGGATGTAATTGTTGATGAGGCTCTTTGTCTAGGTAAATAGCACCCAGCTCTGTCATTGCCTGTAGCCATATTGACAGCTATGAACCAAAAATATTAAAAGGTAAATTATATAAGGTATAGTAGATGATAGACATATTTGATTGATTGAAGAAGCACAGAGGAACCTTTTAAACCAGAGGAACACAGGTGAGCAATTAGCAATTATTTTGTGTGAACATTGTTTTTTAAAGAGTTTCATTGCTGTTCTTGTGATTTGAAACAAGATTTGCGGTGCAAAAGGGACATAAAATATTGAAATAGCATCAAAATAAATTATACAGAAAGCTTTCTAAGTAGAACATGATGGACATCCAGGACACAGTAATAAAATGCATTTTCAGTTGTTTATTCTACTTGGGAAAGGTCCTCTTTCACTAATGTGATATTTTTCCTATACAGAGGATTCTTGATGTTACTGATGTTTCATAAACCACTGATTCATGTTAAATTGGCTAATGTGTTGAATTGCATTTAGATAAAATGACGAACATTAATGCATTAATGCAACTGTCAAGTGTACAAGCACAAACACTAATTGTCACTGTCAGACTCTCATTTACTTGCATGATAGGTAATGGACTCTCCAATTTAAATGCTTTAGCAGGGGTGAAATCAAAACTACTCTCAATTAAGTCTCAATCTGAAACATTGTTTGAGGCATTTAAAGAGTGTAAATGTATGTTTTCAACAATTACATGTACAGCATTTAAAAAAAAAAAACAGGACATTAATTGCGAAGTGGGGAGATTTGGCAATAAATCCACCACTATCAAACCTAAAAAAAAAAAAAAAAAACTTTTCAGGTATGAATACACATTTAATATGTGTTCTTATTCTTATCTTCTGACTTTATGTAAAGATATTTACACACTAAACAGAACGCACTGTCTGCAATCCGTGACAGTCACAGTCAGCACAGTGTAAGTGAAGTGGCCTACTGTGACACACTGCCTATAGTAACGTTTTCTCTTAACTCGGCTGCTTTTTTTTCATTTTCTAAATCCTTTCTAGAGATTTATTGTCGCCTTTTTGACATCCATGCCATCTTTTCCCATTTTCAGTTCATGGTTAACTCCCCCATGTTGTAATAGTGGATGTCTACAGTAAAAATGTGTGGATAATATATGCACAGGCCAGGCTGTCAGTCAGATTCTTAATGAGGAACTTCTATTAAATATGTTTTTAATGGATGCAGGTTTGTTTGATGTGTGAGCTTTTTTTTTTTTCATTTAAGGTCTGGTGGTGCAGACCCATGGTTTTGAGTTTTCAGACAAAGACTCTGTGTGAATCAGTTTTTCTTTATCAACATCAATAAATCTATAAACTTTATTTGATTTTCTAAAAATAATAATAAAAGTGTAGACTATCAAGTACTGTAGTCTACACTACAACATGTAAGAAACAACTATAAAAATGACCTCACTACAAGGAAAAAGGGTTATTGATATGCACTTATATGTAACACTGCTCTACAAGGTAGATTTGACCCTGATGAGGTATTATGTAACAATCCTAAAACCTTTAAATGAGTGATGGCAAATGCTTTCAAATTTACATACTGCCCTCTTTTGGTTGATCTTGAAATGTAAAACAGCTCATCTACATGTATAGTGGCATAGACAGGCTCATTATTTTCAGTGCTATTTTATCATACACTCTTAAAAAAAAGGTTTAATGTAGGAATCTATAATCCCATGAAGAACATTTAAATCCATTGGAATCTTTCCATTGCACAAAAGAGTCCATTAAAAAAAGTCCTTTAGATTATTAGAAAAAAAGAAAAAAAAATATTTTAAGAACTGTTCACTGAAAGGTTCTTTGGGGAAGCCAAAATGGTTCTTCTGTGGTGTCACTGCGAAAACCCCCTTTTGAAACCTGTTATTTTAAAGAGTACCTTGTGCAAAGCTGCTGCTGCTCAGTTTTATGTGGTTATTTATGGAAAGCACCCATTGAAATGTCATGAATGAAGAATACCTTCTGATGCCAATTGACCATCAATTGGCAAAGAAGTGTGTTCTGTTTTTATCAGAATTTTTATCAGAATATTTTTATCAGAATATGTTTTTTTAATCTTTTGTAACATTATGAATGTCTTTACTGTAACTTTTGATCAATTTAATTTATCCTTGATAAATAAAAGTATTGATTTATTTTATTTCTTTCCCCAAAAAATGTAATACAAATTCCTACTGACTCCAAACTTTTGAACGGTAGTGTTTAATGTTACAAAAGCTTTCCATTTCAGATAAATGCTGTTCTTTTGAACTTTCTATTCATCAAAGAATCCTGAAATAAAAATGCAAAAACTTTTGACTGGTGGTGTATATGAGACGAATACTGTTATTAGTGTTATAAATAATGCTGCTCTGTCATATTTTTGTTTTTCCCTTAAAGGTGCCCTAGAATGTGTTGAAATAATATTTTAATTTTGTCTCTGATATCTACATAAAGGGTATGGCTTATTTAAGGGCATTTAAAATGTCCAGATATGGTTTTACAGGTCCATTTTCAACCCTAGAAATTGGCCCTAGAATGAAATGGTCTGTTTTTACCTGGAAGGGTCATGAATAGTAATGAGGAGTTCTACTCTGATTGGCTGTTTCACTGCGGGCTCATAACAGTAGCTCAGAGTGACAGCAAAAAGGTCCCTGATGTCCAGTGTGACAATGGAGAGATTAGGCGTTCAACCGTACATCAGAGTCCTGCACGGGTCCGATTTTGTAAATCCGCACCCGCCCGTACCCGCCCGTACCCGCAGTGCTTCAAACCGCATCCGACCCGTTTTCCGACAGCAGCACTAATTAAAATCCGCACCCGACCCGCTTAAAATAGAACCGACACCCGACCCGCACCCGAAATAAAATAAATTTAGCCAATCACATTATATACACAATTACAAAAATGTTTATTGCCAGGTCATACAGAAGTTATTACACGACAATTAACACAAGGACAACTTCAGCCGAAGCTGTCAAAAGGCCGGTAGGCTACATGAAGAACATGGCTAACGTTACCACAAAACTGAGTAGCCTTATCACATTTTACCAATCGAACAGACGCGGCTACAACACTATATCTGCCACGCAATTTCGTCTAGCCTACATCTGACAATTTTGGGTTCAAACACGCCCTGCACACCACACATACTTAACAGTGTTACATTTGAAAAATACTGTTCGATAGAACTGCTTTGTTACCACAATTATCTGCGTGCTGTCTCGCCGATGAAGTTCCACATTTGCGGCTATCCAACACGAAAATGCATGCAGCAAATAAGCCTTTCACAATATTTTCTTCAGATAACTCCAAATTTCTCCCACACACATGCATCCATCTCGACGACTGCAAGCAGATCGCGTGCGCGCGGTTATGATGAATTTTTAAAAGTGAAAGTAGCCTAGGTCCTGGGAGGGCGCTGCCATATGCAAATTTTTGGAGGCGTACATATTAATGATCCCGACTGTTGCCTCACAGTCGGTGTTATGTGGAGATTCGCCTATTTTTCAGGGGTGTTTTTCAAAAACGAGATTTAAATAAGAAGGAGAAAACAATGGTGTTTGAGACTCACTGTATGTCATGTCCATGTTCTGAACTCTTGTTATTTAACTATGCCAAGATAAATTCAATTTCAAATTCTAGGGCACCTTTAAAATTTGAGGCCTAAGATTGTCATGTGGTAGGTATTAGTATACCCAGCCTTCAATGAGATGAACTTCCTTGTAGGCCTCTTTGATAAGAAAGTGTTGTAAGAAGAAATAGGCTCTCAGCTTGTATACGTGAAGGAATTTCAAGGTTACAGGATGAGCTATTGTTTTGGAAACAAGATGGGATGCAGAGAGCTGGAGTTTAAACATAGAACATTGTCTCAGTGGGCATCTCTCTTCCCACGGCCGTGTGCATTCTAGACTAAAGGGACAGAGTATTTGACGGAACTGAGAAATAAAGAAATAATCTAACAATTGTCTTTCACTTTTATAAAGGAGAGATAATTTATTTGTGTAAAGGTTTGTGATAATTGTTCTACATGTAAAAAATAAAGGTCTTTACACTGTACTCAAAATAGTTTTTCAGTATGATTTAATTATACGATAAGAAAATGTATTATATATCAAATAAATAGAAATCATTCATGTATATTAAATGCAAATACTTGCTATCACAATACAAACTAGTCCCACCTGTATGAAAACCCTGAAAATCCATAAGCAATTTCTCTTCAAAGAAAGGTCAGACAGACAAGTTCTTTCTGAATAACCCTTGAATAATGAATAAGATATATGATATTCATATTCCAGAACATAACCCCCAAAATGTCCTTGAGTGGATAGTTTAAGACACAAGCAAGAATAAAATCATCAGTTATTTGAATTTACAACCAACAGAGTAATAGCCTACAGCAATCAGCATGTTAAAACTTCACCACTGACCATTGTGATTTCAACACTCAATAATATAATAATATAAACTCAGCAAAAAAAAAGAAAAGAAAAAAAGAACCACCATCTCAATTTTAACTGCTTTTCCCCCCAGCAAATTTCCTAATGTGTATATATTTGTATGAACATCCAAATTACACGTACACATTACACGTGGTTTTGCACTGCAAGTACGATCAGCTATTCTTGCTGTTTCCTTGTAGCATTTTCTTAGGCGTCTGACATTACAGACACTGCAGTTTATTGCTCTGTCCATATCTGCAGTCCTCATGCCTCCCTGCAGCAGGACTATGGCACGTTCACACAGGTGATCAGGGACCCTGTGCATCTTTCTCCTGGTGTTTTTCAGAGTCAGTAGAAAGGTCTCTTCAGTGTCCTAAGATATTGTCACAGTATTGCCTACCGCCTGTAAACTGTTAGTGTCTTAAGGACTGTTCCACAGGTATGCACCAATTATGCGCAATAATTGTTCATGGTTAATTAAAGAAGCATGAAAAACATTGTTGAAACCCTTTTCAATAAATATCTGTAAAGCTTATCATGAATGATGTTTCATTTTTATATTAATAGAAGGATTTCTTTATTTATGGTTCACTCTCTGGTGTGTTAGCAGGCTTCTCTTGTCTTTAAAGGTCTTCCCACACTCCGGGCAGAGGAACGGCCTTTCTCCCGTGTGAGTGCGCTCGTGCACTTTGACTTGTGACGTCTGTTTGAAGCCTGTGCCGCAGATGGAGCAGGTATAAGGCTTTTCTCCCGTATGTACTCTCTGATGTATCCTAAGCTCCGCAGCCCTGCGGAAGCTCTTTCCACACTCAGAGCAAGGATGAGGTCGTGCTTCACTGTGAGTGTTCACGTGCATTTTCAGCTCATATGAACGGCGGAAGCACTTTCCACATTCAGTGCAAGAATAGGGCTTCTCATCCGAGTGAGCGCGCTGGTGACTCCTCAGTAAATACATATGAGTAAAGGCCTTTCCACAATCAGTACAATGATAATGCTTCTCTCCTTTGTGACATTGCTGGTGCTCTTTAAGTTGACAGAGCACACCGAAAGCTTCACTACAGATGCCGCAACTAAACTGTTTCTTTTCTGACTCAGGGGGCTGGTGCTCTTTTAGTCTCCTGCTGTCAGTGAATGTTTTTCTGCACACAGTGCATGAATAAGGCTTTTCTCCTGTGTGAATGCGCTTGTGTGCGATCAAATTGGCATGTCCCTTGAAGCGCTTCTCGCACACGGGGCACGCGTAAGGCCTTTCTCCTGAATGAACGCGCCTGTGGACTTTAAGTCCGCCCAGCTGGCAGAACGTCTTCCCGCACTCTTTGCACTCGTAAGGTTTTTCACCAGTGTGAGTTCTTAAGTGAACTCGTAATGCACCGGATGTAGTAAAGGCCTTCCAGCATTGTGAGCACAGGTATGGCTTCTCTCCCGTATGAATCCTTTGGTGAATTCGTAGATCTATAAGTTGCTGGAAACCCTTGTTACAATCAGGGCAGTGATACCGTTTTTCACCTTTATGAAGTCTGCGGTGATTAGAAAAGGACCCCGACTGAGCAAAGCTCTTGCCACATTCAGAACAGTGGTAGGGTTTTTCTCCTGAATGAACACGCAGATGCACTTTTAGTTCAGAAGATGTGATGAACCTCTTGCCACATTCAGTGCAACCATGAGGCCTCTCTCCTGAATGAACTAGTTTATGTCTTTTAAAGTGAACTGATGTTTTGAAGTTTCGTCCGCATTTAAAGCAATGGTGAATTGATCTGTTAGAGCGGACTCCTGTTTTTGTGCTCTTTCTTGAGCAACTCCTTTTTCTTTTACCGGTTTCTAAGAAGAAAAAAGACAATGGGCATGTAGCATGCAGTGAGTTTAACATGAACAATAGAACATCTTACTATTAATTTCAAATAGAATTGCATTTGTTGACAACAAATCACTTCAAATAAGGCAGCCCGTTGTCTTTTGAAATTAACCAGTATTCAAAAGTATGGGGTCAGTAATGGTTTTTTATTTTATTATTATTACTTTTATTTAGCAAGGACACAATAAATTGACCAAAAGTGATAGTAAAGTAATTATTTCGAATAAATGCTTTTGAACCCTCTAACAATAAATCAGTGATGAAACTGTTGAATGGTACTGTAGGCTATATTGACAACACTTCAAGTTAGTGGTTCTCAAATGGTTTTGCTTCAGGATCAAGATGTTTATCCCACAAAAGTAAACAAAAATATATATATATATTTTTTTTTACAATGTATTAATATTAACAATAAAATAAATTGAATTAAATTAAAAATACAATTACACAAATTATTACCATGATCATAGCTGAACAGGATTTTTTCCCACAACAATTTTTTTGTTAAACATCAGAAGAAGAGTGATTTACCAGCCCAATGGGCTAAATTTTACTTTAGTATTAGCCGTATTAATAATGTGAAATATGAGTTTCCACCAAAATAACATACAGTTTGGTTGGACACTTTGATTTCAACAAGAAAAAATATTGTCCTGCTGTCTGTGATTGTAACAGACGTATCAGACAATTGCTCATTCTTAAATGGATTTCAGGCAGTCATGGCATAGCTTATGCTTACAAGTGAAGTAATATCCTGTTAATTATTACTACTATATAATCTCTTAAAGAGTACAGTACACATCCCTCTAGTCTAAAGCAAATTCACTGTACAGATTTATTGTGGCAAGTTGTGGAAGAGCCCAACCTAAATGGGATTTTATTCATGGTGGTGGCTTCTGTAAAATGGGAACACAGATTTGTTGTTTGACCGTTTTACCTTGCTTTGGGACTCCAGCCTCTTCCCTATCTGTGAGCATGGTTCTTGAATCCTGGAGGAGTGAATCCGGGTTGGCTGGACACATGTCAGAGGCTTCCTCATCCTTAACATCAGCATCTTTTTTTAACTCCACACAAATGCCAAACACACTGGGTTGACCACAAGGAGGTGGGCTTGGATCTGGCTTCTCTTCACTCACCTTAATCACTAGATGTAATTAGATACAAAAACATATTACATATACATAACAATGATGACGTGATTTCTTAACTATCGGGACAGGCTTACTCACAGTGCTCTTGGTGTCCAGATGGGTTCGTTAGTATCTCTATTGCCGCCAGAAGAACATCCATGCCTTGTATTACTTTCGGTCCGTCAAATAGTAAAATGCATTAATCTTTTCTGAAGCAGGTGCATATGCTCCAATGGACCGCACAGATTCTTAAAAAGTTTCTAACAGTAAGTTAACATTTTAATCAACGTTACAGTAACGTTATTGACACAAGCTCCGGAATTACAGGTGAAAATTTTGCTGCCCAGTGAGTGCAGTAGCCTACCTAACGTTACAGCATGACAGTGATGATCACTTCAGCGCTGCTTCAGTCGCCGCACATCGACTACTACAAGTTCAATACTCATTTATGGCGTTAAACACAAGATCGAACAGACACGAAGTACACAAAGATCGAGGATCGTCTTGAAGGTGTAAATGTTTTTTTAAAATGTACTTCCTACTTCCGCATTAAGGGTAATGTCTCTGCGGATTCTCGTAAACCTGCTGGTTTACAGTTGTAGTCAGTGGTGCGTTTCTCCCACCGTTAGCCGACTATAATTGTCTCAAGTTCCGTTGATCTTTGTAGGTAACAACTTGCGAACATAGTTGCTTTTGGAAAACGCACACCAGTTATGATCAGACAGAGCATTTCTGCCAGGTTTTCTACTAAAAGTTATAGGACTTTTTACGATATTATTCAAGTTAAATAAATATTAGTATAAAAAAAAAAAGGTGTGATGCCTATCAGTATCAATCAGATGATACGCTACAGCAGTGTTTCCTAAATGGATCAACGACACTTACAATGCAATGCCTCTAAATTCATTCCCATTTTGTGCCCAGGGGGCGGCAGTATACTTAAATGAGAAAACGATTGCTGTTGCACCAGAGAAGAAGACGTTTGTTTGAATCCTCCACGATTTTTACAAAACTAGAAAGGCAGCTGCTGGTTTGTGTTTTTAATTGCCTGCAGGAGGCGTGTCTTGGCTCAAATACACTAGGCTTGGCTTGTACGAACGTCACATTTTCCACATAAATAAGCAAAAAACAAACAAACATAAAACTGTTTTTCAAAGGTGACAAGCTTAAAAATACATTCATAAAATGTGAGCATATTCGCCATGAGCCATCAGTCCACCTGCTACTACCGCTACCGTCGATCACGTGATCAACAGCAGCCTTGGCGCTACCGGAAGCCGCGCGGCGCGCTCTGGGTTCTGCCGTGTTTCTGTGGGGCTGCAAGCGTCTTCAATGTGGATCACTACATGGCGGTAACGCGGAACACTGCGGTAATGATGATTACCTAACGTGTTTACCTAAATATAAAAATAGTTTTAACATCTCCGTGGTTATAGTTAGCACAGGTGAAATTAGTCGCAATAAGCCTCTTACTGTTTCAATATATCTCGAGTCGTGTGTACACGAGGCCTGCATGAAGGCTCGTTAGCCTCTGTTCATTGCTAACTAGGCTAGCAGCAAATTGCTATGGCGCTTATTTCAGAATTCTCTAGTATTTACCATATATTACAAAGCGGCTACCGTTTGTTTAAGACGCATATATATGAATCCTGCACCGCTTGACTAAATCACTGTATCTAAAAGCTGTAAGTCAGCTAGGATGTTTGCTGCTATAATTTACTAGCACAAGCGCGCCACTGCCGTGTCTTCAACCTCTCTTTGTTGATATATAGCCAGTCTGAAGGTGCTAAAACTCTCAGTTCACTTTAGTGATGATTGTGTGTTTACGTTAAGCCAGAAAGACCACCAAAACCAAACGCAAATGAAGGTTTCTATGAGTGGTCCAGTTTTGTAATGTTTCTTGTAAGATTTTTATGGGAACATTGTTTTCAGTACGAATAATACTGGCTCGTGAATCAGTTTTATGTTAGATTCTTAGCAGTTTGCATCTTGCAGAAGAAATGATCTAGTAGTTGGATTGAGCATGAAGAAAGTGCATTGTGTTAGCATATTTCTGCCAGGAAAGACAATATACTGTATTATAATGACTACTAGCAGTTTCTTAAAGGGATAGTTCCCCCACAATAAAATTTGTTTAATGTTGCTGCTAACTGTTTGACAGACTTTCTCCTGTGGAACACAAAAGGAGATGAATTGAAAAAGTAATTGGTGATTGAGGCCTTAACCTTTTGTTTTCCATGGAAGAAAGTAAGACAGCTAACGTTATCCCTTTAATAGCTTCATCTCATTGCACTTGAACGTTGATTTAAATTATGCTATATGCGTTTCCATGAACCACAGATCATTGTTAAATTGTGAGTGCTTTGCCAGCAACTCTACACGGGCTTCCCGATCCTGGTTGGCACAGTAAGGTTCGCCTCATAGGTAAGCTGCAGAATTGGTCCTTTGTCTAATTGTATAACTTGAATACCTTTGGTTTCTTTCTTTATTTGTTTTGAGATTGTAGAAGTCATAAGTTAACATATGCAGATGCTAAGTAGACTCACTATCTAGTCTCAATACAACTTGAATATGTGCCTTTTTATTCTTATTTTATTCTTATATGTCCATTCTCAGTGAGGCAAAGGTCTGATGATGGAGAATGGACAAGGCACAGGTGCAAAGCTTGGATTACCGCCTCTTACTCCGGAGCAGCAGGAGGCGCTACAGAAGGTAATAATAGTTCTCTATTGTTTTACTTTTTTTTTTTTTTTACTTTTTATCTTTGTTGGAGACAAGAGGGGGGAGGGGGTCAGTACAGGTCATGGGCCAAACTCCAACCTGCATCACCTGCTCCAGTGTGTCAAGAGCTTGCGTACTACTGCTGTGCCACAGCTTCATCTAATAATAGATTCATAATTAAGAGTCAAGGCCACAGGATGCTTCTGCATAAGTTGGATTGGAGCTTTTTCATTTTAAAGGTTGGTACACATTTTTTGTAGGATTCCTTTTTACCAAACTTGACCACTGTTAATCAGCAACTAATTCTGTTCGACCTTTGCGTTGAAAGAATTCTCTGCAAACAAGCATGTGCAGTGCACCATTATGGTGAATTGTCAGTGGCTACGTTTACATGCAACCAAATAATCCGTTAGTAATTGGACTGAAGGCTCAATCCGACAGAAAGCCTTCATGTAAACACCTTATCGATCCGATTGAGCTAATTAAATTTCGATCGGATTGAAAGGGGTGGTTTATTCCTTTTCTAATCTGATCGAGAGGACATGTAAACACTTGATCGGATTGAAAACCGAAACTGAAAGGACTGCGCACGTGCAATGACGTTGAAATGGCAAAATTACATGTAACACGCTGAATGAGCTGTTCTTCCTGTTGAATAAAGTGTCATATAAATGAGTGTCCCGTCATTCTAAAATTCTCCTTTCCCTCAGCGACTGTGAAGTGGAGCAGGACAACGTCCCACCAGTCCTTGTTTCGGATCCACAGACAACTGTTTTTGGACATGGGAAGGGGCATTTTTACTGTGTGATAAGTGATGCTGTGTGCGGGACAGCAAAATGGTTAATATGCTCATTGTCTCCAAATTATGACCAGAAAAGGATAAATATTAAGTCTGCTGTTTAAAACAAATAAAGAACCAATGTAGGAGAATGGTTATTATGGGCAAACAGCAGGGAACTCTGTATATTCGTGCAGTGTGCGCAAGTCAAAAAATCTATCCCGATTTGAAGCTCGTGACATATAAACGCGCACATCAACCCGATCACGTTTAGCGTTCTTGTAAACACTACATTCAGATTCATCAATTGGAATGAATTCAGTCTGATTGAAACAAAAGTTGTGCATGTAAACGAAGCCATTGTAGTAATAAGCACACAAAATATGTAGCACATATGGGAAAACTTGTGCATTTGGAATGATATAGTAAATAGCTACTCTTAAAGGGATAGTTCACCCAAAATTTAAAATTAGCCCATGATTTACTCACCCTGATTTACCCTAGCCCATGTGAGCCATTAACTCACATTATAAAGCTTGGAAGAGCCAGGACATTTTTTAATATAACTCTGATTGTATTTGTCTGAAAGAAGAATGTCATATACACCTAGGATGACTTGATGCTGAGTAAATCATGGGGTAATTTTCATTTTTGGGTGAACTAACCCTTTAAAACTCACCAGCCTCCTTGCTTAATTTGTGTTCTCTTTTTAGGCTAAGAAGTATGCAATGGAACAGAGCATCAAGAGTGTTTTAGTGAAACAGACCATCGCCCACCAGCAGCAGCAGCTCACTAACTTGCAGGTGAGCTGATACGATGATCTGAATATGTAGAATGCTTTAAATGTATTAAATGTTGCTTTCTTGTCTGAGAAAATTTACAGAATTGATGCATCTGATTTTGTCAAACCAGTAGTGTAACTAAAACCACATGGTGTACCCACTGGCATGTCATGTAAAGGGTTCATTGTCTTTTCAGCATTATAAATCCTACAGAAGTCTGCAAAAAGGAATTAATATTTCATACTTACATCTTATAAAATATTGGGTGCTATTTTATTTATACATTAGGATTCATGAATAATCATGACATTTTAAGTGATCACTCTTTTTAAACGACATGATATCTGTAAGAACAACTCATGTAAGCTGTGTGAAATTGATAATGGCAAGTTTTTGACCTTCAGGAAGTCCCTTCAGTTTTTCCCACACATCACAAGTTTTGTGAATGCTCTTTTTTTTCTTTCTTTTTTTTTGTCTGATTAGCCTCAGGATTAGACTGAAACACTACACTGGAACTCATCATGCATTATTTGTTTGAGGTCTGGTATTTCTGGGACTCATACTTGTTACTACCACACCTAGATTAAGTGTTTGTTTAAATGTATCTATGAATCAAGAAATTGGACGTAGTACTGCATGCACTGCACTTCCAAAGCAGACGTCATGATGACTGAAAAGTCAACAACAGATTGAGTTATCCAAAGGATACTTATACTCAGCTATACTTAGCCTATGCTCAGTTTATTTCTTGGAAAATCTGAGCAGCCTACTTGTTGCCTTTGTTGAAAGCAATGCCTGTTAGTGTCTCTGTTGCTTTAACTGTGAAATGTTTCAGGTTTCAGTCAAATTTAAGTGGTGATTTAAAGAGGTGGGCAGGGTTTAAAGTTGAGTTCGGAGGCATTGACCACCAGTCAGAGAGACTGTCTGGAATACTATGTCTGTCTTCAAAGGATAAAAGAGATATCTAACCTTTTTCAGCACTTTTCCATCTTTACTGTGTTTCAGATGGCAGCAGTGACAATGGGCTTTGGAGATCCTCTCTCATCTTTACAATCGGTCAATAGATTAATTAACTTATTTACTTTCTGTACGCATTTTGGAATAATGACCGTTACCCTTCTTTAACCGGCATTGGCCTGATACACTAGACATTGCAGCAGCATATTTAAAAAGCAGACTTGGCTTTGTGGTGAATGAAATGTTTGTTTTTGGTCACCCATTTCATTAAGCAGGATGCAAGATGACACAACATGAACTACCTCCATAAACTGACTGTACTGTTTCAGTGTTAATGAATGCCATGGGAGCTGTTTTAAATAACAGGAACATGATGATATAGGTCATTATAGAGTGTTTTAATATGACAATTACACAGGACACTTCTAATTTACTGACAATCCTTCCCATATTTGCCATTCTGAATCACTGCATGGCCACCTGTGTGTGTGCGCAACCTCATTTAACTGGTCATTGATTGAAGTTTATTTCTCAACCTGAAGCTCCATTTTTGTCACAAGAAATCTTATGGGGATTGTGTGTTGTGAATGGTGTGGATGATCCATTTCTCCTTTGTGAATATGCTGTGGCATATAATTGTCATCTTTGTCTGCTGAAAAAGAGGGATAGCGGTCACTACGACAATCCAAATTGAATCTGCCTAAACTTTGAGCCTTGTGTGTAATCGTATACTTTCGTCATGTGACTGACATACAATTTAAAACTTGAATGATAAATGATTAAAGAATGATAAATGTGTTTGGTGTAAAAAAAAAAAAAAATTAAAAAAAGTGTAAAATAGATTAGATTATGCTGATTCTCCCTCAACAGTGATCTGATATGTAAGTCCAAAAGCTCACCTCATGAAAAGAGAACTGATTTCACATCAGCTCATTATGCAGGGTATTTAGTTGTGCTAAGGGGTTACTTTGAAATGTTAACTATTTAGGCTATCAGTATTCTTGGATAGAATTCAGGTTAGTTTTAACGCTACATGTTTTAGTCTGCAAGCACACACGCTAATTTAGGAACGTGCAAGCAGCACTCTCGAAATGGTAAGAAGGGGCTGTGCCACATGTTCCTAATTCACGATGCTGTGCTTGTCGTTAATGGTAAGTGATGCAAGTAATGAGTAAGCATAGAGGACCAAAGGAAGTGGAAACTAGCACTAAAACAGAAGCTAAAAAAATCTTTAATCCCTTGCTATATTTGATCTCATTGTTTTTGGTGCTTTGTTTTTCCCGTTTTTTATTCAGTAGCCAATATTCTCTCCTGTTGTCTCTTCCTTTCATGACCACCAGGTGGCAGCACAGAGGCAGAGAGCTCTGGCCATCATGTGTCGTGTGTATGTGGGCTCCATTTATTACGAGCTGGGGGAGGATACCATCCGGCAGGCCTTCGCCCCCTTTGGTCCCATTAAGAGCATTGATATGTCCTGGGACTCTGTCACCATGAAACACAAGGTATGCTTTTAGAGTCTAGAACATTTCTGAGTTGTATTTTTTCCAAAATCTGCTGAATTAAATAATACATTTGCAAATAGACAATGTAGAATATATGTAGTAGTGCTACACATTATATGAATGTGTTTAGTGTGGGTCAAGACTTTGGAAACATTACTATTTCGAATGTTTTTGAAAAGTCTTTCTGAGCAAAAAGTCATCAAGCCTGTATTTATTTGATCAAAGATACAGAAAAAAAATTATTATTGTGAATTATTATTATTATTATTATTATTATTATTACAATTTAAAATAATTATTTGAATAAACTTTGAAATATAATTTATTTCTGTGATGCAAAGCTATTTTTTTTTAGCCATTACTCCAGTCTTCAATTACATGATCCTTCAGAAATCATTCTAATATGCTGATATGTTACTCTAGAAACATTACTTATTACTATCAATGTATTTCACAAATAATATTTTTGTGGAAACCGTGATACATTTTTGCAGGATTCTTTGATAAATACTTAAAAATATATATTTTTTAAAATATAAATCTTTTGTAACATTATAAATGTCTTTACTGTTATTTTCTGATCAATTCAATGCATCCTTTCAGAATAGAAGTATTTATTTCAAAAGCAATTACTGACCCCAAACTTTTGAATTGAATAAAAGCAAAATGTATTTAATTTATTATGAGAGATTTTTATTTTATTTTTATTTCTGTGAGTATGGTGGATATGACCCATACAAACTTTAGTGAAATTCACCCTACCGTGAAAGGTAGGAAGCATGTAAACATTGTACACATTGGAAATTCTGTCACAGGGCTTTGCCTTTGTTGAGTATGAAGTTCCTGAAGCAGCTCAGCTGGCCTTGGAGCAGATGAACTCAGTCATGCTGGGTGGGAGGAACATTAAGGTGGGTTCCAAACAGGACAATCAATCTAAAACTCCTGTTTAAACAGCTCTCTGACAGTGAGCTATTTTTTTCTGATTTGTTGCTTTTGTGTTTGCAAGATGCAGAGAAGCTGTCAGTAGACTTACTTTAGCTCTGCCAGTACCTGTTGTGTGTGTGTGTGTGTGTGTGTGCTTGTGCACTACTTAGGTGCTCTCCTCTTCATGTGTGTTTCTGTCCTCTAACCTGAATGTGAGCGTATGTGATGTCATGCTTCTATACTGTCATACTGTTTGTTTTCGGAGCTCATTTTCTCTAGGAGCTGCAGAAAGAATTGTTCGTTTGAGGCAGGCTCTTCTCTGTCTGGGATGTGCTGATGATGGGCTGCGCCTGGCTGGTGTTTGCTTGGCCGCCCCAACTGCAGTACAGATGCCACCAAATAAAAAACAAACTGTTTTTTAACAATCACAGACACATATTAGTGATCAAACATTAATCAACCATTTATTGTCCTTTAACACATCTATGATCTCTTAGTGACTAGACAAGAATTAGCTATTGTTAAAGTGCTCTCCTATTTCTTTGCCTTTGTTAAAAAAAAAAAATAAAAAAAATTGATTTTATTTTAAGCTTTCAAAACAACAGATATAAAGGTTATCATAGAATGCATTTTCCACACACTCTTGTATGTAAATTTCTAGCATAGTGAAAATGTCTTCTGATAACTTTATTAGTTTGAGGGCTGAGCTACATTAAAGTTTATCTTATACTGTACTTAAGTTCTTTTTTAGACTGGTAGTGTAGTTTTTCCCCATTCTTCCCTTTCTCAACCACGTGCATTAACATACACACGCACACACTCATTCCTTTATACACTTCCACTTAGTGGCCATTGTGCTGGTATGTGTACTGTAGGTGGGGCGGCCAAGTAACATTGGACAGGCGCAGCCTATCATTGACCAACTGGCAGAGGAGGCACGTGCCTTCAACCGAATCTATG
This sequence comes from Abramis brama, assembly GCF_963993115.1. Lineage (NCBI taxonomy): Eukaryota > Metazoa > Chordata > Actinopteri > Cypriniformes > Leuciscidae > Abramis > Abramis brama. The sequence continues at coordinate 32,822,681 of NC_139965.1, forward strand.
TTGCCTCTATCCACCCTGATCTATCTGACGAGGACATCAAGAGCGTCTTTGAGGCCTTCGGAAAGATTAAAAGTTGCATGCTGGTGCGGGAACCCACCACGGGAAAGCACAAGGGCTACGGATTTATTGGTGAGCTGCTCTAGTAAGCATTGTAAACACTGTGTGGAGATTGAGTCATTGCTGTATGTTGTACTACTGTACAACTGTGAATTAAATTCCACAGTGTTCCAGCATCATGCTTATGAAATGTCTTTCCAGATCCAGATATTTCCAGTGAAGTTCACTGAGTTGTGCCATGCTCTTTACCTAGAGATGGCAAGTTAAAATGTGAATGGTTACAAAACACTTATGTATGTACAGATTTAGAGACATTAGAAAGATGCTAGCAGCGTTTTCCTTTCAATTACAAGTACATCAACTAAAGGAAAATGGTGCAAGAAAGAACAAAATGTGTTGACAGATTCAAGAAATGTATGAAAACAAAAGCCTAAATTGAGGAACTGGTCTGTCCATTTCATCATGGGTAGAATACGATAAGCCTCAGTCATCGCTGGATGCCGTCTCATCTATGAACCTGTTTGACCTTGGAGGTCAGTACCTAAGAGTGGGGAAGGCTGTTACCCCTCCCATGCCTCTCTTGACACCTATGACCCCTGGAGGTCTGCCCCCTGCTGCAGCTGTGGCGGCTGCTGCTGCCACCGCCAAGATCACTGCCCAGGTGAGAATTCAATAAGGGTAACGCATATTTTGGAAATTTGGTAGATTTCAGAATTATATGCTAATGCATTTACAGCTGCACATGGTTAAACATTTTGAACAATCTCTTGTGTATGTTGTGTTACTGTGTCTATTTGCTCACCAAACTAGATCAGACTGAAACCAGGATTTGAAATTGGGGATTTCATATTTGTTATTGTTTTAATGCATTTACAGGAGGCTGTTGCTGGAGCAACAGTGCTGGGTTCTCTTGCTTCACCAGCACACATTCTCAGTCAGCAAATGGGACTTCCACAGGCTGTACTGGCTGCCCAGGCCCCAGGCATCATCACAGGTCTGAAAAAGTCAATGAACAGTGATCTTTGACTACTTTTATTGGCCTAATGCAGTTTAAATTGAATTCTTAACCCCCCTGATGGCCTGTTCACACCTAGATGAATGTTTGGTGCAATACACATTTTAATATGTTCAGACCAATGCAACATTTTGAGATGTTTGAGTGTTCTCTTTATATGAGAATATTAAGAAAAATGCTGGCCAACCAATAATATTCCTGCTTTTAGTCGCATGCCCAGAGCTGCTGTTGCTGTTACATAAAATTACTACTTGGTGGCGCTGTGTTGGTGTGAGCAGGCATTGAATTGATACATATTCAAGGGGTACCATTACAGCATCTTATTAACAGCTTTCAACTTTCAGAATCATGAAAATATAGCTGGATGAAATTGTCACAAAAATGAAAGCTTATAAAGCATTTAAATCTGTACTAAAATTGTTCTCTGAAGAGAGAATTGAATCTTAACTGAATAATTCTCGTTAATCCATTTGATAGGTGTGACACCTGCTCGCCCCACTCTCCCTGTAGTCCCCCAGGTTGGTTTGGTCAACCCAGTACTAGCATCCCCACCAGTCACAATATCTGCTTCTGTGGGAACACCAACATCTACAGCTCAAACACATACAGAAGTCAAGAGAGAGGAAGACAACAGGCGGCCTGAAGAAGATCCGAGTGCGCCAGTTGGAAATGGACAGGACAGTGAACTGGAGCAGCTAAGTGTCAGTGCAAGTGGAGGAAAACAAATGGTCATACAGTCAAAGGTTAGACAGCATCCCAAAATTCAAATTCTGTCATTAATTACTCACCCTCATGTCGTTCCAAACCCGTAAGACTTTCGTTCATTTTCAGAACACAAATTAAGATTTTTTTGGTGAAATCTGAGTTTTCTGTCCCTCCATAGACAGCTACGCAACTACCACTTTGATTCTTCAAAAAGTTAATAAAGAGATCGTAAAACTAATTCATATGAATTGAGCGGTTTTGTCTGAAGAGACTAGCGCTTTATATGATGAACATATTGAATTTAGGCTTTTATTCACAAATAAACATTGATAGACGAACATAAACAGAAGCTCAACCGAACCTGCTTGATGTGAGAACAAACCTCATTGGTTCATCGATCTCTTTATGAACTTTTTGAAGCATCAAAGTGGTAGTTGTAGCTGTCAATAGAGGGACAGAAAGCTCTCAGATTCCATCAAAAAGATCATCATTTGTGTTCAGAAGATGAACTAAAGTCTTACGCATTTGGAAAGACATGGGGGTGAGTAATTAATGACACAATATTTTTGGGTGAACCAACCCTTAAAAGATTATAGACACAATTGTAAAAGCAAGTTAAGAGCAGTAATTCAGAAGTGACTCTTTACAGGTTACAATTTTAAAAATTACTTAAGTTTGCATCATGCTAATTTTTGAGCACTACTTGGGAGGCATTGAATGAATAAATCAGAAATTTATACAAGAAGCCAAGTTTAAAATGTTAATCATATAAGTTTAATCCTTTTTTTCTATCTCTCTTTGCCCACATTCAGTCAACAGTTATGGTGCTACGCAACATGGTGGGCCCAGAGGACATTGACGATGACCTGGAAGGCGAAGTGATGGAGGAATGTGGGAAGTACGGTGCTGTTAATCGGGTTATCATATACCAGGAACGACAGGGTGAGGAGGACGATGCTGAGATAATAGTGAAGATCTTCGTGGAGTTCTCTGATGCTGATGAAATGAACAAGGCCATCCAAGCTCTCAACAACCGCTGGTTTGCAGGTCGCAAGGTTGTTGCCGAGTTGTACGATCAAGAGCGTTTTAATAACAGTGACCTCACTGCATAAGACTGTCCCGAAATGGCCACTGGCCCTGTTTCTTGGCACTCAAACTTACCCAGCTTTCCTCACTGCTGCTTGAGATCCGGGCCTCTTTGAAACTTGTAATTATTTTTTTATTGATGTTGATAGTAATAATATTATTGGAAAAATCCCAATGGTGGGATTTAGCTTAGGACAAAAAAACATGCTCCTCATACATTTACTTTGTGTCACCTACTGTGAAAGACTTGCATTTTTTTTAACAGTCATTATTTGCAGGGTTTTGTTTTCTAAATTTGAAGAAAAGATACAATTTTCCCCATTACCACCCCCTTTTTCTTTGTCTTTTTTTTTTTACACAAATGGCAACTTTTTCTCCACTGACATTGTGTTCAGATTCTAAACATTGTGTTGGTGACATTGGTTCTGGCTTTACCAAAACAATAAATTTGTCTAATATGCAGTGTTGTCCCGTCATTTATATGGATTGTTGGATCACGACATAAATGCTTGGAGGATTTTTTTGGTGGTATAAATATAATTTATTCTGAAGCAATATTCTCATCAGTGTTGATATAATACAATTTAAAATGCTAAACTAAAGTTAAATGGCACATATTATGCCCCTTTTCACAATATGTAAAATAAGTCTCTGATGTCCCCAGTGTGTATGTGAAGTTTTAGCTCAAAATACCCAACAGATTATTTGTTACAGCGTGTTTAAATTGTCACTTTTGGGGGCTGAGAAAAACGCGCCGTTTTAGTGTGTATCCCTTTAAATGCAAATGAGCTGATGCTGCCGAACAGAAGGCGGAGCTTCACGAGCTCGCACTCAGAGTCGGACAATAATGCCCACAGGCACAGAGCCAGAAGAGTTCAGATGCAAAAGCCTCTTAAGTGCTATCTGAAATTTTCTTTTAGAATGATAGTTTTTATCAAGCTTGTATATTTAAGTTAGGTAAATTAATAGGTAATTTTCATTGCCATTTAAGTGAAATTACTGAACTTAAATATACGAGCTTGATAAAAATTATCATTCTAGAAGAAAATTTCAGATGGCACTTAGAGGCTTTTGCATCTGAACTCTTCATATGCTGTATGCAGAACAAGTATAGTTTAGTTTAATTACGGTTATAATTAATGATGTTTATTGTAATTAAACCAATAGTATCCAGCTGCAGCCCCTCAGCGCCCACACACATTTTAGGGCAGGGGGCGGAGTTATTAAAACATAACACCATGGCGAAGAGAGCACGGTGAGTTGTTAACAATTTGTTTGTCTTCTGAACTAAATACCGATTATGTGTATGTATTTCACATTTTATTACTCCCGCGCTGTGTGGGAAGCTTACATTTGTTTTCATCCTTAATCCTTTTCAGAGTTTGTTGGACAGTTCAATTAGGCTACTTTTTAGATTGGGTGTTATAAATGGGATTTGCGATGAAGCAACTTTATTATTGTTTTAATGGTAAGACTTTACAATAAGGTTTCATTAGTTAACTGCTTTGGTTAACATGAACTAAGAATGAACTGCACGTCTACAGCATTTATTAATCTTTGTTAATTTCAACTTTTACTAATAGGTAAATCAAAGGTTGTAGGCCTATTTGTTAACATTAGTTAATGCACTGTGAATTAACATGAACAAACAATGAACAGCTGGATTTTTATGATCGAAGATTAACAAAGATTAATAAATATAGTATAACGTATTGCTAATTGTTTGTGTTAGGTAACACATTAACTAGTGTTAAGTTAACCTTATTGTTAAGTGTTAGGATACACATATATATACACATATATATATATATATATACATATATATACATACATACATACATACATACATACATACATACATACATACATACATACAGTAGGCCTACTGTGCAAAAGTCTTAGGCACGTTATTTTTTTTCACCCCAGAAAAATGGTTTTAAGCCAGTTATTTAGGCCTATTTCTTTTGCTGTTGTGTGTCAGTAGGAAATATCAGCTTACATTTCCAAACATTCCTTTTGCGATTAATTGTAATAATCCAGTGAGATTTTTGGATGCACAAGGAGTCTGACAACAGAAGCTATGTGTGTATATACAGATTCTTTATATTTCCATCTTAAAGTATGACTTTCCAAATATAAGGAGATGGTGGGCAATAATTCTAAGAGTTTTGTCTGAAAGGCATCTCCTTATTTCTCTCCAGCTCACACTACATCACACCCTATCCCAACCAATATATCAGACAAAAAATGTGTGTTACAGGAAAGAAAACCTCCAAACCAAGGAGATGTGAAGAACAAGCTACATCCAGCAGCAGTGAGGTATTTGTCAGTATATGTGTTATTGCAAATATTACATTTATATGAAATATTAAAACTTAATTTTTCTTTGCCATTTTATAATGAAGGAACTCCCAATAATCAGACATATGAAATTGGCTGTGCAATGGATACAGTACATTCAACAGATGTGTTAAGGGGCCACCGTGGAAGAGCTTCTTTTCCTCAAAATGGAAGAGGACAAGGAAATGGCCCTCCGAAATCTCATGAACCTGTTGGATGATTCCAAAGAGCCCTTTACATTTTGTTTTCATTTAGGGATGACATGGGTGCTTCTCAATTCTTATTTGTGCATCCTCGTTTCCTTTCCTCGCGTCTCAGCTCCACCCCCTGTAGGGTGCGAGGGAAGGCTGCAAGGAAAGAAAATGAGAACGGAAGAATCGAATGAAAGCTTTTTTAAACATTGGAATAATTGATCACTCGAGCGTCACTTCATAGTCATCAGCAGCGCTCAAAGGATCTGCCCTTATGTTGTATTAGTTTGGTTATTTAAGAAATTCATAATAAATAATAATAAAGCAAAGATACCCTGTTGAAATATGTGAGATGAGTGTTTATATAAACTGCAAAGGTAAAGTATAAATTAAACTGATTGTGACCGATGTGTAGAGGGAGGAGAATTTATACGAGCGTCACGTTTAGTCAATAAAGCTCTTCCGCATAGGATACACCTGTGCATCCTCGCTCCTCACTCCTTGATCCTTGCGGTGCAATTAGAGAATTGAGATGTCCTTCAAGATGGCTGAGCTCAATCGGTTTCCGGGTCATAGGAAGCACTCATGAAGTCTTTTTTGGAAGAATGCAATTAGGCCTAAATAATAGGACTGAAAGGTAAACTGTTCTTTTCAAGAGTGTTAAGTTGGTAAATGTCCTATTTATTATTATTATTATTATTATTATTACATATTACAAGTATACATGTGTAAAAAAAAAAAATTATAAGTTTGTTCTATTATTTGTTGAAATGCCTTGGCAGTAAGATTTCATTTGTTTACATTAGTTAATGCCTTAACTAACATGAATTAACAATGAACAATGTATTTTATTAGCCTTTGTTAATGAAAATGTTTATATTCATGTGTTCAGTGTATTAACTAATGTTAACAAATACAAATTTTGATATTATAATGTATTAGTAAATGTTGAGATTAACTAAGATTAATAAATGCTGTAGTTCATTGTTATCTACATTGTCATCTGACTACTCTGACTACTAAAAGTAGGCTATATTTGGCATCAAATATCCATACTCTGTCTTTTAAGTATTTGTTACAAAATGAACATGAAGTGAATATTATCTCATAATAGCGGTCAAAAACTAATAATATTACATTAGTTAATGAAATGAACATGTTGTACATTGTTTAAAATGAATATCAACAAATAATCACCGTCCCGGTACCGGGACGCCTAAGTTTACTGCACTATATTACTATTCAATCCTAATCTAATTATGACAAACTATATATCGTTGGAAAGGTCTAAGACTCCTAAATAGATATTTTGGCACTGTTTTTGTTACAAATTATGTAGGAACAAAAATAGATTAATTTATGACAAGAGTGCACTTCAAAAAATCTACATCATAACAGGAGTTCTGGCCTTAAAAAATTATAAAATAATATTATCCTCTAAAAAGTACTAATATATATATATATATATATATATATATATATATATATATATATATATATATACACTGCTCAAAAAAAATTAAAGGAACACTTTGAAAACACATCAGATCTCAATGGGGAAAAATATCATGCTGGATATCTATACTAATATGAACTGGGTAATGTGTTATGAACAAAAGGATGCCACATCGTTTGATGGAAATGAAAATAATCAACCTACAGAGGATTGAATTCAAAGACACCCCGGAAATCTAAGTGAAAAAATGATGCAGCAGGCTTGTCAATTTTGCTGAAATTTCATTGCAGCAACTCAAAATGGTTCTCAGTAGTTTGTATGGCCCCCACGTGCTTGTATGCATGCCTGACAACGTCGGGACATGCTCCTACTGAGACGACGGATGGTGTCCTGGGGTATTTCCTCCCAGATCTGGACCAGCGCATCACTGAGCTCCTGGACAGTCTGAGGTGCAACCAGGTGATGTCAGATGGACCGAAACACAATGTCCCAGAGGTGTTCTATTGGATGTAGATCAGGTGAGCGTGGTGGCCCTTCAATGGTATCATTCCTTCATCCTCCAGGAACTGCCTGCATGCTCTCGCCACATGAGGCCGGGCATTGTTGTGCACCAGGAGGAACCCAGGACCCACTGCACCAGCATAGGGTCTGACAATGGATCCAAGGATTTCATCCCAATACCTAATGGCAGTCAGGGTGCCATTGTCTAGCCTGCAGAGGTCTGTGCGTCCCTCCATGGATATGCCTCCCCAGACCCTCACTGACCCACCACCAAACCGGTCATGCTGAACGATGTTACAGGCAGCATAACATTCTCCACGGCTTCTCCAGACCCTTTCCTGTCTGTCACGTGCTCAGGGTGAACCTGCTCTCATTTGTGAAAACCACAGGGCACCAGTGGCGGACCTGCCAATTCTGGTGTTCAATGGGAAATGCCAATCGAGCTCCCTGGTGCTGGGCAATGAGCACAGGGCCCACTAGAAGACGTTGGGCCCTCAGGCCACCCTCATGAAGTCTGTTTCTGATTGTTTGGTCAGAGACATTCACACCAGTGGCCTGCTGGAGGTCATTTTGTAGGGTTCTGGCAGTGCTCATCATGTTCCTCCTCGCACAAAGGAGCAGATACTGGTCCTGCTGATGGGTTAAGGACCTTCTACCGCCCTGTCCAGCTCTCCTAGAGTAGCTGTCTGTCTTCCTGGAATCTCCTCCATGCTCTTGAGCCTGTGCTGGGAGACACAGTAAACCTTCTGGCAATGGCACGTATTGATGAGCCATCCTGAAGGAGCTGGACTGCCTGCGCAACCTCTGTAGGGTCCAGGTATCGCCTCATGCTACCAGTAGTGACACTGACCCTAGCCAAATGCAAAACTGGTGAAAAACAGTCTGAAAAGATGAGTAGGGAAAAAATGTCAGTGGCCTCCACCTGTAAAACCATTCCTGTTTTGGGGGTTGTCTCACTGTTGCCCATCTAGTGCACCTGCTGTTAATTTCATTAACACTAAAGCAGCTGAAACTGATTACCAACCCCCTCTGTTACTTAACTGACCAGATCAATATCCCAGGAGTTTAACTGACTTGATGCTATTCTCTGATTAAAAAGTGTTCCCTTTATTTTTTTGAGCAGTGTATATATATATATTATATATATATAAAAATCTTTTTTTTTTCTTCTCTAAAATATATATTTTTTATCACCTTTTTTATACATCACATATTTTAGTAGTTATCATAATTTAAGTATCATTCGAATTCATCCTGTGAAAACCGTTTTGAAATTGGACGTTGCGTTACCATAGAAACGGTACTTTTACCGGGCTCCTCCCCTTTTGGGCATCGTCATGTTTCATAATTTAGGATCAAAACCTTTTCTAATCTTGACAAAACACATTGTCAGAAAGGTCCGAGTCTCAAGGTTCCATATTTTGTGACAGAAATGATATTTGGACAGAAATGTATTAATTTGTTATGGCAGAAATTCAATTCATTGGAATGTATGTCACCCGGTGGCTATTTTTGGTATTACACATAAACAAAATCTCATGGGAACTTCAATTTGGCTTTGATTTTACAGTAATTTTAGAGTAAAAAATATTTTGTAAAATACATATTTCATAAAAAAGAAAAAATATTAAGTACAGTATATTTGATTTACTGTAAGCTTAAACTTCCATAACTTTTTCATACTTTCATTTTTTTAAGTGCTTTCACTTAAGCAATAATCTGCTGAGTGTTTTCTTTAAAACAAGACCAAACAAGTCTATATTCCAAAGCATTCTTGAATTACAACCATTTAAGTTTGAATAGTGCATTTTAACGTCCATTCTCAAAGAGGGTGAGACAGTTAAGGGGTTAAATATTGTACATATATAAATCCTATGAAATCCATGATATATCCATCAAATAGCTCGTATTATGAATCAAATAAAAGCTAAAAAAACAAAACTGGCATGACTGAAATTAGACCCGCTCTTAACCATATTTGGTTCGCCTTCACTTCCGGCCTGAAACGTGTGGTCTGGATTGTGTGTCCTGAAACGTGTGTGGGCGCTGCGGAAAATTAAACAGAAACAATCGTTAGCTACAACTAACAGTAAACAAATATATACACAGCTTTTCAGTGGGTGCTTAATAAATGGGTAAACTTTCGATCTGTTCCTGAGACTGTAAGTTGGATCACGAACAGTTGGTAGTTGGTAGGTACTGATCCATCCTCGAACGAGAGTAAAGGAGGACTGCCATGTTCATTCTTACATCCAACAACAAAACACCTCAATCACTTATAGGAGACATTCTTGTCTACAGCTCCTCTGGCGTTGAAACAATTTTGGACTGTGTACAGCTCACTCAGGGCGGGTCTATGCTTAAACTGTAGTGTCAGTCAACAGTCGTGGGCGGGGCTTGTGCAAAAGTACGTCACATTGCCCCGAATCTGAGAACGGGTTCCAAAGAACCAAAGAGTCTTAATCCACCACTGGATAGACAGACAGACATACAAAATCTGTTATTTGCTATTTAAATTGTTGGCCTTTTTTTATAACAGCAATGTTTCATGTCATTTCAAATCACCAAACGGGGACTCGAGCAACAGCCTTCCCATGCGACGCTGCAGTACCAGAACCTTTCCGCAGGGCGGCGAACGAGCATTAGCTTCCAGCTTCCCTTCAGCTCTCCCTCTCTTCCTCCAGACTCCTAGAGGTCGCCATTCGCAGGAGCAAGAGTGATGCTGTGTGCAGTTGGAGTTGCGTGCGAGAGGCGCTCAGAGAGACTCACAACAGTGAGGCGGACCTGGGAATGTATCAGCTACTTAAGCCGTACTGAACTCAGTACCTCCAAACACTCGCCTACAAGAGCAGGAAATTCCCCGGCAGATAAAGCCCAGGAGGAGCGTCGCGCGCGTCCGTCCTAAAGCTAACCATCTACATGAGGAGGTTTGTGACGAATCAGTCTGGAGTCGATACTAGGACGGGCAGCAGAGGAGCACAAAGCCGGTGGAGTGTCTCTGGAGCGGGTGAGATCAAGCCCAGCCCCCCCCACATACACACACACACAGACCGGCCTGCTGCTCTTAGCCTGTTGCTGCTGTGTATGTGATCTCATCATAACAGTCCCTCTTATATCTCACATATCTCAGAGACACACACGTCTGTAAGTAGTTTGGAGTTGTTTTGTTTTTGTTTAGAGGCTGGCTGTTGTATTGTGTAGAGGTATAGCGTTCTGCTGCTGGCTAATCAGTTAGCTGTAGCATATCGTCGTGTGTACAGCAGCCTCACGGACATGATGTAGTTTGATTATTAGATCTCTTTTTAAATTATTATTACAAGACAAACCATGTCTGATTTAAGGGCACGTGACATTAACCAACGAGTTTGGCGTATTTAAACCCCGCTTCTTCTACATGTTAACGGCTAAGTGGCGTCACTTGTTCCGTGCGACATAATCTCGTTTAATTCAGCGAGGAGATGTTTATGCTGCAAAACTGTGCATAACATAAAATGTGAGTGTGCAGTTGACTTCACTCGGCTTAAGTTGAACCAAACTGTGAATCTGCTGAGTAACTCGTCTTGTGTATGAGGAAATACTTTATGAAGAGCTAACTCTCATTAACTCTTGACTGGACTAATCATCTGGATGTCCCCTACCATCATTGGAGGCAGTGGACATTTGCTGGAGAAACGTTCACGCAGGGGCTTTTATTTGACTGCTTTTGGTGGATAAAGTCCAGGGAGAGACACGCGGCAGCACCAGCCTGTATCCTCATCATTTGGCTGCTTAAGTGAGTCCCCGATGCGGAGGGGCTGAGTGCGCCCGGGACATGCTGAAGTGTATCCCGCTGTGGCGGTGCAACCGTCACGTTGAGTCTGTGGATAAGCGGCACTGCTCGCTCACTGCGGTGCCCGATGAGATCTACCGCTACAACCGCAGTCTGGAGGAGCTGCTCCTGGACGCCAACCAGCTGAGAGAGCTGCCTAAGGTAAGACTGCCATGATGACCCAGCACTTACATCTCATGTGTGCCTTCGTGCATGTCTCTCTACTTGCCAACCTCAGCTATAAATTATGCATAGACTTGTAGCTGTTTTGACACACATGGACGTGACTGGTTAAACCGTGGCTCTCTTTTCAAGGGTTCCACGGTCACAGCAAGTTTGAAAAATCAGGACATTTTAATATACGTATTGTATTCCTAGTTGTACTTTTCATTTCATGGGCTAGAATTTTGTCTTTGTGGGTGCAGTCTTTATAAAGTGAATTAAGGCAAGATATCAGAGGTAAACGGGGTTAAAAAATGTTTTTAAAATATATCACCTTACTTTCCTGAATCGCAGCACATTAGAACATATGTTTTGTATCACACATATTCTAAAATTTTATTGTAAACATGCAAATTAGGTACTTTCTAAACAAATATGCACTCATTTGCAATGATGAGAAAATACTGTCAACAGCCAGAAAAAAAAAACCATTTCCCCATGTTTTTAGGAATAAAACTTTATTAGATGAATGATAAATGAACAAACTCCTCTGTAAAAGCCTTCAGAATATAAATAGGAATACAACTAGAAAGTTTGCAAGTAAGTGCAGCTGAAGCGGACATTTCTGGTATGAGGGGGAAAAAACACCTTTAAATATGTATTGTAATTTAAATCTTCAGTCGCAAATAGATAGTGTAATAAAATAAACACTTAAATGTGTTTTTTGTTTTCTTTGCAATGGTCTCAAAGAAGACATTGTTATGGAAGCAAAATATCCCCAAATCTCAAACTTGACGAGTGCATGAAAAAACAATGGGTTTTGCCTGTAGAGTCTTGCCTTCAAAAGTCCTTACCCAGTAAGTTGAGCCTTCGAGAAGTAATTGGAAGAGTAATAGCAGTTCATTGGTCAAAAGTTGAGGGAATTATTCTGTACTAAGGGTGAAATAAATAACTGTCTCGTATAGCATGTATCCATAGACAAATGGGGAAAGATCGTTGTTTGCACCCTTTTTTAATTCTTTGTTTGCTGGTCTTGTTAGATTTTTCAAGCAAGCGTGTACTTTAAAAAACTTAAGAAATAATTTATTTCTTTTGCAGAAATGGCTCCTGTCTAAATTTGACAGTCTAGCCTCCCTTGGGAACACTTTAGCTTGTTACACATCTGTCTCACTAGCTGCACTAAAAGCACTTTGCTTTGTCCTTTTAATTTGGATTTCCTCTGTTTTCTTAATGTGCGTGTGCACGTGAGAGATCCTGCTGAATTGGCTTTGAATCAAGTCCAGTAGCGTCTACATACAGTAAAACACAAGGTTTTATTTATTTTTATTTTTTTTTAACCTTGGGCATTTGCTCATGAGAGACTGTTAGTGTGTTGCCAGAGCTAACGATCCCTAAAGTACACTGATAGCAAAAAAAGCAAACATGCTTAATTCAACATTTAAAAACTACTGTAAGCTGTTGACAACTCCAGCCCAGTCCCTTTAGAGCTCTTATGTAGGCTGTATAATGCCAGTACTGTTGGCGTTGCCTCATTGGCAAAAGACTCAAGCTTTGTTAGCCTATCTACAGTCAGCATTGCTAACAGGGTCAGACAGAACAGCACAGGACCATGATGTGGAACGGCTGATCTGAGCGGACATGTCAGGCCTTGAGCTTGAAGGTCTGTGTATATGTGTGTAAATTGTGTGCAGACAGTTGGCATATGGCTTCCCCTTGGCCCTGTGTCAGAAAGAGAGTGAAAGAGAAACAAAAATTCAGTCAGCTCATGTATAGAAAAAGAGATCTGAGGTATCTGAAGTGGTCGACCGATATGGCTAAAGGTTTAGTGAACCGGGTAGCCGATGTCTGATATATGCTTAAAGGGATAGTTCACCCAAAAATTTAAATGATCCCATGATTTACTCACCCTCAAGCCATCCTAGGTGTATATGACTATCTTCTTTCAGACATACGCATTTGGAGTTATATAAAAAATATCCTGGCTCTTCCAAGCTTTTTATTGGCAGTGAATGGCGTTCCTGATTTTGAAGTCCAAAAAAGTGCATCCATCCATCATAAAAGTTATCCATACGACTCCCGGCGGTTAATAAAGGCCTTCTGAAGCAAAGCGATGGGTTTTTGTAAGAAAAATATCCATATTTAAAACTTTATCAACTAAAATAACAAGCTTCCGGCAGACGGCCTACGCAAGTCGACTTACGCCAAAAGAGTAACACTTGACGCGACGTAGGAGAAGCTTAAGCTTTGATCCCTCTCACGGTTCAAACAAATAGGGCTGGGCAACAAACTCAAGCTCCTCTTCTCATCGAAATCCTCCGACATTTCTCTTTAAAAATTCTCGTTAGACTTCTAATTCGTCACTGGTGGCCGTAAATCGATGCAAACGGCCGTTTGTCGGAAGCTAGTTATTTTAGTTTATAAAGTTATAAATATGGATATTTTTCTTGCACAAACGCATCGCTTCGCTTCATAAGGCCTTTACTATTAATCCCCGAAAGTCGTATGGATTACTTTTATGATGGATGAATGCACTTTTTTGGGCTTCAAAAGCAGGACCTCCATTCTCTGCCATTATAAAGCTTGGAAGAGCAATGGTATTTTTTTTTATATAACTCTGATTGTAATCGTCTGAAAGAAGAATGTCATATACACCTTGAATGGCTTGAGGGTGAGTAAATCATGGGGTAATTTTCATTTTTGAGTGAACTATCCCTTTAATGCTGAGGTATTTGAAATGTATTTTTAATGATAGTAAGTTATGGCGCTTTTCCATTACCAGTACCAGCTCAGCTCGACTCGACTCGACTCGCCTCGGCTCGTCTCGCTTTTCGCTCCGTTTTCCATTGCAGATAGTACCTCCACAATAGTACCTGGTCGTCATAGCGATGCCGCAGGAAACTGCCGTGACTTAATCTTTTACACGAGACGCGCGAGACACACCCACTACCCACACACACAGGACAATGGAGGAAATCGAGTGTATGCTGTTTTTGGATGTTTTTGTTTTTTTTATTCAGGATACTCCGTCTGGCGCGTGCAATGACGCAGTGAATAGTGACGATTCTCTCTGACCAATCAGCAGTCTGCCGTGTTTTCACGTCACATTTTAGTATCGCCTCAGCTCGCTTAGAACCTCGCCGGAGGTGGTACGAAAAAAAGTACCTGGAAGCAGGTACAGGTACAACTTTTACACAGTGGAAAACCAAACAGAGCCGAGTCGAGCCGAGGCAAGCCGAGGCGAGCTGGTACTGTGTAGTGGAAAAGCGCCATTAGTTGCACACATAATTTGCTACGTTTAAATGAACACATTTGAACACTTGATTGAAACACTTAATATTGCATAGTTATAAAAAAAATTGCATAATATTCACAAAAATATTTGAAAACAGAAAATTTGTTCTATCCACTTTTAATTTATTGGTATCAGTAGATATTAGACATAAATTAGGCAGCTATTCATTAACTTTCCAAAGTTTGGGGTCAGTAAGATATACTTTTTTTTAAAGAAATGAATACTCTGTTCAGCAATAAATATTTCAAAAGTAACAATATTTTGAAACAATGTAAATGTTACTATTTCAAATAAATGCTCTTTATTTGTTCTTTTGAACTTTGTTTAATCAAAGAATCCTGAAAAAAGGCATCACCGTTTCCACAAAAATAACTGTTTTAACACTGATAAAAATAATATTTTTTTCTTGAGCAGAAATTTGCATTTTAGAATGATTTCTGATTTCTTTGCCATCACAGAAATAAATGACATTTTAAAATATATTGAAATAGAAAACATGCTCATTTTCCCTTTTTTACGTTTAGATTCTTTTTCTGTCATCTAATGCTAACTTCAAGTTAATTTTTAACATTATTAAATTATCTATACCAAATCTTGAAATGAATCCATTTTGTGTACATTAGAATGTTGTGACGACTGAATTCACTTGTATCATTTAAATCGGTTGATTAGTTAACATTTGCCTATATATATTGTTTTTAATTCATTAATTGGTTCCAGGTTGCTCAGCAGTGCCCTTTTCGTCCGAGTAGTGCTCCATTATACGTTTACTGTAACGCTTAGATGGATGGTCTCAGCAGGCCTGAGCCTGTTCTCTGGAGAAGGCCATATGGTGACTCCGTGTGTCGCCGCTCCGCCATGTGCTGAGATTTAAGCTGCTTACAGTTTCTTCTCCCCCAGACTCACTCTGAACACTCTGCTGCCCTCGTTCCTACTTGTGATACTTCAGTATAACGACAGATGTGTCTTTCCTTTTTTTCTTAGAGACTGCTGTTAACAGCATGGATGATGTCCACATGTTTAGCTCCTACATTGTGCAGGTTTTGGGATTAGCGCTGTAACATGACTCGTCTTAATGCTTCTCAGGTCATGACCCTCTGCCATTGGGTGTGAGGTGATTTCAAGTGTTTCAGTATGTTTGAGGCTGACTGTATAAGATAGTTGCATGCTTGCATAGACGAGGTCATATGTGTCAACTGGCACAGTATTTTAGTTGCTCTTGTTCACTACAGGTCTCTGAATGCCCCACCTGAACGGCTTATGTTCACCTTAATGCTAGGATATGTATAGTTCAGAGAAGCACCTTATAGCAAGTCCAAAAATAGAAATGTTTCAGTTTAATGCAGGGCACAAAGCAGGATGTAGTATGGGAAATTACCTCAGACAAAACGATGAGTGTTATGTGCAGCAAATGACTTCGGATCAAGTGTTCTGCCAGCTCACATTTTAATATGAGCACCTGGGTGGCTCACAAAGTGCCTTGCAGCCTTTTCCTGGAGTTGGTTTACATGGGAATACATGTTGCTGAACAGTCTGGGAACTGAAGCCCCTGTATTGCCGCTGATAAAACTGTAGGCCAAAGCTGGCAGCGGTTGAGGAATTCCCCATCACACCCTCCAAAAGCATCAACGTGAAGCTTCCACTGTGTTTAGTCACTACGCAATCTCTAATCCTCACTGTTTCTGTCCTATTGTGTTATAGTTGAGCATCCGCTTGTCACAGTAAATTCCTTACTTCGGAGATGTTGAGCGCTAACTGGATTAACCCAGAATGCCCTTATCCACATTCACAAAGCACAGGAATGGCATTAGCTGTATGCCAGCACAGTTTAATCATTAACAAGTGGATCACACACCCATATGTCTGTGGTTTAGGAGGTTCCTGGGGAAGCTTTCTTAAATGTGAAGTCTTTACATTTTTCCTGAAGGGCTTGGGAGGGAGAAACACTCTTTGGCTTTGACAGTTGTGGAAGATCTCGTGACGGGTTACATAGTAGGCTCTTTCAGCTAATCTGACGTCTCCCACCCAGCTGCACATATTAAATGTCCAGGCTTATTATCACAGCTCTGACTGCATTGTCCTCCTTTATCAGCCTGTGACTCGAATGACGACTGTAAAGAAAGAGAAGGAAATGTTAGTTGGAGTTGTGAGTTTCGAATGAGCAAAATACTAGCTAATATATGTTTTCTTTTAGGTCAAGGTTTCAAGCCTTGCTGTTCTTGTTGGCACCCAATACAGCTTTCTGATAACAGACCATTTGGTACAACAAAGTAATTTTGCTGCCACCACCAACAGGAAACAATGTATTGAACTCTAAACTTAGAAGTAAAGCGAAACTAGGAAAACCAATAACACGTTTTACCTATTGCATGTAATAGTTGTGCTTAATTTGTTGGAACCAGAAAGTGGTTTTTCCAGCTCAAGTAAGTTTCAAGGAGTTGTTTTAATAAATTGCCTGTCTTTCATGGCAGATTTGTTCTGTTGTCTGCAGAACAGGTTTAATCTATGTGGGGCTCCTCCCTGCCCTGCCCCTACACATCTAATGTTCATAAGTGCCTGTCCAACAGGTGTTCCTCTAACCTGTGAACTCCACGTTTGTGCATTGAAAGGTGTGAAATGATACTTGACAAGACAACCTGATGCATCAGTCTGATTCATGCAGTTCAATGGAGAGAAATTATATACATAATTGCATGACCATGTTTTTCTTACTGGGAGTCTTTCGGTGTAAATACGCATCATTCACTGTTATTACTGTAATAAATACATGTAACATGTATCAAGGACACTTTAAGTGTTACCAAATAAAGTGTTAACATATTTTTGACACTTATTCATACAACAGTGTTCCAGCTGCTGTGCTCTTGAAACTTTGTTGCTGAACTTTTACTGTTGCGTTTTACGTCTTTTTCTTGTTGTTGGGATTTAAAAGGCAAATATAAAGATGTAAGGACGATTTTTGCTTCTGACCAGTTGTGCATGAAAATGTCAACACCTCTAAATTAGCAGAGAAGCAGTCACAAGGTCTGTGTTAGATTTCAGATCTGTGTGTTTTAGGACTGTGTGAGTGTTTCACTCATATTTGAAAGTGGAAATTACTCTGCGAAAGTGGAAAAATTAGTTGGCCACACGGGTGCTAGTGCCATCTGACACCTGATCAAAACTTATGAAATTTAATATCATAAGAAAAACTCCCTAATCTTGGACACTTTTGTGTTTCACACAGTTTTCACTGCTCTTTGTTGCATCTCGCCCATTCCCATAAAAGTTGTTTTTAATGTTGGGACACAAGTGTTAAGGGTTAGTGTTGGTTACTGAAATCAGTATAATTTTTTATTTTATTTTGTCATGTCACGACTGCCCTCCTTTTACAGCATCAACATTTTCATCCATCTTGTGGATGTCATGGGAACTAAGATTCACTTAAAGTAGGAACTGAATTGCTTTTCCAACTTGAGAACTATTTTTCTTCATTAGTAATATCTGAGAGGTAAATTTGGTGAAAGGCAGTTCTTTATATGCAATTATACGGCAGTGTTGAATTTCATTTTTAGCTCCTTCCATTCTTTCTCATGTAGACAGCAGATTAAATAAAAATATAAGGATTACGTGATATAGTGCGTATATTTAGCAAAATGGCCCTTTCTATAGTTATTTTTCTAACTGACTAACAAGTTTATGAACATTGAAGTGCTTTTCTGAGGTAAATTTTACATTACGTGACATGATTGTTCTCAAGCTGTTTTATACAAGCTCTTTCCAAGGTCAAAATGCTGATTGAGCGATCTGTCAGGCCACATTAAAGAGTGCCAAAATGTTGATTTCTTGTATTTTATAATTTGACAGAATTTGAAAGCTAAAAGTTTGTCAATTGTTTACTAAAATTAAAGGTGACATATTAAAGGTGACAGTTAAGTACAAATCATCTATGGATGGCTGCACTACAAAATGTGAAGTTCAGGCAGTAACAGAAAATAGCAAAGATTAAAAGATATTGAGATTATGAATCCATATCAGTGTCAATTAAAAATGAGAACTGTTAACGATTAGGTCGCGTCCACACAGCTGACGTTTATCTGTTGTTGTTTATCCACGTTGTGTGCACGAAATGGACACCTTCCTGCACTTTTACAGTGCTTGAATGTTCATTCATCGACACGTCTCTGTCGTTTTCTCTCTCATGCTGGAACAGCCATCAGCATTGTTGCTCTAACAAAGTTAAGGAGGTATCATTCAAAATTGTACATAGAATTTACCCAGTTAAACATTATTTTTAGAGTTCACAAAGTAATGTTTAACTGGGTAAATTCTATGTATAATTTTGAATGATACCTCCTTAATATTGTTTGTAATTAAATATTGATTAGGTATAAGCCAAATCTTTGAAAAAGCCTCATGTTTCGTTTTGACATGCGTTTCTGACGCAGAAAGCTGATCCTCGCTGTCTCCTTGCGTATTTTGGTGCTCGAACTCAGTGAGTTTTTTTCCACTGCAACTTTGCTGCGCCTGCGCGTCATCTCACTTTATTAGGTCAACACAACAAAAGATGTTATGGGCTACTCATCACAGAACATGCAGGTAAAAAGGTACAACATTTTTAATTATAACATGTACATTTATATTGTCGCTAGTGGCGAATCGAGTTAAAATATCACTCGCAAATGAATATTTTTGGTTTGTGAAATGAAAATGAAATCGACCGTTTTAGTAGCAATCTGGAGCCCTGAAACAAGAAGTTCATTGTCCAGGCTAATGGCATCTTTGATGCACTTTGTGTTAGAGCTGATTTAAGCTGAAGGAAACAGGCCATCTGAACATATGACTGTACCCCAACCCAGCATCCCTCCTTTTGTGTGGCCGCCCTGGGCCCGATTACTACTTTCATTCATCTGTAAAAAAACATGTTTAACCCCATGTCCCCTTCCTCTTTGCTGCACGAGCTGTATCGTCTCACTATAAGCTCGTCCCTCAGGGGTCTCTTGAGTGGAGCGGCTGTCTGCAGCTGTCCTGCTCCAAACGTACAGTCAGTGCTCACTGGATGGATGAGATCTGTAGAGAAGTGAAATGAACTACCTTCTGTCTGCCGTCCAGGCCTGTGTTTATACTGGAGTGTGCAGTCTTCCATAAAATACCGCAACCAAAGGGTGATGCTAGTGTTTTCTTATGTCAAAGTATTTTTTAAAAAGCTCTTAAGCATATTTTGTAGTTTCTTGGCATCACAGGTATGCTTGAAACAAGCACAGTTTATTACACATCACTTTGCTATGCTGTAACTGCAGCAGGTAGGGTGTTAAAATAATCTTTCATTACTCACTAATTTGCTTAATTGGCTTATCAGGCCAAACTGTAAGCCCCACGCTCTTATTTGGCGAGCTTACCTCATACCACATGCAGAGAAATCATTAGACAAATATGTTAGCCAACAGGATAACGAAAGCATCTTGAAAATAGGCAGTAATATTTTCAGTAAATGAAAACGTGGATTTAATTTAAGTGGAATTTTAATCCAGCTTGTGACATGCCATCGGCTGCTTCATGATTCTCAATGATCTTTAGTATAGCGCTCTTGACTTGAATCTGGAGCTTTTAAAATTCATACTGTTTTGTTGGTGATTTACACTAACATTCAAAGGTTTGGGGTTGGTAAGATTTCAAAAAATATATATTCTAAAAGAAGCCTCTTATGCTCACCAAAGACTGCATTTATTTGATAAATTCAGTAAAAACTGTAATATTGTGAAGTTGTGTAATATTGTAATATTGTGTTTTTAATATGTAATTCATTCCCGTGGCATAGCTGAATTAAATTTTCAGCATCATTACTCCAGTCTTCAGTGTCACATGATCCTTCAGAAATCATTCTAATATGCTGATTCGGTTTTCAAGAAACATTATTATCAATGTTGAAATCAGTTCTGCTTAATATTTTTGTGGATATGTTTTTTAGGACTCTTAGATGAAGTTAATAAGAACAGCATTTATTATTAGAAATATTAACAATATAAATGTTTACTGTCACTTTTGAACAATTTAATGCTTCAAAAATGCTTCATTTAATTGCTGAATAAAAGCTTTAAAAAAGTTAATCTTAAAAAAATCTTACTCACCTGAAACTTGTGAATTGTTCTGTATGATCATACAAAATATATTGGTAACATTATATATTACAAAATTGACCTTTTCTGCCCCTTTGCCTGTTGAACTTCTATCGTTGTCTCACATTCCAAATCCTAATCCACATCATGCCATCATGCAGTACTTGGACCTTAGGTAAATTGACTTTGGAATGTGGTAAATGGCCATTAGCTTGGAAAGTATTTTTTATAACACAGTGGTGTTTAGCATTTATATAATAATATATATAGTTATTTGCCATATTACCATGTATGTGGTTGTTGAATGTCTTGAATTTTCAGAATTATATTGGGAGTAGTGATGGGTATTGTTGTAAAAAAAAAAAATAGAGTATTGATAGGACTCAAAAACGAGTACTCGGGGGTGGGGCAGAGTGTTGACAAATAAAAAATAATGTTGACAAGAATATCCTATGAAAATGTCTATCAAAATATGAAAGTATGACTAGAAAAATAACACTGCATATCAGTAATGCATCAATGTTTTCGAAAAAAAAAAACATTTAAAAAAGAATAGCTGCATGTGGTGAAACTGAAGAGTGAATGAACACCAGTAAACTGAAGTCCGTTGCTATATTACACATCCTATATAAGATTAGATTGACTAGATGCACAACTTAAACGTAACATTACAACTTGTATCTTTACAAAAGGACTCAAATTCAAGTGAACTTGAACTAAGTTACGTTCTTTAGCCAGAAAGTGTTATGCCCGTAGTAGTGGATGCGCTCTTCATAACCCGTAACACGCTGGAACATGGGCAACTAAAGCACTGTTCCCCATACTATGTTCTTAGTAGTAATTACAATAACCTGGTACTAACCCTGAACCTACCCCTAAACCTAACCTTAACCCATGTAGTTGCCTTATATTAACCAGTACTTTTTTAGTAAGTACATTGTAAGTGCACGTACTGTAAAATAAAGTGCAGCTGAATTTACAATATTCTAAAGTGTTCTCAGTCATTTTGTTATGAATATGGCAGAAGGCAGATTGGCGCTGTACATCTGGCACTTAACTGTATTTTCATCTTTATCAAGTTATTCCAGACATCCCTGTGAGTTTTCTGAGCTTAACTGTTCAAAAAATATGACAAGAAAAATAACACTGCTGGATTGTTAATAATATCATCAATGTTTTTGAAAAATAAACATCTATGAGTGATTTTATTTCACGGTAACGATATATATCACAATATAGTCATTTATTTGTCGTTTTTCTGGAAATTCGACAAATAGGGCTTTATATATTAAGTACACTTAAATACTTGACAAATGAAAAGTACTTCACCTTGTTTGATTACTTCTTCTTTTATTTGGATCTTAAGAAAAAAGAAACTCAACATTTAGATGAACCATAATATAACAAATTTCACAGTATTCCACATTTCACAGTTTGATGTGGACAGACCTTATTATAATAACTTTCCTCAAGTAATCTTCTCACAGCTATAAAATAAATAACAGTTAAGTAACGGGGGAAAAATACACGTCTTGTATAAAATATTAAAACAAAGTAATCACTTCCTGCTGAAAGTATAAAAATGTAAAATCTTTTTGCAGCAAAAAATATAAAATGAATAAACAGTTCAATAAATAAAGAAATAATGAAAAAATAAATATAATAATTTTTCCTTGCTCACAATTTGTAATATTGTGTTTTGAGAATCTCAATCAAAACAACTACAAGTTGTGGGCAAGAAATACAAGCTGTTCAACAGTCTCAGGTTTCAGTGCTGATCTGCGGCATCTGATGATATTCCCACTTGTGCTGAAAGCCGTCTCGGATGGGGCATGTGTGGCAGGGATGCTGAGATATTGTTTTTGCCAGGCTGGCCACTCGTGGAAAATTGGCCTCATGCTGCCTCCACCATTCCAGGGGGTTTGTCTCGCCATCAACTTCAACTGTCTGTAAAAAGCTGTTAAGCTCCATTTCAATGGACTCTCTCTCTGACTGAGGGACAGCTTGGCATTTACGTGATTTTATTTTGAAGAAGCTGCCCAAACTCCTCTTCTTTTAGCAGGAATTTCTTCAGCAGCTTCGACTGGTGGCAATGACACTCCCTCTGCAGACTTTCTTTGTTCAGCTGCAAGACTCTCCATCTCTGCTGCAGCTTTGACCTTCATGTAGTCCACTCTCTCTGCTTCTATGTATGTGGTTTTAAAGCGAGGGTCGAGAAGGGAAGCCATGTCAAGCAGCTCCCGGGTGGATTGGTCTGCATATTTCTCATTCAAATAGTCAAGAATCCGCACCTTGATGTCCTTGGTGAGCTGGGTATCATCATCATGTGGCTTAAGAACCTGCTCATTGTAAAGATGAAGCACAGGTTTCAAGTACGAAACACTCACGTACTGTTCCCCAGACAAGGCATCTGTGAACTCCACAAGAGGGCTTAATGCTTTATTCACAGATTCAAGAGCATCCATGTCCTGCCATGTTAGAGCTAAATGTCTGGTCTTTTTGTCAGCTTGCAGGACACTAACGCAGCTTGCGTTAGAGCTTTCTCCTGGTCTATGACCCTTTCGATCATTTGTTGCTTGGAGTCCCATCTGGTTGGAGTCTCAGTGATGAGTTGTGAAGCTTTGCGCTATCATCTCTCCAGTGTGATGTTCAGGAAAGTAGGAAGTCTGCAGACATCTACTGCACAATGTCCAGTCATTGATGAAGTGGATTGTTAAGCTCATATACGGCTGTGTAGTTCGGCTCGTCCACAAATCAGTTGTCATTGCGAAGTGTAAAACATTGCCAATCTCCTGTTCAAGTTTCCATCGGCATTCTCCGTACAATCGTGGCAACTCAACTTCACTAAAGTGCTTGCGGCTCAGTATCACATATCTCGGATCAATGGTTTTGATCAAGTCTCGAAACCCCTTCTTTTCCACAGTGTAAACTGGTGCCATGTCTTTACAGATATACATCGTAATGGCCTGTGTTATTTCTTTCCATCTCTTTGAGCTTTTTTTCATACGCGATGTCTTTAGTAAAAGATTCGGCCAAACTAGTTTGAATCTGAGGTGATTGTATTGTTTTGGTTTTAACATCGGAGGTTGACGGACCGCTTGATGTATGGTCTTTTGGCTTTTATGATATTCACGTTTTATGATATTCGTTTCATTTTGAGGTGATGAAACAAATTACTTGTGCTACTGCTGTTAGTGAGCACATTACCTCTACATAGTTTTCAAATCACGTTTTTCTGGTCTTTTTCAGATTTTGCAAACCCAAACCATGTCCACACCACAGATGTCGCACCTCTTTTAATAAGTTCTCCTCCTGCTCGGGATTGCTTTGTGGGTCCTCCTCATGTGCTCGTTCATCTTTCTTCATGTTTCAAACGTGCAAACTCGCAGCTTCTTGATCAGTCTCATGTGCAGCGTCTCGCTCAGTCTCACGCACGCTGCACGTGAGTTAACCACGCCCACTTATTTGCATGTCACGGTTTACACAGAATAAAAAATCTGTTACGGTTGACATTTGCCGCGGTAACGATATATACCGTCATACCGCCCAGCCCTAAACCCAATCATAGTCACTAATGTCGGCATTGCATTTGAGCTGAAACTGAAGAGCGAATAAACACCGGTAAACTAAAGTGTATTTCTAGTGTGTTAATAAACTTAATCAAACGTGTTCTATATGAGATTAATCAGATATAATACAACATACGTAATTTTACAACTTAAATTTACACAAAAGGACATAAATGCACATGTGAACTTGACTGTGCTTAGCTGAATGTTTAACTCCCGTTGTGGATGTGCTCTTCCCGTACAACACAGGAAACATAAGCACAAAGAATTCACAACACACCTTTACAATAGTGTTCTTATTATAATGTTATGTATTTGGCAGAATGGTGCTGTACATCTTGCACTTAACTGTATTTCATGATCAAACTTATTCCAGGCATCACTGCACGCTTTCAAATTCCTAGTTTCACTTTATTTCACTAGTCTGGACGGCATACTGTCAACGCTAACCAGTCTTTCCTCAGGTACTGCCCAAAATGCTGCAATAACCAATCAGAAAAAAAGAAAATGTTTTTTTTTTTTAAGTCACCGCGTTCATCGTTTTCATGATCAATCATCGCTGTCACAGTAGCCTACCCGTGCACATCCCTAATGGGCAGCACTGAAAGAAGCTCGCTAGTGATTTAGGAGCTTTGTGTAGATTATATCAAGATAATATGTACCCCTTAACCTGATTGTTTTAGAAAACATAAAATTGCACTGAACAGAGAACATCATTGAGGCATCCAAAACTCGATTATAAGTGAATCTGAGAACGGCTCAGTAGTTAGTTTCACTGTATGCACCTCACTCTCTTGGCCAGAGCTCATTTAGTCTGGTCATTGTCTTGACTTTCTGCCTTTGTCTTGTGAGCCAGCACATGAGATTTTAGTAAGTGAGGGCTTCCCCCTACGGCCCACAGAACTGGGCCAGCAGTCCACATAAATCACAGCTGCCATTGTGTGTGCTGCAGTAAACCTACCCTCATCCCCCATCGCTCTCCTCCCTTCTCGCCTCTTTTCTCGTGGTGCTCAGACTTTAGAGGACTTTGAGATCACACTGTGCTGAGCCTCTTTCACACAATCTTCTCTTTCTCTCTTCAGAATTCTCTTCAACTTTAAATTTATTATAACACCACAGCATTTAATTTTTATTTATTTATAATTTTGTCTTTTTCTGGACATAACTAAAAATCTTTACAAATTTTTTAGACATTCATCAGCAGACACCATATCAACAGTGAAGCATGGTGGTGGCAGCATCATGCTTTGAGGCTGCTTTTCTTCATCTGGAACTGGGGCTTCGGTGAATGTGGAGGGAATCATGAATGGCTCCAAGAACCAGTGGAATTTAAAAGCTGAGAACTTTCAGCATGACAATGATCCAAAACACATCTAGATCAACAAAAGAATGGCTTCTACAAAAAGATTAATGTTTTGGAAAGCTGCCAGAGCCCAGACCTGAATCCTATAGGAAATCTGTGGGGGGACCTGAAGATGGCTGTGCACAGGAGATGCCCTCACAATTGAACAGATCTGGAATGTTTTTGCAAAGAAGAGTAGGAAAATACTCCCAAGTCAAGATGTGCCAAGCTGACAGACTCCTGTCCAAACAGACTAAGTGCTGTAATAAAATCTAAGTGTGCTTCAACGAAGTATTAGCTCTGGGGTGTGCACACTTATGCATTTATTTAATCCAAGTTTTTTTTCTCTCTCTGAAATGTCACTTGGCTTTCAGTGGCTTTGCATAGGTTGTAATTTTGTACATTAAACGTGCAAAAGTTCTAATATGATTTCTTTATTTTTTTTACATTATTATAATGTTATTATACTGTTATACACTGTATAACAGTGCATAGCATGGCAGCAGGTGCACTGATGCCCATGTGTAAAATTAGTCCTTGTTGAAGAGAGGAAACACTGGTTGAGCTGCTAATTAAGAGCAGGAATAGGGCTGTGCTGTTTTAACACGCTGGCACTGAAATCATGCTGCGGCTGCCAGTTCCACAAGAAACAAAGCACTCTTCTCGGCTCTTATCTTCTCACACTCTCACACTCACTTGTTTCATGAGATTATGCTCTTGATTTGGACCGGACTGCAGACTGAGAAGCCTCTACTTAAACCTGCCTGAAATGTGTTACCCTGCATCCTTTTGTCTGAGCTTGGAGCAGCTGGCTCACGCATCCTGTCCCCGCCCCTCTCACGGAGTTTTATTCCGGAGGAGGATTAACGCTTAGAGCCCCTCACCCTCTCCGAGACACACACTCACTCACACACACACACACACACACACACACACACACACTCACTCACTCACTCACACACTCTCTCTCTCTCTCTCTCTCTCTCTCTCTCTCTCTCTCTCTCTCTCTCTCTCTCTCTCTCTCTCTCTCTCTCTCTCTCTCTCTCTCTCTCTCTCTCTCTCTCTCTCTCTCTCTCTCTCTCTCTCTCTCTCTCTCTCTCTCTCTCTGGTGACAGTATGCATATAAATGCACTATTTTTGATCAGCATCTGTTTTAATGCCTCTGTCACAGAGTTGCACCAGAAACATGAGCCAGTCACCTGTCTTTCTGGGTAAACATGGGCGGCACCAGTGCAGCCGTGTTTACCACAGGTCACACAGCTCAAGCTCCGCTCCTCTCTGTTCACCTCCGACCAGGAAACACACCCTATAATCATTTACAGCCTGTAGACCTAATGCTTTACTGCGTTGCTTATGTTTTCTAGGCTCTTAAACACAGAACTCTGCATTTGTGTGTACTTACTCTGTGGCGAATCTTTGGCTGTTTTAGTTGTTACAGTGAGCTCTTGTGACTTGAACCATAAGAGACAAACTTTACAAACATAATACGTTCACAAATTTTTTTTGGGATATATTAAAGGGGCTGAATGTAGAGTTCAGAAACCCTTGTCATTAGCAACAGCGGTTAGAAAACGGCAGTTTTCATGAATCCGGCCCCTGGTCACATTTTTATCCAAAACGTTTTGGTGCATCCTTAATTTTTATCCGCATCTTTTGATGCAAGTTGTGAGCCTTGATACCTGGGCCGTCTAGATTTCAAAACAGTTGCAGTTACTGTACATTCAAGACCGCATGTGCTTCACCCCCAAGCACTTCCTCATGATTACTGTTTACTTGTCACAATATGAATGTTTCCATGGATCTGACCCTTCCAGCAGCTCCTCCTCTATCTGCCTCAACACCTGTCTTGTAAATCTCTCTCTCTCTGTGTGGAGCACATTGTTTGAGTGTGCTGTAGGACAGAGTAAACACACTCCAGTACAGATGGCCCAGTCTGGCTAATATCCTCTCCAGATACTGGGATAGGCGTCACTGTTGATGCCGTCTGTGTGGCTCCATGCAGTCTGAACTTTGACAGAAGGTACAGACCTTTTATTGCAGTAAGCCATTAATAAGGTAAATGTTAGGCATGTTCTTGGTAAATGGTATGTTTTCCATGATAAAAGTGGTAAAACATGTTTTCATTAGTGATTTGGATGCAGCATGCTGATACTATGAGCTAGTGGTCTTTCCTCTAGTTTGCTTGTTCTTGTTGGTGACTCATGCAACAGAAGCTGTATAGCAAATCCCCACAGACTCCCGTTTCCATGGCCACAGGATGCAAGGCGAGCCCACGTGGAAAGCACACTGCTGTTGCTACATGGACATGTAGCATCTCCGACTCCTACGTTTTATCTTTGTTGGAAGTTAGTACAGTACAGTCAAATGCAAAATGCATCTAACTACATATGAACAACAACATTGAGAAAGGAAGGAGTTAGGGTTGTAACACTGTGAGATTTTCACGGTCTGATAATCATCTCAGAAAATTTCACGGTTTCACAGTATACGGTATTAAACAATCATTATTATTATTATTATAATCATCAGCTACAGTAACCCTTAAATGAATGAAAACCGAGGTTTTTTTTTGGTTGAACATATGGTTGATTAAAACCAACTTTTTTTAATGAAAAAAAAACTTTTTATGGACTTATGAGTCTACCTTCTGAAAAAATAAGAAAAAATAAAGCTGCACATCTCCCATTTGAACAAACATGTATGGAATTCATAAAACCTTATATTCTTAATTTATTAATTATTATTTAAGATAATTATAAGATAATAGAGTCTTATGTAATGTATTTTATTTCTTCAGAAATTCTGGGTTGTCTGATATAATATTCTATGATATATTCTGATTTAATACAAATATATTATTGGAAAATGCAATCAGATGAAATGTAACAACTTTTGTTTGTCTGCAGATCTGCACAACAGAGGTTTACTAAATTAAAACTAGAATGTTGGCTACATTCTATTGTACAATAGTAATGTATTTCTTTAAAGGTACAGTATGGCATTTTTCTCCACTAGGGGTCGCTAACCTATTTACAATAACAAAGGCGTAGTTTGATGACGCAACATTTGCTAAGAACTATGTATCTTGTCGTCAACGTCAAGCCGACCGATCTAATAATGTTTATGGATGACTGAATACATTGATGTTTTTATCATGACTGTGATATGAAGCAGTTCGGGATTGCTAAGAGACAGCTGTCAGCTTCACACGCGACGCGAGTCCCGCGGATATAAAAGGAATATGGACATTTCATTCTACCGAACTACACGCAGAATTACTACTCACAGGTCAGTTTATTAGACAAATTAAACTTGTGAGGTAACGTAGCGCTGTTTCACTTGGTCTAACATTACACTAGCACACTAAACTGCATTTGAATGTGTTGAAATATGTGTTAGTCTGTCTGTATGAGACTAGCAGTAAGCTAGATCAACATGAGAATAACATACAGATCATATTCTGACATTTTATCATTGTTGAACTATAAAACATTGATTAGTTTTATGTAAATGTGCTCACCTGTTTAATAAAGTACATGTAGGAGCGGTCGAAGTCTCGGACGTGGAGCTCTCGTTTATATACTGTCTATGGGAGCTCTCGGCATCTCGAAAACACCGCGCTGATATTGATTCTCGTTTTAGTTCTCCTTTTTTATCCAAAGTCTGCTTGCCATGGTCCATAATGTTTGAACGAAACAACAACAGCGTGCAGATAGACATTGCGAACTACAAAGTTGTCCGCGTCAGTTGCTTTGGTTGCTATCAGACGGCTCTGGTTCATAGCTCTGGTTGCCATGGCAGCACGAGCGGAAACCAGGGACAACGCGGATATGACGCCATTGACTGCGACAAAACGGAAATAAAGAAACGGGACGTTTCTCGAAATAAATTACAAATTTCTCCTGGTTTGAAAGTTGTTGGAAACGGTCGGGATAATGTAAGTACACAACTAAAAAAAATATATAACATAGATATAGTGATTTTTGCTATTTTTAAAGCAAAAAAGTTACATATTGTGCCTTTAAGCTAAACTTTTATTTTGACAGGTTGTACTAAACTCCTATGAGTTTCAGTCAGTGTATTTGACGATGATTCTTTTAAATAAAATTATGAAATGCTACTTTAGTTCTCAGAGCAGCTCTGGATATGTTCATGTGTTCACGTCCTCATATAGTGAGTGAGACGGCAGGCGCTTTAAACACCATGAGCGTCACACATACTTGAGTATGTACTAGGCGAAACGGCGCTGCTCATTCACACAGACCAAGCAGAATATAGATTTACAGTATAGCAGTTTTTTACGCTGTATATTAATAGACACTCATATAGCGATTTGACTTATACCATAAGTGACCATGGTATAAGCGGGTTAATGCCCGACGAGGTGTCCATTGTCAGGTATTAATGGACTTCGGTGGAGGCTGCGCGTCGGACGGTTCACGCCTCACCGTCGTCCATTAATACCTGACAATGGACACCTCGTCGGGCATTAACCCTTACTTATTGCACAGCTATGTTTTAGATTTATTCATCCATCTATCAAATCGCGCATTTTACATGACATCTGCATTATATTGTAAACATTTTTTCCAAAACCGTGGATAAACAAATGTTCACGATATGATAATCGTACATGTCAATATCGTGATAAACCGCCATACTGGTGTACTGTTAAAACCCTAGGAGTAGTATGTAGTCCCCTACTGATCTCTCACTTGATCTGAGACAGATATCATGACAACAAACCAAAAAATGCAAAAAAATTCTAAATAATTTATTTTTATTTTTTCACATCTAATAAAAAAAATCAAATCTTTTTAGTTTGGCCACTTACTACACAAAGTTTTCTGTTTGTCCATATCGGTCTCTGCAGACATGGGGACTTGTGACTTGGTGACTTGGACTCGAGTCGACTCGAGTCGCTGTTTTTATGACTTGTGACTTGACAAAAAATAGTGTGTGAGTGAGAGAGAGCGCGAGAGTGTGTGAGTGAGAGAGAGCGCGAGAGTGTGTGAGTGAGAGAGAGCGCGAGAGTGTGTGAGTGAGGAGAAATGTAACAAAGTTTAATGTTGTACGTAAACTGTGTTTGAGAGATAGAGAAGGAGGTGTTCAGAGAGGAGTCTGTTAGATGTTAAGCTGTTATTTGTTTTATGGACTCAATGTTGAAAATTTAAAACATTTCAAACACTGTGGCAGAAGTGAAAAATAAATAATTTTATGAAGTTGCAATTTTGTTTGATCCCATTATGTATTTTACTGAACATGAGTAGGCTATTTACAATGCAAATCCAAATTATTGTAATTTACTGACAGTTACTTATTTCTTGTCTTTTCACTTTATTAAGATCAGATTCTGCAGATAAAATTATAATAATAAGGTGACTTGACTTGGACTTGACTTGACCTACTACAGGACTTGACTTGACATAGCCTGTGACTTGACTTGACTTGACTTGCCGAAGAAAAAAATACTTGGGACTTACTTGAGACTTGAAGGTTAAGACTTGAGACTTACTTGAGACTTGCACATGTGTGACTTGGTCCCATCTCTGGGTCTCTGTCTCAGACCGATATGGACATGTGTGGCAAGTTTTTTTTAAATTATTATTAGATGTGAAAAAATACAAACTTTTTATTTTGAAAAATTTGGAGCTTTTTTTTTTTTTTTTTGTCATGTGAAAATGCTTCATTAATTGACTGCAGTGAAAAGCAAGGTTACAAAGGTCTCACAGTCAAGAAAGGAAGGAAGTTATCAGCTATGCACTTTCATATTTTGTTTGATCTCATTGGTGATAACTTCACTTGTGGCTTTAAAGGTTTCATTGACCTGAACACTAGTCCAGGTCAACAGAAAGAGCTTTTAAAATGGCACCTAAATAAATGATGACTGTCAGCTGGCAGTAGCCAGATTTCCATCCAAGGATTTTTTTGTGAACTCCCGTTAAAGCACCGTTTCTCTGTAATGTTCAAAGGTGCATTAAATCTATTATTCATATTATTAAATTGTATATACAATTATTTTATTACTGTTGGTATTTGGTAAGAATAAGACGTGTTACCTTTCGAAACATCATTCATACTTATTTTTGTAATTATTATTTTTTTGATTACACATCTTAATTTGATGTTCCTTTTTATTTTGTAATGTTGCAAGTTAAAATGTATTCATTTTGTTCTGAAGATGGAAAAAGTCAAAGCGTATTCAGTACAATGCAACAATGCTCACTGCGTGAGAGCGGCATAGCTTGTCAGACATAGCAACTGAATATTGATTGATGATCAAGTATTGATCTAAAATTAAATAGTCTATAACGAAGTACAAAACGAAGTGACACTGGTTAATATATTTTTTTTATATATGTATAGACTACTATTTAATAATATAGCCTAATACAGTTTTGGTTCAAATGCATGGATGAAAATATTAGAGCCCGACCGATATATCGGCGGGCCGATATTATCGGCCGATATTAGGCATTTTCCTAACTATCGGTATCGGCATTTATAATGGCCGATAAGTTAATATTTAAAAAAAATGCAGCGTGCAGTGATTTATAAGGATGGCGCTGCCAATAAAGCACCTAAAAGCTGTCACAAAGAACAGGCAAAAGTGGCAAAAAAATAACGGCCGCGTCCATGTAGACACAGTGTTAAAGCTCATTCTGCTACGTTACAACATCAAGCAATATTCCAATAATTTATGTAATTATAACACTTTATATAGGGCCATTTTGCATTAAGAGTAGCCAGATGGACACGCCAGACGCGACACGTTCAGAATTAATACACTTTTAGTAAACTACAGAACAGCGCGAGCGGGAAGCGGCGCACCTCACAGGCAGAGAATGCGTCCGAGAATGGACACTGCATTAGTGATATAAAACGCACACACACAGGTCTGTTAAATTAAGCAATACTTTTAAGGTAGTCTAATATTTTTCTGACTAACAAAATTACTGACACAGTAAAGGGTAGATTTAAATAAAGAAAAACGAAATTTAAATAAAGAAAACGAAATTTAAATAAAGAAAAACGAAATTTAAATAAAGAAAACGAAATTTAAATAAAGAAAAACGAAATTTAAATAAAGAAAAACGAAATTTAAATAAAGAAATAAAACTAAATTTAAATAAAGAAAAACGAAATTTAAATAAAGAAAAACGAAATTAAGTTAAATTAAAAAACGAGATTAATTTAGATTGATAATAACGGGTAAAAAGGCTAATACATTTTGTTTCTATTATTCCATTTTCCACAATGTCAAAGCAACACAGCTTAACCCAAAACACAAGCTCAGACATGCACTTCGTCCATACAAACTCCGCTGTTCTGCGCTCTAGCCAGAGAACACTCCCGTTGCTGGAACACTTGCGCGTCAGTTCTGTTTCTAGCTTGCATGCGTTTTCCGCGTGGCTCGAGCCGCGCCTGAGAGACGCGTCTCACGCAGGCAGTGTGCAAACTCCAACCTGTTAACATGGGAGCCGAAATAAAAACGGCCATGCCACGCAGTCAGTGTGTCGCCGGCCTTATTCAAGCGTGAATGAGAACCGTTTCGCGGGGGATCCCAGATGTGAAAAAAAAAAAAACGAATGTCAAATTTTCAAATCGAATACCAACCCACCGAACGAATATTCTAATATTCGGGTCCAGCCTAGTTTCACGTTTAGTACATTTTGCTTACTACTTATTTAAAATAGTATAAAACTACTGTACATATGTAATTATAAACGTTTTCATTATGATATTATTAATTTTACTTTACTAAAAAGATCTGAGTTCTTCCTCCACTGGTAGATATTAGAGAAATTAAGATTAAAAATAGAAGATAAGGTTTTGTCAGTGACACTTTTGATATATTTATTGATACAAGTTATGTTTTAAATAACGTGACTAAATTAAAAGACAAAGTCCTTAGTGAAGATTATGCAACAGTATTTAGAATATAATATAATATAAAATGCAATGCAAACTAGCTTGGTTACAGCTCAAATTCTCATTCTATCATTCACCCTGCCTCCATTACATATCTTTGTCACACAAGTGTTTGATCACCACATTTGAGTGATCATTGCAAAACGTTTATATATTTATTCTGTTTATACTGTGTATTCTATACAGTACCCATCAAAAGTTTGTACACACCAATTGGAAAGTGTGTCCAAACTTACTGTACTATAATACACATAAATAATATTGCTACTGTATTATAATATACACATAAATAATATCGGCCGATATATCGGTATCTGGCTTTTTTTTTATCGGTATCGGCATCGGCGCCCAAAAATCCATATCGGTCGGGCTCTAGAAAATATAGCACAGTGTAAATCTCTGCAGGTCAAATATAAAATTGGGTCGTCTGTCAAATTAAAGAAGGCTGTTGGAGTTTCCAATGCTGACAAAATAAAGGTAAAATACACAAATAACATGTTACTTCTGTATCTGAATAAATAAAATTGTCATAAAAGCGTGAGATTTCATAGATATCCTATGGCAACATGACAAATGAAAATCACAAGTATGAGACTTGTAAATAAGATAATTTATTAAATATAATTTCATTAGTATGTAATATTTTATCATTATATTTATCATAATTTTAACACGAGGAAGTGGGTTGAATCCAAAAAGTTCTAAACAAATTTTAGAATTATGCGAGAATAAAGACAGCATCATTTAAAAAGGGTAAATAAACAAATAACATGTTTAGGTCACAGCCGCATCTGTCCCTGGGGAAAAAAAAAAAATCAGCTGTGATTTAATGTTTTTGATTGATCTGATGTTATTGAACTCACAATGAACCAGAACAAATAACTTTTTTTGCTCTTTTTGTTGCTTTTTAAAAAATCCGAATTAGGCTATATTTAGTACGCAGACACGTCAAACCGCGACTGGCTTGCATGTCCAAACCCATGGGCTTCGTCACACAAAGGCAGTTACATGCAGTCCTGTTAGACAAGCTGCTCCACTTTGCCGTCGTCTTCTGATATTTCTTAATATTTACAAATTTAATGATAATATTATTTGTGAAAATAGTAATCCGTAAACTAGTGAATTTCAATTGTCTCTTACTCACTACGTTTTACAAATATGAGATACGAAAGATTATGTATTGAAACGACTCAAAGGCAGAATTTTTTTTTTTGCCATGCTACAAAACCTATGCGACACTGCATTTTTGTTTTTATAGTGATGATGTCATTACACACACCATTTTATTGGTACATTTTGCAAGCCTTTTTTACGCATGTTCAGCACAAAATTCGGATGGAAACTTTGCTAATGTTGGAAAACTTCTCTGATTGTGCCATGGTCCTTTCAAGTATGTCTTTTCATATGTTTTAGTCAAATAAAAATATAATAATGTGCATTAGGCATGCACAATATATCTCTATCATATGTTACCTTTTCTGTCATCTATCACTCACTTAAAGTTAATCTTTAAAAACAGTAAGTTTAATGAATATTCATTTTTTTTATTCTGTACATTGTAATGTTGTTATGCCTAAATTAACATTTAATGCTGTTGATTTTAGTCATTAATGTTGTGTTTTTTAGGGGACACATGAACCTTTCAAACCAGATCATTTCCTGTCATTTAACAGATGGTTGTTGCAGGTACAGAAATAACAAATTGTTGGGCTGAAGGATCTTTACGTGGGACTGAACCTGCAACCTTTATCAACCCAGTTTCTTAACTTCTCAGCCTGAAAGTGAGAACTCTGTATGTAAGGCTACTTTCTGGATGTAGTTGAGCTTTGAAAAGAAATTTTCATCTCTCATTCCTCGCCAGTTAGGAATGTCTCCAGTTTCTGCTTAGCAACTGAATTAACTTGTTAGATATCACTCATCTTTTTATATCCTGCTGCTTCAAGGTTCTTAATACAGCCAATATGCAATTAGTTAATACAGTCTTGGCTAATGATGATAAATGTCTGTTTGGAATATGTTATTTGTTCCCATTAATCTACATAAACAGAACAACACAGAATTGGATTCTACAGGTAATTTTTTCCAGCATACTCTGATGTTAGCAAGTTCACAAGGTTGATAGTTGGGTCATCTAGATTATTGGATCATAAAGGACCCACAAGCACATGTTGCCGAAATGTTTTTGTTTAAAATACATGATTTTACAATAATATTAGAGTAGTGAAGCATCTTCGAAGTCACAGGAGCTTCTTCATGTCACAGGAGGCTGTAGTCATGCACCTCTCAGGGGTCCCGACTGTACCTCAGAGACAGACATACTGCACAAACCTCATCACAACACTCACTCTGAAGGCATATTCACACCGTGAGCAGATATTCACTATGCATAAATCCTTAAATCGAAACTGCATTCCTGTGGATCCGTTCAAACCAAGACTACAATTTGTCCACTAGCAGGACAGATTTTTGTCTGTCCCTCATCTGACTTCAAAAACTGAACATTTAAGTCATGTTTTCTTTCTTTTTTTGTTTGCAATGGGTGGTAGACCCAGTTGGCCTGAGTAAATTTCTTCAATAAATGTTCATTATGATCTTAGTGTGAATAGTTTTGCTGTTTGGTGAATACGAGAAATGTGGTTTTGGGTTTTATAACAGTTCTGCGTATAAACACTGTGAACCAACCAGGAAATCAGGCTCAATGCAATTTAACCAAGTATGACCACATTTACCAGGTATTCTTCCGTGTTTCAGTTTCCTCCTCCTCCAAAAAAAAAAGAAAAAAAATAAGATATATATTATTTTTTTCATTTTTTTTTCATTTAGCACTTCACTATTGTCGTACTCATTTAATGGGCTCAAAAGGACGACTGTTTTGTGTGTGCTTGTTCATGCATGTGTCAGCCTGTCTGTGTTTGTATCTGCAGCCCGGTTTGTCCGTGTACGACTCCTTTGGTGCCTCAACAAGCACAGTGCCCAAAAAAAGACCAAAATGGCTCTTTGTTTACCACAGGGTGTGTGTGAGAGTGAGTGAGTGAGGGCTCAGGCACTGCTGATTTGTTGACGTGTGTGTTTGTCTTGTTGATTCCTCTGTTTTGAGAGTGCTGTGGCAGACAGGAAGTGAGAATAATGGAGAGAGCTGAGGAATGTAGTGTTTTTGTTTTGCAGTGCCTTTCTAACCATCACACTGCTGCCGAGACCAGAAGAACCTTAACCAGCTCAAATACATTACTTACTCGCTCTCAGTCTGACACACTGGCCTAATCAGACTCTACAAGCTTTTCTGTGTAAACCTGAGCTGTGGTTTTAAACGGCCATGACAAGTGACAGGAGTTGTCAGTTTGGTGGTGTTCTTGGTTGCCCCTCCCATTGTGGAGTCTGATTGGTCAAAAATCCAGCTCTACATTAAACATGAAACATCATCCGAATCCTCTTGCAAGCGGGCGGGTACCCGACTGGTGAACCGCTAATATTTGATGTAACATGTGGAATAATATAAAAACGTTGTTTGCAGTGCGGGCTCGGAATCAATAGGGCGCAGGCGGACTTCAGGTCCAATAGCCCCGACTGTTTCAACTCAGTCGGTACCCACTGATAGGCAGCTGCTTTCAAACATTCTCGTGCTTATTTGTGTTTACAAATACTACTTTATAGTCTGATGACCGCCAAAGGTTTCTAATTACAACAATATTTGCAGCGTTGAGCATTGTATCCATTTGTGCTCTTACAGAAATGATTGGCAGCATCAGTTTATAAAGGGACCACTCTTTGCTCTCTTTCTGTATATAATCTATTCACAATTTGAATGTTTTATTTTTCATGCTGTTAAGAGCACCAATGGCCACATATACACTGCAGAGTTTCAGGAGAGACAACCACATTTAAATGCATGAGTGAATCTGCTAAAGTATTCCCCATAGTAGGCTTGGGCAATATGCTCCATTTTCATATCGTCTTATCGTCAGCCTGTGAGATCGGCGATACACGATATTATCGTGAGGGGGGCGGGGCTTACTTATTTGATTATTAACTTGCTTATTTACTCATCAATTTGCTTGTTTTATTACTTCGTTTTAAATATGAGAATTTTTTTTCTATTTTGCTAGCAAAGGTGGAGTGTTTATTAACAGGCTAAATCAGGTTATTTCCCGGTATAGTGAGGTAAAAAAAGATCGTCAGCGGGAAATTTACGGACACACATTATCCTCTCATGCCGTTACAGATGCAGCATTTTTCCTGTAGGCTACTTCTGCACGAGATGAGAACACGTTTTAATTTCTTGGGTCAAAAAAAAGTGTTGGAGTCTGCGATATATGTCCTCCTACCAGTGCTCTCTTTGTCTGGATGCACTTCACTTATGTGCACCGCACTTCAATAAGCCCAAATAACGCGGGTTTTAAATGCCGGGAGAAATCAGAGGCAAAAATCTAAAAATCGATCGGTTATACTCAGTGGTGTAGTCTACGTGATACGCAGGTATACGCCGTATACCCACTAGAAAAGGCCAAGGATTTCAGTATACCCACTTAAAAAATCGTGAGGATGCGTAACAACTTCGTTTTGTGTCAGAACTTTCACTTTCATTCATAAATTCACCCCGTCTGTGTTTGCGAAGCGACACCGAATCGCGGAATCCAGTCACAAATGGAGCTTGCTAAGCAGAACGTCACCGAATTTGGCTATTTTTTTAATGAATAAATCAAAAGTAGGGCTGTACAATGAATCAAATCTCGACATGGACTAGTGTCTGTGAATATTAAAGTTAAAAGAGACTGCAATTGTTCTACGCGTCTCTGGGAATGAATGAGCGCTCAATGTGTGCTCCACACACACACACACACACACACTGAAGCACGCGTGATCACGCTCGTGGTGTTTTCAGCGTTTCACTGTATTGAGACATGAGCTACTACATGTGCACTTAATCGCAGAGCTGCTATGAGAGTCACTTCACGAGAATTTCACCATTTAATTTGATAAAAGTCATTAATTCGTTTCATATACAAACACATAGAAACTGTAATGTCTTTACGACAACCTGTCAAAATAAAAGTTCGGTATAACTTGAAGAAATTATAACAGAAATATATTACTATTGCACAGTAGAGTATACTTAAAGTAGGCCTAATAATAATAATAATAGTTTATTAAAACACACAGAAACTCAAATGTCTACAATCCACCAAAATAAAAGTTTGGTCTAACTCAAAGAAATTAAAAAGAAGTAAAAATGAATTTTAAAATAATAATAATAATAATAATAATAATAATAAAATCTATTAAAACGTTATTTTAAGGGAATATCACACACGTTTTCATACATGTTTTAATTTAAAGTGTAGGCTAAACTTGCCAAAACAATAACACCATTTTTTTTTTCAAAAACACCATTTCTAAAAGTAAATTTGTATTTGTATTTATATTACAGTATACTCACTACAAAAAACTAGACTACACCACTGGTTATACTTAAACCTATGACTTGACTCTGATAAAGGAAAATGGGTTAATGCGTTTACATGACCACATGCATTGTCAGTTTATTCAGCATAATCGAGTTAATAACGTGCATGTAAACGCGCTAATTCCCTGAAAATGAAAGCAGAAACGAACTGAGCTTTCACTGCATTAACGGCGCGTTCTCTCAGAGACGACGGTGGATATAACTGTACAGCAACTATCAATTTACTGCCTTAATATTTCTCTTGTGGACTTACATTATTGACAGTGAAAAAATTTGAAGAATATTTCTTGTTAAACAAGTTTGAAGTTGCTTGTGATTTTCACAGATGGCAGAGTTTCACAGATATGCTTCATGAACTAAAGACTTTTAGGCCTAGGCGGCCTATATAATTTTATTGATATTATTATAATTAATATTTTGTAATTGTATTGTTTTTAGTGTTATTAGTGTCATTAAATATTTTGTTAATGTGCTATGGAAACAAAATACTGACGAACAACAATGCCGTCTTCATCTTGGCTCTGTATAAGAATGATGTGTCTGTTAAAACAAGCACTCTTGACAATTTGTGAATGGATCACCTGGCAATTCAATTTCGTTGTGGGATGTAGTGTTTTTTAGTCTGTTTTAAAAACCATTTTCTTTGAGGAGTCCTCATATACGCGCGCGTCGGTGATGTCGCAAGTGCTTATGTGGTGATGTCGCAAGTGCTTATGTGGTGATGTCGCAAGTGTGGTTATGTGGTGATGTCGTTATAAATTTAGGCAAGGCAAATATAATTGTAGTTCCTAATTAATTTAATAACTATACTAGCTTCATAATAATAATAATAATAATAATAATAATAATAATAATAATAATAATGATTTAATACATTAATGGGAAAACAAGCCAATTATCGTATTGATATCGTCAAAGGCATCTGCCAGCAGCGATCTCTCTGTCTATCGTCGATACACGATACTATCGTCTATCGGCACAACCCTACCCCATAGCATATTATATGAAGTGTCTGTATAGCCTATGGTGTGATGCACATTTGTTTAAAATAGCCTGTATGCACTGTAAGAAAAGATACACCATATCTACTCAATAAAAATGAGGCAACAGATTACAAGCAATATTATTAATTAAATTTCACAAGGTTTGGTATCGAGTAAATTTTAATTAAATGAGACCTTTAATAGTTATCCATTTAATATGAGTAGATTTGAATAGATTAATTATATAAATTAATTATAACCTAAACAAAAATATTGAGTTGATTTTAAAAAGATAAACTCCCTAATGTGTAAAAAGTACTAATAAAAATTAATTTAATTCTACATATAATTGAGTAATCATCATCATCTACACATTGATTTGAATTTAATCAATGCAATTAATTAAATCTAAATATTCCTTTCTTATGAATAATATGGGCCAGAAAGTACAGAACTTAAATACTCAAATTTATTAACAATTCACTTTTGTGCTTTCAACACACTGTAGCACATCATTGTACACTACAACCACAGTCTCATTTCAAGCCAGAAGTTGGATCTTGCATTTCAAACCAGACATTTGAAAAGGACAGAATGCTGACTTCAACTATAAAAAAATAATAAAAAAAAGCAATAAAGATCTTAATGAAAAATACTCCATAATGGCATGTGCCAAAACATAAATTATAAAAGTGCATAAAAGTTCATTTGTACTTTCAACTTACAACAATTGAAATGTCACGAGATTCGTGGGACAAATCAGTGCCAACTTACAAACATAGCACTTTCAAATGTGCAGTTCTCAAGCTCTGTGGAAGATGGACATTGTGTAGCACAAAAGTCTGCACTGCAATACAGTCTCATTTCAAGCCTGAAGTTTGCTCTTGAGGGACTGGACTTTGTTCGAAAGCTTTGAATCATTCAGTTCCAAGAACACCTCAAAGGTGTACTTCAGCTGTCTCTAATCGAGATTCAGCGCGTAGGTCAAGCCAAGGAGAACAGAGTCCTGTATCCAAGTCCTGTGATGACTCTATGACGATCCCAATGTTCTTTGGGCTGTTGCTTGTAGAAGCTCCAGGCTTTGGGGTCACAGTAATGGCCATTATGACCCCAAGTTCCTCCAAGTTCTCAGTGTCCTGCAACAAGAAATTGTTATTGTCTTAGTATAAAACTGTCAGAAATATACTGCAAGCATATCACTTTACTAGAAAATACATTCATTATAGTTTTCATAGCTTATAAATCTATTGTATTAGATTTTATTTTCTTGCAGGCCTTGGTGTCAAATTATTCTTTGTTTTGTTTTCTTCTCTATTTTGATGTTTTTGTACAGGGTTCATGCAGGTTACAATAAGTCAAATTTAAGACCTTTTAAAGACATTTTAAGACCATAAAGATGCATTACAAAAAAATATTCAGATCAAAGAAATTCTGAAAAAAATCATCAATTTAATTTACAGATAAAGCAATCACATTAGTAACCTTCCACACCCAACAACGTGCCAAATGGCCAAAACCTTAGGCCCAAAATGAAAATAGGTTAAAACAAACTTTCAAAACGTACTACTATTACTCAATGAAATCAAATCACCAAATAACAAATAAAATTTGCATCAAAATGTACTTTTTGCAAATCAGATATGAAACAGTATTCTGTTACTAAAATGTTTTCAGAAAATTTTAGCTATAAAATGAGAAAGTTTGTGCCATGTTAAGCATCCTCCCCTCCTGCTAAAGTTACGTTAGCTAAGTTAACTAACTAAAGTGCTAGCCGCTATGGATGGACATTACCACACTAAAATTAACAGATTTATGCATTAAAATAAATAAAATTGCGGCTCTAAAGCGTAACACTGTTAATAGACTGACTTCACGTGGATTTAGCTAAGTTACCTTCACATTTGCAAGTTGCAACAAAACAGTGAAACAACAGAGAGAAGTTACGTTACCTGCCTCGGGAAGACGAGCTCCACACACGGGAAGTAAAGCCAAAGGAAGTGTGTCAAGTGCCGTCTGAAATATAAGATGCTCTTCCAGCGATAACCCCAAATTTTTCTCTTTATGGAATCCTTCAAAATAAAAGTTTGACTCCGATACATAAGAATTCTTCCAAAATGTATAATGCTGTGTTCATATTTTAAGTCTCTTTCTGTGATAACTATATTGTAATATACCACTACATGCGTTCTTCTTACTAGCCCAGTGATAACATAAGAAGTTTTCTTACCTTAGTCAACCAGTTAAATTTTGCAAGATGAGCAATGTGGAAGAAGACGAACATCCACTGTCTGTATAGCCTACTCTCTTCAAATGTCTTGTGGCTACTAGGTAGCCTGCTGCATTTTTTTAAAAAAAGGCGCACTTTGACAGGAAGTGCTTTTCAATTAAAATTTGCCTGATTGCATTAATTTGAATTCAATCAATATTCTCTCAATTTGGGATTAGATAAATATAATGCTTAAGTTTTATTTAACTACAATGGGTAGATTTTATTCTAAACATTTTTATTTGAAATTTAATTAAATATTTGCTTCAAAATCAAAAACACAATTATATTGAATACATTTTAACCAAAAACATTAATTCAAATCTACATGACCACAGAATCATTTCTTACAGTGTGGGCAGATATTTCTGTAGCCAAAAGTTGTGTATTTACACAACGGATGCACGTTCTCATCTTTTTTCTGTTAAGTATTACCATGTTGGGCTATGTGTCTATTTTGAGAATGCCTAAATGATTGCTTGTTACATGAGAAAATAAATAATTTTTGTCTACCTGATGTAGTAGATTTAATGCTTAAGTGTGCTTTAAGTTAATGCTTTAATGATTAATTGTGGTTCGGGTTGCGTTTTTTGTCAAACGGGTCGGGTACTGAATTAAACTAGTGCTGCTGATGGATAACTGGTCCGTCTGTTAAGTACTACGGGTGTGGTGCGTGTGAGGGTTTACCAAACAGGACCCGAGCAGGACTCTGGTTCCATGTTCGTTGTGGAGAGACAAATTGCTTGATGCTGGAAACTTGATGTTGTGTCTGGTTTTGACGTGGTGTCCCATATATGTAGGATCTAGGGGTGGACGATATACCGGTAGACACGATTAACCTGTATAAATTTGTCAACCTGTAAAGATTTTGGACTATCGCCTATATCGCAGTTACGCTCAGGTGACATTGCTGTGCTACTCACTGTACGCAGTCATGAAAGCTTATCGTTTGGCAATGCCGACACAGATTTGAGTGTTGCGGTGTTATTTTGTCTGTTCTTTAAACAGCACTCATCTTGCTTCAGCTCCACTAGTATCTGTCTCAGTATCTGGAGGAGGAGCTGTTCACTAGTAACGATTCAGCAGTGATCATACAGCTTGGCTTGAAAGTGGATCTCAGTATGTTCAAACTGCATGTTTGATGTGTCTGGTCAGTGTCCCTCATGATGGTTTGTTTAAGCTCACGTTATAACAACAGATTTGTTGAGTCTTTATGTTGGTTGAGCCTCCCGTGCTGGAGCACGTTTCTCAGGATTGCACTCTCATGTAAATCTCAATTTAAAAATGGTTTACTAATTACTATAACTACAGCCCTCGATCTACATCTTTAAAGGTAATATGACTGTAGGAAGTGTTGGTAACTTTGTATTTGGGTGTGACATGCAAATATATGCGTGTTGACACATTGTTTCATTGGCTGTGGAGGCTTGTTTAAAATGTGACGGTTGAGGAAATGCAGACATGTGATTCTACTGGAGGCTGCAATGAACTCAACTCCACACATTTATTATCATAAAAGTTAGTCTTTTCTCTTTTGTCATCTTTTCACCAGAGCTTGTATTTTTATGAAAAGAAAATGTGTTTTGGTTGAGAAACAATGCACTAGACGTATTTGCAACATGTTATTCAGAGTTATGTTTATTTTTGGTGTTTATTGAGATTGTCTTCAAGTATGTTTGTGCAACATTTTTGGTGTTGTTATGGTTAATAATGATGTTGAACAGTGTATAATTCAAAGAGTCATCATAGGTGTGTTTTGTCCTCTTTTGGTGTTGCACACTGTCATTTTATCATGGCAAAGGTTGCTAAGAAAGAACCACTGTTAGCTTTAATGAAGCTGTTTCTGCTCTATGGTTGGACTATATCCAGTTGGAACAGTTGATGTGTTTGGATCTCCTTGTAAGTTTGCCAGGAATGTACAGGGAATTTTTGGAATTTAGAATGTCCGCTTTGTTAAAGTGATCACTTCAAAGCTGCAGTGTGTCAAACTTGTGCGCATTTTAAAAGATTGTGGTCGGACTAAAGCAATACACTTAAAGGAATAGTTCACTTAAAAATTAAAATTCTGTAATTTACTCACCCTCAAGTTGTTTCAAACCTGTATGAATTTCTTTCTTCTGCTGAACACAAAGGAAGATATTTTGAAGAATGTCAGTAACCAGACAGTTGATGGACCCCACTGACTTCCATAGTAGTTTTTTTTCCTACTATGGAAGTCAATGGGGGTCCATCAACTGTCTGGTTACTGACATTCTTCAAAATATCTTGCTTTGTCTTCAGCAGAAGATGAAGATGTTGCGTGATATCTCTGCGCCCAAATAGCAGTGCTTCGCCTGTGCTTCCCCCTAATATAGTCCCAAGTCAGTATCTGCCTAGGAAATCGCCTAGTGTTAATCTGCATCGCTATTTGTACTCGTTGTGAATACGCAGGCCACAAGAAGTAATTAGGTGTTTTTAAAAAAAATGTTTTATCACTTTTACTCAGGACATGCTAGCGCCGACCCTGTCAAACTAAAACAATGCATGCACAGAACAGGTTCTGACATTTTAGTGCGTGTCTGCGTGAGGTAATCGGAGATGCACACAC
This sequence comes from Abramis brama, assembly GCF_963993115.1. Lineage (NCBI taxonomy): Eukaryota > Metazoa > Chordata > Actinopteri > Cypriniformes > Leuciscidae > Abramis > Abramis brama. The sequence continues at coordinate 32,867,529 of NC_139965.1, forward strand.
ACACACACACACACACACACACACACACACACACACACACACACACACACACACACACACACACAAACACAAACACAAACACAAACACACACACACACACACACACACACAAGCTCTTGAAGCTCCGCCCTCTGTGCCTGGAACAGCAGCTCAAATTGCATTTAAAGGGACACACGAAAAAACACATTTTTACTGATCCTCAAAAAGGGACAAGTTTAACATGCTGTAAAAAATTATCTGTGGGGTATTTTGAGATAAAACTTCACATACACACTCTGGGGACAACAGAGACTTATTTTACATATTGTAAAAAGGGGCATTATACCACCCCTTTAAAGGCACACTGTGTAGTAATTGTGTTTTTGTCAAACAGCGACCCCTAGAGTCGCTGTGGAATACTTGCACTGTCGTAAATATTTTATCAGCAATGGATGAATGAACAGCATGTAAAAAAAAATGACATACTACAAGCAAGCGCAACAACATACAACATAGAATGCAAACAAGTTTACAAATATGAGATTTATTTACTGGCCACTTCATGCGTTTTCTCAGATACAGATTCTTAGCTATCTGATTTATCAAAACGATTCCATTTACACCTGGTCACATAAATGTGTTTTTGCGAAACGAATTTAAATCCGATCTTCAATTCCCACACTATATGCAGATTTAATGGAGTGCACGTCACCGAAAGCAACAGATATGAGCTGCATTATTGATCATCAGCTAAAATTTCAAATATCAAAGACCGCAATAAGAGAGAGCAGTAACAGCCCTGGTAAGATCATTTAATTTCTTTACTTTTAATGATGATGATTGTGTGTTAAGCGTCTGCGACTTACTTTCACTTTGATTTGCGATAGTTTGCACGTTGTCTTGATGAATATGCTCAGTTGCTCATCTGCGGTGATTCGTGTTCCAGTAGCGTTGTCATAGGTCTATAACATATAGCCTATAACACGCACTCACACGTTTTTTTTTTTTTTTTTTGCATTTTTGGGAGGAGTACAATTTACATATGTGGTTTCAACAACCAGATGCTTTTACACTTGTCCAGTTTCGTCTGGAATGTGGCCCAGACCTCCTCCTGAAGTGGTTTGAGCGATCGGATTCAAATCCGTCTTGAATGCGTTTCGGAGGGCATTTACACCTGGTCTTTTCACGATTGGATAGCTATCCGATCTGAGAAAACGCATGAAGTGGCCAGGTGTAAACAGCCCCATGACAAAAACATCCGCACGAAAGCCGAAAACAAACGCTGGTTGGCCTCGCGTCCAAATTTGAGGAAGTGGTGGGGGAAGTGACGTATGCTGTAAAGCATGCGAATTTTGTAGTTCTTTTTGTGCTCAGGTTACTACCCGAACCCCGAAGTTACGTAGTGCCAGTAAAAGCGATACAGACCCCGTCAGGCTATGGCAGACGTGTCATTCAACCTATTGTAAGTTGATGTACCATCACAAGGGTCTTGGAAATATATTAAGAAGGTTGAAAAGATACATAGTGTTCCTTTAAAAAACAAAGAGGCGTAAATAAAGAACCCTAAACTCTAACAAAGAACCATTTTTAGTATAAAACTGTTCTTCAGGACGATATGGTTCTAAATAAAACTGTTACTATAATGTGCAAAGAATCTTTAAGAACCATATCTGTTTAGAATGTTCTTATGTAATCATGTACACTCTTATTCTACATGAAATTGTTCAATCCACCTTTTTGAAAATTTTAATTTACAGACCTAAACATTTTTTGCCAGCATCTCTACATATTAATCGGACCATAGACGGCCTCTGCATTGTGCACTTGCTCCAAAAGACAGAGCTGATGTACGTGTATTTAATCCTTAAAATATTTAGGGCTGTCACAATATCAGATTTTAACTACACTATTATCATGTAAAGATTTCATGTTAATCATACTAGTGCAAGATCTTAAGATATTCTGAATAAACATTGCTATCAGTCACATCAGTCTTTTACTTTGTTTTGTGTTTTACACTGGCTCACAATCAAAATACGAGTGTAGGGAAGCAAAGAAGAGAGTTTATAACCTTAACTGTACAAAAATAACTTGCTGTTGATCGGCACTTCCTGCTGACTAACTTTTTACGGAATCCAAAAAAAACCCACATTGTGGTGTTGTCTTCTTCCTTTTTCCATTTTATGATGGGTGGCAACCAGCGTTCAGGTGTAACACAGCCATCTACTATGTTGAAGTGTCAAACAGGTTGTCACTGCCACTGTATTAACTGTTATCGTTTGTGTAGTTAATTAACAAATCCGTATTTAATTTTTAAATATTACGGTTATTAGGAGTGGGCGGTATGACCAAAATTCTATTTCACGGTATGAGTGATTTTATTTCATGGTAACGATATATATCATGATATAGTTATTTATTTGTTGTTTTCCTGGAAATGTTCTCACAGCTATAAAATAAATAACAGTTAAGTAACAGATACGGCAAAAATACTGCAGAAAATATAAATATGTAAAGACTTGAAGAAAACTATATTTTCTTGCATAAAATATTAAAACACAGGGCTCTACAGTGCGCCCATTTCACTCGCACATGCGAGTAAATATTTGGGCGTGCGAACGTGAAAAAATATTTGGGCTCACTCGTGCGAGTGACACAGCATTTTTCTATAGAAACAGCTGCAAATACATCATCATGAGGAGGGGCACAGTAGGACACTATATTACCGGGAGATCAGATATTTAGGCCTAAATCTTCAGTAGCTAGTCTGTAGCCTCATAAAAAAAAAACTACAGTGCCCACACACGAACTATTTTAGGGCCCTATAATTTCCGCGATCGCGGAAATGGCAAATTAACGCGGAATCTAGTGTCAACACGGAATTTTACATATTTGGAATAAAATTCTGTTTTTGTGTGGGAGAAAAACGTATGTCTGAGGAAAATCGCATATTACTGAAAGAACGAGCAGAGAGAGAGGCCCGGTCGCGCGCGCGCGTCTTCAAACTTGCTCTCTCTCACTCCCTCGCGCTTATTAAAGGAGAAGTTCACTTTTAAAATGAAAATTCTGTCATCATATAATCACCCTCATGTTGTTTCAAACCTGTATGAATTTCTTTCTTCTGCTGAACAGAAAGGAAGATGTTTAGAAGAATGTCAGTAACCAGACAGTTTTTGGGTCCCATTGACTTCCATAGTATATTTTTTTCCTACTATGGAAGTCAATGGGACCCAAAAACTGCCTGGTTACTGATATTCTTCTAAATATCTTCCTTTCTGTTCAGCAGAAGAAAGAAATTCATACAGGTTTGAAACAACATGAGGGTGATTATATGATGACAGAATTTTCATTTTAAAAGTGAACTTCTCCTTTAATCTAAATCAATTGAGAATTGACACAATGGTAAAAGATCGGAAGAACGAGGTTTCACGTGGAGCGTTCGGATATTTTGTTTTTCCTGAATTAGGCTACCGCTGTGTGTGAATTGTGCAAAAAAATACACTTTTTTACCTTTCCTTCTTCTCTGAAAAGCGTTCCGCCCATTCAGCTGACATAAAAAACACTTTCAATAAACTAAACAAAACCTATCCAATGATGAAATGTTTTCTGTGTTGACAAATCTTGTGCGATGTCCTAAAACTGCCGGGATAATCACACAACGCGTACAAGTCTGCTAATGATACGTCCGATTCGCGAACTAATGACTCCTTTGAACCGATTCACTTTAATGAATGGTTAAAACAACTGATCTGTCCAACACTGAATCGGTTCGGTGTATAACAAAATCGGTAACACTTTACAATAAGGTTCCATTTATTAAACTCTAGTTAACTAGATCAGTTAACATATTAATAAACTGCACTTCTACAGCATTTATTAATCTTTATTAATGTTAATTTCACCATTTAGTAGCCTACATTATTTAAATGAAAAGTTGTATTTGTTAACATTAGTTAGCTTAATGCACCGTGTGAAGTAACATTAAAAATACAGGGTTAGGGTTAACTAAGATTAACAAAGATTAATAAATACAGTAACAAATGTATTGCTCGTGGTTCATGTTAGTTAGCCTAATACATTCACTAATGTAAACAAACCAAACCACATTTAACATCTCTTAAAATGAGAATTTTGTTTGTTACCTCAATAAATTTAGGGTCATTCCTATTTTATTTGTGTACATTTTAATCATTAACATTAAAAACACTCTTTTTACGACTAAAATTACACTAAAGGGTAAAAAACAAACTGAATTCCCAAAAATTAAAACGGAATTTGCAAAAATTAAAACGGAAAAAACGGAATTTGAGAAAAAATAAAACGGAATTTGGGAAAAAATAAAACGGATTTTATAGGGCCCTACTAATTCGGATCAGCACAGAGGGGCCCTCCCTGGAACTGTTTGATCCTACAAAATGTGCTGAAAATTGGCTGTCTGCTGGAAAGAGGTCAAGGCGACCAGGCTACAAAGCTTGGCCAAGTAACTCAGACATGATCTTCATTTCAGATAAAATGTGGAACATACATAGGGCCTACATACAATGATAAATGAAATCTACATGACGATAAAATAGAATTAAATGAAAATCTTTTGTTTGAAAGTTTTGGTCTGATGTTCTTAACCTTACAATGAGCATTGTAAATTTAATTGTTGAATAATTCTAATAATAAAACTATAATGATAAACTTATACAACAAAAATGACTGTGCCCCCAAATATTTGTCTGTGCTCCTAAATTTTTTTATTTAGGCGCACCAGTGCTCCTTGTTCAAAAAGTAAGTGTAGAGCCCTGAAACAAAATAATCACTTCTTGCTGAAAGTATAAAAATCTAAAATCTTTTTGCAGCAAAAAATACAAAATAAATAAACACTTAAAGAAATAAGGATGCTGAGATATTGTTTTTGCCAGGCTGGCCACTCGTGGAAAATTGGCCTCATGCTGCCTCCACCATTCCAGGGGGTTTGTCTCGCCATCAACTTCAACTGTCTGTAAAAAGCTGTTAAGCTCCATTTCAATGGACTCTCTCTCTGACTGAGGGACAGCTTGGCATTTACGTGATTTTATTTTGAAGAAGCTGCCCAAACTCCTCTTCTTTTAGCAGGAATTTCTTCAGCAGCTTCGACTGGTGGCAATGACACTCCCTCTGCAGACTTTCTTTGTTCAGCTGCAAGACTCTCCATCTCTGCTGCAGCTTTGACCTTCATGTAGTCCACTCTCTCTGCTTCTATGTATGTGGTTTTAAAGCGAGGGTCGAGAAGGGAAGCCATGTCAAGCAGCTCCCGGGTGGATTGGTCTGCATATTTCTCATTCAAATAGTCAAGAATCCGCACCTTGATGTCCTTGGTGAGCTGGGTATCATCATCATGTGGCTTAAGAACCTGCTCATTGTAAAGATGAAGCACAGGTTTCAAGTACGAAACACTCACGTACTGTTCCCCAGACAAGGCATCTGTGAACTCCACAAGAGGGCTTAATGCTTTATTCACAGATTCAAGAGCATCCATGTCCTGCCATGTTAGAGCTAAATGTCTGGTCTTTTTGTCAGCTTGCAGGACACTAACGCAGCTTGCGTAAGAGCTTTCTCCTGGTCTATGACCCTTTCGATCATTTGTTGCTTGGAGGCCCATCTGGTTGGAGTCTCAGTGATGAGTTGTGAAGCTTTGCGCTATCATCTCTCCAGTGTGATGTTCAGGAAAGTAGGAAGTCTGCAGACATCTACTGCACAATGTCCAGTCATTGATGAAGTGGATTGTTAAGCTCATATACGGCTGTGTAGTTCGGCTCGTCCACAAATCAGTTGTCATTGCGAAGTGTAAAACATTGCCAATCTCCTGTTCAAGTTTCCATCGGCATTCTCCGTACAATCGTGGCAACTCAACTTCACTAAAGTGCTTGCGGCTCAGTATCACATATCTCGGATCAATGGTTTTGATCAAGTCTCGAAACCCCTTCTTTTCCACAGTGTAAACTGGTGCCATGTCTTTACAGATATACATCGTAATGGCCTGTGTTATTTCTTTCCATCTCTTTGAGCTTTTTTTCATACGCGATGTCTTTAGTAAAAGATTCGGCCAAACTAGTTTGAATCTGAGGTGATTGTATTGTTTTGGTTTTAACATCGGAGGTTGACGGACCGCTTGATGTATGGTCTTTTGGCTTTTATGATATTCACGTTTTATGATATTCGTTTCATTTTGAGGTGATGAAACAAATTACTTGTGCTACTGCTGTTAGTGAGCACATTACCTCTACATAGTTTTCAAATCACGTTTTTCTGGTCTTTTTCAGATTTTGCAAACCCAAACCATGTCCACACCACAGATGTCGCACCTCTTTTAATAAGTTCTCCTCCTGCTCGGGATTGCTTTGTGGGTCCTCCTCATGTGCTCGTTCATCTTTCTTCATGTTTCAAACGTGCAAACTCGCAGCTTCTTGATCAGTCTCATGTGCAGCGTCTCGCTCAGTCTCACGCACGCTGCACGTGAGTTAACCACGTCCACTTATTTGCATGTCGCGGTATACACAGAATAAAAAAAATAGACATTTTCTACCACGGTAATGATATATACCGTCATACCGCCCCGGCCCTAACGGTTATTTTCATTACAGAAAAGCATTGTCATATATACTTGGATAGAGATTAAGTCTGTACCTTCTCATTATTCACAGGTGAGTGGCATCATCTGGTCTCTTCTTGTCTAACACAACTTCATAAACATTGCCATTGATTCAGCAAATAGATAATGCCCTCCCAAAACACTGAGCTGTAATGTGTTCTTTACAGCTTTTCTGTTTCATAAACTTCCTAAGATGTATTTCAAGCTCATGATGACTTATAAATGAGTGACTTATGTTCTGACTCAGGACTGTCATTGCAGTGTGATTACCCGCATATTTATCTGATGCTCATAGCGCAACTTATGACCCTTACATTAGAATGAACTTGTACTAAAAAGAGCTAATGAATGGTCAGAGAGATGCACAAACACATCTTCACCATATGGATGATGGATTAATGACCGCATGCTTTTTATGGCTCATCTGAACACTTACTGGGATAATATAAAATGGCACATGGGATTTGTGTGTCACCCTGCTGTGACCATCACATGCTCTGGTCTCTTCTGTTTTTCTGCTGTTAGAAGACCAGCAGACCCACTATGATTACTGTTGAAAATTATTGTATAAATTAGACAATCTATAAAGCCTTTAGTGCAGTAGTTGACCGTTCACTTTTTTTAGCCTCCTTCCTTGGTTTCCGAAAGCATTTTCCCCATTCATATTTTCCATATGGATTTTTTAAAATTTCTTGTTATAGAGTTTTAAACCAAACCAACCCGTTATGAGGTGAGTAACAACATTGCAAGCTTTGATTTAGAGCAATAAAGTATTTGACAAATGTATAAGCCTGTATTTAACGGCTTAATATATATTGACATTTACACTTTTTTGTGTGCTTGTAATTCACAGTGCTTCATTGAAGTGGGTGGGCGCTACAGCGTCCTTTTAAGCATTATTGGCTTGTTTCCATTCTCTGATTGGTGGAGACTTCTCTGCAGAATCATTGGTAATTAACCAATAGAGTATGGACTCTAAAGTTACTGCCTGCGTTGTCAGAGCAGTTGTGGTTTACATAGTACGTGAGTGCAAACACTTGTATATAGAAACACAGGATTTCAGGTGTCACTGCTTTCCAAAATGTGTCAAAACAAGGAAAGTACACAGTGCATTATCAGTGTTGCCTTTTAGGTGCGCTATAGGGAGCCTTAGAATCTCTAAAGTCAGTTCTCTCTTTCAGGTCCAACACTATCATGGCTGTCCAACAGTTATGATATAATATAATGATAATGATATAACAACAGAATATAATCTTGCTGAGGAAATTAAAGTTAGTTAAATTGTTGACGTTTTTAGAACTAGCTACCTAAATAACACATCCATGTTAATTGCACAGTTTCTTTAAAATAACTCTGTTGCCCCCTTGAGTACTGTCTGGTTTTATAGCACATGTTCTTATGAACGTGAATTCTGGGAATGTTGCTTGTGCTGTAGAGACTTTACCACATGATTGTTGGACAGGCCTACAAACACTCGCCTTCACAATGAGGCTTTGTGCTTATCTGCTTTCTAGCTGATCATGAGGATTGAATTGGACACATGACTGAACGCCTTTCCTGTGTTGTTTCACAGATGGCAAAACATGCAAAGATGTGCAGGTCCAAACACCTTTTGTCTATTTGGATAAAGTAACTATTAATGCCGTACTCAAGCTGTCTAACACACCTACAGTGCACATACACAAAGCCACCTCTGGGACAGCATGCGATACCAAATTCAGTTCTCTATCACGGCTTATATTATTGCACTCAAATGGTCAAATACACAGTTATGTCAAAATGCCTGTCTTGGCTAGTAGTCTTGTAAACATACTCTGTTATGTCTTAAGCGAACGTAAACAGTTGGGAAACATATCAGATACGAGTCAGTAGGATCCGTGAATTAGGTCTTAAAGTGACAGCAGCCTAATATAGTAAACCTGCTGCTGTCTGTCAAACAAGAAATGACAGAGAAATTCACTCATTGCTCTTGACTGAATAACTTTTGTAGCTTTAATGTAAATAATGTAATTTATTTAATGTAAAGACTATGCAGTGTTTTCTTTTTACAGACATCTTACTTGAATGTTACTGTTAAACAGATATAATGTACTGTAAGCCTACCTGAGAAACTTAAAGCACTGTTTGTGTCTTTTTTTTTTTAATCTTTGTTTTATTATATTTGTCCTATTGTTTGTAATTTGCCTGTTTGTTCATATTTTTAATTACAAAGATAAATTAAAATAACAAAAAGAACTAATCGTTCATCCCTATTTTCGTTTTTTTTTGTTTACCTGGATGTTCTTGATGTTAAGTTTTCAGGTTTATTTAACTGTATATTACCAAGTTAAGCAAAGAGTTGTTGGTCTTTAAATAGTTTATTTTATTTTTTACATTGATTTTTAAATGACATTTGTCAGATATGTGACCTTACTTTTTATGTAATACTAAAACACTGCTGTTCACTTTCAGTAGTTGTAGTGATGCTTTCTTTTCCCAGAAAGAATTTGAAACATATATATTGGCTATATTATTTTCAGTTTATTTATAAATATAATTTAAATTGATTTGACACTTAAAGCACCAACATATAACATATCGCACTATTTAACAAGATATCTATTTAACATTTTCCCTCAATATCGTACAGTCCTAGTTTAAAGTGTCTGGAATGTCAGTGTGATCGTCCAGCCTGATGGTAATGGTTAAATTTTGCAGGTTCTAATGCAGAATGGAGCTGTGGCATGCCGGAAACAGGAGGAACAAACACACAGAAACGCGCACAGCCCTGAATAAAACATGGGATGAACAACAACAAAAGTGTCATCTCTTTGTACTCGAACAGACTGGCACTTTACAACACATAAACTGGATTGTTATAATAAATACTAGCCCAAAAAATTGGAAAAGGAAATTAAAGTGATATTTTAGGTCAAATAGTTTGTATATGAGCATCTGCGTGCTGTTGATTCCCACTGAAAAGAATTTGGGCTTACTGCAGTTGGTATAAAAAAATAAACACAAAATGGACAGTTATGTACTTGCTATGTAAACCTTTTGAGCAAACAACATTATATTATGTGGACACAGGCTATTCTGATTCTAATTTTAGACATCTAGCACACACTTTAAAGATGAAACATGTCATTTTATTTCAGATGGTTTATCAAAATACTCCAGTCCTAACCTGTTGTGGTCCATGTTTGTTTGGACAAACCGTGATCACTGCCTCAAACACTCACTGATAAAATGGAGCAATGTATGATACAATGGTACAGTCTTTCACAGTACATGATCACTGTATCTTAGCTTCTAGTTGTCTTCGTATATTAAACTGGTATAAGAGGACATACTTTATTGTTTGAAAAAAATGACACTTCATCTTTAAAACCTTCAATGGAGATTCGTCAGCACGTTCACCTGTGCTCTGCATCTCATTTGACTTTGGTTTGGAATGCAAATAAAATCGTTTGTTGTAGGTCAATCACAGTGGCCTGTGTGGATGAGACTTACTCTTAGTCTGCTCCTCCTGTCCTAACTAGTTTGGCAGTGACATCTCAGTCTGCACAGCATATGGCAATAAAAGGAGGCTGTTTGCAGAACGGTCTGTACGAAGGGGAGGAAGACTGATTTGTGCTTTCATTTCACACCCGTTTCCTCTTGTTAATTGGAACTTGTATTTAGCACTGTCATTTATAACAAAAGGGTAATTTCTGGCATCATATACAGGAAAACTAGTACTCTTAGTACCCTTTGTTTCAAGAAATACTTACTTTAATTGATTGTGGTCGTACTCCTCTAGTTCCATAGGTGCTGCAGGAAAATAGTCCAAACGTAAACTTTGATTCAGTGTGATCTTGCAATGCACTTTTTTTGCTTTACTGCATGTGGCATTGAAGATATAGTACCATTTAGAAACTTGGGATCAAAAGGGTCTGCTATCCATGGCAGTCCTAAACCTGCCAAGATACCAACATAACACACACAGCAAAATATTGTCGTCTTATCGTTATCGAGAAAATCCCAGACAATATTGAGATATCATTTTTTTTGTCAATATCACACACCCCTAGTAAATAGTTGAATTAATATTATACGGTAAAGATACTTGCATTGTTACAAAAGATTTCTATTTGAAATAAATGTTCTTCTGAACGTTTTATTCATCAAAGAATCCTGAAAAAAGTATCACTTTTTCCCAGGAATTAAAGTTCTTTGGATTTCCAATTGATTGCAGAGAGGCCATGTATGAGAAATGAATGGGGTCTTGGTGCAAAAATGGCATCAAAATTAACAAAAATGTTCCTCAAATTCAAGATACAGGAGTAGAAAATGCCCCTGACTAAATCCAAGTATGACTGTTGCAATTAAAGTGAAGTGTGAAAATAAATAGTGTCGGTTGTGGCATTAGGCTACATTTAGATCAGCTCGCATTGTATTAATAAAATATTTTTACATGTTCTCTAATCACGTTTCTGTTGATTTTATGAATCAGAGGCTTTACATTGAAAACGCTCACCGAATGAATTCTGTACTCTTCTCATAAACAACGTGCAGATACTGTGCAAGTAAGAGGAGCGTTATGCAGTGCAGTCAGCTTCTTTGATTATAACAGGAGATTTTCAGAGTGTGCAGAACTTGTGCGCTTCAGTGATGGGGAACATTTTTGCTTGTTCTCTGTAATTTATTTATTCACATAATATTGAATAACATTATTGTTTTTCATGCTGCTAAGATAACCAATGTGTCACACCTCATTCTCTAGCAGTTGTCAGCGAGACTCACTAGCCGGCCTCCATTACATATGCAATACAAGAGTGGATGTCTGTTTATCATAGCAGAAGCACAACAAAGTAATGCTTCACGAAAAATAAAGCGCAGACGATGAACGAATGACAAGGAAGCACAAAAAATGTATGTACAGCACACGATAGTAATTACAAACAAGAGTTTGTTGTTAGTTGCCAACAGCACAGCAGCTCCAGACACACAATGACACTCAAACCCAGTGTTACTCCCGTGTGGAGCAGAACCAAAGCAATCACTGCGTCTGTTTTCAGGCCTTCCCTCTTAGCTCTCTCCAGCACTGGAAAGCTTTTCTAATATTAACGCGTGTCCTAAAGCTCTTGCCCAGTCCTAACCCTTCATTTTCCAGTGAATTTTTATTTTTTTATTTTTTTCCTGAGCTTTTCTCTTTTGTATTGTCTCATCTCTATTTCTGCAGTCTTTCTTCAAATCTCCCTCTTGCTCGTTCTCTCTCCTCCACCGTCATACTAATGCTGATTGGCTACACGCGTTTGTTTGTTTGTTCGTGTGTTGGTCCGACTAATTTCCAAACTGCATTTTTCAAAAATCGCTTACCCCACCTTTAATATGCATTAATCTTAATTTAATTTATACTGTGAAGACTATGGAGTGTTGATTTACATTTGATTATTACATTTCTGTACCTGAATACTACTGTCACTACCTACCCCGAAAAACTTTAAGCACCGTTTATTTAATTTGTATATCTGTTCAATTGAATTTATTTGTATTAAAAAGAAAATGGCTGTAATGCCTGGTTACCACAAAAATATCAAGAGCACAACTGTTTTCAACACTGATAATAGTAAGAAATGTTTCTTGTGCACCAATCTTCAAAAACATTTAAAAAATCTTACCAACCCTAGACAACTGAACAGTTGTGTATGTTTGTATTGTACCCCAATACAAGTGTTCCAAGTTTTTAAACGGTCACATAGAAAGATATAGTCCTATAGGGCTCATTTCAAGTCTGACTCCATCCCAAACTTTCACACACACTCTCACTCAGTAAATAGTGCACAGTCCTTCACCTCCCTAAGTAAATGATTGCTTTCCCATGATCATTCAGCAGTTAGCTGTGTTGAGATAGGCCTATCGGGCGGTTTCTCTGGCAATGGTTTCTTCTATCCCTCTCACTAATTTTTAACATACATAAATTTGAAAGGAAAAGTTCCTAAGAAAATAAACTGTTTAGTCATATTTACACACCAATTTTGCATGTTACCAAAGCCATGCCTCAGCTCTGCCGGTGTGTGGAAATGTCAAATGTACGGTGGCTGAGAAGTGCAAAACCACAATTCTGAAAACAAATCAACAATTTTTTAAACGCAATGGAAAGACTAAAAACAAATTAACAAGTTAGAGTCGGCACCGATGGCCTCGTGGTCAACGCGCCGACATGTAGCGCCGTTGCGCTCGGGCGGCCCGAGTTTGAGTCCCGGCTCGTGGACCTTTCCCGATCCCGTCCCCCATCTCTCTCCCACCTCGCTTCCTGTCAACTCTCTACTGTCCTGTCACAATAAAAGGCAAAAATCGCCACAAAAAAAAATATATACAAAAAGATAAATAATTAAGTTAGAAAACACAAACAATTCCAAAAACAACATAACAAATCAGAAAACACGACGACAAATCTGAAAACAAAATAACAAATCAGAAAATACAACGACAAGTCGGACAAAACGGAAAAGGTAGGTATATGTGGCGAATGGAATACTGACCGTTGATTGGACGAGACATCTGTCAATCAAGACATGCAGAAAGTACAGCAGACTGCGGCAGGAGAAAGTCGATTCGCGTGTGCATGTGTAAATATTAGCTATATCGTCTACGATAATAATTCTTTTTTGAATTATGTGTGAGGCTGCGAGCTGACATTATCGAGTAGGTCACTCAATTTGCAAAAAATTATTCTGCATCAGCTTTTGTCTTATAAAATATGGTAGCCTATAGTTAAGCACACAAGCAAGAGTGCCGTTTTTTCCACATGGGATATTAAGTTTATACAGATCAATAAACAAGTTCATATTGTGAATTACAATTTGTCACTCGAGGGAGACTCAACTCGGGTCGTTCGCGTCAAAAGCTAAATCTGCTGTTCTTGCTACACGACACTCTCCCACTTTACCAGATCGAGTTCTTTTATAATTTTGTCTGACCAAACCAGATAGTGGTAGGAAGATTTTAATATGATCAGCTCTAATATTTACACGCTAATCGACTTTCTTCTGCCAGATTGTGCTGTACTTTCTGCATGTCTTGATTGACAGATGTCTCGTCCAATCAGCGGTCAGGATTCCATTCGCCACATATACCTACCTTTTCCATTTTGTCTGACTTGTTGTGTTTTCTGATTTATTATTTTGCCTTAGCTCGATTCAAAATGGTAAGCTTGTAATAATGTTTTTAATTCCAGTGGTTCTGGTGGATTTCCGTGGGAAATTCGAGCATGTCTTTGCGTCATTATGTCACATCTGTACACACAAAGAAGGAGTCTCGGCTAGTAGGCTACCTTGCGTGTGAGGATGTTGGAGGTGGAGATTTATAGCCTTTTCTCACAGCACTTGATATAATTAAACTTATCAATTTAATGGCGGATCCAGAAAGGTTCAAACAACAATCACCAGTGACAACTGGAGATTCACCCGTTGTAAAATGCAAAAGACTTTGTTCGGACTTCGGAGTGGCTACAGAAAAAGAGACTGCAACCGGGCCCATGCGAAAACAAGGATAAATATCAGAAGGGCATTAAATGTCGTCACGCAATGCTGATGTTGTTAACATTAACAATTTGAGAACAAAGTATAATTTGCACGGTTTGACGTGATATGATATGCGATCGTTAGATTTAATCAGCGTGATTTACTGCAATGCTTTTTTTCCCTTAGTTGGTCAAAACAAAAGTGAATGTTACTTACTTGTTCAGATGACATTTTCCAGTGAAAATTCTTATGTTGGTCATACTTCCAAAAAGTAGAATCTGTGATTGCGAATGCCAGTATCCACACCGGCGCGGTGACTGACAGCTGCACATTCTCCTCAAAACATTGGATTCATCCGCGCTGTGCCGTGCCGAGGCACAACCCACATATTGATACATTCCCACAAGTAGATAATTCCACGAATAACTGCAACTGCAGATTTCGAACAGAGATGGCGACAAAGAGGAAAAACTACAGACTGCAGCTTTAATATACCACAGACAACCTTTTTCTGACCAAGAACCATTGGGTTCTGTAATTTATAAAAAGTGAACACTGATAATTACTACTAATGATATATTTTAATATAATTTCACCATTTCAAATGTAACGCCAAATAAAAATCAATGAAACTCAATATAAAATGTAAAAACAGTTTCTTTTAATCTGAAAAAAAAACAGTAATCTGTCTTTTGTAGTTAGGGTTAGGCTTGTGAGAGTAAACACTTGTTGTTATGTTTGGGACTGGCCAGTAACTGCCACTATGTTCAGTTATGCACTTGTAAATGAGATGAGTGGAGAGGATATCACAGTGGCATTGTGTGAGTTCAGCAAAGGAAATCAGGTCTATGTAAGTGTCTTATTGACCTGCGTGGATGAACGGAGTCACTAATGAACCTTTTCATCCGTCATCAGCCCACCTCTACTCATTAATAATTAATCTATTAATCTAATAATTAATAATCCACTGCTCTTACTATCGCTCTTGCTCACTTTCCCTTTCCCCAATTCCTGCTCTCCATCCTTCCTGACCTCATTTCTCATCTCTTTTGTATCCCACATTCTTGCCATCTTTTATCTTCTCTCTTTTTTTTGGCTAGCCTGTGTCCTTTGATTGAGAACAATAGAAAAGTCTTCCACTCTGTTGGTGCCTTTAGTGGGAGGAGTTAAGTGGTTTTAGTTTTGATTGACAGCACTGTGCACTTCAGAGGCTTTGTCTCAATGCTAAGGGGAAAGAAGAGGGAAAAGAGGGCAGGGGGTTCATTCCTAGGAACGACCCTCAGTGTAATCCTCACAGGTCATTGGATGACGAGAGAAATGTTCCCCTTTAATTTGAATTTTGTTTCAGAATAATTTTTTGTAATGTTTTGTTCTCATCACACAAAGGAGATCTAGACATTTTGACAATGACTTATAGTGCTGGTTTCCCCATTTCAGTGTGTGTTTGTCCATATGTGCACTCACCTTTTAGGGGTTTTCTTTTGTGGGGGGTGTGGGGGTTGGGGGGGGGACTGATTCGGTCAACCCCACAATCCCCTGTCCTCTTTTCTTCAGAGCTGAAAAGAAGAACCATCTTAAAGCTTTGTTTGCCCACTCCTCCCCCATCCTTGCCCCCCACCCGTGCCATCCTTTCGTTCAGAGAGAAGGAAGGAGGCCGTGAAAGGGCCATTCTGGCCAAGTAACATTTTTAAAACTTCTGTGCTGTTTTAATTTTGCATGAGCCATTAAGATGAGCGCTGTGATTGATGACAATGGGCATGTCATTAATGTTTTAAGGTCAGGAGTTTGTGCTCTTAGTTGACTTGATGTGTGTTTGCATTGTTTCTGGAAGCATTAAACATGAATACTATAAACATTGAGGGAATTAACATGATTCCCATCAGGGAGGTGCTGTAAGAGTTTAAAGATTTAAAGGGAATAAAAAAAAGAAGTTTGAAATTATAGTAATAAAATAGCCTTACTAGAATTTGAGCTATTCGCAAATAATATTTTATTTTCAAATATGCCCACATTCACTTTTAAAGTTCCCCTGTAGTCATAATTGTATCACTTAAAACTCATCTTTGATCACCAAAAGGGCATATTTAAAAATAAAATCTTGAAAAAAATATATTCATGCCTTAAAATAACTTGAATGTAACTACACCCTTGTTTAATTTAGTTTACACGGATCCATTAATATGCAAATGAGCCCCACCTCCACTGGCTCATACAGGCTCGTCTACAAGTCGATGTGTCAGAATGGTAATGCGTTTTATGTATCGCTCTCTACAACATCGGACACATAACTGTAATTAATATGATTAGCCTTTTGCTCGACAACGTTATCAAACAGCTAATAATGTGTTGCTAATGTTACACAAACCATGTTCCCATTCGTCACCTCAGAGTCCGACAGCTGCTTTCTGAAAATCAGCATCCTTAGAAACACTTTGAACAACTTAGTGGAGTATAGGTCATCATAACATCGTAATATACATCATAATTCACTTGCTATATTGCTAAATGTACCCAGTTTTTTATATCAACAGAAAAATATACCTGGATAACCTGGCTTCTCTTGAGACTCCCCTGCTTCGCAGCAGTTAATGATATGCTAAAGCCCACCGGCATGTTGACGTGATTGGTTACAATGTAGTTTGTGACATAAGAAACACCAGCAATTTCAAACCGCATTTTTGAGACTTTTTTTACTGCAGTTTTAAGGAGAAAATACTCAGCATAGCAATTGTGTTGATTATGAATTTGCTCATTGTTGTGTTTTTATATGCTTTAAGACAAACCTAGACATATAAACAACAATAAAACTTGATTTTCATCACAGGGGGTCTTTAATCGTATGTCTAATGTGTTTAAAATGCTTCTGTTAATGTCCCTGTCTCGCATTCATTTTTCAAATTACATAACTTGAATCATGTAAATAATATGGCCTGTTTTTAATTCAAAATAGCAAAATTTGACAAGTAAAATTTTGTATTACTGCATATTACTATTGGTTGTTTTAACATTTCTGTCGTGTCAAATAATTATAATTGGCCATGCTGTAAAGTAATAGAGAGGTAGAGGAAATAGAGATAGTGTGATAGTGAGAGTTGCATCTGTTTGTCAGTGTAGTCGGGTGTTTATATTCATCTCCTTCTGGCTCTTAAAGGGGCTATATGCTTTTTTCTGAAATTTAAACTCGCGACTGACACCTGTGGCCAAAAAACGGAACTGCTCTTCCTTTCTGCTCGCTCTCGTACGTGCACACTTCACAAGTCATCCGCTGCAAAGAAGTCAACATTATGTTTACAGAGGTAAGAACAGTCAAATACATATATTGTTTGAGAAACTAAGTTTGTTTGCTGACTAGCGGTGGTGGCAGAGTGATCTGAAACGTTTAACATGAACCCGCTTGACGTCACATCCGCAGACAACGCGCGAAAAATCCGACCCGACAGAAAATAGGAAAAATAGGATACAGGCTTATAGGTGCACCCACTGTGAGCTGACAAGGTGTCAGTATGCTCATCAGGAGATGTTTGAGTCATACATGGTCAAATAAAAAGGCTATTGTTACGTTTATTTTGGGGAAACAGTTGCATATAGCCCCTTTAAAACATTACAGTCTTGTCGTCTTCCGTGCAGTCTGTTTCAAGGATGAAATGATGTTTAGTAATGTTGCAGACGAAGGGGTTAACTCTAATGGTTTAATTGGAGAAAGTCATGGGGTAAGCAGTCACTTGACTAACACACAGCAGCCTCTGTGCTGACCTGGACACCGAGCCAACATATTCCACCCCCCATCTTACTCCTCTTTTCTCCATCTCTATATGCATGGGTGCCTTGCTCAGACAGAAGAAGAAAATGTTAGTTTATGGTTTGATTTAATTTTCAGCTTTTGTGTTCATGTCACATAAACAAGGACAGTTCAGGCTGTAAAATATATTTTTTTGCACTCTGCCTGGGTGTAATCACTGTAAGTGACCTTGAGCTGCTGTTAGATGGGAGAACTCCAACAATCACATTCTCATTAAGGACAATTTCCCTTGTGCTTTGAATGCGTATTTAAATGTGCAGTGTGTGATTCTGTGCCTCTTGTGGCAACAAGCAGAATTACTAAAATGATGGCTTTTTTCAAAAAATATTCCCTTCTACCATTGGTCAGACAACAGACAATCCCACCCCAAACTCACGCTATTGGTTGAGCCAATGTTGCTGTCTCATACTGGTAAAAAATGAAAGTTGGAAATAGAAATGGGAAAAAATTAAACTTCAGCCTTTGATATATGCAGCATGTTTTATTAATTGTTCACAATATCTTTAGTGCCTTATTGCATTTAAAACTGTTGCTACATAAAAATAAGGACACATTGTCATTAAAACAAATTAATTATGTGCCATCCATCTACTTGAAGATATTGTCCCTTACATAGTGCTGAACTAAATAGTTGTCCTCTGATTACTCTGCAGTGATATGGTGAACAGCATGTCCTGAACACTGTATTGACCAATCAGAAGCCTGAACTGTCTGTTTTATAAACGCTCCAGACTGCGTTTACTGTAAATGGTCACATTTTGAGACCTTTTTTTCATTCTGATGTGACAAACTTTTCGCATCAGAACTCTTTTTAAACATGTGCTGCACTGCTATTTAGGTGTATGAGAAACATCAAGTGTCAAAACCTTCCAAAAGCAGAACAAATATAGCTCTACCTGTTAGAACTGTGCCACACTGTCCCCTGCCTCAGCGCTACAAATCAGGTGCTGGTGTCATAGCTGTAGATTTTGGTGGCACTGGTGCCAATGCTCTCTTATGTTAGTCTGGAGGCCTGACTTTGCTTGGTGGATAATTACTGTTATAATTTATTACTGTTGCTGTTGTTTTATAGACATCCTTTTTTTTTTACATTTAAAGCGACACTCTGCTTTGTAAAGTGAATTATCATGGCTTATTTAAACCCACTGTTCCGCATGGTCAGAATACCTGTAACGTGTGTGTGTGTTTTCTGCTGTCTGAAACTAGCAGCTGCAGACAGTCAGTGCACTTGACATGAAGCGAGTTTGGATTAACATCACACTTTTTGACCGTTGGGGGACGAGGGCGCAACGAGGGCGCATAAGGGGCGCTTGCGAGCACCCTTCTTAAACCTAAAATGACAAATGGGACACCCTACGATCTTTTGGACTGAACGACATGCGCAAGTCCACAAGACTGCAAGTGCATATGAAGTGTGCCAGGGTGATGATGACTGACATTTGTTCTGTTTAGTGAAGTTTATGGAACAGATCGATGCTGAATGTCTTTGCATTAGTTTGCATTTGCACCTGTTGTCCATTCACAGAGAAACGCAATTGTCAGAGGGACATGAGGCATGTCTGACCACCAAGTCTGTTCACACACAGGGTACGCAGATGGATTACTGGACAGTGAAAAGAGTGTCTTTTTGAGTGTTGTAGATTGGTAACTATATGGTCTTGGGCTTGCCTGGCATCTGGCTGCAGTGATGAATGGGCTGCTTTGTGTGCGTTTATAATCAGGCCTTCACTAGAGAGCTTCCTCCCCTCTGATAGACCTCATGGCTCCCACTCAAGACGGCCTGACTAGCAGTCGACAGTCAGGCTCCCGCTGGCCATGCTCTGCTCATCTCCCAATGTGTTGATAATTGAAGGAAGTTAGTGCTGGTATGTGTTTTGTTGGCCTCTGTGTGAGGGCATCTCCGTGTTTTCCCGTGAGTTGGTGTGTAGTTCAACCATGTGTCATCACGCCACTTGTTTTAATTATTTCAGTCCTGTATGCAGCAGCTGTACTGAGTTTATTGCTTGATGCGTATGTATATTTTGGTCTTGTTTCTTACCAGGCTCACATTTCCCATCGCTTAGTCATGCGTCACCTGCCACCATGGCTCCCCACAAAGAACCACTGAGGTAAACAATAGAAGACTGTTTCCTCTCAAATGATGCTGATGATTAATCACCGATTGATTAATTGGCGATAATTTAATCAAAACTTATTTATGGTCTATTAAGCAAGGTTATCATTAGAGTGCGTATTTTTGGGGTGCGGCACAGCTCGATGTGATTGAAACCTTGAAAGTGGATGGATGGATGGATATATGAGGTTGCCTAATTTTAAAAGTGTGATCTAAGATTCTTTTATGAGAGAATCATCGTTCTTCAAAGAAAAAAAGAAAATAAATTCTTGAGTTTTAGTAGTTTTATCTTATGCATGTGTAAATCATTGTTTGTCATCTTGAATTCCCTAGGAAGTCTGCTGAAGCCCCAATCACATTGTTCTCATCCTTCATTATTTTGCATCCATTTTCTCTTTTTACAAAGAGTTTCAATGTTTTGTTCTTTTGTACCAGTGAATCAGAATTTCTGTTCAGAGACAACAAGCAACCACACACACACACCGCAGTATCAGCCTTGTTCTTGGCAGTACATAGTAAGCCCTCTGTTGGTGCTGTTCAGCAGCAAGCCTAGCACGCAGAGAGGAGAGGGCATGATGGGCCGCGGCAGCAGGAATGTACTGAATGTGACCAGCTAACAAGCGAGCTCTTGATAGAGAAGCCTGGTGTTCAATCACTGACACGCTCACTTTTGCTTTCCTTTAACATGATTGTTAGTTGTTTAGAGAAGTGTGTGAAGATGAGCTGTTGTCAGATTGTTGAGTGGTGGTCACTACTTAAGTATGCAAGATGTTACCTTCAAGTCAAAAGAAACTAGTTTTGCTAATTTGAATATCATTGGTCTTCTCAATTTTTTTGTCAAACTGTCATTTACAATTGAAGTGGACAAGTGGAGGAATGCCTGTGTAAATGAATGACTGTATAATAGCTTGTTGTAAATCTGCCATTTATCCATTGTTTTTCACCATGCAGTTAGTCTAGTTGTGCATGACCCATCTGGATTTTTCATTGTTATCAGCCACCCTGGTTTCTACAAATCTGTCAGAATATAATGCCTGTTATGCAAAAAAAAGTGCATTTACTGTTATGTCAGATACCAATTTTCCTGTAGTTATTTTTCACATTTCATGAGCAATAACCAATTGACATGAGCTCTTAAAGGGGAGGCGCTCTTCAAGAGAGTGCTCTTAAAGTGGCTGTTCACCGCAAAATGAAAATTATCATTTGATCAGCCTCATGTTGTTTCAATCCTGTATGGTTGTCATTTCCTCTGTGGAACCATAAAAGAAGATAGTTTGAGTTTGTTTTATTTGTTTTGTTTTTGTCTATAAAATGGAAGTCAGTGGTCAGCAAAATGGTTCTTTCGAATATCATCTTTTGTGTTCTGCAGAAGATAGAAAGCCATGCAGGTTTGGAAGTATGAAAGTAAATAAATTGATTTATTTTGGGGTGAACTGTCCCTTCTAAGGGTTTAATCTTTGCTGTAATATGTTGCCATCACTTTAAGTAAGTGCTAAATGAATATTTAAATCTTAAAATTGGAAAAACAAATAAATATCCAATATTAGCCGATAGCCAATAACTGTTATGGAACCTATATACACTCACCGGCCACTTTATTAGGTACACCTTGCTAGTACTGGGTTGGATCCCCTTTTTTTCTCTTGCAGCAGAGAAGCTGTATACAGGAATCGCTGACAATTCCGTGATGGGCCCACGGAAGAATTCTGTGAAATGAACACGGCCCCTTAAGTTAAGGAAAAGGTTGTGGGTGGGCTTACGTTTCCATGACACGTGGGACAACAACGGGATGGTTGGGTTAAGGAAAAGAACAATGTGACGGTTGGGTTTAGGAAAAAAAGAATGGGACGGTTGGGTTTAGGAAACTTGACACGCGGGACACGATCCCCAGTCTCCTGGGTGAAAGTCCCGTGTTGTTTGACCCATCCACTACCCCAACCAGCCGGATTTTCGGCCTTTCATACTACTCGCTACCGTAGTCGCTCTTAATGCTACGGAATCGTGCTGACCAACCGTGCTGACCAAAAAAAAACAGATAAGCGTGTCCGTGTACACGAATCAATAGATTAAATTGCGTGACCATTTCACGAACTGCCGTGAGACTGGGCTGGTCTGACAGGGTGGGGGCGTGGCATCATGATGTTGGCTCTCCATCGTGATGTCGGTCAGATGGACGATGATATCAGAAATAAAAGCATAAATAATCCTTTTAAAATCACTGGAGGACAAGAACAGTTTAACCTTTGCTATTGATCTTAAATGGAAGAAACAAGATTTTACCACTGAATTGATCTGTTTGTCAAATTTCAAAGAACTGTCAAATTGGACACCAAGGTTCTTCACTACAGATTTACAGAAAGGGGCTAACTCACCCAAGTCAAAAGAGTTTTGAGTGTCAGGGGCCCCGAACCAGATTTCAGTTTTACTTTCATTCAGATTCAGAAAATGTTGTGACATCCAAGATTTAACTTCTTGTAAACATCTCAATAGTGACTCAAAATAACTTTTGTCCTGTTTTCGCAATGGTAAATACACCTGAGTGTCATCTGCGTAACAATGAAAGGATACTCCATGCTTGTGAAAAATAGAACCTAAGGGAAAGCATATATAACGAAAACAAAACTTGGCCAAGAATGGGTCCTTGTGGAACCCCACTAGACAATGTGACAACTTTAGAATGATGTTGACCAAAATGAACTGAAAACGTCCTATTAAAAAGGAAGGATCTGAACCAATCGAGTGCCATGCCCGAATTCCCACTGTCTTTTCTAGGTGGGAGACTAGGATATTGTGATCAATGGTATCAATGGTACAAACGCTGCACTAAGATCTAGTAAAACTAAAACCACTGAGCTGCCAGAATCAATCGAAATCAAGATATCATTTAGAACTTTCAACAAGGCCGTTTCTGTACTATGATTTGATCAGCTCAGAGACGCTCTTCTGCAGACCTCGGTTGTAACGAGTACTTATTTGAATTACTGTTGTATTTCTATCACCTTGAACCAGTCTGGCCATTCTCCTCTGACGTCTGTTATCAACAAGGCATTTTCGCCCACAGAGCTGCCGCTCACTGTATATTTTCTCTTTTACTTACCATTCTCTGTAAACCCTAGAGATGGTTGTGCTTGTGCATGAATAATCCCAGTAGATCAGTAGAGTTCTGAAACACTTAGACCAGCTGGTACCAACACCACCACGTTCAAAGTCACTTAAATCACCTTTCTTCCCAATTCTGATGCTCAGTTTGAACTTCAGCATGTCACCCTTGATCATGTCTACATGTCTAATGCTGCATTCACACCATGTTGTAATTACCGTAGTCTCAAGTTGACAGTACCTGACATTATATTCAAAGCTGTTCATGTCCTCAGACTGGGAATTATGCGTTTCTATGGCACCACTATTGTGTAATTGAATTGTGGTAATTATGACACGGTGTGACTGTGAACACATCTTAACTGCATTGAGTTGCTGCAATGTAATTGGCTGATTAGATATTTAAGTTAAAAAGCAGTTGACGGGTGTACCTAATAAAGTGACCAGTGGGTGTATATGTGCTTCACTTGATGAACTAGTCTGGCCAGTAAGTGTGTAAATGTCTAATTCGTACTCTTTACCTCCCTTTCAGCCTTTCTTCAAACTGCACAATTTGCGAAAGCTGGGCCTCAGTGACAACGAGATTCAAAAATTGCCACCCGAAGTTGCTAACTTCACACAGCTGGTGGAGCTGGACATCTCCAGAAATGGTATGCAAACCCTCCTTAAGTGCCTTGTTCTGGAAAAATAGACCTGCTCTCTCAGTTTAACTGCTCCCATCTAGAGATATTTACATACTTTCTTGCACATCCTGTATGTTTCCGTATACAGAGCATTGGAATGTTTTCTTTGAGCCACGTCTATTTAAAAAATGTACATCAATTTTAACGCCCAATTGTCTTCTCGTGTGCCTCTCACAGCCCGAGGCTCATTCACAGTCTCAGGATTGACTGTGTGAATGTTGAGCATGTTGGTCTGTATTTAGACTATGCAGTGTTATATTCTGCAACTCAGCAAATGAAGCACCTCTCGCTGGGTCCTTTTTGTGGCTCGGATCCCATATAACACACATACAGACAACTCTCACCACAGTCAAATCACCCTCTCCTCCCTTTCTTTCAGTCCATCTGGTAGCCATTATTAAGAAGCCTGAAAAAGTGCTTATTTTGTCTTGACACTCCTTTCATTATATCTTGCTGACTTTGTGTCTCTCTCTCTCTCTCTCTCTCTCTCTCTCTCTCTCTCTCTCTCTCTCTCTCTCTCTCTCTCTCTCTCTTTCTTTCTGTCTCAGATATTTCTGAGATTCCTGAAAACATTAAATTATGTCAGGCCTTGGAGATTGCAGACTTCAGCGGAAACCCCTTGACCAGGTTAGTGGGTTGGAGGAACCCCCAAATCCCTCAAAGCACTGGCTCATATCAAATGAAGGTGTAGAAAAGTTGGGAAGGGAGAAGAAATATTGACATTAAAACATGGTTACAAATGATCATATGTCTTGTTAAAATGCTGTAATGTTATTTTTATAGCATATGAGAGTGTAGCAGACTCTTTGTTCGGGTCAGTCAGTGTACACGGCCATTGGAGGATGTCAACTATTCATCACACGAGTGCTTCCTACTCCTTATTTACATTTAAGCAGGAAGACTGGAGTGCTGCTGCTAGTGGTAACTGCTTTTACAGTTCAAGCCTTTTCCATTGTGTCTCATTTTCTTTTTGTCTCTCGGGTCTCAGGTTGCCTGATGGCTTCACACAGCTCAGAGGACTGGCTCACCTATCACTCAATGACGTGTCGCTGCAGTCTCTACCCAATGACATAGGAAAGTAAGTCAATATGAACATGCAGGTGGTCTGCCAGTTATTGTGTCCCTTCCCCAGTAAAATGTATTAAGTTAAATTTAAATGTATTTGACACTGCAAAGTCATTGAAGTCAGGATAAAACAGAAGTAACAACAGATATTTTCTTCTGTATTGTCGTACATTCGAATGTAACAGATTATCAGATACAAAATAGAGGACAGGGACTTTGTTCTGTCCATACGCTGATTTCACGCAGCCGTTATTTTGAAATCGAAAGCGAGGCTCCAGTGGGAAGAAAAAGTCGTGAATGCGATGGCGTATTGTTGTGTTTAATGTTGTGTCAATTCTAAAACTGTACATACATTTCATTCATACTTTAGACTATATACAGTGAAATTCATTTATAAATACATTTTTTTTATACAGTGAGGAAAATAAGTATTTGAACACCCTGCTATTTTGCAAGTTCTCCCACTTGTAAATCATGGAGTGGTCTGAAATTGTCATCGTAGGTGCATGTCCACTGTGAGAGACATAATCTAAAAATCTATCAGCTAGAATTCTG
This sequence comes from Abramis brama, assembly GCF_963993115.1. Taxonomy (NCBI): domain Eukaryota; kingdom Metazoa; phylum Chordata; class Actinopteri; order Cypriniformes; family Leuciscidae; genus Abramis; species Abramis brama. Next base: position 32,892,928 of record NC_139965.1, read on the forward strand.
ACCCTCAAAGACCTGTTAGTCTGCCTTTAAAATGTCCACCTCCACTCCATTTATTATCCTAAATTAGATGCACCTGTTTGAGGTCGTTAGCTGCATAAAGACACCTGTCCACCCCATACAATCAGTAAGAATCCAACTACTAACATGGCCAAGACCAAAGAGCTGTCCAAAGACACTAGAGACAAAATTGTACACCTCCACAAGGCTGGAAAGGGCTACGGGGAAATTGCCAAGCAGCTTGGTGAAAAAAGGTCCACTGTTGGAGCAATCATTAGAAAATGGAAGAAGCTAAACATGACTGTCAATCTCCCTCGGACTGGGGCTCCATGCAAGATCTCACCTCGTGGGGTCTCAATGATCCTAAGAAAGGTGAGAAATCAGCCCAGAACTACACGGGAGGAGCTGGTCAATGACCTGAAAAGAGCTGGGACCACTGTTTCCAAGGTTACTGTTGGTAATACACTAAGACGTCATGGTTTGAAATCATGCATGGCACGGAAGGTTCCCCTGCTTAAACCAGCACATGTCAAGGCCCGTCTTAAGTTTGCCAATGACCATTTGGATGATCCAGAGGAGTCATGGGAGAAAGTCATGTGGTCAGATGAGACCAAAATATAACTTTTTGGTCATAATTCCACTAAACGTGTTTGGAGGAAGAAGAATGATGAGTACCATCCCAAGAACACCATCCCTACTGTGAAGCATGGGGGTGGTAGCATCATGCTTTGGGGGTGTTTTTCTGCTCATGGGACAGGGCGACTGCACTGTATTAAGGAGAGGAGGACCAGGGCCATGTATTGTGAGATTTTTAGAGCAGTTTCCCTCAGTTAGAGCATTGAAGATGGGTCGAGGCTGGGTCTTCCAACATGACAATGACCCGAAGCACACAGCCAGGATAACCAAGGAGTGGCTCTGTAAGAAGCATATCAAGGTTCTGGCGTGGCCTAGCCAGTCTCCAGACCTAAACCCAATAGAGAATCTTTGGAGGGAGCTCAAACTCCGTGTTTCTCAGCGACAGCCCAGAAACCTGACTGATCTAGAGAAGATCTGTGTGGAGGAGTGGGCCAAAATCCCTCCTGCAGTGTGTGCAAACCTGGTGAAAAACTACAGGAAACGTTTGACCTCTGTAATTGCAAACAAAGGCTACTGTACCAAATATTAACATTGATTTTCTCAGGTGTTCAAATACTTATTTGCAGCTGTATCATACAAATAAATAGTTAAAAAATCATACATTGTGATTTCTGGATTTTTTTTTTTAGATTATGTCTCTCACAGTGGACATGCACCTATGATGACAATTTCAGACCCCTCCATGATTTCTAAGTGGGAGAACTTGCAAAATAGCAGGGTGTTCAAATATTATTTTCCTCACTGTATATATAATTCAGAAAGTAAAATAAGAAGCAGGAATGAACTATATACATATACTATATTGGATATTAACATCCAATAGTGTAAATCGTGGCAGCAGCTTCAGGTTGGTAGTCCAAAGGCATTGTTGTTTATCTTTACTTCCAGCGTTCTTCCCACCGGAGCCTCACTTTCGATTTCAAAATGGCGGCTGCGTGAAATCAGCGTATTGGTTGTAGATTACCTTTTGGTAATATGGGTGTTTCACTCAAAAATGAATGCAAGCTTGCAGTTGATTGTGGAGAGACGGGGTTTTAAGCGAACTTTAGAGAAGTCTTGGAGAAGACCATCGTTTTTACCAGATGATCAGGTTGACATTTTGATTAAATATTATGAGGTCAAAATTTCGATTAACCTGTACATGGATGAATCGTTCACAATAGGATTTATAACATGCTTTTAGAAAATAGATAGGGAATTTTCATTCCATGCTGACTTTAAAATCATTATAGATGTACAAAGCAGGCATCATAATATGTTTCAGTTATGTCATACATTTATATGGTCCTGTATGCTTTTATGCAATATGTAACAAAAGGTATGGATAAAAGGAATGTGCATCTGAGAGGAATACATGTGCATGTTATTTTAGAATATTTAAAATGTCTGTATTATAATTACAAAAGGCAGTGAGAATTATAAAATAAAGCAGGCATCCTATCTACATACAGACACAATCTCATTTCGCACATGTACACATCTCATTTTGACCACCGTTGATGTCGTACAGATGGCAGAGCCCATTACTCTTCCAAATCAAGTGACACACCACTCAGTCTCGTCTCTTTCTTTTTCTCCTCTCAGCTTGTCAAACCTGGTGACTCTAGAGCTGAGGGAGAATCTACTGAAATCTTTACCCTCGTGAGTATTTTCCCAATAAACTGCCGTCATTAGATCCACAGTGCTCATGCTCTGAATTTACCCCCACAATCTTTTTAATGAATGCAAAGCAAATGACATCAAATGTGAAATGTCTCTATCATCCTCTAGCTCTCTTTCCTTCCTGGTTAAACTGGAACAGCTAGATCTGGGCAGCAATGTACTGGAAGTTTTGGTAAGAAACAGACAGTTTCTGGTCATATTTACAGCAGTCCTGAGATCAATTTAGTTGTTTTAGCTGTTAAACACATGGATGCCATGTTTTCAAGTTTATTTAGAGCATGTTATTTTTGTTTGCCCCAGTGGATCTCTGATTATCATTTCCTTTACTGAACTAACACCTGAGCACCTGCTGAGGAAAATATAGTTTAATATTATAATTTTTTTGCTGCTTTTCATATAATTCCTCTTTTTTTCCATGTCCTGTGTCTTTAATCTGCTTTCTTTTTATATTTCTTCCATTCAGCCTGACACACTTGGGGCACTGCCCAATCTTCGTGAGCTATGGTTGGACAGAAACCAGCTCTCCTCACTACCTCCTGTAAGTATAGACAGCTTCTGATTGGCTGATTATCATATGGGTCATTTGTCTGGATGATGTTACATATCTAGTTTAAATTCATGCAGATGTTGTCCTTTTCAAACTTTGTTTACCTTCGGTGCAGTTGATTGCATTTGGCATGTGCCTGTTCTGCTGATAACTGGAGTGGAAAGTAAAGTGCCTTAATTCACTTTCGGCTGACTGAAAGATGACCTGTGTGTTTAACAGGAGCTGGGAAACCTGCGGCAGCTGGTTTGCTTGGACGTGTCAGAAAACCGTCTTTCAGAGCTTCCCACAGAGATCAGCGGCCTTATTGCCCTCACAGACCTGCTGCTCTCCGAGAACGTTCTCGAAGTCTTGCCGGACAGCATTGGTGAAACTCTATATCCCTCTTACAAACATCAATAAATACTAGATTGTGCTTGATTTTGTATAGAGACATAGCTGCGTTACAATAAACACATTGTCCTGCCTCTTCATCTTACTGAAAACAATGTGCTGCCCAGTCTAAATGAAATCAGCACCTATATGGTGACAACCTCACCTTTACTCAAAATTATCGCTTTTTGATTTCAGTCTGCTACATTATATGCTCACTGGATATTGACATTTAACTTATTAACTTATTAATGTTGTGATTAGCCTTGTGAACATTTTGAAAAATGCTAGTTTGTCAATCTTCCCTTGAGGAGACAATGAAAATGATAAAATAGTTGGTTTCTTTTAGGACAATAAGGCACAATTCTAGTACTGTAAAAGTGTGCAAATTGGCAAATTAGAACTTTTTTTTTAAACCATTATGGTCTTAGTTGATTTTTAAAATTCTGTTTCTCTTTGCTCTAATCCACTGAGAAACATGTTTCTGTTGATTTGAGAATCACAGCACTGCCCTCTAGTGTCAATAGACTTATTTCATGTCATTACTGTACTGTCATTACATGTTTAGAGATCATATTTTGTTACTATCACTTATGTAAATTGTTCAGTTTTTTTCATAGTGATGTTTTCCTCAGTGTGTTCATCTTGAAACTGTTTTGATTTGATTACAGCTGTTGCAGTATATATTGTCTTTGTAGTTATCTCAAAGCATAGGTGAAATCTTTATGTCCAGAATGTTTTTCCTAACAGGCTCACTTAAGAAGTTGTCAATTCTGAAAGTGAACCAGAACCGCTTGGTGCATCTCACAGACTCTCTTGGCGAGTGTGAGAACCTGACAGAGCTCATGCTGACTGAGAACCTTCTCCAGGTACACAACCCTATACCACCTGATCTCTGTACTGTCTGATTTCATTTTACTTACTGCACTTTCTAATTCTGTGAAGCTGGTTTTGGAGCCTTACATTATATTTTCTGTATCACTTCTATATTATTATACTGTCACAGTGCTTTTTTTCCCCCTTAATGGTACCATTGTGGGAATTCTGTGTCAAGAGATTGAGAGAACAAGATTCACAACTATTCATTGGAATCCATTTACATTACATTTACATCTGTTTGTTTTAGGGGTATAAACTTGGATCCAAAATAAGTCGTTTGTGTAGATCTGATTTTTTGGAATTAGGGGTGGGCTATTATTGTTATTATAATACATTTCTTTATTGCTTTAATTTTTCAATGTATTAAAAACATTTATATAATTATTGTTAAAAGGATATTTATTTATTTATTTATTATTGTATAGTCATATTGAATGGGTTCCATAAAAACAACAGCGTGGATGTGGCCTGAAACAACTGAAGTAGAGAGATTTTCTTTTTTTAATTGATTTTTTTATTAGCTAAATAGGGTGAGTTCCCTCTCCCCAACTGTACCAACTGTAAAGACATTTTTCTACTGATATTTATTTTATTTTTTTTAATCTTCCCAGAGGGCATGACCCCGGACCCCCTAGAGTTTGCATCCCTGTGTTTAGGGGATGCTTTCATCCAAAATTGCAAATGAGTAATCACAATTGATGATGAAGGAGTCAACAATATTAGCAGTACCAAATTTCAACATGAAAGCTGACGTGTCAGAGCAGAGCCCATTTTGAAAACTTCCTTGTGCTGATTTCACTTTCAGTCCTTCCCTCGCTCACTCGGGAAGCTAAAGAAGTTGACCAACTTGAATGTGGACCGAAACCGCTTGAGCAGCGTCCCAGCAGAGCTGGGAGGTTGCATCAGCTTGAACGTACTCTCCCTCAGAGATAACCGCTTGGGAAAACTACCAGCTGAGCTCGCCAACGCCACAGAATTACACGTGCTGGATGTGGCAGGCAACAGGTGAAAAATACACTCTGGAGACGAAACTATGTCAGTCTCCTTATCAAAGGTTTTGGATGTGAGAGTGACCATAAGAGTTTCTACCGACTGTGTCTTTCATGCACTAAAGTTTCTCTATTTATTGCTCTCTATCGCAGGTTGCAGAATTTACCGTTCGCATTGGCCAATCTGAACCTGAAGGCCATGTGGCTGGCAGAGAACCAGTCTCAGCCCATGCTGAAATTCCAGACAGAGGATGATGAGCAGACTGGGGAAAAAGTTCTCACCTGCTACCTGCTGCCCCAGCAACCCTCATCAAGCCTCGGTAAGACACTCCACCATTCTCATGTATGGAGCTGTCATGCAGGTTATAGTCACAGCCATAGTAGCTTCACATAGTCAGATCTTCGACTAAACAGCATGACTAAAGTGCCTAGCCCACATTGCACCTTATTCTAGCCAAGAACCGCTCGCTTAGGCAGGAAATGAATTTAATGGCATGGTAGTCTCTAAGAACAGTTATACAAGATTGTTCTCAGATAATAAATACAGATTGTTTTGTAGGTTGAATACCTGTAAGGTTCCAGGCATTTTTAATGGAAACTACAGTAATCAGATTAGAGCAGGAAGTACTTGTTTAAAAAAGTGCATTGAATGTCAGTAAAAAGGACTTTGGGTGGTCCATGGCTATGCTTTCTGAAGCTGAGACTACATACATAGTGAATCCATGACACACATCATATTATAATATTTTGTAATATTCTTTGCAGAGAATCTGTTGGACAGGAGCGTTGATGAAACCTGGCCCACGGACACTAATTTGAACAGGGTATCAGTCATTCAGTTCCGGGATGACTCCAAACACGAAGAGGAAGATGAGGAGACAGCGGCAGAGAGGAGGGTGAGTGTGTAAATGTGTACAGGATGTTTATAATTTCTGAACAGCTGTTTACATGAAATTGTGTGCATGTGCTAATTCTCTTGCTGTATATGTGAACCAGCAGGGTCTTCAGAGGAGAGCCACACCACATCCTAGCGAGTTAAAGGTGATGAAGAATGTCATTGAAGCCAGAAGAAATGAGGCTTATATAGCCAAACCAGATGAGGATCTGGAGTCCCCGGATTCTGAGGTAAACGCAAACAAAGGCACAATTATTTAGTTTTATTTTACTTTATTTTATTAGGGTTCAAATGTGCTTTTATCAGTTTCCATCACTTTGAATGGAAATAAATGTATAAATCAAATTATAGCACACTGACAATATATTGTATTTTCCGGAATGCAAGTTACGTTTTTTATCATCAGAGAAGAGTCGCGACTTATATAATGCTATTAACGTCACACACATGGATTCTCTTATTACTCTTCCCTCACGTTTCATCCTATTTTTTTCCCGGGTAATAATAAATTAGTTTACCAAGAATCAGTCAAGATACCAGACATGAAAATATATTGCTCTTCACATACCGTTGTGCTTGAATGATTGTGAACCCTTTAAAATGTTCTATATTTCTTCATAAATATGTCCCAAAACATCATCAGATGTTCACACAAGCCCTAAAAGTAGACAAAGAGAACCCAATCAAACAAATGAGACAAAAATATATACTTCGTAATTTATTTATTTGGGAAAAGGATCCAGTATTACATATTTGTTAGTGAACTCTTGCTTTCAGTATCTGGTGTGACCGCCTTATTTAGCAATAACTGCAGCTAAACGTTTCTGGTAACTGCTGATCAGTCCTGCACAATACTTTTGTAGGTTCTGATGTTGGAATGAAGTGTTTTTCTTTCTCCAAGCATAACGCTTCTCATTGTTCTATTTTGGTCTCATCCGTCCAGGAAACATTTTTCCAATAGCCCTCTGGCTTGTCCACATGATCTTTAGCATACTGCAGATGGGCAGCAATGTTCTTTTTGGAGAGCAGTTGCGTTCTCCTTGCAACTCTGCCATCCACACCATGGTTGTTCAGTGTTCTCCTGATGGTATACTCATGAGCATTAACATCAGCCAATGTGAAATAGGCCTTGAGTTGCCTAGAAGTTACCCTGGGGTCCTTTGTGACCTCGCAGACTATTAACACATCTTACTTTTGGAGTGATCTTTGTTGGTCGACCACTCCTGGGGAGGGTAGCGATTGTCTTGATTTTCCCCCATCTTTCTGACTGTGGATTTGATGAGTCCAAACTCTTTAAAGATGGTGTTCAACCTTTTTCCAGCCTAATGAACAACAACAACTCTTTCTTAAGTCCTCAGAAGTCTCCTTTGTCCGTGCCATGATACTCTTCCACAAACACGTGTTGTGAAGTTCAGACTTTAATAGATCCCTGTTCTTTAAATAAAACAGGGCACACACCTGATTGTCATCCCATTGATTGGAAACATCTCAGAACAGGTGGAGACTAATTTCACCTTCAAATTAACTGCTAATCCTAGAGCTTCACATACTTTTGCCACTCACAGATATGTAATATTGGATCATTTTCCTGAATGAATAAATGATCAAGTATAATATTTTGTCTCATTTGTTTGATTTGGTATTTGTATTATTTAAAAATAATTTAATACATTTGAATTTCATATTACATGTTGACTAATTATTATTTAAATATTAGATATAAACTGCCCAGTTATTCCTATTGGTTTTTGATGGTTTTTCACAGGAGAAACGGTTGAGTGGGCTGTCCAATCAAAGTCATGAATCTCAGGCATCCAGTAGCACCGCCTCGGCCACTTCTCAGGACGAGAAGCGGGGTATAAACAGTACAGGGATGGAGCTTAATGATGGACAGTGTCGAGAGGAGGAGGAGCTGGATGAGATGGAGGTGGAGTATTCTGAGGTGAGCTGCTTCATTATTGTTCATGTATGCAAATGGTTAAGTATGTTATCTCTGAACTCTTTTGTACATGCAAACTACTGTATTGATTATGTTTCGGTTTGTGTAAATACATTGCAGTTAATTCCTTCTGTAAAAGATTTCGTTTTTTTCCTTGATGGTGAGCAATAATAATCCAGTCACTGCATTGGAAAGTTAGTAAACCATTTTCACAGTATAGTTTTTTATTTGCAGCCTACTGTGCACTTTGCTGAAGAGCCCATCATTCGTGGCGGTGATGATGAGGAAGATGAGAATGAAGAAGATGATGCTGAAAGGAACTATGAGGACTCCCGAACGCCACCTTTACCTGCCGAGAAACAGCGGCTCATACGTAAAGACACACCACACTACAAAAAGCACTTCAAGATCACCAAGTTGCCCAAACCCGAGACTGTCGCCGCCCTGCTGCAAGGCTTCAGTCATGACGGCCTGTCACCTACTGCTCACACCCCTGAGGATGAAAGGGATGATGATGTGGAGGAGGAAGATGAAGAGGACGAGGGAGGAGTAATAGTCAATACTCCATTCCAGCACAGATTAGAAACCGCTGAGCTAGAAGACAGCAGGCTGAGTCAGATGAACTCATCCCTGCAGCCAGTGAAGGTAAGAAGGGCTCACTTCTAGAGGAGTCGGTGGGGGAAAGCTTGGTTACCTCAGTATATAGACAGGTTGCTGGTGAAATCAATTTATATTGTCTTAAGGTTTATGCAGTTGAGGTGTTTAATAATCACTCAAGATGTACAAAATACAGTGCTAAAAGCCTGAGACCACTAGTGTAAATGTGTCCCTTTTACATTTTTCTAATTTCATACAGTATATTCAAATTAACAATTTGAACAATTTGTTTAACAAGTTTAAACAATTTAAAATATTTTAAGCAAAATTATTGGTTTATAGCTGAATTTTCAGCAGCTATTACTCCTCAAACCTTTTTTTATGTGTACAATTTAGTGTACAATGAAAAATGATCAGAACATTTCAAAGGCAATGTCTTTGGTTTGTGTCCTTTTTGCTTTAATGACAGCAGCACTCGAGTCTAAAACAGTAGTCTCACGCTTTTGGACCCCACTGTATAAATGTATATTTGTTTCATATGCAGCAATTTCATCCATTTTATCTGTATTAGAGTCATCATGTCATTGGAATGGACACTGGCAGCATGCAAAAAGTATGTCAGGAATATCTTAGACTGTTTTGCCTGAATGTTAAATGCTTGTTTTATGTGTTTTGATGACTTCTGCCCCTGGTCTGATTGAAAGGACAAAACCTCAAATGAAAAAGCTTCTCCTTGTTTTGCCCCACCCTTTGTCTGTTTAGCTCCTCCTCCACAGCTTGACTTCACCCTATTGAGCACTGCTCTTGCTTCTTATCATCATTTGCTGTCTTTGCTGCCTGCGGGAATCAGTGCACACTGCTGCCTTTGCCCACCCTTCCAAAACTTTCTATGTGCTGATCATTTTAAATTATACCTGAGCTTCACTTTAATGGAATAATATATATTTTTTTATTATTATTTTTATTATAGTTATCATTCAACCTACAAAGATTGTTTTGAGCCCGTTAAGAGTTTTGCTGGAAGAAAAAAAAAAGAAAAACAACGGGAGACTTACTTCATACATACATACATTTCATTCAAACATGCTACAGAATGTGTTGCAGTCATTCATTAGCCAGGTTTCCATCCAAGGGTTTTTTTGCTAAAAAATGTTTAGCACATCAAAATGTTTACTGATATAGCTGATGGAAATGGCAATTACCGATAATTTTTTGCAAATGTCAAAAAATTTTCCATTTAATTTTAGCACATAAATTCTTGGTTGATGCTTCAAATGTCGCGGAAAATTGATTTGGAAACACTTTTTGCCGTGAAAAGGGCTTTAATGCAAATAAATGTGGTGTCACATTACATAATTAGCCTATACAGGGTCCACGTTCGTGCCGTTACTCCTGTTAAAGCACCATTTCTCTGTAGTTCAAAGGTGCATTAAATCTATTTTATTTATTTATATATATGTATATATACAGTATATGTATGTATGTATGTATGTATGAAGAGTTCAGATGCAAAAGCCTCTAAGTGCCATCTGAAATTTACTTAAATGGCAATGAAAATTACCTATTAATTGTCATTTAAGTAAAATTACTGAACTTAAATATACAAGCTTGATAAAAATGATCATTCTAGAAGAAAATTTCAGATGGCACTTAGAGGCTTTTGCATCTGAACTCTTCATATATAAATACAGTGTATACATTTGGAATAGGCAGTAGTTGCCCCCATTTAAAAAAATAATAAGCCTATTAGCAAGCATTCTTTTCAATCTACAATCTAATAAAAGTTATTCAGAAAAATAATACAACCCGTTTCTGAATATTGCTTGATGATCAAGTCTAAATAGTCTTTATAACGAATTACAAAAAAAAAACACTTGTTAATACAAATAATTTATGTATACAATTTAGTAATATATAATAAAGTTTTGTTACAAATGTTACTGAACTCTGAAACCAGAACGAATAACTTTTTTGGTTTGAATGATCTGAACCTAACCCGTTCTCGGTCGCGTCAAACCGCAACTGTCTTGACTGCATGTTCAAGGCTTACGTTAAAGATTGTTGCTGTATGACCAAACGTTTCACTGTAGCAATCTTTTTTATGGATCCTAAAATTTTGCATAGGCTACAGGACAAATGAGCTGCCCTGTGTCCAAACCCATGGGGTTCGTCAAATAAAGTCCTGTCAGACTTTAACAGGTCCCTCTATGCCGTGATTTTTTTATTTCCTAATTTAGTAATAGACTTATTATTCATCAAAATAGTAAGCAGTAAACTGGTGAATTCCAATTATCTAATTACTCTATGCATTTTACAGATATTTGGGATGCGACAGATACTATATAATTTGCGATATACGTGGAATTATGTATGGAAATGACTCGGGCCGATATGTTTTTTTTTTTTTTAAGCAATGCGGTTGTTTTTTTTTTGTTTGTTTTTTTAAACATAGCGCTTTTTTTAAGGGATGAAGTCATTACTTGCACCGTTTTATTGGTAAAGGGCCAATTGGATGGAAACAGGCTGGAGACAGCAAATTTCGCAATCTTTTTTTAACGCACATTCATTTTGTCTAACAAAACAGCGCAAAAAGTGGATGTAAACTTGGCTATTAACTTCTTAAATCTGTTTTAATTAAGCTACATATGTGCAATTAATATTTGAAGCCAAGTTCTGTATATATCTGGTTCAAAGTATTCTGACCGGGCTCAAAAACTCAGAGAGAGGGAGAGAGAGAGAAGTGTGTGTGTGTGTGTGTGTGTGTGTGTGTGTGTGTGTGGTCTCCAAGACTGGATGGCTGGGTGGCTGAGGAATGTTTGCACAGGGCTTGTGTGTGCATGTTTTCAGTTTGAAAAATATGTAGTTTGCTGCTCTTGTGTGAATATTGACATTTGTTTGAATCTGGGTAATTGCTTTATATCGGTGTTTCATAGCCCTGACTCGCTAATGATTTGTCTTGGGTTGGTATTGACAACCTGTAACGGTGGGCTTTTAGTTTTCCCTGTCAAGTCTTTTTAAATTTTCTGCTAAACATTTTAGACTTGCTTTGTAAAGTCTTTTTTTAATTGCAATATTATGCTTTTTTTACAGATATGCATAGCAAGCTTTTGCATAGCAGACAGATATTAGCTGTGCATTTCATGAGCTGAATCGTCTGAGAACCCGTGCTGTGCTATGTCGTTTTAAAGCACCAGTCCAATAAAGGTTTAACAAAAGCTTAAATTTAATTGTAAAATCATGTAATTTTTTTTTTAATTTACGGCCAATTATAGTGAATTTACAGATGATGAACTGGACACAGGACTAGTTTTGTAATTCTGTACAATCAGTTCCTCTCTAATCATTAATGACTCATCTATTGTCATTCATAATACAATAATTTCTCCTAACTGTGATTGGCAGCTCATTAAGTGTATAGGTCAGTGTTGTTTGTTGTGTATATATATATGTGGTGGTTTGGAAGCGCTCTGTCTTTCTGTGGGTGTGTGCTGCCCTGCCTAGGTGTGTGTGTGTCATTCTGTATGCTGTGTGAATGTTTGTTTGTTTTATTTCAATTCCCAGTCATACAGCTTCTGTTTTGTTTTTTTTTGTTTGTTTTGGCCTGACTAATCTGCATGCCCTCTCGCTGGTTCCTGTCCTAACAGGGGGTGTCATTTGATCAAGTCAATAATCTGCTGATTGAGCCTGCTCGAATTGAGGAGGAAGAGGTCTGTACCTACTCTCTTTCCGCCCAAACTCCCGCTCTTTTCCTCGCTCTCTCCCTCTCTCCCTCCCTCTCTCTCTCTCTCTCTCTCTCTCTCTCTCTCTCTCTATTATTCATTCATTCACTCATCATTCACCTGCAGTTCAGGGGATCACGACCCACAATTCCTTCATTAATCCAATCCCGATGGCTAGGGAAACGCTGACTAACACTTACTTATCACCGCTGTAATGGATCTTAGTTTTTGGAGAAGAAAACATTGTCATGGTGCTTCTGTTAGCTGAAGATAGTAAAGGAATGTTCTAGGTTGAGTACATTCACAAGCTCTGTATAACTGCATCTGTGTCATTTACCACAGAAAATATTTTGACCATGTTCTTTAGTTTGTAATTAACCAAATTAATGGAATACAGTGTAAGCCTATGAACAAACAAAGGCATTTGCTGTGGTAATCGAAAACGTCAAAATAAGATTTTTTTATTTTTTTATTTAAATAATTGCCCTCAAACTTTCAAGAAATATTTGCTTCCTTTCCATGTTTTTCTCCAAACTAGGTTCCATTACTGTCTGCCTGCTGCTGTTTTTCTTCCCTCTTTTCCACCGCCTAGCCTTCTGTCAGGCTCTGCCACCTAGGAGCTAGTAGCACACATGAGCTAGTGGAAACTTTTATTGATTTATTTTTTTGCAGCATTTTATTACAAGTGTCTCTGACTTGTCTGATTTAAATGAACAAGACCCACAAAAGTAGTGCTATAATAAAATAATTTAAATTTTTTACTTGCCATAAAAATATATGTACAATTGATATTCCAGAAGCCCTTAAAATTAGTCATCCTATAGTTGCTTATGAAACGGACAGAGTGTGATTTTTGTTTGTTATTCTCCAAAAATAAACCAGCCATTATTGTTTTTTTCTTTTTCACAGTGCAATATAAAAAGATGTGAATACAATGAATATCCCATTTTACTATGTTACCATTGATATTGATGCAACTAATTTCAACAAAGACATTGATACTCTCTCTGAGAATTAGCACAGATATGTGGGTATTGAATAGTACTTGCATTTTCTAAAAAGTAATTCCTGATGTACTGCCGTCTTTGCACTGAAGTTATTTAATTTATTTAGAAATTTATTTCATTGACCAAGGACATCATTCTGTCTTCACTTCAGTTTTTTTCCCCATCTACCCACTCACTATACCCACTTTGCATGGCTGCTGCTGTAGAATCAACCACATCTAGTCCATCACACAAAAGATTTCACCACCCCCACATTCATTTTGTGACCGTTGGGTATGTCACGGTGTGACTGTTTGGTGACGTGTGCCCCCACTTAATCAGTCAATACAAAGTTGTTTTTTGATTAAATTGTCATTAATTGTACTATTGATATTAGTTTGTCATGTTCCTATATCCTGATGACATTATCAAAAAATAACTATAAATTGAATTGCTTCAGCCTTCTTTTTTTAGGCTATGAATCTGTGACAGTACATTGTTTAATGACAATTAGACTTGAACTAGATGTGGAGCCATCATTTTTGCCATTAATCTACAAAACTTGACTCAATACAAGTGTTGAGACGGGTGATGTTTAAACCTGAGCATGTGTTCTATATACAATCTGCATTAATCAAACAGATCATTAGTGCCTTGTCCAAGTAACACTGGCCTCCTCTCCTTGATTCTTCAGACCTTTGACTATTTGATAAAATGCATAGTGTTATGCATTAATATGCATAATATAGTGTTAAAGTAGTTGAATTTGATCCGATTTTGTGCCATCAAATGTCCATCACTGATCTTGGATCAACATCGTTGCTGTAGTTCAGTGTTACTAATTTTATACACACTACCGTTCAAAAGTTTGGAATCAGCATGATTTTCAGTAGAAATCTTTGTAACATTATAAATATTTTTTTTGATCAATTGAAAGCCTCCGTATACATTTCAATTTATAAATTATTATAAATTTATTTATAAAATTATTTATAAAATTTATTTATTTATAAAATTTATTTATAAATGTATTTATATATTTATTTATATATTGAAATGTATACTTTTCAGCAAGGAGGCTTTCAATTGATCAAAAAAATTTTTTATAATGTTACAAAGATTTCTATTTCAAATATGTGCTGTTTTTGAACTTCCTATTTTATCAAAGAATCCTGTAAAAAAAATATATATCACGGTTTCCACAAAAATATTAAGCAGCACAACTGTTTTCAACAGTCTTATAATGAAATTATCTGCTTACTAATCATTTATTCCTTTACAAGCACAACAGTCATGCTTAAGCAAACTTGCATGACTTTCTGGTTGTCGGCTTATTAAACAAAAGATGTGAATGTAAACAAACTTTCTGTATAGAATATGTCAATATATATTTTTGTAGAGACCATATGATGTCTATGTATAAACTGTGCAATTTGAGTAAAGGCTGAAATACATGACATTTCCCAAGATTTTTGCCTCAGTTCACAGTCTGTACAAGTCGATGCTTGAAGCGATATTTGAATTGACAGATTTCACAGATTCAGACTATAATTCCGTCCAGTCGGAGGATATCAAATATTTGATATTTTCAGCCAGTTTTAGAACACATTTTGCTTTCAAATTTATTACCTCAGCAAATTGACAGTCAGTCCACCTAATCCAACTTATAAAGTTTGATATTTCTCTTATCAACAGAGTTTTTGTGCTTCTGATTTATCTTTCAAATTGTGTTAAAAGTATTTCCGAATATGAATGGATCGTCCAATGATCCTTAAATTTGAGCTCAATTGTTATTGTATGTAAATGAATGCAACGTGTAAAATATCAAGGAAAGGCGGCTGCTGGTTGGGACAATATATGCGATCTGTCTGAACATGGATGCAGTCTTCCCATTAGAGATATTTCCTCTATAAACAAGCATGCACTGCATGAAAGATTCATGTTTTGTTTTTGTTAGTTATTTTGTTCTATCAGTTAAGTCGTGCATATTATAGCAAATGTCTTGTGAGATGCATTGTGCAGGTTTTTGTTGTGCACTTTTCTGTAAATGTCTAATCTCTGCCTCATCTGTAGCTGAACCTGTCCATCCTGAGGCAGACTGGTGGGTTAGGCATCAGCATAGCAGGGGGGAAAGGATCTACGCCCTATAAGGGTGACGATGAGGTACATTTCAATGAGCTTTCATGTAAAAGATCAATTTTAGTAAATGCTTTTGTGTGTGAGAGTGTTGTCAGCTTGTTTTAATGTACTGCGCATGTCCTTTTCAGGGTATTTTCATCTCTAGAGTGTCAGAAGAGGGCCCTGCAGCTCGTGCTGGAGTCAAAGTGGGAGATAAACTTCTTGAGGTGAACATTGTTATAATTTTCACCTTTGAGTTGCCCCATACAAAACCAGTCATTCATGCAGCTTTAAGTCCTCCATCTTTGTATTCATCGGGTCTTAGGTGAACGGAGTAGACCTGCACGGAGCAGAGCATCACACAGCTGTCGAGGCCTTGCGTAACTCGGGGGCAGCCGTGGTTATGACTGTTCTACGAGAACGCATGGTGGAACCAGAGAACGCCATCACCACCACACCGTTGCGACCAGAAGATGATTATTTCCCCCGGGAGAGACGTTCCAGTGGGCTGCCTTTCCTCCTGGACCCTGCCTCGCCTGCTGTTAGCACTGGACCTTCACAGCGACTAGCCACTTGTCTGATCCGCAACGATAAAGGTTTAGGTTTCAGCATTGCTGGAGGGAAAGGTTCAACCCCGTACCGAGTAGGAGACACGGTAAAAACAAGACGCTCTTCCAGATACACTTGTGACTTGCCTTGTGGTAAATATTTTATGGTGTGTTCTTTGCTTTGGTGTCAGGTTGTTTTATCACAGTGTTTGTTTACGGAGCACAGGACAGGTCGTTCGCTCTGTCTGTATGTTTAACATATTAAACCGAAATGTATGGACTGCATAAGCCTCTGTATGGTGCTCCTCATCACCTCTAGGATGTCTGACCGAGGCTGCGATGATTAGAATTACAGGGACTGACACCCGATAGTGCCGATAGATTATAGGATGGCAGGGGATGAAGTATTTTTGGATCTCTGCTGCAGACACGCATCAAACCACCCTCTATCTTTCTGACACGCGGCCTCATTTATGCACCACTTTCACGAAGGAGACCGTCACACATTAGCACATGCACACACTCTAGGCTGAGTTAGTGTAAGTCCTGTTTTTGTTCCTCTGCTTGACATTTGCGCTTGCTTTTACAAACAAGTTGATGTCACCAACTTGTCTGTTTGCTACATTGAGTTTTCAGCATGCAGTGTTCAGATCACACTTCTAGAGAACACACTGTGAATGTGCTGACAAAGGCGGCTTGAAGACTATCTGCGTATCAATTGACAGATTTTTCTTTGAAGAATGAAGTGGCCTTGAAGGTCGTAGATGGTTATTTTAATACTACAGTCTAAAATACATTTGTAGAGTTTTAAATAACCCTTTTTTTACTATAATGGGCCATTACAAAAAGGCAGGTAATTTCAAGCCAAGGTCAGCGGGATATTCTCTGCTTTAGAGGCATGTGGTATTGCAGCATGTTACACCAGCATACTCACTAGCTCTTAACCGCTATACAGGAGTGCTGTAAAACAGCACTGCAAGTGATTTTAGCACTGTGTCACTTCTAGAGTATGACCTTTTTTTTTTTTTTTTGTAAATGTAAAAAGCTTACAAAATGTTTACATACACTACCGTTCAAAATTTTGGATCACTTTTTTTTTTAAAGAAACAATGACTATATTTAGCAAGGATGCATTATATTGATCAAAAGTGACTGTAAAGAAATGTTAAAAAAATTCTAATGTTAAAAAATATTTCTATTTGAAATAAATGCTGTTCTTTTGAACTTTCTATTCATCGAAGAATACAGAAAAAAAAGAGAAATTCACAAAAATGTTAAACAGCAATGTTTTCAACATTGATGATAATAAGAAATGTCTCTTGAGCTGCAAATCATCATGTTAGAATGATTTCTGAAGGATCATGTGACACTGAAGACTGGAGTAATGATGTTAAAAATTCAGCTTTGCCATCACAGGGATAAATTACATTTTAAAATATAGTAAAATAGTGAATTTAAAATTCAAATAAATGCAGCTTTGGTGAGCACAAGAGACTTCTTTCAAAAACATTTAAAAAAATCTTATGGAGTTGAGATTACAGTTGACTTGACTGTGTTCTCCTGCTTTATTCTCAGGGAATATTCATCTCTCGAATTGCTGAAGGAGGAGCTGCTCACAGAGACACTGTCCTGCACGTGGGAGACAGGGTCATATCAGTGAGTCCATCCATCTCTCGCACACACCTCTCTCTCTCTAGTTAGTGTAGTTAATCAACGTATTTTATTTTAGAGTTAAAAGAGTAGTTCACTTGAAATAAGTCAATTTTGCTCACCTTCATGTCATTTAAAAACTAAAAATTAAAAAAAAAAATTGTTCCTTGAAACACAAAAGGAGATGTTTAACACATTTTGAGGCTGTTGCAAAAAGTGAATGGTTACCAGGGTCTGCTCTGCCAAGCTCCAAAAATGACAAACAGCACCATGAAAGTGATCCATACAAGTCATGTGTTTATTTTAAGTCCTCTAAAGCAATGTGATAGCTTTGTGCGATAAAAAGACTGATAAAAGACTGATATTTATGCTGATATCAAATCTCATTTATGTTCGTGTATATTAAAATGTGGCACAGGAAGACGTCACACGTTGTTCACACAAAGCTATTGTATGCAGGGTTTGAAATGAACTTTTTCACTCGCCGGCCAATTTGGCTACTAAATTAAGTTACTAGCCATTCAGAATTAAAGTTAAAAAATAAACCAGATTAACTACGTCTCAGCTTATGTATTTTTATATATATATATATATATATATATATATATATATATATATATAATATTTTAATTTATAGATAATATAAAATTTGGATTTCATACATTAATTTCTTATTCAAACAAAATCCTGTCATCCAGCCATCTCCTCCTCTTCCTCTTTCATCCTCATCCTTTTCACCAAAAATGTATTTTAGGTGAACAGATCAATACAGTACAAAGAACATCTTTTTTTTTTTTTTTTTTTGGAAAATAACAATGGCTTTTCTGTTAACCAAATGCTTTTTAATCTTCGTTTTTGCTTCAATGTAAATTAACAAGTGTGCCGTTATTTGTTGTGTACTGACGTGTGTGTTCAAGTAAGCCAGATATGAGCAGATTCTGCGCAATACGCTGTATTTAATATATCATGATGACTCACGAGTTCAGTATTTGCGCTAAATCTGCACAGATTTGGCTTACACGGACTTCCGCAACAAAGTGAGTAAACATAATAAGTAACACGCCAAATTGGCTAGTGATTTGACAGCGTTACACGCAAGTTGATTTTTACCTGCATTTGGAGGGTTGGCGGGTGTTCATTTCAAACCCTGAATGTATGGTTTCGGAATAAAGCACACAAATTATATGGATTACCTTTTATGATACTTTTATGCTCCGTTTTCTGAGCTTTCTCTTTCATTGTATGGAAAATTAACACATGAACACTAACACACGCATTTGTGTTTTGCTCTACCTTTAATAATTTGCTAATTAGTTTTAGCAAAGTGCAGCTGAGCAGTCTTCTGCTGTTTTACTGTGCTGTACACCATAACCGTTCTGCTCCACACCATGAAATGATGTCACTGTGTACTTGTGCACTTCTCTCCTGGTAACCTTGCTTGTATTACTAATCAGCAATATGACGGTTATAATCCAAACTGTTTTGTCTCCTTTGAGCCCTCTCTTTATTTTGCTATTTTTGCTGCTGCTTCCTCTGTCCTTGCATGGGTTTTCACTAACACACTTCTTGCCTGCTTGGTGTCGGGTGTGGTGATGGGAGGTTTCTGACTTATTCTTTGGGCCTGCTGTCATGGTAACTGCATGCGTTACCATAGCAGCTGCCGTTCTGTCACCCTGTGGTAAGCGCCGGTACTGAATGGCCAGTGCTGACCTCTGTTTGTCACCATGGTGGAACTTCTTACTTATAAACAATGTAACCAGAAATCAAAAATAGTCCTTCCTCACATGAAACAAGACAGATTTAGCGACATGCCTTGGCCTTGCAGTTGAGTCAATAGCTAATGTGATGAATCAGTTAGTACTTGTACATGCATAGTTATTCTCAAGTTAAAAGCAGGTTTTTATGTAGTCAGGCTACAGTCTCTTATCTGTCCAGGTATAGATGACATAATACGTAATCGAATATTTGAAGGATTAAATACAGGTTGCGCGTCACCTCTATCTTATGGAGCAAGTGCACAATCATGAGGCAAATTGTAGTTTGATAAACATTTTAAGGTGCTGGAGAAAGCCAAGCTACAATCACGTTTTCCAGATCTGTTAGTCTGGCTTCCCCAAAACCAGCCTGGTATATTTCAGTCAGACTTAAGTGTGTACATGACATTTTAAACGGATTAATTACTGCTTTTTTCCAAATGTAATGAAAGTTTTATAGTGCATGTTATCGCACATTATATCAGTTGTAATTGTAACTCATCTTGGACTAAACCCACTTTTTATGAGTAAAAGGTCCTCTAATCAAAGCATATGAGATATACAGTACAGGTCAAAAGTTTGGAAACATTACTATTTTAAATGTTTTTGAAAGAAGTTTCTTCTGCTCATCAAGCCTGCATTTATTTGATCAAAAATACAGAAAATGTAATATTGTGATATATTATTACAATTTAAAATAATTGGTTTTCAATTTGTTATACTTTAAAATATCATTTATTTCTGTGATGCAAAGCTGAATTTTCAGGATCATTACTCCAGTCTATCACATGATCCTTTAGAAATCATTCTAATATGATGATTCATTATCAAAGTTTTGGAAACAGTTCTGCTGCTTAATATTTTTTCATAACCTGTGATACTTTTTTAGGATACTTTGATGAATAAAAAGTAAAAAAAATCTTTTGTAACAATAATATACACTACTGGTCAGTAATTTGGGGTCAGTAATTTTTTTTCTTTCTTTTTTTTAAATAAATCAATACTTTTATTCAGCAAGGATGTGTTAAATTGATAAAAAGTGATCGTAAAGAAGATTTCTATTATTAGAAAATACTTTTTTATTTTGAATAAATGCAGTTCTTTTTAACCTTTTATTCATCAAATATATTAGGCAGCAGAACTGTTTCCAACACTCATAATAAATCAGAATATTAGAATGATTTCTAAAGGATCATGTGATAGACTGGATGTCACATGTGACACTGAAGACTGGAGTAATGATGCTGAAAATTCAGCTTTGCATCACAGGAATAAATTATTTTTTAAAGTATATCCAAATAGAAAACTATTATTTTAAGTTGTAATAATATTTCACAATATTACTGTTTTTTTTCTGTATTTTTGATCAAATAAACGCAGCCTTGATAAGCATTAGAGACTTCTTTCAAAAATATAAAAAAACGTAATGTTTCCAAACTTTTGACCTGTACTGTATCTGCAATGCATCTAAATGTGACAAGCTGTAGTAGAGTGTAGTAGAGACTGTTTTCAAAGGCTGCTCTTTTTGTACTTGCTCTAACACACTACATGATCTTGCTACCTAAAGCATCTCCAGCACTTCCTCTTTCTCCTATTGCACATTCCCTTCTCTTTTCACTTCCATGGCTAGATGTGTATCAGTTTGGTTTGCATGATTTTTCACTGAGAACCCAGGTTTTTAAAACCAAAGTGGAAATCACTTTTCCTTTAAGCCTATGAATGCATGAGAGGACTCCGCATTGGCTTTCGCCTGATCCAGATCAGTCCTGTACAGGAAAATGTTTCCCCCGTTTAACACCTGGAATCTTTAATGTTCCTCTAAAACCTTACATACAGCATTTAAAGAGCCAGTAAGACATCACAGCTCAGCATGAAGGGCTTTCATCTGCCCATTCTGGGCATATTGGCCCTCTATGACCCTCTGGTGTTTGGCTGTCACTTCAGATCAATGGTGTAGACATGACAGAGGCCAGACATGACCAGGCAGTAGCGCTGCTTACTGGCACCTCCCCCACCATCACCCTCCTGGTCGATCGGGACCAGGCCAGTGCAGGGGGCGCCTCCCCTCGAACTCGACCTCATTCACCCCCTCCTCCAGAGCCATCTGACTCACCTGAGCAAGAGGAAGGAGGAGACGAGCACCTTGGAAACCATCTCAACTGTCCCATGGAAGATGAATACCCCATTGAGGTGCGAGCTCTAACTTAAAGTGTGACAGTGAGTCTGTAGGGAATGTGTGAGTTGATAAATGCTGCTTGCTGTAGTTTAATCTCATAACAGCTTCATTTTGATGTTTTAATGCCTCACTCAACAGGGAAAATGGTGCACGGTATGAACATTGCATACTGGATTTATTGTTTTAGGATTGTGATTTGGCCTTTTGAAATTTACTCTATTGCTTTTGCATTTTATTGATGTTCCCTTGATGTTTTGAAGTTGTGTAGTTATAGACCAGAAGACGTGTGCGTCTCCATCACAAATAACTGAACATTCAGTTATTTTCTCTAAAACATTGACACTACCATTCAAAAGTTTGGGGTCAGTAAGATTTTTCTTTTTTAATTTCTTTAAAAAAAGAAAAATAACTTTTATTCAGCAAAGATGCGTTAAATTTCATCAAAAGTGACAAAGACATTTTATGTTAAACTTTCGATTCATCAATGTTTCCTGAACCAAGTACCACAGTTTCCACAGAAATATTAACATATTAAGAGTATCATAAGAATAAATTAAGCAGCACAACTTATTTCATCATTGACGATAATAAGAAATGTTTCTTGAGCAGCAAATATATTCCCCAAATATAACATATTAGAATGATTTCTGAAGGATCGTGTGACACTAACGACTGGAGTAATGATGCTGAAAATTCAGCTTTGCAATCAAAAGAATAATTTGTTTTAAAATATATTAAAATACAATGTAATATTTCAAAATGTTGCTGTTTTTACTGTATTTTTGGTAAAAAAAAATGCAGCCTTGGTGAGACGAGAGAGCTTTTTTATTAACAAAGCAACAAAAACAAAAATTACCAACCCCAAACTTTTGAGAAGTATCTTTTTTAGTATTATAAATGAATCCCAAAGATTATATCATCCATCTGACCTACTGCAAACCTTACTTTTTAAACTCAATAAATAAAACTTGACTTCTTAATACATCGCATTTTCCTCTCTGGACAGGAAGTGATGCTGATCAAAGCGGGTGGTCCCCTGGGTTTGAGCATTGTAGGGGGTAGCGACCATGCCAGTCACCCGTTTGGAATTAATGAGCCAGGGGTGTTCATCTCAAAGGTAAAATAAACTTCTTCATTATTATTTACAAGTATCTAGTATGATGCAGGTTAATGTCAAAAATGAATGCTGTGATTTGTGGTCAGTGGAGCTTGTGTCAGATGAATTAATTTCTGACCTTATTGCATCTGAGTAGGTCATCCCCAATGGCTTGGCCTCTCAGAGTGGACTTCGTGTGGGTGATCGTATCTTGGAGGTGAACGCCATCGACCTGCGACATGCCACTCACCAGGAAGCTGTTAGAGCATTGCTCTCCAACAAACAGGAGATCCGCATGCTTGTGCGCAGAGATCCCTCGCCTCCCGGCATGGAGGTATTATCACATTTGCACAGGAATGTGAGCAAAACCTACAGTATGGCCAGATGCCGTCAGGTGGTTTCTTACAGTCACATCTGTGAAGTTCTCTTGGCTCAGTCAGATTTAACAAATATTAGATTTTCCTGAAAATACGGCATAATGGCCTGCAATGGGGATACCCTTACATACCCTCTAAAACATTTATTTATTCATGTTATTGTAGGAGATTGTCATTCACAAGCAGCCTGGAGAAAAGCTAGGAATCAGCATCAGGGGCGGCGCTAAAGGCCATGCAGGAAACCCCTTTGATCCCACAGATGAGGGCATCTTCATTTCCAAGGTAACCATAAAACTTAAACCCTTCAGGATTCTGATTGCAAAAAAAAACTGGTCTGGTTTCCTCCTCACTACAGTCATGTAAATCCTTGATTTGTTTCTTACTTGTTCTTATAGGTGAGCACCAGTGGTGCCGCTGCACGAGATGCGAGACTGCGGGTGGGCATGCGCATTCTTGAGGTGGGCAACAACAGTCTGCTGGGCATGACCCACACAGAAGCAGTGAGGGTCTTGCGTGCCTCCGGTGA
Organism: Abramis brama; assembly: GCF_963993115.1. Taxonomy (NCBI): domain Eukaryota; kingdom Metazoa; phylum Chordata; class Actinopteri; order Cypriniformes; family Leuciscidae; genus Abramis; species Abramis brama. The sequence goes on from NC_139965.1 coordinate 32,916,388, forward strand.
TTCCTTGGTTATGCTTGTGTGTGATGGCTTTGACCCAAGAAACGCTACAGGCATAGAGGTAAACACTTTTACAGGAGGAGAAGCAATCTGCTATGGTGTCCAGCTGTGGCTCAAATAATTATATAATATGTACAGTACTTTGCAAATGTCTTAGGCAGGTTAGTATTTTCACCCCCAAAAAATGGTTAAGCCAGTTATTTATATCTTTTGCTGTAGTGTGTCAGTAGGAAATATCAGTTTACATTTCCAAACATTCCGTTTGCATTAATTGTAATAATCCAGTGAGATTTGTGTTTGCACAATATAAATATATAATAACTGATATAAAAATAACTGGCTTGAAGTCATATTTTTGGTAAATGATAACGTGCCTAAGACTTTTGCACCGTGCTGTATTAAACTACTACATATTTTGCATATTTATTTGTAATTGATTTGATTTTTCAGGCATCCCCTGGTGTTATTGCAAACCCGTTTGCGGCCGGTATTGTTCGTAAGAACAGTATGGAGAGCATCTCGTCAGTAGACAGAGACCTGAGTCCTGAAGAGATTGACATCATGCAGAAGGTGAGCTCTGCAGCACACAGAATAGGAAGAACTGTGGCATGGATGGAAAAATAATATTCTTCTGTCTGAACTTTCCTGCAGGAGGTAGAAATGGTAAGAGAGACGTCCCAGTGGGAACGGGAGGAGATGGAAAAAGTGGTGAGTAATTTCCTCCCCAAATCGCCTTTGTCATAACAGATTATTATCATAATAACAATTGCTATTAAAATGACAACAACTTCCAAATCTCCCCTATAACTAATATATTTGGATCTGTCCTTTTCTTCTCTCTTTCTCTTATCTTATGCCCCACTTTTCCCCCAAACCATTCTGAATGATTTTGGGTGTTGCTCATTCCAAACATCACATCTTGTTTCTACTCAATTCCATTCATCTCCTTCATTAAATATGTTCTTGTGTCTACATGGTTCCCTGATTTTATTTTTCATCCATGACTCTGTCACCTAAACCTCATCCCCATCTGTGCAATGGATGTCATCGGAATGTGTGTGTGTCCATATTTGTGTCGGTAAAATGTGTGCGTGTGTGATTGGGTAAATTTCACCAACCCACCCCCCACTCCCTCCTTATTACCCTCCCTCTTTTGGTAAAGGAGCGTATGCGCTTGGAGCGCGAGGAGGCAACTCGCTTGCTGGAGGAGGAAACTGAGGTGAGGCCTTATGCCCTCCCTGTCATAACGGCCCACAGTAGGGCTCCAGGAACGAAACACGGGACCAGCCGTCACCTTGAACATGAACAAATGAGTCATGTCTGAACCTCTGAACATTAGAAGCTCTTTAGATACAGTGTCCTCATACTCAAAGCTTAATGAAAAGTCTAAATAAAGTTCAGAAGATTGTTGAACATGTTCTTTCAGTGAACAAAGATCTTTCAATGTAATCTTTCTAATGCTCTCTCTACAGAATTTGAGCACTGGGCCATTGAAACTGGACTACAAGACACTGGCGGCTCTGCCTACGACTAGTCTACAGAAAGTTAACAGAGTAAGTACCTACATGTAGCATCTTGTTTTAGTAAATAGGCTAGAAAGCATCTAGAAAAAAACTATTTGAAAGACTTTTGGACATAAATGCCAGGTAGGATTTCCAAACAAATGATTCCTTATCAAAGTGTGTACACCCACTGGCTGCTGCACGTCCATGAAATGAGCCTTTGTCACTGCAGACTTGGGCTAAGTATTGACACAGAGTTTATTCAGTTATTTCTATTCGATTTCAATTCACAACCTTGATTCGATTCCAATTTCAGTTCATTTGGATATATATCAGAATCAGTTCGGAAAGAAAGTCTCTCAATTAAATCTGTAAACTATACTGTCAGTTGGTACAATACTAATAACATTAAAGTGCCCCTATAATGCTATTTTAAAGTCTCCTAATTTTGTTTAGGAGGTCTCCTACAACAGGTTTACATGCATCAAAGGTCAAAAAAACATTTCATTTTCTCATAATAAACATTGCACATCACCACATTTTTCAATGATTCTCGAACGACTCCATGGATGAATCAGTCTCTCTAAATCCCTCCTTTCCGTGAGCTACTCTGCTCTGATTGGCCAGACAGCTCAGTCTGTTGTGATTGGTCTACCACGTACAGCGCATGTCGAAAACAAAAACGGCCATTGCCATAACTGAACTTCAGCTCCATCCGGAGGCTTCTTACAGCTCAGCGATTGTACACTGTAAACTAAAAACGGTAACGAACGATGACGTCGATTTTACCATATCAATCCGAGCGCGAGTCCGATGATGAAACATTGGAAGAACTAGTCTTTCAACCTGAACCTCCATCGCAAGAGACAAGAGACGCAAGCGTCTTGACGACATGATATCCACACGAACGAGCTACAGCAAGATGTCCTGTCCACGCAGAACGCAGTAAGGCGTGACGTGTGAACTTCGTGAAAATAGATTTGAACTCCAAACGACTCGTTTGAGCGGTTCAGCGTCGACTCTTTCTTTTGAGATTAATTTTTATTTATGATGCACTTTCAGCTTTACAACTTTGTAGACTGTTTACATTCACATACAGCTACATTACACACTGCATGAAAGGTCATTTTCAAAAATTCATAATAGGGGCACATGAGCAGAGTCTAAACTATTAAATTATCTTGCTAATTATTTTTAGATATAATAATAAACAATAAGAAACATTTACATTTTTGGGGCAGTTTTTATATAAATGATGATGGCTGTCATCGTGGGTTTTTTTTTCCTTTGTGACTGATTTATAAGACATCACTAACAGGTGCAAATATTATAAATATGTAACAGTGTATATTACATATATAGAGTTATTATTTCTAATTAACTGACAAGTTTATGGATATTGAATAGCTTCCCTGAAGTAAATACAAAGTTATGTATCATAGTTTACAAGCTATTTTATTGACACTTTTTTTGCGGTCGAAACACTGATTGAGAGATAACATGAGACATGAAACATTTCAGTAAGTTCTACTGTTTCTTTCTAAATACCTGATTGTTGATTCATGTTTATTTTATGCTGTAACTAGTAGTAAAGAGGAAGAGATGATGGGGCACACTTGTACGCCGCTCTGCCGCTTGTGCTGAGGCGGCTGCAGAGATCGTTCTGTCACACTACATTAAAGAGCATCAAAATTACATTTATGTTTGAATTTTGTGATAAAATTGGTAGAATTTAAAAGCTTAGTCTTTGTTACTTATTAAAAGTAACAAAGCACAAAACTTATGGGTCAGCTCATATTTCCTCAGATGCTTGAATGCTTAGTGTATTGGTCTTCTGAAACATTATGAGGTCAAGCTTTACATTTGCTTAGTAGTGCTCCTTTTACTAGTAGTGCCAAAGGTGAAGCAGTCCAGCTGCTGGTCATTCCAGCCATACCTCTGACAAAATACAGATTGTATTTGCCAGTGCTTGAGGGGTAGTGAGGGGAGGTGCCGGCCGACAGCTGACAGTAGCTCAAGTTATTTTAAAATGTGTGCTGTGAGCTGATTGGTTGAATGGTTTAATGGGTGGGTGTGGCCATTGAGAATGAGGGACCCTTGGAAGATCTTGACAGTTAAGTTATCTAGAGTCGAGCCGTTTGGAATCAGCCTCCGTCATCGTATTGTGAGTGTACCACTGCTATTATTCTACAACTCTTTGACTTTTCTGTTATTTCTTTATCACTCATTCCTTCTTTACTACTTTTTCTTCTTTTTCTTTTTTTCGGAGTGTTTTATCTTTTACTGAATTAATAACAGTATCTATTGGTTGTTGGACGTTGAGTTTGAGTTAAGTCAGTAAATTGTAATATGTTAGTTCCACACAAACATCCCACTTACAGCGATGTATTGCCTTTAGTGATGTTCAGTAAAGGTTATAAAATGTAGTAGATGTAATTTGAGCTTTGTAATTTTAGTTTTTTGATGTTCCTTGATATATTCCTTGCCTCTTTATCTTTAATTTTTAGCCTGTGTCTATTTTCTCGGAATGTATAACCTACATAGCACTAGCAGCTGTTAGCAAAGTTAAGTGAGGCATGGAGAGGGGGTGGACTGCTCTTAGACAGGGAAACACTACCGCACCGTTTTTTCGTGGTATATGAAGAACCATTTAGTCACTGCTATTTATAGAGACTGTTTTGTAGAGCAGTGACTTTTATCTGCACACAAGAGCCATTGAATGAAGTTTTAACTGTGTGTGACGGTCACAACTTAAGCATCACAATGTGCCACCAACTGCACCTGTTTGTGAAGCCACATTTGAAGCATTTTTTTTTTCCTGTGATGAGAATCAGAGAACAGATTTATAATTCTTTGTAAAGTTGCATATTGTGGTTAGTGTCCACTCTGTAGTTACATGCACTTGTAAGAACTACTTATGAATTAAATTAGGTTGTATATTTAAACTTCAGTTGTCTCAAAGCAAGCATTCAACGTTCATGATGGTGAAAAGATTTTAAATTGTGTATACCTCCTTACAAAGGCAAACTGTAGTAACTACGTCAACTGAAACGTTATTTTTAACTAAACTGTATTTGAAAAGATTTAAATGTTTATTTAAAAAAAAAAACTTAAATGAGAAAGAAATGTTGCATTGGAAATTAACTTTTAAGTACTTAAGTACTACATTTTCTATAACTGAAATAAAAATGAATTAAAGCTATAAAGAAATATTTTTAAAAAACAAAAACTAATAAAATGACAAAAGTACAACAAAATTGCTAAAATCAAAATGAAAACTGAATATATAAACATCAAGGTTAATTCAAAATATTAATGAAATCTATAATATTATATAATTAATACTAAAATAACACAGCACTGAAACGGTAAAACAGCTCCCTGGTTATTGAATTCATTGATTATATTTTTCACATTAAGTTTTCTCTGAAATTTTTCTCTGAGTCTGTCACAGGACATATCAAGCTTAAAGTCTATATTAAAGCGCACAGCACATTAGTGCAAATGTTCAGGATTGAGTGACTGTTCACTGTGAGATGTCTCAGGATGATGGGATAGCTGTATTTAGCGCCTCACTCATCTGAAATGGCGTGACCGGTAGATGTTTGTGACTTTAGCATGGCTGTGATTCTTCCCAACTCTGCCATACTAAACCCAACTGTTTCACTCTTTACTGCTTTTCTTTTCTTTTACATTTTCTGTGTTCTCATTCTCATGTCATTTTCCTGTCCCCTTTATGTATCATTAGTTGCTCTGCTCTTTTATCTGTCTTTGTTTCCTTCTCACATTATTTCTCCCTTTTGTCTCTGTCGACCACATTCTCTCTCTCATTCCTCAGTTTTCTCCCTCCTTTGCTGCATTCGTCACAATGGAGGCTGCCATGCCAGCTGGCTCTGTAGATCCCCTGGGTTTTGAGAAAGTCCATGCCTCTATGTACCATGTAGAGCCCATTGCCCTCCCTTCATCTCCAGTCTGCCCAGCCGCAAGTTCAGCGGCTTTAAAACAGCCCCAAGCCGACACATGGGACCCACTCCCAGCTCTAGGAGTGCCACAAGAAACTAACCAGGAAGAAGAATGTCTTGTGGACTCCCAGCCAATCTGCTTTAGTGAAAACCCCTTCCTTGTGGCTAATCGCAAGGGCAAAGGCTGCCCTCCTGAGGAGCGCATTTTATCAGGGCCACCTGTGGGTTACGGCAGGCATGGGCAGCTGCAACCCTGGTTGTACAGCAAGGCAAGCAGCCTTGAGGAGTGTGTTTTGTGACTGAGTGTGTTTCTGGTCAAGCATGGTGTGTCATCAGTAGCTTTTTAGAGTTAACATACCACCTTAATCCTAAATGCCATCCAAAGACTTGAATTAGCTGCTTTAGACTTATCAATGTCTTTGAAAACATCCTTAGGCTGTAAAATTGTTTCACAGAAAAATACATGTCTATGTACATTTCCCATGTTGAGAAAATAGGTGAAGCTGAAAATGGAACACATGCAAAAATGGGACTTTGTACTGTGCTTTAACATATGGTCTTGAGGCATTTAAACATTCCCAGAGTTGACCGAGAATGCTTTGAATGTGAAATCAACAGGTGCTGAACAAAAAGAGTGAAGGGCTAAGGCCTCTCACCTTAAATACAGACCTGCCACTGGCCATTTACAGGAACTTAAAGAAACGTTTAAAATGTTTTCTGTAGCATGACATTGTTGTAGACACTGTTTGTAAGAATGTATTTTTATGGCATCACTGCTTGATTTCAAATGATCTGAGGCACGTAATACAACACTTTTTTCATCAAGTGCAGTTGTTTATGGTTTGCTGTTGTTACTCTCAAATCAAGATTAACTGCTTCTATAAAACTTTGTAATTTGGCAAATTTCCTTATTGGAAATGGCAGATCTCGTCTTGCTTTGTGAAATACTTCACTGACAATGAGCAATTCCTTTCCTGTACTTGCTCTAGTGATGTGTTCATTTTTCTGTATTTCAGGGTTCTCCGTCTGAGCTTCTCAGGATTGACAGTCCTGTCCGAGATGCTGCACACTCTCCACACAACTCGCAGGTCAGTCCCACTTTAATCGGTTTCACTCCCTTTTCATTATCAGCCCTTTCTTTTCTCATCTGTTTTCATGTGGCTGTCAAACATTTTCCATTGGGAGGGCTGTACAGATTTATCAGGTCTACTTTTTACAGGTCTAGTTAATGTCTTCATTAAGTTAGTATTCTGGTTGATGGCCTATGTGCTCTGACTCCACCCGTCGTCATGACATTTCCATATTTCTCAGCAGTCCCACAAATCTTCCTCTGCGATGCTTGGAAGAGAGGTTCGATATGTAAGTGGGCTGACTATCCCTTTTATGGCCTGCACTAGCTCCATTTGGCTTTGCATTAGATGTTAGGAGAGGAATGGTGTACAAGCCTGACTGTAACTGAGCATGTCCTGCTTTTCATGCTCTCTGCAGCAGTGAAATGCTTGACTCTTATAGTATTTACACCAAACCAAGCAACTGAGCATGTAACTACAGCTTTGTAAATTAACACTGCGTAATAAGACCTTGGGAATCATATGTAGTGAATGTAACAAATTGTAATATCCATATTGTTCAAAGTTTGTGGTTGGTGATTTAAAAAAGTTTTTTATGAAAAAGTATCTTATGATCACCAAGGCTGAATTTGTTTGATTAAAAAATACAGTAAACACAGAAAACATTTTAAATTATAATAATAATTCTATTTAATATATTTAAAATATATTTTATTCTTGTGATGGTAAAGGTGAATTTTCAGCATCATTACTCCAGTCTTCAGTGTCACATGATCCTTCAGAAATCATTCTAATAATCTGATTTGATGCTCATGAAACATTTCTTATTATTATTAATATTAATTGAAAACATTTTTTTCTGGAAACCATGATTAAAAAAAATATTTGATTAATAAAAAGTTCAAAAGATCAAGAATGTTTATTTGAAATATAATTTTTTACTCTTACCAATCTTTTGAATTATAATATAATATAATATAATATAATATAATAAAGCCCACATGTGCAGTTACTGGACTTGAAACGGCAAATCCCATGTGAAAACGTTCTCTTTCATTCACTAATTTTTACATCATGTTCATCATTTTCTTTTTTGTGTGTTTCAGTCAAACATTCAGTTCCCTTCAAATGCAAACACCAAGGATAGTTCATCATCAGTGAGTGTCAAAAAGTGTATATCTAGTAATATATACTAGAGCAAGTTCATGCTAATATTAATTTGAATTACATTACCGACCATATTATGTTAAACTTGCAATCATTATACAAATGCAAAATGTCAAAAACAGTAAAGGTCACTGGAAAGTGTCTTAGCTATAGTACTTTCAGCATCTTGCTACCCAAATGGTGGATAGTTGGATTTACTGTTATTTAATTTCTCTCTCTTTTTAGACTAAACCTGGTGCCATCCAGCCACTCTCTAGGGTGCGACCCGCTGTGTCTCCAGCCAGTCAGGATGGCCACAGCAGTCCCAACCCTTTCCAGCATGGCCTCTCTCCCATCAGCTCTCAGACCACTGTAAGATCCCTCACCACTGTCTGAACCCTAATGAGGCTCCCCCTTCATCCTCAGTTACCAATGCCTAAAGACCAACAGAACACAACTGTTGTTTTATTTTCTCCATATATATTCCAAGGTGTGATTACCGCTGTGCCTATTAAGCCTAACAAATGGTCACACCATAATCCAGGTCAAAGAAACGGGTTGTTTAGAAAACAAAGACATATCAACTTCTCACTGCAAGTAACATTGTGCCTGTTTTCTATCAAGACACTTCTTTTGGATTTTTTTTCTTTCCCTAATCACACAAACCACATTGTTTGCACAGCAAGGTTTACACTCGCATTATCTCAGGATACCAGTGTAAACTAAAATATCGTCCAGAGTCGTTTGCCCCAGTCACCATAACCACAGACCTCCCTCATACTATCAATCTCTCTCCTCTCCTCTCCCTCCATCTTTCCATTGACATTGGCGAGTGGGCTGCATGCGGTCTAGCCCTGCATTTTCCTCCTGTGCTCTGCCTTTGCTGCTCTGTCTCTCATTAGCTGTTCCATCCTTTTTGTCCTCTGTCTGTTTCTCTACCCCTCCACCCCTCCGTCTTCGACCCCCCCCCCCCCAACCCCTCGTACAGCCTCGTGCCCCATCCCCTGACACACATGAGGAATACCCCATCAATATCAAGCAGGTATATAAGGCCTTCGCAGCTGTGCCACACTCCCTGGCCGTACTGGAACCCCCACAGGTAGGACAAATGCTCCTCAAGGTTGTGAGCATGTGTGGTTCCCCCGTAATCCAGTGCTTGGTCACCCATACTTCTTGTTTGGGGAGTCTTCCCATTGGACACTTGTTCCTTTGGGAGCTTGTTTCCTATTTGCTGTTGTTGTGCATGAGACACTCGTATGGTGCTGTCAAATCCAGGAGTTCATTTCACAGGGTCACTAATGTGCGTCATTCATCTGTCACTTGGTTGTTTGATGTTCTTGATTTGATATTGTGACTCCTTCCAGTGTGTAAAGTGTGTCCTCTCATCCAATAGGACTTGTTTTGTATCAAGTGTGTCTTAACTGAATCATCTTTCCTTTTCACTCTCGTTTGTTAGGATCTTTATGCTCCATGGAACAATGCCAGTGCAAAGCAACCGTCACCAGAGGTATGTCTTCTATCTTTGTAATCCGTATCATTTTTAAAGAGCTATTTTAAACTGGAATACACTACATGACTTTATCCCTGGTTTTTGCTCCGATTTTCAGTTCGGAAGCATCAGAGCTAGTTGCTGAAAGTCAGTCTGCAGATTTTGGCCAGTCACTTGTGGACATAGACAGATTTTTTTTTCAAGCTTCAGACTATGACTCCATCCTCCATCAGAGGATATCAAACATTCTTGATATTTTGCACCATACATTTTAGAATGTATATTGTTTTCATTTATGTGTCTCCTAACAATGAGCCACATGGTTTTGCGGGAGTTTGTCGACAGAACAGTTTGACAGTCTGTTAGTGTGTGATCCTCCGTTTTTTAGTGTATGATGCCCTTTTTATTTTAAGTCAGCTAGTGTATGATTAAAATCTCTTCAGATTTTAAAAGTCCTGTAGTGTATTCCAGCCTTTCGTCAACATGATGGTATGAGCCTGACACATAACCTTTATTTAGTGTGTATTGACTCACCACAACTTAAGAACGCAACATTGTTTGCAAGTGTGATGTTGATATGCTGTACGTGATGGCTCTTTCAGCCTGAGCTGAATAATGAGGTGTTTATGGATGAGGGTGATGGTGAGGGCAGTGGTCCTCTCAGCTCTTGTCCCTCCCTCTCATCTGACCGCCACGAGTACAGGAGCCTGGCAGCCGTGCCACGCCTGTCTCGCCCCTCAATGGAGTCGAAGGTACCCAGCTCGTCTCCAGCAGAACCACTCTGACACTTTGGATGCTTTTGAGCTTGAGAGGTGGTGGTGCAGGTGTATATGTCGCTTCGAACCACAACAATTAACGTAATTCATGCGTGTCCGAAATGTTAAGAAGCCAGATCATCCGGCAGCATGCATTTCTGTAAAGAACGGGAAGGTGTTCGATCGGTGTTCTGCTCTGAATCAAGGCAGTTATTGTTGGTGACAACGCTTCAGGAGAGCAATAATTTTAGTCTTTTTTGCAATGGCAGCAATTTTATGCAATCACTGCATCATCATGGTGGTGGATCAGCAAATATTTGGTACTTTTGTGCAAATTCTTACTCATTGTCTTAATTTCAGAACATCATGGGAGCTGCTCTTGCATGCCGGATGCATGTAAAATTTGGTTGCATGTAAATCGTTCTTTATAATTGATCTGAAACTTTAATGTCCGTATCTCTCTCTCACTCACTCTCTCCCAGACTCCCCCCTCTTTTGGCAGAGATAGTCCAGAGCAGCGCTCTTTCAGAGACAGACAGAAATATTTTGAGATTGATGTGAAGCAGCAGACACCAGACAAACCTAAACCTCGCATCTCACTTGTGGGAGAAGAGGATCTGAAGAAAATGAAAGAGGAAGAAGGTTTGTGTCTGTAGTTGTAAAGTGTACAGTAACTTGAGTTCATGGGTGAATCATGCTAAATTGTGCGTCAATGACTTTCCTCAGCAAAGCGAATTGAACAGAGTGCACGAGAGTATATGCTGGATGAAGACGAGGAGGATGAGGAGGAAGATCTGGCAAAACAGGTGGCAGATATGAAGGCTCACGGAAAGGTTATACTTGATGGTGTGGAGTACAAGGTGGAGAGCTTGGGAAGTCACAGTTCCCCATCTCCACGGCAGTGTGCCACACCTCCAAGCTATAGTGCCACTCCTCCCAGCCACTGTGGCAGCTCAGGGTGAGCTATGCTTTTGCTGAATCATTTGCTAGATTTTCATAGTTGCAAAGTTGTTCTCATTAGGTAGTATTATATCATTGTAATTTTGACTACAGAACACACTCAAAACATCTAAAACTCCCATCCTGATATCTTTGATGATTAATAATATTAAATGCATAACAAAAATATATACTACCATTCAAAAGTCTGGGGTCGGTAAGATTTTTTTTTTTTTTTATCTAGTCTTATGCTCACCAAAGCATTTGATTGAATTCTATATTTGATTGAAAATAAAGTAGAAACAGTAATATTGTAAAAATATATGAAATAACACAGCTCTTTACAATTAATGGATGTAAAAACTGCATACTTGGCAACCCTGGTATAGGGTCAAATAACGGTGCAATTTTGTAAAACTGTGTTAAAGTGAGATTGCATGAAATTGTTAATTGTATGCAAGAGACAAACTTCACACACCGTATGAGTTGCAGTCTGTTATGTTTCTCTGCCCCCTTTTGATTGGGAGGATACGTCTGTCTTAATCATCGGCTGTTTACCGGGCAATGTCCGATTTTGCAGATAATTGCTTTTATCAGCTTAACAATACATCAGTGCATCCCTAGTAAAGTTGTCGTTTTCGCTCCCCAGTCCTTCCTCTGTCGACGGTAAAGGCGACTCCCAGCGAAATTCAATGGAAGACGGCTTCAGACTGGAGCAGAGACCCAATTCCATGACGGGGTGAATGCTAATTCTCAGAGCTAAATGGTTTGGTGATGTTTCAGGATATTTGAAATGCTTGAACCCAGTGTTTGTCTTAATAGTTTGATCCCAGTTTATCCCGGTGAATCTGTGGCTCCGATTCGGACGGCCAAGGCAGAGCGTAGGCAGCAAGATCGGTTACGCATGCAGAGCCCGGAGCTTGCCGTCGCTATGGACAAGGAGCTGTCGCCTGCTGAAAAACGAGCCCTGGAGGCAGAGAAGAGGGCCATGTGGAGAGCAGCCAGGTATAATGGCCACAGTGTTCATGTGTTATATGAAAATGTATCACATGAGGAGCATTTTGCTCTCCGGTCTCATCCATTCCTCTGTAACGCTGATCTCGAAAGAGCTGTCCACTTGTGGTGTCTTAATCTCATCTTTTTCTCCAGGCTTTTAGTAAAAACTTACCCTGTTTCTCATGTCTTCCCCTTGATGAACAGGGCTTTCAAAGACATTTTCACATTGTTCAAATAGATGAAATATACTTTATATTTATACACAGATATACGTTGTGCATTTGTCTTTGATGGCCCTCGGTTTCAGTGTAAACCTCTCCTTAATTTATACTGTCCATTACAGAGTGTTTCCTTTCATCTGTGCTCCTTCCTCTCTTCCCTTTTCTTTGTGTGTTATTGTTTTCTATCCTCTCTACTTTCTTACTTGCTGCTCCCAAGGCCTTATGGTCTAGAGGAGGACGTAAGGCAGTATGAGCAAGACCTGGCTAAGCGGCTCTACCAGTCCCGTGTGAGGGCATCTCTAGGCAGTGCTGCAACCCCTCCCAATTCCTGCTCCTCTTCCTCCTGTCAGCCCAGGTCTGCCCTTAACAGCCAGAAAGCATCATGGGGGCTTAGCTCTGATGCTTGTCACTGCTTGGGGTGCTTGGTTCTTGTGGACATTTTATAGTGCATAGTGTGTCACGGATGAAAAGTTTTGTAGTGGCTTTTTCTGAACAATGAACATGCCCTACAAGAACTGCTTTTGCACGTGTGCTATTTTATTTATTATTTAGTTTGGTGGCGCACACCCTCTTTCTCTTTGCTCGCTCACTTTTTCCTCCCATCTGTGTATCAGTAAAGGTCCCATGTTGTCCTAATAACATGTTTTTCTTTGCTGTTGTTAAAGTTGCTTGCAGTTATTTTTATTAGAGGTGCACTGATACTAGTTCTAGTCAATACCAAGACCTTCATTAAAATTGTCTTCTATGTAAAGGAACCATTGATACTTGGTTCCTTTATATAGAAGCTGTTTAACAGTGCAGCATGTAAAAACACATGCTGGCAGATTAAAATAATCACTTAAATATGTTTTTTGTTCCACATTGCAAGATATTGTGGCCAAAAACCATCCACTTGGTGCTGCCTAACCAACAGTAAAATGACCAACTACAGTTTTTACAGCTTTTTTTAGGCTATGTGATGTTTAGGTTTGGCTAAATCTGAAATAATAGCACAATAACATTATGCTGATTAAAGATTGGAGCTTGGGATTTTGTAATGGTTGTGCATATGGTCTGTGAATGGACTTTCTGAGTGCACTATAATGAGACTAAATCGGACTTAACAAATTTTGGCAGAGCGTGTGTTCTTGGCTTAAAAAGAATAGTTCACTCAAAAATGTAAATTCAGCCATTATTTATTCACCTACTCACCCTGTGCTAATATAGTCTCATGAACATGCAGTCGTATACAGCAAACCAACGGCCACCAGTCATATGGGATCATCCTGCGATACTTTTGTGGTCACTGTCCACTGCCATTATATGAACAGTCTCAAGGCAATTTGTTTTAGAAGTTGCATAAATATTTGAAAAGTAAAATAAGTTGTGATCATATAAAGCCGAAGCTAAACAGAATGCTGTTAAAATGACCATAATGTCCTGTGGCCGGTTGCATAAACCACTTAGACTTAGTCTTACAAGTTAGTCATCTAATTTATTTTCTTCAAGATGGGTCTTTTTTTTACAAAATGGCAGGGTTTTTTTATGTCAGTTTACATAAAAAGGTAGATTGGTTTTTGAAAAGTAAGACTGATTAGCCCTAACTAATTGCTTATTGGTCAGATTAGTTCTTAAGACACAGCCATGTTTATGCAACCGGCCCCTGGTGTCTCAAAGATCTAAATACATTTGAGCTTTGGGTTTGAAAAAGGCTTACATTAGGAGCAGCTCTGCAGTTCCACCAACAAATGAGACATAGTCGGTGCATCTCTAGTTTGTGATCCGTTCTCATAACTTTTCACATTTTTGACAGCCTCCATCAAATTTACTTCTCCTGTATTAACCAATCAGTTGCACAGCACCTCTTCCTCTTTCATCTCTCATCCTGTCTCTCTCCACACACCGTTTGCATTCCTCCTTCACTCTCTGTGCCTCACTGTATCTCACTCTCTTTCCAGGATGAAGTCTCTAGAGCAGGATGCTTTGAAGGCCCAGATGGTCATTGCCAAGTCTAAAGAGGGGAAGAAGCGTGGAACGTTGGATCAGCTAGCGGAGTCACCGTCACCTGCTCCCACACCCTCTCCAACACCAATGGAAGGTGATGATCTCATTTAAATTGATCTGAACAACAAAACAATGCTGAGCTCTGTTTTCATGCTCTGTTGGGTGATGCTGGTTCATTTTAACATGCAAATGTGTTACATTTATCCATTGTTGTTTCCTAAACAGATATCAGTCCACGGGCAGTGACTTCACCAGGCAGACTGGTATGAGGCTATTGTTATTTATATTTTCCATTTAGTACAGAGCAAACAGCACATTTTGAATCACCAGTAATGTAGTTGACTAATCCCCTTACTAGAATGCCAAACATAAATGTTTTACTTTTTATGATAAAAAAGTCATTCTTTACTCTTAACAAGTCATGTCCATAGCAAGTAGAACATCATCCATGAACTTTTCCTTTATCTGTTTTCTTTGTTGCCCTTTCTTCTTCCTTCCTTGTACTTTTACATGTCTCTGCTTCTCACCCTCTTGTCCTTCCCTTCGTCCATCCTGCCATCTCTCTTTTGCAATGTTGATTTCCCCCTTCTTTCTCTTTCCATCTCTCCACTGCTTATGCCTGTTTGCTGTCCTTTTAGTCCCTGTCAGAAAAGAAGTTTGACTACCGACAATTCGCTGCCATTCCTTCTTCTAAACCCGTTTACGACATTCAGGTATTGCCTGCATGCAAAGCGTCAAGGAGTCCAGCCTGCCCGAACCCTTTAATCCACTCCGGTCCTCCTGGCTTCCCCTGCTTCCCCTGCTGCTCCTCTCCCTGGCCCTTCTGACAACTAGTTCAAAACTATTAACTATTCAGGCCCTCTACTGGCCAGCGTGAGCAGCATGGTCATTCGTGTTACTGCAGCTTTAAGCATCATTCTGGATCCTAGTTGTCAGCAATTTGGGTTTAGTTTTCGGCTCTAAGGACCATTTCCACTGCTTAAACTCATCCTGTTCTTAATCTACTTACATTGTCAATACCATGTGCTTGTCTTCTGGTTATGCAGATGTAGCGTAGAGGCGGGGCTTACAGATTGGTCCGTGGGCTTTGCGTTAATCCAAAACATGGGATAACATACTAATGCACTAAAAAAGAAAACAGCATTGCATTGTCCTCTTCCTCCCTCCACTCTGTGCGGCCCTGCGCACTCGCTCTCATAAGAGCTGAATGTGGCTCTGCCATGTGATGTCACTGGGAGAGACAGTTCTACCGGGGATGCAGGGTGTCATGGGAACAATGGAACGTCGTGTTTCTTGGTGTTTTGTGGTTGTGTTTCGGGATCTTTGTATGAAGGGAAATTGGCATGTGGGGTGAAGTTAATGTTCCACTTCCTCTGGCACTGGACCAAAAGACCACCAAATCTGTGAGAATGACACAATCTGTCAAACTGGTGTCTAAATTGGTGCCACTAAATTGATATTAAGTAATGAATGAAGCAGTTACGAATGAATGAAGCATTTATGTTTGTATGAAGATTCAGCTTACACATTTATGGTGTTGACAACATATAGCTGATTTAGATCTGCTGAATATGGATCGTTTCAATGAATAACAATCAAGTCTTTATTGGATCTTTGAAAGGGATAATTAATGCTCTGATTTGCTGATCAGGTTTTTGTTTTTTGTTTTCAAATTTGATTGGTTTGGTGGAGCACAAGTTTTTGTATTATTTACTTTAGTTAAGCTGGAATACTGTCTTTAGACTACATTCACAATGTCATGTTTTTGGCCCTCAAATTGTCCTGTGCAGACAGAAGCAGACCCCAAATAATGTGTGTATAATCAGGCAACTGAAGTCAGTCACTCTAACTCATGGTGTCGTTGAATAGAGCTTTTAACCAGAGTGACAGATAACAATAGAGTTTATATAGTGTTTAAGAATTTTATTTTTATTTTCAAAATATTTTTTGTTATAAACGTTTTTGTAATGTTTTTTTATATTATCTCATTTTTATTCTCAAGTAGTTCCTGCTGCTTTTGCCCTCTCAGATATGCAGCCAAAACTTTATAACTTGTTTTTTGATTTTTCTCAAAAAGTTTTGTCTCACATTCTCCAACCACACAATACCATTATTTTGTCATAAATGTTACTAGCTGGTACTAATTGAGTGTCTGCCATTTTTAGAAGCTTTAGAAGTGTGTATAAAAGTGATTTTCCATTTTAGTATAATTACATACATCATTTCACAAGCTTACAAGGATATACATTACAAACATACATTAATATTTAAAAGATTGTGGCAAGTTTTTTTAAAGAAATTAATACTTTTATTCAGCGAGGCCACATTAAATTGACCAAAAGTGAGTGACTGCATCATTTTTCATTTTAAATATGATAAAAAATAAAATCCTGTTCTTATTAAGAGACACTTAAGACTGGAGTAATGGCTGCTGAAGTTTTTTTTTCATGTTGCTGTTTTTACTGTATTTTTGATCAAATAACGCAGCCTTAGGGAGCATTAGAGACTTCTCTCACAAACTTTAAGAATCTTACTGACCTCAAACACTGAACTTTTGTAGTGTAAGTTGTTCCCTTTTAAAGTCGCCTTTAAAGCCTAGATACATTTGTTTTGTTGGATTATGTTAAACATGGGTCATTCAAAATGCCTCTAGTCGATCCTAATCTACTGCACTCTGGATTCAAGCAAAGCCATACGCAGGAAGTCTATTTGCTATTTGGTGGCCTTTTGAGACTGCCATTATTTGACTAAGTGTTTACTATGTTGTGTTTATGTGAGTTACTGTGTGAAGAAGCACCTTCACCCTGACTGGGATAATTTAATGTAGTTCTCGGGGTTATTCGGGGGGTGGGGGGGATGAAAAAAAACTGGTTGGCAACGTGTTTTTGGTGGGGGTGAAGGTTTGTTCAGCATGCCTGTGTTGTGAGATTTTGGAGGGACTGTTGTGTGAAGTTTTAAGCAGACTCTGAAAAGCGTTAAAAAGAGCTTAGTATGTTCCAATTCTTAAAATTATCTGCCCTGAAAAAGATGAAGAGATGGAAAAGGTCTCTCAAATATCCTTGAAGTGCTTGTTGTGTGTGTTTTGGGGACATTTTTAGCATTAGGCCAATCCTTTAACAACATCTGACTCGATCTTTAACAGAGGAGCACAAGAAGTTTGTAGGCCTTATGGGCCTTATTTTAAGATGGATGTCCCTCAGTAAGTCTGTCCGCAGCTGTTTTAACCTCAGTTTTGAAGCAGCAGCTCCCCTACAGAAGTGCTTTCTGATCAGGTGAAGGTCAAGCGGCATCTCCCAGAACAGCTCTGTGGCTCAGATGTCTAGAGTCTGTTGATCCAACCGACCACTGTGCCGTTCTAAATACCTCGTCTTGTCATTTTAATTTGTCTTTTTAGACTGAATATTTACACCTAGCATTTTTGCAATTCAGCCAAAAAGAGCTATTCATGCGAGACACCTGAAAGTTTTGCTCTGGTATTTGTCTTTTGGGTAGGAAAGAAAAGATGAGCTGTTGAATTCTTACTGAACGTTTCCTCCTCTTACACTCTGTCTCTCTCTTGCAGTCCCCTGGTGCAGGTGATGACGTGCGCTTCATTGATGATGCCTCCAGTAACCCTGGTAAGATCCTCAGAGTGAATTCAGTCTACTGGGTATCTTTGTGTTCACTAGTACTTGGCTTACAGTTATTGTCCCCTTGACACAGGTGACTTCCTTGGATAAATGCTCTTCTAATATTGGTAGGAGATCTGTGTGTGTGTGTGTGTGTGTGTGCGCATATGCATTGGTTTTTGATAAGAAGCCTGCTGTACTGCACTTGTTTATGGGCTAAACTTATCCACCTTTTTTCTAATAAGCCCCATGACGCTTTGCTCGAATTATGGGAGTAACTTCCATTAAACTGTAAACAATCAGTGAAAGGTTCGGTCTATGAACAAAATAATACGCTTTTTCAAAAACTGGGTACCATGAGATTACATTTTTCTACTCACCCTTCAACCATCGAACATTTTAAAGGAATTTTAAAAGTTGTAACAAATTACTACAACAGACAAGGGATAACCCCAAAAGCTCGATTTTCCGCAGCAATATTACGAACGTGTTAAATATCACTGTAGGAACATTGCGTGATATTTCAAAATGATTTCTATCATTTTGACAGATAATAAATCTTGTATTTACCTGCTTTAGAAACGTTACAGTAAACACTGCTAATAGGGATAAAAAGTGAAAAGCAGAGACAATAACATTTTAAAGCATCCGTGTGAAAACAAACCTGGAAAGAGACCTGAGCATTTGGAGAAAACCAAGAGATTCTTAGTGCATGCCAGTGAATTATTCATGGGATATATGGTAAATTAAATCGGGACAGCAGACCACAACTGACCAGTGTGTTGTCTTTTTTCATGCTGTTACAGCAGAATACAAAGAAAAAAAATGTAATCAGGAGGAAAAGAATGCAGCGACTGAAAATAGCTCTTTCTGTAGATATTCTTGTTATACCATGTCACATAAAAATTCCAGGTGTTGCATTATTCTCCTGAAGTCTGAAAATAGCACACAAAGGAAATTTTACAGCTCATTCAGTCAAACTGACAAATAAGGATTATTTATAGGGCAACTTTATTTATTTGAAATTACCGTATGGTTCAGTATTTTTGAGTGGAACTTCCCCAAACTGGAAGTGCCTTTCATAATCTAAAACGCGGTAGGCTTGTTAGGAAAAAGGTGGATAATCTGCAATTTCTTCAAAATTACAGAGGTTCAGGTGAGCTTTCAAGGTTACTTGATTAAGAGTTCTACCAATTTTTCAAAATAGGTGTGTCTGAACCACAGCCTGACGACATGGCTGCATGTGAATTTTAGCAATCTGAATGTAATGCCACATGCTGTAGTTTACCAAAACAGTAACATAAGTCTTATAACAGATGAAGATTTAAACAGCTACCTTTCTGTTTGACGTATGGAACACAGTCACATAACTTCTTAGCCGATATTTTTATTATTATGTTTTAGGGCTGAAAACCGATCAGTGTTCCATATTCTATTGTTTAAAATGCTACAGTTTTGAGAATGTGCTTAAGATTACATTTAACAGTTATTGAGGTATTGCTGTTCTTAAATGAGCGGTTTAATGTAAAAACAGAAAAAGAGCATGCACTATAAAATATCCAATATCAACCAACATGTCAGGAATAATGTACATCCAGCTTGGTTGTTTTTGCTAAATCATTTTTGCCATAACTGTCTAGATGTACATTATCCCACTTATTACACAGCTGCTTGCCACATGAGTAAATAATTGGATGCAAAATATAGATTTGAGTTTAAATATTTAATTTGCTCACTTGTAAAGCTTCCACAAAGAAAAAGAGTTCCTTGCATGAGCTTAGATGAACCAGCAAGTTAAAAAAAACTAAACATTTAAGGTATAACAATCATATTACTTGTTTGGTGAAAAGCTGTGTAACAAGTGGTGACATGGACATAAATATTGATTTGAGATGAAAAAATCTTACAATCATTCTGGCAACAATACGAACTCTTCAACAATATTACAGTATTTTAATACTAATGTGCTCCAATTTCATTTTCAATAGTCGATAAGTAAGATTCAAGATGTTACCAGCTGAGTTTTAATGAAAGAGAGAGAGCAATATAAGCTCTGTTATAGTTTTGCTAATGACGACGGCCATTATTTGGAAATATCATCATTTGGAATGTCACATCTGACAAGTCAGAATCAAGTAGTCCAGAGAGCTGTGTAATAAGATGAAATTCTTTTTAAAAAAAAAAGTTAATATCGACCAATAACCGCTGTAGTTCTGATATATTGTGCATCCCTGCAATATTCTGAAGTCTCTCTGCTGCGGTAAAATACTCCTAATGTTAAGTTTTATTACATTTTGAAAAATTGGTGAACCTGTTGTTTGTACATCTAACAGATCTTTCACTGCAAGTTTCATTAAAATGGGTGTTAATTTCATAATCAAGAGGACATTGCTGTAGAGTACACTTATATATTTTTATCTGTGTGCTTCTAACCTCAATTACAGTGTCTTGATAAGGCACGCAAATGTCATCAGTGCTCTGCAGGGGTTTTTCTGCATGGTGTGCAGCTCCGCCTTTCAGCTTATGCATCATCGAATGGCTCTCCTGAATCACTGCTTTGCGGGAGTTTGGGGGGTTTAGAACTGAAATCGGATGGTATGGGGCTTAAAGATAATGGGATGGTTTGGAAGTGTAAATAAAAGAAGGCATCAATGTTATTGTTATAAAAGCTGTCATTTGTCAATTAGGAGATGGCAAATTTCTTATTTTCATTGGTTGAAGGTGCGCTTTACATGTGCAGCGTTAAAGACTCTTCTTCCTCTTGCACGATGAAATGTCATTCATTTTTATTTTCTGAATTGTATTTTTCTGTTGTAGATCCAGAAGTTCCCATGGCCACCACATCTGCTCTAGAGGAGATGGCTCTCTACAGTAACAAGCGCAAACTACGACAGGGCCGCCGCAGCCTGGAGGCTCCTGTGCCCACGTAACCGTACACTCACACACTAATGCATCTGAACTGTGAAGATAAAACACACATAGTGATCATCTAATACTAAAAGATGTACAGAGATATTAAACCACTCTTATTTCAGTGCCGACAACACAGGTTGGGAGGTGAGCTGATGGGCTTCTCACAAATGCTAGTCTTGCCTTTTCAGTTGAAAAGGATTGCTATGAAAGGTCCAGAGGATGGCTGATTCATTTACCCATTGTACTCAATTTTTCTGTCTGTCACCATTTTAGAAGCAGAATTGTTTTAAGAGATGCTGTGGGTTTTCTGAACACTTTGAAAACATTCTCTAGAAAATGTTCTGGCAGAAAAGGGGATTTTTAAATGTATCCGTGTTCATGTTTTGGGACATTCAGTTTGCAGACAACATACTGCTACCTTCACTGCCCATGTAAGCCAGAATTTCACTTTGTTGTTTTAATTCACTATCAGAAAGAAAAGATTTTATTCCTTTTAAATGTAATTTATTAATGTAATATACTGTTTTTAATCTATGGGAATCCAGTACAATAGAGGAACAAATTGAGGCTTTTTGACATGTGTATAAGCTGATTACTTGTTATTTTGTGATGAATTTTGAGTTTTGGGATTGGTATACATTTTCTTGCACGCAACATTTTAAGATTGAAAACGAGGCCTTGGCATAAAGCTTTATTTCCATTTTATATCCATATCAGTTTCAAAACAGAATTCTCTTTTAAGGTGATGCAAATGAATGTAATATTTTTGAAAGGTTGCGTCTGACCTAATTCAAAGATCTGTTCTAGACCTTTTCGGAATGTGTATGATCATGCCATATCATAAAGACTGACCTACTATATTGAGTAGCGTCATTCTAAACCTTTTGATTAATCTCTAGTCTTCCTTGACTGGACTAGGAGAGTAAAATGAAGACTTTTTTTGTTCCTTTGGTGATCTAAATCACTTAAAATGCGTTCATTTTTTTTTTTCTACTCCTTGTTCTGGGCCATGTTGTATATCTATAAATTGAATCATTCCCTTTGCTACACTGAGTGACCAGAGTGGAGAATTTCACACTGACAAACACTCAACTCTCCATAAACATTTGGTACCATTTTGGGAGTGCGAGGAGGCAATCAAATCATCTGAGAACAATTGGTCTCTATTAACATCTACAAATCTTCCTCATATCTTTTCTTTCTCTTAATCTTGACAGGTGTGTGAAGGTAGTAGGTGTTTTCTAATCTACATTTTAATTAGTTGAACTTATAAAGCCACTAAAAAGCTCATTTTGTGAATAATGTATAAATGCTTAAAAAAAAAAAAAAAAGCAGCAAAAATCAGAGTTGAATCTGAGCCTTTCTGCCCCAAGACTAAACTAAAGTCTGGAGGGTGTAGATGATTCTACCAGGGTCTTGACTGACTGATCCCTGTGTGTATATTGGTTTATTGCTTATTGCAATTTTAGTGTCAATCCTGTGCGAGGACTAAGACAATATACTTTTATTATTCCTTCAAATAAACATGTTTTATTTCACTGTTCTCAAATCAGTTGTTCACCACCCTGGCTGCCATCAACACTGTGTCCCAATCAACCTGTCAAACATATGAAATAATCTTTTTTATTTTATTTTACTAATCTTAGCTTTTGTGTTGCTCTCATTGACTGAAATTCAGTTTTGGTTAATAACAGTTTGGGATTGCTCATCATTGATTATTTTTTAATGTAGTTTGAGAAGAAAAAAAGAGAAGTTGGTTTTCTGTAACCAATGAGATAATGGGATTCACTACATTTTTACTTTTTCAGAGCAAAAGAGTTTGAGCTCTCTTATTGTTTTCCTGTCTTGGTGGGGAGGATTTTGTTTGTTTGTTTTTTGCTAAATGGGAGGGTGGGACAAAAGGTCTGGGAATAGAGCTCATTCAGGACTGTAACTAGTGAATTTGTACAACCAAAGAAGTCTATTTTGTGGTTCAGGAATAATAAAGTTTACTTTTCATTTAACAACCTGATGTACTGAGGTTGTTTTTGCCTCTTGATTAGTGCAAACTGATGTTTTCTTAAAGTGGAGAAATATACTGTCATGTGTAACAAGTACATACCAATAACAATGTACAGTCAAAAATACGCAGTACACATTCAACCGGAAAAGTGATCCAAACATTTTATAGACAGATTGTCTTTGTGTTTGAACAATATTGAACAATACAGATTTGCACATTATACAGCACAAGCAGCTTTCAGATAGCAGGTGTTTTCATATGTTCTACCAATTTCAAACATCCATGGAAACATGCTTCAGAAAGTGTAAAGCGTGAGACTGAGCGTAGACGCCTTCATCAGATGATTGAGAGAATAGGACGGAGTTTTATCTTACTCTTGCTGCCTCTCACTGAGTCTGGACTCTGAGAAGCCTGTCTGCTTCCCCTCTGTAAAGACAAGATGCCTTCATTATATTGTTGCATACATTTAGCATTGCATTCAGTATTATTTGAGTGCTGAGTAATGAAAGCTAGTATCAGGTGTAAGTGTGTCTTACCCTCTGTAGAGTCCTGTTGTAGGCATTATAAAATGACACAGCACTGGAACTGTCTGCCTGCAGCTTGTGACAGGGAGTATCACAGTGCTCTTCATCATCCTCCATCTGTCCAGTAATACAACATCTGACACGGTCACACTTGAACGAGTCTCACACATTGTTCTGCTCATTACATCATGTACCACAAATATTTAAAATCATGAGATGTTTCAGGTGCTGCAGTGGAGCCAGAGATCTTCACTCAGAAATCACATCCTTGTTAAAACAGCAATGTTTTAAGAATTACTAGGAAGCATGTGCTAACAGTTTTTAGAAAATATACATAGTTTATTTAATCAGATAAAAATTAGTAGTGCCATCTAATGTATATCTATTACCATTTAAATGTTTGGGGTCTGTAAGTGTTTTTTATTTGTGTGTGTGTGTGTTTTAGATGTTTAGTCTCTTATGCTCACCAAGGCTGTATTTATATAATCAAACAGTAAAACAATTTTGTGAAATATTTTTACTATTTAAAATAACTGTTTTATATTTGAATATATTTTTAAATTGAATTTATTCCTGTGATTGCAAAGCTGAATTTTCAGCATCGTTACTCAGTGTCACATGATCCTTCAGAAATCATTCTAATATGCTGATTTGCTGCTCAAGAAACATTTAATGTCATTATCAATGTTGAAAAGAGTTGTGATGCTTAATATTTTTGTGGAAACTGCAATACTTTTGATTAATATACAGTTTAAAAGAACAACATTTATTTGAAAACTAAATATTTTGTAACAATGTAAATCTCTTTTGATAAATTGATTGCATCGCTGAATAAAATGTCTTCAAAAAAAAAAAAAAAAAAAGAAGTACACTCAGTAACACTCAGGTCTCAAGTGTCATGGCCTTCATGAGCATATGTGTGGCTCTTACTGACCAGAGCTAAAGCTTTGTCCACAGGTATGTGACCTGGCCTAACTGGTCCGGCCTCTAAGACTGACAGCACTTCATCCGGCAACAGGAAAGACTCATTGTACCAGGTCTCAAACTCTGGCAAGCACAAAACAAAAGTGCATTATTGATTTTAGAGAAAGATGAACATAAGTGAGGTGTGGTAAGTACAACTATGAAAACATTTGGATAGATCAGGGAAGTAAATTGGATACATTTTTGTCACAAAATGTTGACAATCATAGATTACAACAACAGCTGAATTGGTGGAGGTTTTGAAATTCTAACCAAAAACAGAGAAGGAAACAAGCCAGGAAACAAGCCTGGAAACAAGAGGAATTACATGTTGTGTAGAAAACTATCGGAAGTCACCTGTTAGCAGCCGTGTGCGGCACTGATTCACCAGGTGCTGACAGTAGCTGACTTCTGTCTTTGTGCATCTGAGGTCCTCATAGGCTTGTCTATAACGGTTCTTCAGCTCTTTTAGCTGCATCAATAAAGACAGTTCAGCCTCTTCCATCACAGGCTCCCCCTCCGCACTCACAAACTGACCTATAAAACCAATGGCTTCAGCTTCATACGATTACATCATCTCATTTAGAAAGGAGCTCATTTTTACATCATGTAATGCTCACCCTGGCTTTGTCTTCGCTCTCTGAACTGTTGTAGGTCATATGCAATACTGTCAAGATCCCGTTTAGTCGCATTGATGACATCAGTGAGTGTGCGTAATTGGGATGTGCGGTCCAACAGCACAGCCTTGTTCTCCTTTAGTATGCGGTTAATCTCACTTCCCCGTTCTGCTTTGAAATCTTCAAATGCCTCCGCTTTGGGCGGAGGAGAGCTGAGAAATAAATTTTTATATTAACGTAAGCTGACGTTCATATTTATTAGTACCTGCGGTACTTGGTACCTGTCAGCAGAGGTCCCCTCAAGCTTACAGGTGCTGCTGATGTATGTAAGGAACTTACTCAGTTCTGTGTTGCTGTTGCTGTTGCTGCTGTTGTTGCTGTTGTTGTTGTTGTTGTTGTTGTTGTTCTGGATCTTGTCGTTGGGGCTCTTGTGTGGTCATGTCAGATTCACTCGTGTTTAGAGGCTGTGCGGCTTCTACGGTTGTGTTTTCCACAGGCCACGGGCTCAATGCTCCTTCCTTTCTGTTCGAGATAAGATTTGAAGCACAATTTACAGCCTAGTAGTCCATTTCTCTTAACTCCAAATGCTGTTGTAGTTTATGGTGAGGTTTTGGTTTTTACAAATATACATACATGCATATGGAGTCAGGGATTATTTCTTGACCATGGTGTACTGGAATGGCCTTTTAAGCGTAAATTATTTTTAGAATGACAAATTCGTCAAATACGATTGTCATGTATTATTTTGTTGTTTAATCTTTATCAAATTAAATACCAAAATGTGCATTCCTAGAAAAATGTCTCTGGGTAGACTGACACAAAGACATCATACTGTCTTCCATTTCACAAAGCTTTCATGATGTCTAGATGTCCATTGACAAAGAACAGAGCTGACTAAACGTAGTTGCTGAAAGTCAGCGCAGTCTGCAGATTTTGAGCAGTTGGAGTTCACAGAAAATCAAGTGTTTCTGTGTGAGTTTATTGTGTTCTGGTAGTGTGTGATCCTCAATCATGCCTAGTTTTTCCTCTGTAACCATTTACAAAGTCGGCAAGTGTATGATGCTTAGTCCCTGCACGTTTCCTAATTCTGTTCAGATTTTTAAAAAAGTTGTGCAGTGTATTCCAGCCATAACAAGACTCTAAATCTAAACATGGATGCTTAGTTATTTGCTCACATTTGTCATATTGGGCCTCAAGCATTAGGAAAATAAGATGTCACCTGCTGATCTGTTTGTCTTTTCTTGCTTTACTTGGTTTAGGTGACACTTCTCGTTGATGTCTCTGTGAAGATTTAGCTAAACCAAGGCCATATCCACAGCTCTCCACCTTTCCAACAGCACAAACAGACCCCTGCGCCAGTAGCAGAGTTCATGAGGCATGTGACGTCCTTTTCTGTTCTTACTGAAGTATTGTTGTCTACTGAATATCTGTATAGCACTAACCTCTGCAACAGTAAATGGTGGTGTGTTCATGTCTTTCTCTACACGAGCATTTCTCGGAAAGAGTTGCTCTCGCAGTTTCATTTGCTGCTCCCTATTTAATACATATATATACACATTCAAACATAATTATATTGACTTCCATTATAAATATGTTAAATTGTTGATGAAGAGGTAACTGTACTTACAACACCACTTTTTTGAACTGGGCAAACACCTCTTGGATTTGTGTAATGCTTACAACCTGAAACATTAAATCGTTTATTCAGTTCTTACAAAAATTTGATTAATTCAAGAAACGGTAAACTTACATATTTGAAGCACTAATGTATAAACTATGGTGTTTACCGGAATCTCAGGCAGTGATCCAGACAGGTATCCCTGCACCTGACTCCTCACTTCCTCCACCTGGGTTTCCGACAGGATCTCGTTAGAAACCCGATTAGTCTACGAGTAAGGAGGACATTAAAATAACCATGTGGACCAAAGTCGAAGCTTGGGAAACCAGAATGCGGCGTTCATTTGTCGATGTGGTAATTTTGTTGTGTGTAAAAGGCACAGATTCTGAATGTGCACGTGTTTGTACTCACCAGTTTGTTACACATAGACAGCTCCTCCTTAAGAAACTGGATTTCTTTCTCTAGTCTTTGCACCTGAAGCTTGATAAACATTCACATCATATGAAAGGATTTTCAGCACTAAACTGTTACACATTAATTGAATGTGCAGATGAATCTTTTTTAGATATATTATTATTAGAGGATTTAGAGTATTAGCTTTGTAATATACATGAACAAAATCTTACCACTGGGTCGACATGTTCATTGATGACTGGCTTTGTCTTCACACATTTCATTCTGGCGGCAAAGCGAAGAGTTGAAAGCTGCCGAAAGAACCAAAAAAAACAAAGAAGCTGTGTGGGTTTTCTAGACTTAACAGACATGTCTCACTGGATTTATAATAAAAACATCTCACCGTCTCTTCAATTTGTGCCCCTTCACCATATATGTTTGCCACAAGCACTGTGTTACAGTTTCCTCCTGTGTAGGTACAGTTGAGCCAGAGATAAATAATTAACTTACATATATGTCCCTTTCAAGATTACATTACTTTTTCATAAATTAAGATTTTCCCAGTGTTCAAAATGAATGTTTACATGCTGATGTTCTGTGGCTGAAAACTTAAAGCTAGCTCAAGTTATAATAACTAATGTTGGTTTGTTGGTAAACTTCTATGGGAATAATTGTTTAGCACACTAACCAAGTGAGTCTTTGAGAGCATGGGTAAGTTTGCACTGTCTAAAGGGAACATGTTCCCTACGACTGTCAGCTAGAGCCAAGATGACCTGCTCCAGGAAAGAAAGGGACTTGTTGATATACATTGCCTCCATTTGGACTTGACCCTCTGACTGGAGTAAAAGACAAAAAGTAGAGTGAAAAAATTGGAAACTGTATGCATTTGAAGAGCTTGCCACGATTAACACATTAGTGCAAACAATGCTGAAATTTCCAACAGTGCACTGCTAACTGCACACTAAACTCTAATGAGAAGTGAACTGACCCCAGTTTTGCTAAGTCTCTCAGATCCCGCCAGGTCCACCAGGTTCAGTTTAGAGGTGATGTATTTTGCTTCTGACAGTGTGCGAGAGCGAGACTATGCCACACATAAAAGGCCAGTTTACTCAATATTTTTTCAATCTTATCATGTTCAGTATATTTCAGGCACTTACCTCAATGTGGACGGTAAATATGCAGTGAGACCTGGAGGAATGTTTATTAAGGGCATGTTCTCCAATAATTCTGTTCATCTCCCCCTGTCAGTGCAGTGAGATCAGTGTTATTTATCACAGATGTGCCTATTTCGTCTAAATCTGTAATGAAAATATGAAAATCCAATTCTGAATGTGCTGTAGCAGTTTCTTTTGCCCATGTGGGCAAACATTAATGTTTTTGTCATTCTTTCATAAGTAATAGGAGATTCTCTGGTGGCGGTTATATCGTATTGTTTGTCATTAGCCAATTTGTCAACAGCAATGATAAAAGATAAAAACAAACCTTTGCCCTTAACAGGGCAAACACAACCTGATAAGATTTCGGTTTACTGGAAATAGACCTTTTGCTGAAATAATTATGCATTCATGTTTTTTTTGTTTTTTTTAATAAGCTGATCAATGACCTCGTGACTTTACTTCTTACCTCAAAAAGCAGGTTAAGAGCCTCCTCTTCATTGTGAACCAGATGTAAAGACAATCCTTTGACTGAGACTCCACCTCCTGGTTCTTCTACCACAGTTAAGACTCCACTATGTGAACCTTTTCCATGCTTTAAGCTGGAGAGCAAGTCTACTATTGTCTCATTATAGATTTCCAGAAAAGAAAGGTGAACAGAGAATGTATGATCTACACGATCCGCCACCTCCTGGAAAACCTGAGGAATTAAGAGATGGTTTATTAGCCATAAGAGCTGAAACGTTGACTATGTGCTTCTTTTTCGTGGGTCTCGATCACCTCCTGTAGGGCTCGAGGAATGATGCCTCTCTGTTTGTAAGTCTCTGCAGCACCTGTCATAGTGTATGTTTTCCCCGCTCCAGTTTGCCCAAAGCACATTATTGTACCTAAACACACAAATAGCTTTCCTAAACATTTTATATCAAAGTATAAACTGCCTCTGTAAATGTTTGTGATTTCAGATATGATACATATGCATTTGAATGACCAACCATTGTAGCCCCCAAAGGTTCCCAGCACTACACTCCGGACTACACCATCATAGATGTCCTCTTGTGACACATTGTGCAGCACTCCATTCAGCTGAAATAACCATGAGCTCTGATGATTGTTCCTTTTTCCTTTCTTGGACTGTACTCTCAAAGTCTCAGAGATAAAGAGAGGGACAGGGGTAAGCAGTCTTAAACATTAGCATCATTCAGTCTGTTTTATGTGGGCACGTTTCCTGTGGGTTTGGCTCAGTTGGTTAAAGGTGCATTGTGTTATTCACCTGTGATCCCCAAAAGTAATTTAATCATTTCTGGAGGAAAGTTGTAATAATAATGTTTTAAAAGCTTATTTGAATGGTATTTTATGTACATTTAACGACCTTCATGTTTGGCTAAATTTGAAGTATCTGACTTTGACAAAACTATAAAATATGCCTTTTTTCTTTTCTTTTTTTTAATTTTACTTCAATTAAAAAAAAAAAAAAAAAGAATCCTCTTATTCTTCTTAAACTACTTAAAATGTATGCATAACAAAAAGTGTAATATTCTTCTGTCTTAGTTTTTTTTAAAATAATTTTTAATAGTAGTTATGTTTTTGCAGCTATTTAGATTTGTTGGAATTGTATTATGTTTTGTGTTTAGTATGGCATGTTTTGTATTTCGTTAAAGCAAAAAAAAAAAAAAAAAAAAAAAAAAAACCGAAGGCTGTGTAAGAAGCAATACAAGACCAACTTCACAGATTAGTTCATTTAACAATTAAGAACATTTAGACAAAAGATAAAGGTTGGCACATTGCATACCTGCTGGTCAGGTAGGCATTCAATAAGCTCGTGCGCAAAATTGGCTGTGGGTCGGATGCGAACATACACCTTTACTGGAGAGCCCTGCGAACTCATGATTCCTGCAATGTAGAGTATCTCTCACATACAGCACGACAAATAAGTCTGAATAGGCCATCATATGACATAAGAGCGAGTTTTGAATATCAAATATTGAATCAAGAGTCAACTTTGTGCTCTCGAAACTCACCTGTGTATCCCGTGCGATAGCACAACACATAGCAATCGCCTAGCTAGCTAGCTATTGTTGGAAACAGTTAAGTGTTGATGTCGTTGTCATGACAATGCCTCGAGCTTCGCACTATGCGCTGCGCAGCACTTCTGGTGGTTATCTTTATTAAATCTGTAGCTGCTATCTGAGTCCTCGTGGTTACAATCATACACAGTTCGGTTATTTGCGGGAGTAACAACACGCACATTCTAACCGAATTCGCACCCCTATATTTTAGTAGTAAGTTACCCCCAAACTGTGGTCCGTGAGGGTACTGCAGGTGGTCCGTGGAAAGGCAAAATAAAATATAAAATAATATTTTTTTACCTTCATTTTACCAGGAAATTCCCATAAAAAATAAAAAGTAAAAAGAATATGTAGGCCTATATTGATATAAAATTTTAATTAAATTGTCAAGTTATTGTGTGATTACTAAAATAGGCTAGTGGCGCTCGGCCGTGACGTTCAAGTTCAGTGCCGTTAGAACCACAACATGGATCGGTGGATAACAACAGGTTCTCTGAAGAGAAAAGGGCAGAGGCAAATATGTTCTCATTATCACATCACACGCATAGCCTTTATAGGCAGTTTATATGAAACGAAATGTTTATAAATGGAATGAATAAGACCTGTTATTATTTTAACTTACTGTTAGGTGGACAAACTCAAGCCTACTTTTTGAGGACTTGTAAAACTCTGAAGATTAATAATCCCCTAAAATCACCAAAGATTTTGAAATATTGACTATATCCAAGTGTTCTTATTACTGTATAGATTTCATACTCCATTGCTATGGAAATAAGCCTGTTGTTCAAATGAACCTGATTATGCCCTCGGGCGCTTGAGTAGCCTAAATAAATAAATTAAATATGTGGCAGCCGTTGTGTGCAGTAAACTTTCTTTTAACAAGCCTGTTGTACTGATGTGATAACCAGTAATAGTTTTAGTGCTAGTAAGCCTATTTAGAGGTGCGGATTAATTCAGGTAGGACTGTGTGTGTAGACATATTTTATTATGTGTATTATGAGGTGGTCCGCGAAAATTCTTGATTACAAATAGTGGTCCACACACACAAAAAGTTTGAAAACCCCTGCCCTATATCATAGTAACCGCATTCTCGGAAAACCCGCACTATGTGAACTGAACCATTGTTAGACACAAACTCATTAAATCCAAGTACGTTATTTCTTTTTTCATAATAAACACAAAGGCCTGCCTCTAGTTTGACGACCTCTACCGCACCTTTTTGTAAACGATCACCGACTTAATGCAATAACCAGGGATGGGCAGTATTTCAGATACATGTATTTAAAATACGTATTTGAAATGCAAACTACTATTATGCTACTATGCATACTATTTTGTATTTTAAAGACTAAATTTAAAATTTTAGATACACTTTCTAATTTTAATAAACGTATAGAAATAAATAAACTTTACATAAAATAAACATAAAATTACTTAAAAAGCATTGGACTACCTGCAAAAAAAAACAAACAAAAAAACACTCAAAACAGTTTGAAATTCAGTTTATGTTGTGGAATCAAAACTGATACCATGTGAAACCATGATATTGTTACTGTGAAGTAAAATTGAGATTTTGGTCATATCGCCCATCCATATTCTTTGCTAGATAGCAGAAAAGGTTCCCACAGTAGTATGATTTTTTTTAAGTGTTCACCACAAGTAATAGACTACATTGTAAACTGAAATAAGTATATAAATGGCTGCTATTTTGCATAAGTTAATTTGTAATTGCCAGAAAGAAAGAAAGAGATGTGGTTAGGAATGAAAAGTCAGTAGGCCTATGTTTCTTCATTCACTGTGACCTATACCTGCACTGGATGGCCGATTTCACAGGTATTTTTTGTGTATTTTCAAAATACAAAATAATGTATTTGTATTTAAATACATTTTTTCACACAGTATTTTGTATTTGTATTTTAAATACATTTCCATGTATTTATACTCAACCATTGAGCATCAAAAGGAAACTAACCAAGTTTAAAAGTTACTTTCAGTAAGAATATTACGGAGTGTTAAACATTGTATAGCCTATAGGCGAAGTCGATATTAGGCCCATAGCATAGCCCTGCGACATTAACTAGAACATTCATCCATATTTCAAAGCTGCAAACGCATTTCGGTGGTGTTTTGAAAGTAAATTTTTGTATTTACATTTTGAGAGTCAAAAAAAAATGAGAGTCCATTTTTTTTTACTGAACTAAAACAGGCAGTAAGTGAGTTTTAGACGCAATCCTGCAACCCCTCCCCCCTTTCCCTGATTATTGTGCCTTCAAGCAGTTTGATTGGGAAGCTGTGCAGGTGAATGACCGTCAGCTTGTTCCTCCCTGGTTAAAATACCCCAAGGTCTGACAAATAAAACAAACCCTTCTAAACTTCTCTAAAGCTGACATTTCAACTACAAAACCTCCAACTCGCTGAGAATGAAATCAGAAGTGTACATCTGTGTTCTGTGTGCCTGTTTGGTAACACTCAAAGCACATGGTTTGCATGCAACACAGGTATGTAAAAATATTAATACCATTAATCAGACACTCCTGAAAACATAGTTTTTGTATTTATTCAAAAAGTTACTGTAGTGTATGTATTTCTTTTCAGAGATTTATGTATATTTAAAATGATTTGATGATGAAAATAAAAAGCAACTGACCAGTAAGGTATATATTTTTTAGCCTGTTCAATTAGCCTATATCTTGACTAACTTTTATTGAGGTTATGGGGTCAAATGCCATCAGAATGTATATCTATTATATACATATATATATATATTTTTTTTTTTTTTTCCTCTAATCACTGTTATTAGTAGGCTACTAACTATTATTAATACTACTAATAATCCTATAATTTTACACAGAGACCTACCAGGAATACGAACGACTTCACATTTTTAGCATACAACAATACAAAGGTTGGTTGATGCCTTCAAGATTCTTAATTTAAAGCAAGCAATAGCGCTTTTGTGTCTAAGAACAAGTATTCCTAAATGCAGTGTGAAATGACAAAAGAATGAACATTCCCAAAAATATGAATTACTTTTGTATTATTTATAATGGAGACATTGTAACTTTTAACATTCTACATGCTAGCACAGCTGCTGTTTAAAAGAATAAACCACATTTCTTGCCTCATTCATATCCACAGCAAGGTTCTGAAGGACAAGGTCCTTCAAGCAATGTCCTTGTTAATGGAAGTAATAATGAGCAGGTAAGTGTCATTTTTGCTTTAAACAGACTTATATTTTAGGCAACAATGCTACTATACTGTAAATCTCACCAGTAAGACATAGAGTTTAAAGGCTTTCTGAAAAAATTTCAATACTTTTTCATACTTTTAATGTACAGTACGTGTTGATTTCCATCCATAACAGATGACCAACCATACAGTTTTAAATATAACCAACACAAGTTTTTTGGAGAGGATCATTTTGCCGAAACTTGCAGAGGTACCCTTCAGTGCCTTCATTTCTCATGAATGAAAATGTAGATTACTTGTATATCTATCCTTTACACAAGACAGTTTTGTATCTTTCTAAATTGAAGCCTTGGGATATAAAGTTCTCCTTTAATCCAATTATTTTCCTTAGCGACATATCTTTCTAATCAAATTAGGTAGACTTTCGACTGTCATCTTTTACTCAAAACTCATGTCATTCCCAACCCAATATTGTTTACATGGAACATAAAAGGAGATAGTTTGAAGGCTACATATTAGCTCACTCACAGTCACATTCCACATACTGTAAAAAAAAAAAAAACAGCATATGAGTAAATGGTAACAAAGGGCTAACTATTACTATGATTACACATGCTTGTAGTTTGTTGTGAGAACTAACACTGGGGGCGAGGGCTTTTTTTGTTGTTGTTTTTGTTTTTTGTTTTTTGAACAAGCATTTTTTTAAATATATAAAACAATGAGGACTCTCAGTCTGTCAGCCTCTAGATGGAGTCACAAGGGAGTCACCGTGGGTTTCCGTTCTGTTAATGCAGTTTTGCCAGTTCATGTTAAATGCAGTAATTGTGGAATTACTCTGGAATGAGTCATTCATATGTGTAAAGACTTGTTTATAAAGAGCCCTAGTGAAGTGTTTCACTTTTTTTTCATCAGAATGAATGGCCACAAAACAAAACACAAGACATAGCTCAAGATACTTAAATGGTATGCCACGTTTCATACTTACTAATGTATTATGTAAAAGCTACATTAAAATGCATTGATTTTTGAATGTTGTTTGTGAAAAGTTGTTTTAAAATTGTTCAACTCTTTTTCTCCTCAGATAACAGACAAGTGATGTAAACTGGAAAACAACCTGTTTAACAATCAACCGCTATGAGATGACACTATAATGTTTGCTGAACTAATTACCTTTGTATTATAGAATATCACAAATGGAACAATACATGGAAAAAATTTACTGCAATTTATGACCTCACAGGTGTAAGCGCTGAATTGATTTTTACAAATAAAAGACAGAATAAATGTAAACAACCTTGGTAGAAAAAAACGGTAGAAATGATTGAATGTATGTATGCTTATTAAACGTGTAATTGTCATTATGTCATTTGGTGCTAAAGTAAAAAAAAATTTTTTTAATTAAACTGTCCACTGGGTAAATTATTCCATGATTAAAACTGAACATGACATTACAACTCTAATTTTAATATCAAACTTTGATAATCTACTGATTGTTTGCTCTTAATAATCTGAAAAATACAGCCAACAAGACTACCAAACTACCAATGTTAAATGCCAAGAGAATCTGATTTATAATCTCTCAGTTAGAGATTTAAACCTTAAGGCCAGATGTTATAAATAGAGAAATATCAAAACAAATAGTCTGTTTATAAATACATTTTACAGCATATTCAATATAGACCTATTGCTTCTCACATTCCTGTGTCTGTATTTGTCAAATTAATTCCTATATTGTCCAAAACTATATTCCATATATGACAGTCGAAAAAGGATTTGCACCTGTATGGTCTGTACAGTCATGGTTAAGATGGGATAACCAGACCAATCCAGCAGATATATTTCAGGGATTAATTTAACATGGCCCTAATCTAATTTGACCTGAGACAGAGGAGACTAACAATTGCCTGACTAGTGTATGCATACATTATCAATTTTTTTAAATACATTAATTATATTCATTTAAATTTATTTGGATTAAAGTTTTAGATTTTAAATATTATAGTTATTTTTTTGTAGGTTTGTAACAAATAAGCGATGTGTTGGTTAACCGCTGCAAGAACTGCAGCAAACCCTGGACCACAACCTGCCCCTCAGGGCCTGGCCTGTCATTCAGGCACACACACACAGAGAAAAAGAAAGGAGAGAGAAGAAAGAGAGAGTGATGGGAGAAAAAGAGGGGGCTCCAGGAGGAGGTAGTGACGTATTCCCAGGCCACAGACTCTCCGCACCTCTCAGCAGCAAATAATGAGCTTAACCACACGGCCTCGGTGCAAAGGGGTCAGTCATTCGGATTATCACACTCGATTTTGACATCACAATCCTCCACGCCTCTCGGTTTTTTCTATTCTTTTTTGGAAACCTGAAATTTTTATTTTACTTTCTTAGATTTGTATCCTTGTTGGATGACAACTGATATATTAAGCTTTGGTCACAGGGTCAGACAGGACAGTCAGCTCAAATATGGACTGTAGTTTACTCCAGCTAAGACGAAGGGTGTATGTGCATTGTTGAGTTTGAAGGCAGACGCTAACTTTTAAAACAGGGATTCACCCTTGTTACCTTAGAAAACATAACCCAATGCCACTGTCCAACAACAAGGTCGCTGATGATGGAACTTCAGCACAGCCACTGCAAGAAGGAAAAGCAATGGTGGACTCCCTCATCAAGGTGAGTTGATATTAAATGAACCAATAACTGATTAGAATCATTCGTCTAAACAAACCTCCATACTTGTCACAGAGTTTTGTGGTTTTTAACAATCAGGGCATCAATCATTATTTTTTCCTAACAGGAAAGAAAGATGAATAAATCAGATGAATATCTTTCCCTGCATATATATATATTTATTTTATTTATATTATTTTTTTTGTTTGTTTGTTTACATATTTCCCTTAATAAGTGTTCTACAATATTAGAAGAAAGAATGAGGGGAGCACATCAATTAGATAAATATGTCGACAATCAGTTGTGGTTTATTTTCCATTATTTGTTTGTTGACATGATGACAAACTTCTTGCGGTTCGGATTGAAGATGTCGAAGCCTGTGCTTGTCCTCATTTCTCCTTATTTTCAGGCTGAACATGAAAGTATCTTATGATGGTGTATTCCTCAAGCCTTAGGGTGAAAAAGCACTATCTGTGAGTAGGGATGATCCACGCTCCACTGCTTGATTATCTTCAGTTTGAGCCAGTGGAGGCATGTGTCAGTACTCTGACCATTGTGCCTAATGAAGACCTGACGGTCAAAACGTTGCGCTTTCAATAAATAGACTTTGGAGCTGTTATTTCCAGTGTGCGCACTTCACATTTCTTTTTTCCAATACTAGCCCAGCAGAATTACCTGTTTTCTTTACTCTATTCTGCTGTCAGCAATAGTAGCAGCTTCTGTTCATCTACTTGCTTTAAGAATCAATACATAAAGTAAATATAATGCTCCCTTCTTATATGCAGATAGTACAGTACATCTTAAATATGATCAGCTTTTTAACTGATCAAATCATTTTACATATTTTCAAGTCCAAATGGCTATAGACAGCAACTAAAGCAAGATTCCAAAAGTTTCCAAAGCTTATCCTGAAATAGCCGTCTTATGACAAGCAGATTATCAGTAATATTTGTCACTCATACTAATGCTTAATCTATCTATAATGATGTTTGATAACCTGAACATTTATGTAACCTTACTGTAACCTTAACCTTAAATCTTCACAGCATCACCGGAATAAATTATATTAAATATATTTAAAGATGTTAAAGTATTTTACATGGATCACACTTTTAAAAAATGGCTTACAGTGTTTGGGGTCAATATGAGCCCCAATCGGCTTTTCCTTAGTTAAAAAAAAAACATGGTTCCCTTGTTCACTGCTCATTGTATTTTTTGATGGTTTTATTTACTTTTTTTAAATTAATTTCTTATTCTAAAGTTAATAATTTTTTTATACATTTGGATTATTGAAATAAATAATATGTGATTACAATCTATTCTTGTCTTTTAGTGGCAATTTATGTGGCATTATTGCACATTTATGTGGCATTTCAAAAGACCTCAAACAACAGAATAAAAAATCTAAACTTTGACAAAAATACTGATTTAATGTATAATGTATAATGTTATAATGTTTAAATATATACAGTATATTCACAAAATTTTAATCAGGAAAGCTGTTATAAGAGCAGTTATAGCCACATCCAGAAAAAAAATATTGGATTTCTATGGGCCTCTGCTGGATGGATGTGGTATATGGTAACTTTCTTTTTCTAAAACTGTATTTCCAACATATTTTTCTCTAACCAGCAGATGGCAGAATTCTGCCTTTAACATCTAGATCAATATCCATAAAAAACTCATATTTAAACGTACAGTATGGCATTTTTCGCCACTAGGGGTCGCTAACCTATTTACAATAACAAAGGCGTAGTTTGATGACGCAACATTTGCTAAGAACTATGGATCTTGTCGTCAACGTCAAGCCGACCGATCTAATAATGTTTATGGATGACTGAATACATCGATGTTTTTATCATGACTGTGATATGAAGCAGTTCGGGATTGCTAAGAGACAGCTGTCAGCTCCACATGCGACGCGAGTCCCGCGGATATAAAAGGAATACGGACATTTCATTCTACCGAACTACACGCAGAATTACTACTCACAGGTCAGTTTATTAGACAAATTAAACTTGTGAGGTAACGCAGCGCTGTTTCACCTGGTCTAACATTACACTAGCACACTAAACTGCATTTGAATGTGTTGAAATATGTGTCATATTCTGATCATATTCTGACATTTTATCATTGTTGAACTATAAAACATTGATTAGTTTTATGTAAATGTGCTCACCTGTTTAATAAAGTAACGTTACATGTAGAAGCGGTCGAAGTCTCGGACGTGGAGCTCTCGTTTGTATAATGTCTATGGGAGCTCTCAGCATCTCGAAAACACCGCGCTGATATTGATTCTCGTTTTAGTTCTCCTTTTTTATCCAAAGTCTGCTTGCCATGGTCCATAATGTTTGAACGAAACAACAACAGCGTGCAGATAGACATTGCGAACTACAGTGAGTGGTCCACGTCTGTCGTCTTGGTTGCTATCAGAGGGCTCTGGTTCATAGCTCTGGTTACCATGGCAGCACGAGCGGAAACCAGGGACAACGCGGATATGACGCCATTGACTGCCACAAAACGGAAATAAAGAAACGTACCGTGTCTTCGAATTAAATTAAAATTTCTCCTGGTTTGAAAGTTGTTGGAAACAGTCGGGATAATGTAAGTACACAACTAAAAAAATATATATATAACATAGATATAGTGATTTTTGCTATTTTTAAAGCAAAAAAGTTACATATTGTGCCTTTAATTTTGATAAAAATGTAACATTTCATATGCATGCTAATGGTGTAGTTTAGGAATTTGGCAGTAAATAGGTTAAAAAAAAGAATGCACTTTATATCCCCCAAAACACAGCATAAACTAATAGATGAGAAGAAGAAAAAAATATATATATATAATTTCTATGATTAAAAAGTGTATTTTTATACAATTGCTCTATAAATTATGGGAGGGGGGGTTGCTCGAGTAAGCAACCTGCATGTGCTCTAAAGAACTGTGAGATGTAGGTATTTATTTTGTCTGAACCTGGTCAGTGAGGTATTGTATTATAATTATATTATTGATGCATGTATTATATCATTAATAATAACTAATTCAGAGCAGTTTGGCTGATGTTACATAATTGATCTGTAATTCTGTATGAAATCCATTGTGCCATCAAACCTTTTACGTTTTTAAAAACAGTTATTTATCTTATATCTTTATTGCATCATTAATACAAGATACATGTCTAGATATTGAAGAATGCCAAAGGTAGATGTATTAAACTAAAGTTAAATTTCAAAACATCATAGTTGATCTGATCTGACTCAGGTGGTGGCATGTTATCGACACTTAGCCTCCTGTGTCGGTGGATGCATGGACAACTCCAGCCTACGACGTGATCTTCGGCAAACACGAGAGCGAGCCCAGACACTAGCGCTGTCCTGCCGAAACCACCTGACAGCTCGACTGAGGGATAAAACATTACCAGAGACTGAAAGGAAGGAAACAGAGCTGTTGTGGGTAGCGTTCTCCTCATGTCTGGAGCTCCTACATGCAGACATGTGCAAGGTTTTCACCATGGCCAAGCACTTTTCCCTGGCCAATAACAGTACCATGGTGCAAACAGGCATACAGGGTAGGCATGCATAACTGTAAGAAGTTTCATAACAGATTACTAATTATTTAAGACTAGAAGAAAAGCAACTTCTGTACATTCCTCAAACATATGAAGTGTAACCGTCACAGCCCGTTATTGGTCTGATAAACATGTAATTGCTTAAACAGGAGGGACAACAGAGGTGGCGGCACGGGCCTTGAGCCTGCCCGACCTGCAGGAGGCAGGTGACGGTGCCCAGACGTCCAGCGTGGAGGGTCAGGAGCAGAGTCAGCTGGAGCAAGAGATCGCACAGGTGGACCGCACACTGGAAGACATGGAGCTGAAAGTCAATGTTCTGCGCTGGACTGTGGAGGCACTGGGTCCTCAGTACGCTGACCCTGTTAGCACCGACAGCGCCTCACTAGCACTGCTGTCCATCGACGAGGAGGCAGCTCAAAGCTTCTGCAGTCGTAGCCAGGTGTTCGCAGCAATGATGCTGAGCGGCGTGGCGATCTTTGCCGTGGTGCTATCAGTGTGTGTGGTGTTCCTGGTCTGAAGTCTTATCTCTTGTTTTGTGTAGGCTTTTTCTTTTTCTGAGGTCTCTTCAGTCATGAACGGCCAAATATCAACAGTCTGCACAGCACAATGTTAAAAAATGAAACTGTCTGTGTATACTTACTATCAACAATTTAACAGTTTCTTACTGTTGATCTCAACAGAGCCTATGAGTTCTGTTTTACAAATCAAAAAACTTTGCCATTAATTTCGGGTGTATGATAATTTATAGCAAAAGAAAGCATGATGAATTAGAATACCTCAAAACAGAAGTCCTGAAAGAACATATGAAATCCGATTTTACTGCTTTCCCAAATTCCAAAACATTCGTAAAATCGGATTTCATATGTACTTTCAGGACTTCTGTTTTGAGGTTTTGGTGTGTGTAAACACAAGTCCTGTTTACATAGCTCAAGTCCTGGGCGGTTCATTGGCTGGTTCATCATGCCATACCTTCAGAACCTTATTCTGTTTTAGTTTTTGACTATAATACAGTATCAACACTGACACAACACCTAATCCTGTAACTATTACTTGGCAAGTTTGTACTGTAGCCTACTCTTGAAACATCACTAAAATCTGGCTTTAATACGTTATGCACATATCTTTATCTTTGTGTGGAATTTAATTATTGATTTAGTTCGAATCAAATGTTTAGAAACCTGTTACACCAGCCAGAAACAATTGAATTGTTTGTTTTAAAATGTTAGCATATGACTGGTATTAATGCTCAGTCATTAGTTATAAACAAGTAGGGGTTAATCAATACTTAAAGTAAAGGTAACTTAGAAGTTTACAGAAAATGACTGAAATATTGTAATTACCTCAAACTGAAAGTCACTTTTTCAAAGACATTTTACATTTTAAGACACTGTTTAAAATCCTTCTGTTTTCCATCATGCATTGTAATGTCCTCACTTTCAAGTATCTCACGAATATTAGTTTTGTAAAAAATATTAATAAATTCAATTTTTAAAATTGAATGTTAGTTCCAGCATATGTGTTGTCAGATCTGTCAGACTCAGTCTGATCTTCAGAGTCCGTCTCAACAGTTTCTCTCTCGCATTTTCCATGTTTATATTGCTTGTAAAATCACAATAAATCAGGGGGTTAAACTGTAGAGGTGTCTCACATTTTGGTAAAGGTGCTGCTGCAATAAATGCAAGTGGAGCCCTAAATAGGCTAATGAATAGAGAATAAAACAGGTCATACAATATTTATATATTTACCCCCGGAGTAAACATTTTCTGGTTGCTAAGCAGTAAGCACCTCTCCTTGCTTACTATTTGTTAAACGTTACGACATTATGGCAAGCCGTTTTAGCTTAAATTGTACCCAGCATTACTCGTAATTGCATTTTTACTAGTAAGAATTCAATTAGAGAGCTCTACAATTCAATTATTACTAGTAAGAATTACAATTAGAGAGCGCTCTAATTCAATTATTACTAGTAAGAATTACAATTACAAAGCTCTCTAATTCAATTCTTACTAGTAACAATTACAATTAGAGAGCTCTACAAATGAATTTTTACTAGTCATATGTCTCCATTGACTTCCATTCATTTTTAATTACGGAGCTCTACAATTTAATTATTATTAGTAACAATTCCAATTAGAGAGCTGTACAATTCAATTATTACTAGTAAGAATGCAATTACAGAGCTCTCTAATTTAATTTTTACTAGTAAAAAAAAGAATTAAAGATATGTATAATTGTAGAGCTCTGTAATTGAATTAAAGAGCTCTGCAATTGCATTCTTAGTAGTAACAACTGAAATAGAGAGCTCTCTAATTGGAATTCTTACTAGTAGGCTAACAATTCAATTGTAGAGCTCTGTAATTAAAAATAAATGGAAGTCAATGGAGACATATGACTAGTAAAAATTCATTTGTAGAGCTCTCTAATTGTAATTGCTACTAGTAAGAATTGAATTGTAGAGCTCTCAAATTGTATTCTTACTAGTAAAAATGCAATTACGACGAGTAAAGCTGGGTACAATTTAAGCTAAAACGGCTTGCCATAATGACGTGCTTACGTCCAGATCGATACAGAACGTGCTCTCGCTTTTAGAACCAGCATGTGTACGTGAAACGTCATTGTTTACGCGCAGTTACAGGAAGCTTGTCAGAGGTTGACGGATCTGTCAAACAGAAAGGAGAAAAGTTTGAAAACCTTTATATTTCTTATCACAGTGCGGGAAAAAACAGTGTATTACTGGCCCGGTTATGTGATTATACTGAATTATTTCAGGAATTAAAAAAGTTTTGTTCAAAGTATTTATTTTAGAAGACGATCAGGCTACAGAGGAGAAAAGCAAGATCATGCGGTCAAATCAGGTCCCGCACCGCCGCGATCCCACAACATTTTAAAGTTTTCCACGGATTTAATACAAAAAAAAAGGCTACAAAGTGCTTATTTTCAGGCTTCTGCAGAATGTGGTCTTCACACAGCAGACATCTGATCTCTGGATTTAGCAGGTCTGGCACGTCTCTACTGTTGAGAGGTTCATGCATGTTGGTCAGAGGTGCGTATGTTCTCTCGATGTTTGTACTGTAAGTGATACACACCACACGTCTAAGTTTGCAGAACATTTACTGCTGTTGATAATGACCAGTTTTCTATGATTTGCATATTCTACACGCTAATCGTCCCCACTGTCTTTGTTTCAGAGTTGAGCACCTCTGTTAAAACTCTACAGTATGACCTGAAAAAATCAGACATATCTAAGTCTGGCAATAGGAAGCTATTCTTTGACACTCATGCAATGGTCCGACTGCTTGAGGAAAGCGGTAAGATTGCTTTTCCGTGTTTCTAAAATGTTCTGGCAAAGTCTAGGTCAGTGATTCATCAAAATGATCTGTGTCCTTTCAGGTTTCATGACCCAGCAGGCGGAGGTCATTGTCAATATGATGGTGAAAACCACAAATTCAAACATGGACGTTACGTACGGTGACATGGCCACCAAGACACAGCAGGTGAGATTTCTATTATCTTTTCATGCTGCTGTGATCACTTATTGATTTAGCTCATGTATTCAGCTTTTGATAAGGTTTAAGTGACGGTTAAGTGATTGATTCATGGCAAAAGTTGGCAAACAATTACCAAAGTTGATCATGACATTATGTTTTTAATGTAGGCTACACATAAAAAAATAAAAATAAACTTGCGTTGGCTGCCTGTTGTTGTCTATACAGCTTCCCTCATAGCAGAGCCCAGGTCGAACAAGTTATT
The DNA here is from genome assembly GCF_963993115.1 of Abramis brama. Taxonomy (NCBI): domain Eukaryota; kingdom Metazoa; phylum Chordata; class Actinopteri; order Cypriniformes; family Leuciscidae; genus Abramis; species Abramis brama. The sequence continues at coordinate 32,959,477 of NC_139965.1, forward strand.
CTTCTTGACTATTTTTGTTTTACAGGAAATCATGTTACAGAAAGTCATGTCTCATATCACCGCTGTGAAAAAGGACATGATCATTCTTGAGAAGAGTGAATTCTCAGCATTGTTGGCAGACAATGAGGTGAGACCTCTTATCTATTATCAGACCATTTGTTATCTATTATTATCATCACCCACTCGATTTGTATACTTGCATTATTTGTAAGTTTGGGGTCAGTGAATTTTTTTAAAAATGTTTTTTGAAAGAAGTCTCTTATGCTCACCAAGTCTGCATTTATTTGATAAAAAATACAGTAAAAACAGTAATGTGAAATATTACAATCAATGTTTCTATTTGAATATATTTTCAAATGTAATTTATTCCTTTGATGGCAAAGCTGAATTTTCAGCATCATTACTCCAGTCTTCAGTCTTCAGAAATCATTATAATATGATGATTTGGTGCTCAAGAAACATTTCTTACTATCAATGTTGAAGACGCTTGTGCTTTTTAATATTTTTGTGTAAATCTTGATACATTTTTTCAGGATTCTGTGATAAATAGAAAGTTCCAAAGAACAGCATTTATTTCAAATAGAAATCATTTGGAACATTATAAATGTCTTTTGATAAATTGATTGTGTCCTTGCTGATTAATTATTAATTTCTTTTAAAAAAAATCTTACTGAACCTAAACTTTTGAATGTTAGTGTATATAAATAAATATAAATATTACTTTATGCCGTCTGAATCTCTTGTCTCGGTAAATTCAAATAAATAATGTAACAGTAGCTGTGAAATAAAAAGTGATGCCTTTTTTTGAATAAGGTCATTATTTGGTTTGCCTTGAATCCCTCAATTGGTACATCACCTAATAAAGAAGTATTATGTATCTTATTTCCTTTACAGAAAATCAAGGTTGAGCTATCACAGCTAAAGTTACAACTCACTGTAAGTTAATGGAAAAACAACTTTTTGATAAAAAAAAAAAAAAAAAGGTTTTACTTTGCTATTCAGACCTTAAATACACAGCCCCTGACCATACAAAATTACTGGGTACTCTAGTTATTACAGTTTTACATTTCGTTTTGTGCTGCAGGATGTGATAAGCAAAAGGCGTGCAGATACCATTTTGGATTTGAACATAGAGAAAAGCCGTGTAAAGGAGATGGTAAGTACAGCAAGATCAAAGACTCGCTAGAAAAACAGCTTTGAAAGCTTCATCGTCTCTGGAAACCAAAGATGTGTTAGTTATTAGAGCTGGAAGTTACATATGCTTTAACTGAGATGTGTTGGCTCTTGGTGCAGACGGTAGACTTTGACAGAAAACTTATTGGGACCAGGAATGAATTGATGGAAATGGTGAGAAGTACAAGCATTTAGGACAATAATATCTTATTTCATTTTTTGTATGAAACATTTTATAAAACTAGAGCTGCTTTCTTAGCATTCTGAGCAGGATCGGCATGTGACAGAGACCAACATGAAAATCGACACAGAAGTGGCTGGCCTGAAGACTATGCTGGAGGCACATAAACTAGATACTATCAAATATCTTGCAGGTAAAAGTGTCAAGATCACATATTTGCAATTTGAAAAACAATTTGAAAAAGTTGTACATCTGTCGGACTAGTCATACAGGGTGTTTGCAGTCCTCAAGTTCATTTTGTCTTTTTCACAAGTCTGGAATGAGGCTGAAACTTATTGTTGAGCTTATTTATTTTATGAAGGCCCAAAATGAGGCTGCAAGTAAAATAAAAAAAGACTCGGCCAGTGGTGGACTGCAGCTGCTGTATGTATATTGTATGTTGTATGTAGTTTGCGTGATGTCTGTATATTGTATGTTTATACTTTTTTTGTTTACACACATTGTTTTTCCTCATTTTTCAAATACAATATGGAATATTTTGTTATTTTTCTTGATTGTACACTTGAATTATCAGTAAATTAAATTGATATATAGTATATTGAGCTTTAATATTTTGATAGTGTATGACTACTTTGATGACTACTTGCTAGTGTATAAAACATTTGTTTATTTGCAGATGACTGAACTAATCCTAAACATAATTCATTGATCAGTACATTAAAAATCAAGTATTACTCAAGTGAAATTAAAAAAAGGAGTACTTTTACTGAAGTAATGTCTTATTAGAATATCTGTACTTTTACTCAAGTACTTTGTCCACCACTGGTCTCGGCAAAGATAGTGTGTTCATTAAGTTCCGTCTCAAGGACCTGCCGTACACGCAGCTGCAGAATGTCCATGTTACATTAATCATACCGATAAAGAGGTCAAGATGAATTTTTCAAGATGAGTTATTCAAATAACTGGTCAGTAAGAGACTGTTTCAGAATTTATTTTCATTCATGATTTATTTTTGTAATTCTTCTAGGTTCAGTATTCACGTGTCTCACAGTAGTACTTGGATTCTATCGGATATGGATGTGAACACCAGGAGACATTGTTCTTCCTAAAAAAAACTCTCTCATCAGGCATTGGTCATAAGAAGAGCTGTGATATTCACAGTCATCCTCTAGGAGCAAATGTCCGTTCTTGCTTTATTAGGATATCAAGTTCTATTAGAAAAATAAATCATATTTACATATCTACATCAACAGTGCAACATCTTGCATTAGGATCATGAAGTTCAAGCTTATTTACACCAATGTCAACAGCTTGAATGAAGCCTAAGAAGCAGAAGTTGTCATAGTTGGGTAAACTTCTATAGCGGTGAAGGGGAGATGACTGCAAATATAATTTTTTAATTATTACAGATTCTTCTTTTGCTATTGGAGCAGAGTTTCCACGACATTCCAAGAGGGAAAAGTAATGAGATTGATTACATTGGTCAGAAGAAAGATGTCAAATTTGCCATCACTCCCTCAGCTGTTGTGTTAGCACAGCAAGGTTGGTTTTTTGGGGGTTTTTTTTGACTAGGTAATATAACAATATAAAGCGTTATAAATGTGTATTACATTTTTTTTATATGAAAAACTTTACTAGATTTGAGATGTTGATAACTGTGGAAACACAAAATCAGTCTGAAAAAGGTCCATGCTGAAACAAGAAGGTGTGAAGTACATTATACATCAATGATTCAAGCAACTAAATACACATTCACCTTCACAATTTACAAATTTGTAGCCGTTTTTAGAACAAACAGCAATTAACTTTGTATTCATTTATGTTGTGTATGTTATGTTGTGTTGTCATTTTAAGTGAACTGAATTATCTTCAGCACAGCTGTGTGTGACAAACAGCTGGATGATGTCATATAAAGTGCCTTGGGTAATTTTGGCAGTTGTGTAATGATTAAAGTACATTACATGACATTTGTCATATTTTTGGATGGTTGGGATTGTTGCCAGAATAAACGAGTTTACAATACATAGATCATTTGACTAAAAGGTGAGACACGAGATGTCCAAAAATTGCATTCATGATAATATGATTCTGATTCAACGAAAGTCAAAGTGAATATGATGAATTCTGAATAATAAAAGTCTAGTCTTCTTGAATTCTCTTTGTGTACCTGTTTTGTGAAGTCAAATATGAAAGTTACTCCAGTACACTAGAAGGCAGTATGATGAAGATGAACTCGAGTCGCAGGCGCTGAACGATGAAGAAAAGAGTGCCGTGTTCCTCTCAAGCTCACGTGGGAATTGACATGTAATGTGCATCTCTGTTTTGGTAGGTTACGTTTTGTTGTGGTTTATTATATGTAATTTTGGTGGCCGCAAATTCAGTTATCAAATTAATTTATCCAGCGGTCAACTAGTTTTAGCCGCTTCAGGCAGTTTCTGTGGCAACTAACTGGTTCCAATGTGTAACGTATTAGTCTGTAGAGTTAGAATGATTCTGTTAACTGTAATCTCAACAAATCTTATCTTTGAGCGAGCGAGACATATCAGTTGTATATTTTAATAAACGTCAGTATTATGAATGTCAGGTTCATCACAGTTCACCCAATAATTAAAATTATGTCATTAATTACTCAAATCCGTAAGACTTAGTTCATCTTCGGAACACAAATGATGATATTTTTGATGGAATCTGAGAGCTTTCTGTCCCTCCATTGACAGCTACGCGAGTACCACTTTGACGCTTAAAAAGTTCATAAGGGATTGTAAAACTAATCCATATGAATTGAGCAGTTTAATCAAAATTTCCTGAAGAGACTAGTCGCTTTTTTATGGTGAACAGATTTAATTTAGGCTTTTATTCATATAAACATTCATCTGCTCACACATCAGTTGTGGTAAACAGAAGCTCAAGCATGTTCGCTTGACGTGCGAGAACCAATGATGTTTATTCTCGTGTTACGAAGCCCGTTTAAGCTTCAGCAAGAACCAATGAGGTTTGTTCTCGCATCAAGCAGGTTCGGTTGAGCTTCTGTTTATGTTCACTGATCAATTTTTATATGTGAATAATAGCCTAAATTTAATCTGTTCATCATATAAAGTAATAACGTTTCTTCAAAAAATTTGGACTAAACCGCTCAATTCATATGGACTAGTTTTACGATCTCTTTATGATCTTTTTGAAGTGTCAAAGTGGTACTCGCGTAGCTTCCTATGGAGGGACAGAAAGCTCTCAGATTTCATCAGAAAGATCTTCATTTGTGTTCCGACGATGAACGAAAGTCTTACGGTTTGGAACGACAAGAGGATGAGTAATTAATGACACAATTTTCATTTTTAGGTGAACTATCCCTTTAAACTGGACCTTTAATGACAATCCCAAGCTACTTTTATGGTTGGATGAAACTTAAGTGAAATTTTAGATTGTGTGCTGTTGTGGGGAAGGGCAATTACTTTGCTGTGTTTGTTCTTTACAGCTGCAGTACGCAGAATGTGATGCTGCTTAGTGCTTAATTATAACTCTCATTCTTTTCAGACCCAAAGTACATCACTATCTCCTGAGAGAAGATGACAGATGCTTTCAGTAGCAACAGTGAGGAAGTTCTTCAGCGCACTGTCAATGTGTCCACCATCACAAGCAGCCATGCTGGAAATTTGATGAAGCTGTATCAAATAGCTGAGACATGTGATTTTGTCACTAGTAATCAATTCACGAAGGCAAGACAACATCTTTCGAAATCATCTGCCATGTTTACTGAAACCATTTGTCCAGCTGATCTATTAAAGATATAAATATGTCCTGTTTTTATCACAGGTAGCCTTACAGTTTCCAGATGAACTACTTCCTGATGCCGTCCGGGTCTCTGCAGAAATAGAGAATGAAACCAAAGCCAAGACATACATTTTAGGAGATACATCCTATGGCAGGTAAGAACCCTGTTGTTTCATTTACATTACAAGAAAATCATATGTAATACCACAATGTAACCACTAAATGCCTGTATAGCCCCTACATATTTTATATTTTTAAGACTTTTCTAATCATGTCCTCATTTTTTGTGTATTTATATAGCAAGTGGCATAAAAAGTACGAAGTTTCATACCATTCTGATGAAACATAAATTGTAAAAATTAAAAATTATTACCAAAAGATATTGTGTGGCTAATTCTGACTTCCAGACCTGTTTATTTCCTTTTCAGCTGTTGTGTGGATGAGGTAGCAGCAGAACATGTTAAAGCAGACTGTATAGTGCATTATGGGCCATCTTGCCTTAGCCCATGCAGACGACTTCCTCTTCTGCATGTGTTTGGGAAAAGACCTATAGATGTCCAGCAGTGTGTTGCAGCCTTTAAAGAGCTTTACCCTGACCGCCAAAGTCATGTGATCATACTGTATGATGTCACCTATTCACATGCTATAGGTAATTGTTACTTGTCAATCTGTGCACATGGGTGTCCAATCCTACTGCTGGGGGGCGAGTGTTGTGCAGAGTTGAGCTCCAACGTTCCCCAACACACCTGCCTTGAAGTTATTTCTCGGCCTGTATCTGAAATTGTCCCCTATTCACTATTCCCTATCAGTCCACAAATATAGTACTCTTAAAAGAGCGAATAAAGTAAGCAACTTCAAGTGAATATTTTACATTTAATGGGTTTGACTGACAAAAAAGTTTTCAGTTGTGCATTATGGGATTAAATAATTGTACTTGATAATGTCTGCTATGGTTTCAGACACCACTACACCAATGGCTGTCCCATCAAATAGAGCTGCTTCAGGTGTGACTAATTTGGATTGGAGCTAAACTCTGTGTGTTTGTGGCCCTGCAGGAGCAGGACACCTCTGATTTAATACCATTGTGAATGTTATAATTTATCATTTAATTTATATCATCTTTCCTCAGGTGATCTCAGGATGCTTTTGTGTGATATCTACCCCAATGTTGCGGTATCTCTTCTAAAAACAGATTATTCCTGCGGTGCTGAACTGATACAGGACAGCTGTGTGAACAGTGATCACTTGAATTCACAGGATGATAGAGTCATTTTTAAATTCGGCAGACAGTTTAGTGTAAAAAAGGGGCAGAGTGTTGATGATTACAGTATGTTCTACATTGGCCAGGAAGGCCTGACTCTGACAAACTTCATGATGACCTGGAACCATTGTGCCTTCAGCTCATTTAATCCAGAAACGTGCACAGGACGGGTGGAATCAGTTAAAATCAACAAGGCACTGATGAAACGCTATTATGCCATTGAGCGGGCTAAAGATGCCAGTGTGGTGGGCATTTTGGTGGGCACCCTGGGTGTCGCTAACTATCTGACCATCATAGAGCAGCTGAAAGACATTATTCACAAAGCAGGCAAGAAGACCTATATGTTTGCTATGGGAAAGATCAATGTTCCCAAGCTCGCCAACTTCTTGGAAGTTGATGTTTACGTGCTGGTTGCCTGCCCAGAGAACTCACTGCTGGATTCAAGTGAATTCTACAGACCTGTGGTGACTCCCTTCGAGATGGAGTTGGCTTGCAATAAGCAAAGAGAGTGGACTGGAGAATATATCACAGACTTCAGAGATTTACTGCCTGGTATGACATTGCATCATTTTAACAAATCATACTATAGAGCACTAGAAAAGCATTGTGATATTGATATTGTGTTGCTTATGGGCTTTGAATGATGTCAGTATATGTGTCCATGGCTGCGTTCCAGTCCAAAATTGTCATGCCCTTCACTCGCTAACTTCCCTCCGTCTCGTTCACTCGGATGTACGTCATTGCTTACGTTGCATGAGTGCCCACTACTGGCGGAACCTTTGCAATAGGCTGAATTGGAATATGCTAATCCCTTAATCACTTAGAATCCACTATGGGGTTGATTTATTATTTATTTATTTTTACCTTACAAAATTGTTTAATGCAGCATTCTATATGTATATAGGTGTGTTTTAGTTGTTTAATTTTTTTTTTTTATAATTATTATATCAGAGTTGTTTGTGGTGGGGTAAATTAAACGCAGTATGCGTTGACGTCACAATGTGCATGTCTAAAATTGGACTGGAACGCAGCCCATATGTAGTATCATTCTGAGCATCTAATGAGAAACCTTTATTATAGGTGGAAGCAGTCATGTGGTTTTCCCTGAACCAAACGAGTCTGCCATTGAGGAAGAGAGCACAGATGTCTCTCTTATCACAGGAGCTCTGCGAGCCTGTTCCACCACCTCCTCATCTGAGTTAATAAATGGCACAGAGTTTTCTTCACTTGTGCCCAGGAATCAGACTCTCACTGTGGCCAATACTAACACTGCAGGTATAGAGTCTGAGGCCATACTGAACTGTAGTTGTGGTAGCAATTCTGCCACTTTTTTAATAAAACGTTTGATTCATGCAAATGCAGAATATAATCAGGATCTTTTTGTTTTGCAGCATCATTTTTGGCTGGCCGTAGTTGGCAGGGACTGGAGCCCAAACTGGGGCAGACGCCAGTGTTGAAAGCTGTGGAGGGACGGAGAGGCATTGCAATCGCTTATGAGGAGGAGGGTGTGGGTAATAAAGATGCTTTAACATCTCCTCAAAAATCATAACACTCACTTACTATTAGACTGTCACAGGAAATCATCTAAGGACTATCTTCACACTCACATTTTGAAGAGGATTTAATTGTCAGTAATAATACCTTTTTTGGGGACACATTTTAAGTCTTGATAATAGCAAGTGTTTCTTTTGCTGCTGGTCAAATATCAAGGAAGGTAAATTAATACTTGTTAAATATAAGAATGTGAAGTTCTATTGTGCTACTAATATGGTAGCAATCTATAGAATAATAGAAGAAAAATGTAACTGATGTCAATGTGCTTTAATGTTGTCTTGTTTTAAATGTTATATTCAAACAGAATAAAACTCATTTTTCTGGATTTATTAAAATATGACCTCAGTGTATGATTTGGTCTGACATATACTATACAATCAAAGTGGGATGAGCATGAGCAAGCTCTGGCCTGAGTTTAACAATATTAATGTTTAAAAACAAATTGACCTGAAAATACTGTTTAAATTTAAGCATGTCAAATATGTGTAAAACAGCACATTAGTTGTAACTATTTGTTGAACATTCATTTACATTTCTGATCCCCATTAAGTGCTTTGACAAAGGTTGATGGGAATATGCCAATCTTCCCGTTGCACTGACCCTCAAGCCACTCATCATTGACTGAAAATGAAAGAAAAATCAGAAATTCATCTCAAGAATGCCTTAGGTCATTGTCATACTGTATTTTATGTCCATATTAGTGAAATACAAGTATCACAGTGTCAGTTCCTACCTTTTGAAAGAATTGTGATGATGTTTCCCTGTTTGAAACCCAGATCCTCTGGGGTAGTAGAGTCATAAGAGTAAAGAGCAACCACTTTCTCATGAGGCACACTTTTACCCTTTCGGACAGTAGTTTTGGGAAGGGACAAAAAAATAAATGTTGGGGTTTAGTTACTGGCAAAGCTGTTTTAGATTAATATTACTATTTGTAAGGTATAGTGACACTCAGCTGTTATATGTCTAAGCTATATTATGTGGTCATTTGATCCTGTGTGAGGGTAGATGAGTCAAGCTCTGTCAAGTCTTTACCTCTGTCACTGAACACCACAGCGTAAGACGGCCATCCTTCACACTATTCCACACAGCCTCCATTTCAGAGTCCTCAATAATCACCCTCTCATCCGAGCCTTCCTTTGCAAAACTGAAAGGTACATTACAACCACATTTTATTTCTCCCTGAAATATCTTAATACAGTGCTGGGAATGTTATAACTTGTATAGTTACCGTAAAGTTAACGTTGACGCAGGCAGCTTGAGTTTAGAGCTTATCATCTGAAGAATGACTCCATATGGTTGTCCAGGTGCAATACTGATAGCAATGGTGAACTGAAAGTGTACTTTCACAACGCAGCCTGAGAATTCACTAGCGTTACTAGTCTGTGAGGAATATAGACAAGCTTGAGAAATAATTCCTATATCTAAAAAAAGTTGGCTTTTTGATATTCAATGGAAGCATTGTTTGATAGTTATGTTAGTTGATATCAGGTTACAGTTAATAGACTGTGATTATGTTGTACGTAATGAAATACTGAACCTTTCCATTCACAGTTTTCAGGCCGTCTGTACCCACTGGTCTACTAGGTGCTGCTCTTCTTGGTGGAGCTGGTATATCATCATTTTCATTTACTGGTTCAATCTATAAGATGTTGATTTTTTTTTTTTTTTATAATGTAGGACAAAAAAAAGTAATTTAGCTCAATTAAACGGGAGTAGCTTTTGAACATGGATCTCAACAACAGCATCTAAGTGGTTTGAGTTATAAATCTATATACAGTTCATCTCTGTGCTGTTTTGGAAAACTGCATATTCGTTCAAAAGGCAATTACCTGTACTGGTTTTGATGTCATTGTAACAATATCCAAGGGTTCAAGGAAATTATAAGGTACAAGACCTCGCTGGAAATAACCAGAAAACAAAACAAACAATTAAACAGAAAATATGGCATTATTCTCTCTGCTTATACACTCACTGGCCACTTAGGTACACCTTAGGTACTGCCGGGCTGGACCCCCTTTTGCCTTAAGAACTGCCTTAAATCTTCATGGCATAGATTCAACAAGGTGCTAGAAACATTCCTCAGAGATTTTGGTCTATCTTGTCATGATAGCATCATCCAGTTGCTGCAGATTTGTGGGCTGCACATCCATGATGCGTATCTCCTGTTCCACCACATCTCAAAGGTGCTCTAGAATTTTGATGATTTGAGCTTTCTGACATGGCGTGTTACCCTGTTGGAAGTAGCCATCAGAGGATGGGTCACTGAGGTCATAAAGGGATGGATATGGTCAGCAACAATACTCAGTTTGGCTGTGGCGTTTAAACAATGCCCAATTAGTACTAAGTGAGTACAAGAAAAAAAATATCCCCCACACCATTACACCACCAGCCTGAACCGATGATACAAGGCAGGATGGATCCATGCTTTCATATTGTTTACGCCAAATTCTGACCCTACAATCTAAATCAGACCAGACAACGTTTTTCTGATCTCCAATTTTGGTGAGCTCGTGTGAATTGTAGCCTCAGTTTCCTGTTATTAGCTGACAGGAGTGGGACCCAGTGTGATCTTCTACTGCTGCATCTGCTTCAAAGTTCGACGTGTTGTGCGTTCAGGGATGCTCTTCTGCAGACCTCGGTTGTAACGAGTCCTTATTTGAATTACTGTTGTATTTACTGACATTAAGCCATTTTCACCCACAGAACTGCCGCTCACTGGATATTTCTGTTTCTGTACCATCTGGCACCAACAACCACTCCACCCACGTTCAGTCACTTAAATCACCTTTCTTCCCCATTCTGATTCTCAGTTTTAACTTCAGCAGATCATATGTCTATTAGTTGCTGCCATGTGATTGACTGATTAGATATTTGCATTAACGAGCAGTTGAACAGGTGTACCTTATAAAGTGGCCGGTGAGTGTATGTTGATATTAGCATGCCACTGGAATGTTCTTTTGACATTGAACTCCAGCTCTCATGTCTGTTCTCATTTACTGCCCTCTATGATAATTCACCAAAAATGTACCTTCTCATTGAAAACAACAGATGCCCAGTTGTCTGCTCCTTTCTGAAGAACAAAGACAATGTTTCCAGGCAACACAGCCAGCTCTTCTTTGGTCTCAGGAACAAACTCATAGAGAACAGTGTGCGGTGCACCTTCAAATACCCTGTTGATAATGACATTTACATTTACTTTCTTAAAGGGATAGTTCACCCAAAAATTACAATTCTGTCATCATTTACTCACACTCAAGTTTATATCTTAAAAAATATATTTTGAAAAATGTCGGTATCCAAACAGTTTGTAGCCATTGACTTCCACAGTATTTTTTTTTCCAAGTCAATGGCTACTGTGAACTGTTTGGTTACCTACATTCTTCAAAATATTTTTTTTCAGCAGAGGAATGAAATTCATTCAGGTTTGGAACAACCTGAGGATGATGACTGAATTTTCATTTTTGGGTGAACTATCCCAGACACTTGATATACACACAGCAAAACAATGCAAAAACTCCATAAACTGCTTTTAAAAGTATTAGAGAGTTTGAGGTTTATATGCATTAAATAATGTTCTTCATTTTGAACATGACCTTAAATTATTTTTACCTTAGTACTTCTGGGACTTTTGGTGTAGAAGGTATATTGTCAACCTAAACAATACACAGATTATGTGGTCATTAAAATAACAGTTTTAAGCATTAACATACCTTCACACCTCTTTCAGTTATTCTTATTTCATATTACTGTTAACTCAATTCTTTTGTTAACTCACTTGTTACCAACACTACTTACTTGAGGCTGAAGTGGAGCAAAACCAGAAAACTCATCTGCGGGTACAATAGAAGATACAACCTATGAAAAAAAAAAACCCCACTAGTCTTAATCAGTTTTGTCTAATTTAATGGCCAAATAGAAAAGGGATCATTTCAGTAGCTGGACAAAAGTTTTAGTGATTGCACACTGTATTAATTTGATAATGGTGGGTACCTTGGCTTTTCCAAGATAGTCCTTTTTCTCCAGCTCTGCCACATAGTGCTTATTGGGTTTGAATAGCAGCCCTACTCGAATCTCTACCAGAGGAAAGAGCTTCTGCTTCTGGAAAGAGGAAATCACAATGTATAGACCTTTTAAAACAATGCATCAAGACAACCACAGCATACAATTCATGCTGTGTTGCACTAGTTTACCTTTTAAGGTTATCCTGATGCAACAGTTTTAAAATATGTCATTTTAAATGCTTTATATTAAAATACTTACGAAGAATGACACATGCACACTGATGAAGCAGTTCTTATTAATTTTGTCCTTCCTGAAACTTACACAACTTCCTACAAATCCTAACTAGAACCACTGATTATGCAACAAATTATGCAATTTAACCAATTTTTAGTTAGGAAAACTGCAATATGTTACAAAAGAACAACAGCACACATGAGAGCACACTTTAGATTTGAGATAAACTTCAGAACTGGCTTTATATAATAATAATAATAAAATAATAATAAAAAATGCATCCAGTGTGCAGTTATTCAGTTCATCCATTTAGGGTGGCAACTTTATACGGCTGCATTTCTGTCAGTAATTTTCATTAATATGAATTTATGTTTAAAATTCTAGTACTGATAATTATGTAAAGTGGAACACTTTAGCAGTTACAGACCAGTATGGCATCCAGAGCATGGTCAATATGGCTGAATTTGGCATCTGCCCTCAGGCTCAGAGCTGTAAGAAGATTTTCTTGAGCTTTCTCCCATTTTCCCAACTGAGCCTGTACCAGCCCTATGTTGTGCAGCACCTAAATGTTACATGGGACAAAACAACGGCATCAGAGAATGGACTGGGAGCTTGTTGTTTCAACTTTTGCTTTAGCATTATGGGGGAAAAGTCATGCTAAATACAGTACGTGTTAAATAAGCCATCAAGTGCATCACTTGGAATAAATCAATGAGTCATTCACATCACATCTATTAGTGTATAAAATCAATAAAGGTGAAAAACTAGATTCTATACACATTGTTTAATGCATGGCACAACTCTTGTCTTACCTCACAAGCATACAGTTTATATCTCAACCCCAGAGGTTTGTAATCTATTAGTTGATTTCCTCTTAACTGCTTAAACGCCTGTTGGAAATCTAGAAGAGACTCTTCAAACCTGTAGACACAATTATGAAGATGAAGAAGCGGCAGAACATTTCATCAAGAGAAACAATGTGCTGGGCTGTCCCTTATGCAAAAGAAAATATATTTTCTTAAATATTAATTATCAATATATTAAATTATTTAATGTATATTGAATAAAAAAATACATAAGGAATTGCAGCTTTTCCTACTGAAAAATGTGACAATATATTTACTTATATCGCAATGTATGCCATTTTATATTCATTAATATCATTCATAGTATATTATGTAGCCTACATGAGATAAAATGTGGTACTGTGTGTGTGTGTGTGTGTGTGTATAAATATATTTGAACATATATGTACTATATACATTTATATGGGAACATGTATGTGCAATATACAGTAGCCTACTGTGCAAAAGTCTTAGGCATGTTAATAATAATACATGGTCAATGTATATATTGAAGTATATTGGAAAATATAAGCACTAGTTTTCCATTTATGGAAATGTATTATTTAATATATTGCAAAATATTTTCCCGTATATTTTTGTTTGGTAAGGGGTGGTGCCCTTTTTTGAACTATAATAAAAGCATACAATATTTCTTAATGTGTCATGAAGAGATGGTAATGACCTTACCTTTCCTTTTTGTAGAATGTAACTCCTCTCTGAAAAAAGGCCACTGCTAGGTGTTCATCTTTGCCAATACTTCCATCAAATGCCTTAGGATGTATGACAGAAACAAAAGTTCCCCGTAAAGAGTGAAACCACTTTTTACTTCCCTTTTTTACAGCCACAAACTTTTGTTTAAGTAGTAAAAACATCTTCAAATCAATTTAAAGAGCATAGTATTCTGATTGTTGTTTTCTTAAGTAGTATAAAACACTGAATCTGCCCGGTAACTGTACCTTTTCAGCTTCATCTAACTCATCGTTGTTCAAGTAAAGACAGCCAATGTTGAAGGCAATCTTGGAGTTTTTCTCCTCGATGTTGAGGAATATCCTGAGAGCAGAGTCTGGGTCTCTTTGCTCCACACAAGCCACGGCCTCGTCCCACTGACGGAGAGTGCTTACAAATGACATGCTCCCCCAGGAAACTATTACCAATGAACAAATGAACGCTGTTCTTCTCTATTGTGAGCCCAGTAGAGGGAATCTGAAAGTTTTCTTAGAGAACAAGCCCATCCCCTCCTCTGAGAGAGAGGAAGTGATCAGCTTCACATGTCACTTGCTTCTTTATTTGTTGTTTCCTCACTTGTTTGAGTAAGTTCACTTTTTTTTTTTTTTTTTTTTTTTTTTGTGGTGTTAGTAAGGCATAGGCTACTTATTAATAAGTTAATCTAACAGAAGGTAGCAGGCTCTTATTTTGTTAGTTATGCTTTTAAGAGTGAGGCATGTTTTGTCTCTACACAAAGAGTGCTGTGGCGTCATGATACAATGATTGGATCAGATGGTAATATAGCATGATACATGACACATTCACATACCATGGGACTAAATGATTACCAATAATGTACTTTTGTATTTAGATGGTATTCCAATGCTAATAAAAAAAATCTAACAACAACATGTCCTAAAAATCAAGGTCATTATTATAGACAAGCATGTTTGCATATGCATCATTTTCTGATTAAGGTTAAGCCTTTACCAAAAAGAGGTTTGCATGTTCTTCATGTAAACATGATAATCAGCATATTTTGCTGCAAAATAATTCAATCAATGCATGCAATGTCCTTGACAACAGCACACAAGCAAGCATTCAAAACATGGGCCATGAGAGCTTCTATTGATTTGTTTATTTCATCCCATTTCTTTTAACTACAGTAGTATCCTAAATGTCTTTCTGTGATAGCTTGTCTTTACAGAAAGACCTGTATAGCACCCAGAATCTTTTGAGAAGGACAGACACAGATATTGTTGAATATTCTGTTATGGATATTCCTAAAAAGGACAATATTTGTCTTTCAAATGTAGTGAAGTTAAAGTAAAAAGTTTCCAGAAAAAATAATACTCAAGTAAATGTACTTTGTTACTGTCCACCTCTGCACACCAAGAACACAAGAGTTATTTTAGTTGCTAATAATAGTGCACTAGGCCTATTATGAAAACTATTCTTAAGTTAAAAGTTTAGCTTTGCATTAAACGCCTATCCAGTCCGTAAAGGAGATTTAGGTAGAGTGGAGTGACTCAAATCCCTCAAATTTTGTTCATTTCCAAATAACGTTAGCCCTTGAAATTATTCAAAATCTAATAAATTTTCACACAAAAAACGTCCAGTTAAATACATATTTGTGATGCCCTTGCATTTTATTTTGATGTAGTTATTATTGCATGCATACTATTAAATGTTTGAAGAACCAACCTACGCTAGGCACAACCATTATAATAGCGCTGGTTGCCAGGGCAACCGCTGGAGCTACTGGGAAGAGGAAATAGCCACTCCAGCTCCGAGATCGCTACGGTATGCGATACATGGCATTTCCTGTCAATGTAAATAGACAGTCGGCTGACATGGCTTCACTTACAAGCCACTGCCTTTGAGTTAACAAAAGGACATCCAACGAAGCTTTCTCCATGAAAGAGCCGTTCTTCACTGCAGATGCATGCTGCGGTGGGTTAACGTGCTGATGTTAGCAAGCTAACATGGACCTTGGATCAATGCTGTACAACAGTTTGAAAGATGTAACGTGGAGTACGACGACACTACCTTTGGATAGACTTGTTAGTGCCTACAGACTGCCACAGATTGTGAAGTTGGACAGCGGTAAGGTTTGTCCTGAGTTGTGTTGGTGTTGGTGTTTGTGTTGTGTGCAGCAGCGGCAGCTGCGCGTGGGCGGTCGCGCTCCTGTGGAATTCCAATCATTAGCCGCTTCGCGCGCTAGGCTAACGCGAGCCTTCACTCCATGAACACACACAGCGGGATACCTTTAAACCGGGGGCTTTACTGCCATCGCTTTACACAGTCTACGTTACAAGTGATGCGTTTTTAGTTGTTCTGAATCAGTTAAAGACCAAACAGCCAAATAAAAGGCAGAAAAGTGAGGCACGAACGTTAGCAAGCTAACGCAAATTAGCCAGAGGCCAGAGACTGCATGCAGTCAAACACCGACCTTATAACATTTAATTTTTATCATCCATTACAAAACTCATTGGTTTTCCGAACTAGACTGCAACCTCCTCAGTTCTGAAACTTTAGGTGCGAGAAATACTCAAGAAATTAAAATATGCAAAGCACTAATAATATACACTTGTTTATAATAAGTTGTTTATTTATTATAAAGTGCTTAAAAAGTAAGCTCTAAGTGCTGTTGTGTGTGAGCTGAGTTCAGTGCTGTGTGTAAAGATGGAGGAAGTCTTAATATCAGAGGAACTAGATCATTATCATTATGGGAACTGGGGCACTAGCCTATCATTAGACTCATTAACTACTAACAGTTAAACCCTTATGCGCTCATTGGGTACAACAGAGCTAAAGGCACACAAAAGTAACCCATCTCACCTATTAGTTTGTGTGAATGCTCTGCTTACAAGTACTTTATCATTATATAAGTAGATTAAAGTATGACCTTAGTGTTTTTTTTGCAACTGCTGTTCTTTAGATCTGTTTCATTGTGGACTTAATTATATCCTTAAGCTTGTTGCTTCTTTGCTCTGATTTTCATTCTGACAAAACGACACACTATTAAGGTCACTGTTTCATACTGATGTCCTATTGTGTTTCGCCTCAGGGGAATCGGTGGAAGGGCTGAGAGAAAATGACTACCTCTTGATTCATTCATGCCGGCAGTGGACCACAATTACCGCCCATAGCCTAGAGGAGGGCCATTATGTCATCGGACCGAAAATCGAGATCCCTGTCCATTATGAGGGTAAGCCATTCAGTTGTTGTAATGCAGCATGTACTGTTTTAAGAAACATCTTCTGTTCTTTCTGACACCTTATGTATTTTACGTAAGTAAGACAAAGGAAATAAAAGTTAGTCAGCTAGGTTTCACTGTTTTATTGCTACTTATTAAAACAGAAAACGCGAAGATCTGTGCTGTTGTATTTCCCATCTGCTTTTAGTTGGGAGTTCATTAGCTAATTGGTCTTTTCATATTGACATTCCTCTCTGGCTGTGGAGAGGGTCAGTTGGCCACTTAAAGGAAACAAGACCTTCCTTAGAATTTAAAAACCCTGGATTTGATTCATACAGACCTAGTTAACGGTCTATTTTACTACTTCTTTCTTTGGTGCAGTGTTTTTATATAATTTGTCCAAATATTATTTGGTTTTATTTCAGTTCAAGGAATAAAAATGAACAATTATATAAATTAATTATATTCTACTCGAAATTGGAGTTGTTTATTATGCCCAAATTTATATAATTTATTTCTTTGCTTTCCACGGAAATGGCCCGGCTTGAAATCCAATCTATTTATGTTTAGGTTACTGAAATGAACATATTGACTCAATGCTTCATCCTTGTCATGATGTTACATAATGGCTCTGTTTTACTATACGTCACAGGCCAGTTTAAGCTGCTGGAGCAGGACAGGGACATTAAGGAGCCTGTGCAGTACTTCAACAGCGTGGAGGAAGTGGCCAAAGCATTCCCTGAGCGAGTTTATGTCATGGAGGAAATAACCTTCAATGTCAAGGTCTGGTTTTGTGCTCACCGCAGCCACTGTGTTTGATTTAGACCTTTATCAGGATGGATCTCAGGCATTGTATTTGTAATTTCAAATACCGATTTGCCTTAAAATTAAGATTGGCGGCAGTCAAAGGTCTTCTGTATGACTAGCATTGTTTGACTACATCTTTTTTCAGTGATCTGTTCAATTGCTTATGTCTTTCTCCTAGATGGCATCAGGAGAATCCAATGAGGACACGGAAGTCTACAACATCACACTGAGCACTGGGGATGAGCTGACACTAATGGGCCAGGCTGAGATCCTCTATGCCAAAACATCGCGAGAAAAATCACGTTTCAACACTCTCTTCAAGCGCATCGGCAAGCTTAACTCAATCAGTAAGCTTGGTCGTGGAAAGATGCCCTGCCTAATCTGCATGAACCACCGCACCAATGAGAGCATCAGCCTGCCTTTCCAGTGCCGTGGTCGCTTCAGTACCTGCTCCCCACTGGAGCTGCAGATGCAGGAAGGAGAACACACTATTCGCACAATCGTGGAGAAGACCAGGTTACCCGTCAATGTCACGGTGCCCAGCAGCCCGCCACGTAATCCGCATGACCTCCATTTGATCCGCGAAGGCCACAGATACAAGCTGGTCAACATCCAGACTAAGACAGTGGTCGTGTGTTGTGCGTTACGTTCGAACAAAATACTGCCAGTGCATTTCCCCTTGCATGTGTCCACAGCACTGCCACGTTTACTGGTGCCTGAAGGGCTGCTTCAAGGAGAAGCCTGGCTGGAGACAGTGGTCCACCGCTGGTTTGCTTACTGCCAGGAGCAGTTCGACATTGACGACTACTCTAGGGCAGTGCGTGACGTGCGGGTGGACTGGATTGAGGACGGCAAGAGCCCGAAAAAAAGTAGCGCCGGAGGAACGGGATGTGGGAGCGCCATCTGCAATAGCAGTGGAAGCGGGAGCAATGGCTGCCCCTCACATGTGCATTTGCCAAGCTCTCTAAGTTCAGCCCGAGATGAGCTCACACAGTCATTTCATCGTCTGTCTGTCTGTGTGTACGGAAACAATCTTCACGGGAACAGCGAGGTGAATCTTCAGGGTTGCGTTAGCTTATGTGGAGATTGTGTGCCAACAGAACCGCCGGATGCAGATTATCTGTTCCCTGAGCTGCTGGAGAGTTCTTCAGGCTCCCTTAAACCAGACGTGCCATACGAGGAGCTTTGGTTGGATCATGTTAAGAATTCTGGACCTGTTCTAGACCACATTGAGGGTGTCCGGGGAAACTCTACTGTCTCTGGCTGCACGACTGTACTGCCATTCACCACAGCAGGTCCTACAAGTGCACTGCTTGGCACAGATGTCATTCTACCTCCACCACCAGTGCCTCCAAAGTCTGAAGCTGTGAGTTAATTTTTACTAGATTAATCTTATCAAATAAATGAAGCCTTGGGGAGCATAAGAGACTTCTTTCAAAAGCATTTAAAGAATTTTACCGACCCCAAACTATTAAACGGTAGTGTATACTATTTTTGATAATATGTAGCAAATATCTGGGTTCAGATGGTCATGGAAAACAATTTGTGTAGAGTTAAACTTGCTTGCAAGCAATAGTGATTTGTGAGTGAATTGTTCTTTTGAGACAGTTATTTTGGTTTAGGCAAGGGTTAACAAAATAGTGAAAGATTCACCAGCAAAACAGACTGAATAAAAACATTTCTAAAAATCCTTATCCAATAAAACACAAAAGACTGTAAAAGTCATTGATTGAAAAAGTGGGAACCCTGAATATAAAGTTTACATTAAACTGTTTGTAGAAATCTTAATTTATTGATATGCCTGATCAAAAAATCTATGATGTTAGGAGTTTTTGTCTGTTTCACACCCACAGATAAGTCAAAGTTTATTCTGTGCTTACATAGTGACTTATTTGTGTACTGTTGGTCAATCCCTGAAGGTCTAATTGTATTCCAAGTAGGAACAAAGGTTAGCATTGGGTTAACCTTAAAGTGTTTAAGGCCTAGTTGATAAATTTGCACAGTCTGTCTCAAGAAATCTGTATCCATTCACATTTTAGAGCCATTAGTTTGTTTTTTTGTCACCTTTGCAGGTGAAGGAGGAGTGCCGATTGTTGAATGCTCCACCGATTCCACCGAGAAGCTCCAAGCAGGCAAGCTCAAGCAGTGCCACAGTGCCATACCCTCCTGCCAAGCCACGTCAGACAGATACCCGCTCCCCAAGCCCAACACTATCCTATTACTCGTCCGGCTTACACAACATGTGAGTTACACACTGCTTTGATTGAACATTAGTTTTTGTGAACTGCACTAGTTATGACTAAACGATCCTCTTCTACCTTCCCTGTTATCCATCTCTCATTAGAGCTGGAGAGGGCGAATCTCAGAGTGAATCAGATGATCAGAACCACGCATGTTACCCATGTAACTGGATCAGACCAGATCCCAGTGAAGGCTCCAAGCCTCTCCCTTGCCTCAATCCTTCAGTAGATGCCTCTTTCTCCCGCCTTTCCTGGCCTAACGATTTCTCTGGGGGTGACTCGTATAAAGGTGAGGACTTCCCGTCACCTCACTGCCGGAGTTACTCTAGTTATCCTCGGAAGAGGACCCCTGGTACTCCTAAGGCTTGTCCCTCAGGCTTGTTAGACTTCGATAGGCGAGCAAATTGTGAGGGAAGTGCTGTGGCCTCCAAGGCCCAACAGGTTTCCCAGTCTGCACAGCTTTGCACCAAGTCCACCAGCTATACCATGGAAATGTGCAGAGACAAATCCACAGAGGAATGTAACACTAAGCATAGCCAGTCCTGCCCTATCTTGCCTCCAAGAACCCCTAAATGTAACGATACAAAGAAAGATGCTGAGCCTGCTATTACAGCCATGGCCGATGGGGACGTCCTGGAACTTGAGTCCAAAAGCTGCTTGCTTGAAAGGCCGCATCACGGCACTACAGATGTATTCTCCATTTCCTGTCCTGGAGCTACAGGGTTGTCTTGGCAACCACCAAGTAATCTATCAGGTATCTCCATTGAGGAGGTTTCTAAGTCACTACGGTTCATTGGTTTGTCAGATGATGTTGTCTCTTTGTTTGTGCAAGAAAAAATTGATGGAAACTTGCTCCTGCAGCTAACAGAGGAGATTCTGTCAGAAGACTTTAAGCTAAGCAAACTTCAAGTGAAGAAACTCATGCAGTTTATTAATGGCTGGAGGCCCAAAATGTAAGGCTGAACAAAAGCAAGGCAGTCAAGAGCAAAACACATGCAATTTGCTGCAGCAGCAAATATTGGTCTTCAGTATTGCATTAGACAGTTTTGTATCTCAATGCTATGCAGTCTTGTAATATTGTAATAGCCATTTTGGTTAATATATACATGTATATAAATCTATATATTGATTGCTTTGTGTATTAACCTGTACCCATTTATGTAATCTCTCTGACCTTACGGTACCTGCACAACAGACTTTATTTGCTCAAACCCAAAGCCTTTGGGAAAAACCTGAAGCTATTCTGACCCAATCCAACTGTGGCCTAAGTTTCTTTTGTTGTTGATCAATAAAGATGATTAACAATTGATTAGGTAATTTCTTTACTTATTGTAGACTAACTGTAAGACTAACTTATTGCTTTACCATATTAAGAACTAATATTTGAACCCCATTCAAATGAAATGATTCTTAACCACTAACAACGTGTTATAACTTGGTTATGTCACTGGCTCACTGTAAATTAAAATTCTCCCATCATTTTTACCCCAGTGATTGATGAAAGCTGATGTGTCAAACAAAAGTGAAGAGGATGAAGTCTTATCCTTTCATATCTGTTCAAACACTTTGGTTTTGTAGGCTCCAGTATGACAATGACACATATAGATGTTTTATTTGATGGCTGGATGCCTGTAATGCAGTGCAATGGAAATTGACAACTGTGTGCTACAGTTTTTATTTTATTTTAATAAACATCACTTCATAAACAATCTCGTTAAATTTTGCAGTATAGCTAAACATTGCTATAAACCAGTGTCTTTTGATAGTAGCTGTGGGTCTATAAGCCTTCACAATTTGGGAAAAGGTTTACAAATTTTTGAAAAATACAAAAAAACTTGGACTTCATTATGCCACCCACTATTTGGTTCAAATCCACGGTTCCCAGCCTACCCACACCCTGCCCAATATATTAGGGTCAGTTGCTTGATCGAGCAAGCAATCTACCTGATCTTCAACACTCAGATCTTTCTCATTGTGTCGAGCTCGTATATTGTGTTGTTCTTCCCCTCGAGCAACAGCCAACATTCCTTTATACTCCGGGGTCTTCTCAAATCCGAGACAAACCTCTTCACTAGAACATTAACCAATCAACATGGTTAGAAATGTCTTTCTGTATAAGATACGACTGGTACATTCTTATTTTGTCCATGAAGAAAATGGTTTTAAAGTCTTTACAAGAATTCGAATGAAAAGTAATCATTTAAGTAATCAAGTGGTTGAACTTAATTACAAAACATCATGATATGTTGCCAATGTAAATGTTTAAAACAGCCATGTTTATTTGCCAGAAATCCACAAAAATAAGAGGTTTTTGTGGTTGGACCTACCTTGTTATAACCGAGGGATTGGCTCCCTCTAGCTTCCGGCGAGCAAAGTTGACCTTCTGTAGAGGGAACCAGTTTATTTCTTTGGTGTTCACACTCTCTGTCCAGGTACCTCCTTTCTTCAGCTGCTTCAGCTCAAAGTTCTGAAACATGAGGAATAATGGTGTTGTCTTTCACAAGTAGCCTGCCTCTTTGATACTGATTCAATAATGTCTAAGCTTGTTATAGACATCAACTCTTAAGTAGGAAACTAAAAAATGGAAAATGTGAAACGTCTACGATGTAGACAGATCACTTCGATGATTACTCAATGGGCTATGTGGCAAAAAGGAAAGCAAGCTATTTGTTTCTGTTTGCAGGCTTAAAATCTGCTTTGAGTTCTTCTACCTTCCAGTCCAGTGAAGGCTCCTTCACAAACACATCCATGGTGTTGAGCAGCAGGTCTGGGTCATCTCTGAAGGCTCGCAGTGAGTGTACCATCACACTCTGGATGAGGCCAGACTCGCCCATGGGTCGCATCAAGTTCATAAACTGCCGTGTCAGTCTAAATGGCATCAGTTCAGGCACTGGGAGGAACTACATGCAGCAAAGTTATAGTCAAGCTGTTTATCAATCTTTTATCTCTAAATTAGTACAGTAACTGTTTGTAGCTGTGCTTTCGTCACCTTACAGACTCATTGTTCGGTCAGTCAAACTCATACAAGACAAAACACCCACCTGTGTGGCTGATCCAAAAGCATGACCAAAGTCAATGCCGATCATGCCGCCCGTCTCTGTGTTGATCATGAAGTTAGAGAGATGCCGATCACCAATGCCCAGAATCCAGTGACTGACACAGAGCACAGCATGAGAGCTGCTGAAATGGGACCGCAATGAAAGGAAGGCTTCAGGTGTGGTACTCATCCTTACAAAAGCACGCCTGAAAACAAGCATTCATGGCATCATTAATTCCTTTTAGACTTTGTTCAAATGTGACACTGATGGTATATTTGTCCTATGCATAATGCAGAGAGAAATGATGGCATACTTTAACAAGTCATCAGGCACTATCTGCTCAATTCTCCTAAAGTTGTTCACAGTGTCCACTCGTTTTGCTTTCCTGTAGTGAATCAAATGTAAGTGGATTAAGTATTAATATAATTTATACAATGATAAGTAATATTTTATAGCCATTGTAGAATACTGAGTCACATTGACCCATGACAAGTGGTTAAATGAACTGACAACTTACTTGTAGAGTTCAGCATATCGTCTAAAGCCTTCCACCTTCCCAGCAACTTTGCTGATCCAGTCATCATATAACTCATTGGGCCTAAAATACATTAAAACAAAGTAACACTTGATTCACTCAATGCAGAGTATCAACTGCAAGGTATGAAGGCATAAACCTGTTGCTTTATTTGCTGAGGAAAATGAATAAATATTCACTTCATGATTGTCTTCTGCTCCTGTTCAGTCCTTCTGCTGGAAAGGAAGTCCTTCAGAGTGCAGGTGTTCTCCATCCACTCAATCAGGCCAATCCTGTAAATGTCAGCAGACATTTGTTAACAACCCTTAAAAAACAGTTAAGGACAGCCCAGCACACAAGTTGAATCAAGAGAAGCCCATCCTAGTACCTGCTGCTGATGGGAATGACCTGGTAAGTGCGGAGTGCCAGGCTCCGCTGAGAACAGGCAGTGTCCTGACTGAGAATCATGTTCATCACGCCAAAGAGCTGCTCGATGCGCTGGTCCTGCCGCAGGTCCTCCCCGCCCTTCACTAGGAACGGATAATCCCGCTCGTCATCTCCTCGTATGATGATACGCTTCGGCCGTCGAATAGATGTCATAACCTTTACCTAAGGTTGGGTAGATGAAATGTAATACACTGAAAGATACATGTCAAAATGACACCTAATAATGATAACATTATTCCTCGTACCCTTTCATCGAAACCTGTGATCTTGGCATGATATTCAGGCAAAGGCTTTGATTTGCCATCATACTGACCTGTAGAGGGAAGACCAGAACCAGTTGACTTCAAAAGACAAACACTTATGATACATGCAGAACTTTATTAAAGTAATGAGAAACAAATGACATGATTTACGAAAAAGTAAAAGTAAGAAAGTTTTGAACTAACCTGGTACCTCCAGTTCATTTTGAAGCATTTCTGCTTTGAAGCTGCTTAGCCAGGGTGAATATTCCTTCATGTTACCTGGTTCCTTCTGGAAACCTTTCATGGTGGCGGCCATGTTGTCCACCTGCTGAAGGAAATTCTTATCCTTTCGCCTTTCATACAACTTGGACCCACCAGCACCAAGCAGCTTCTCCACTTCTTTACAGTATTTCTGTGACAGGCACATACAGTAAAAATGTATCAGTAGACCAAATATATGTATCCATTCAAGAAATACAGAGAAACAAGCAGAGATCTGATTAATTATCTCCAAACAACAGAAGGTAGTTTACATATAAAACAACAACACACATCTACAATTCTAAAAAATTAAATATTTAGTTTAGGTAGGGCTGTACATTTGGGGAGAGGGGGAATCTAATTAATATGACTATAAAATAATAATAATTATAATGCAATAGTAATTCTTATTCTTTTATTATGATTATTGTCATCACTAAATAAAATATTAAACAAAATAAGAAATATGACTACTGTAATATTTCACTCAAATAAAGAGTATTAGTAATGATTATTATTATATAGCACAACTGTAAAATTACAATAATAATATCCTAATGGCTGTCTTAATTTCTTCATTTCAACAGTTAAACCACCAAGCTTTTATTTTGGAGGAAAACCACAGGGAGCCCTTAAAGGTGCTCTTTTGTTGGCAAGATCTGGTTTATAAGCATTTCTTATTACAAGTTTGGGGAAAAAAGTTGTTGCATGTTGCATTCCCAAATGCACGTTATAAATGACCCAAACTCAGAGCAGAAGCAGAGATGAGTTTGTGCAGAGCAGCATTTACTGCCAACCAAGCCACTCTGTGATGCTGAAAATATTGGATAATGAGCTGCGTGCATGTAAAAAAAACAGCACTGCGCTTCACTCGGAAATATGCATCACACACATTTAATTAAATTGCAGGCTTTGTGATTTGATATTGTATGAGTACTGTACACGAGTATAAAAACTCTAAGTTGTGAACCTGAATGAATTTTCTCCGGAAAGATCCAAGTCCTGGAGACTTTGAATCACCAAGCCATCCAGTCATTTCCTCGCAGAGCTGCTTCGTTTTCTTTGCGTCCATGTTTGGTTTGTCCAGTTGATTCTTCACCTCACCCCACCAGTCCTGCCAAACCATTACTTGAGAATCAAAACTACCACAACAGGCCATAAAACTGTCATGTCCCAGTAAGTTGAAGAGAAAGTGTGTAATTTCTGTGCCACTAGAGGCACCAACTGAACCTGCATCTGTTTAAGCAGCTCGAATGGGCTTGACATCTCAAAACTGGTTCAACCAATGGCACATGGAGTTTGGGGCAAGACTCATAGGGAAAAGGACTTTTGTACCTTGAAAAGCATGTCAGGGTTGGTAAGTTGCTGAAGGGCATCTACAAACTCTTGAATGACGCCGCCTTTATCCAGTAATGACTTCAGCCTGGAACACAAACAACAGTTTTCACGTCTCAGTACCAGGAAGGCCAAAGTCACTGAACAGACCTTTACATACTTCTCAACAAACTCCCGGTTCCTCTGACCACTTGCAGACTCCTCAAAGGTGTAGCTCTCTCTGCTGATCATGTACGGGTAGATGAGGGCTTGAGGATAGCATTCTGCGATCTCCTCTATAACATGCTGAACTGCTGTGGCCTGTGGTTTGTCAAGAAGAGCCATCATTTGACTGATCCAGCCAATCAGCAACCAGCAAGGCACACTAACAACCTAAAATGGCAACAACAATAAAAAGAAAAGAAGAGAAAAGTTTGCTCAAAATGTAATACTTCACGAGGAGATGAATGATGAGGCATTGCTATCGAAAATCTTTAGCTTTGCTAAATGTATTAGATATTTACAAATGCCATTTTCAGATTCACCAAAGTAGTTATTTATGTTGGCCTTATTCATTCATATTTACCTTTTCCCCTAAAATATCTAATCCCTAAATATTAATTTAACCATGTAAAAAATATTATGCTAAGTTGACACAGTAAAATGCTTCCGGACCATCTGTGGTCTCCACTTTGCATCAGGGTTTATTTGCCATATTTGCTGATTGACTATACTGTACATGAATCCTAAAATCTATGAACTTCGGGCAGCAAATGATCTCACACCTCTCTGACCATCAGGTCTAGGGTTTCTGCGGGGTACAGTTCTACTAGCTGCAGTAGACGCGGAAACTTGAGCCTGGCCTCATCTGAGTTGAGCTTCAGAGCCTTCAGCATCATCTTTACTACATGTCCAGGCAAGGACTGCAGCTTAGAACTGATTGCTAGAATCAAACATCAAAGGTATTGTTGTAAGTACATCAACTTGCACTTTAACCCACTACCTGCATGCATGGAATCACAAAAAGACATAATAAATCCTGTGAGACATTTGTAGGGTACTCTGTATTTATGAGAGCAGTTGGGTGCTGTACTGTCTCTACAGCTGTCTCACCCTCTTCTTTCTGTTCGCTCACTCTTAGTCTTCGGTCACAGAAGTTGACCAAGGTCATGTAGGCCTCCACAATACCATCTGTGTGCACATGCTGCTGGCTGAAGGACTGCTCTTCCTCTTCTGCCTTACGTGCAGCACTTCGCAACAACTCCAGAGCCTGCATCTGCAGACCCTCTACCACCTGAGCAGAAAAATAACACCCATGATCAAAACTGGGGTGAGAAAAACTGTTATCAACAGCTAGAGCACAACAAGCAAACATGCAGTTATCAAAATTATGGCAAAATGATTTTTCATCTTCTTCTTTTTTTCTTTTTAAAAACAAAATGCCATAGGTAAATGGCAGACGTCATTAAAACAGCTCTTTAATGAATTAGCATGTACCAGGATTATTAATTTGTGCACTAACTGTAAGCATAAAAATCTTGATTTCAGACATTAGACAGGCTCCTACTAAATTAATGATATTTCAAAAATATTTCTTCAGGAGGCAGAAATGTATTTGTTCACCCGTTTAAAATGGTGCAAACATTTACATTACCGTTTGGGATCAGTAATATTTTTGTAAAAAATAAATTAATACTTGATAAGCTATTCAGAAAGGACACACTCAATTTTTCAAAAGATTTCTATTTCAAATAAAACTGATCTTTTGCACTCTCTCTTCATCTTGATCATCAAATCAACATATTAGAATGATGTGATACTGAAGACTGGAGTAATGGTGCTAAAAATTCAGCTTTGCCATCACAAAGATTTTAAAATATATTAAAATACAAAACAGTTATTATAAATTGTAATATTTCACATATTGCATTTTTTAACAAATGATTCTTCTTTCTTCTGAGACTTCTTTCAAAAAAAAATTCAAAACTCTTATTGACCCCAAACTTTTGAACGATAGTGTATCTGCACCATGCTGCTGATCCTTGCTTTTTCATATTGAAGACATTCAAAATGTACAGAATAAATGGCAAAAATACATCTAAATAATCTCTAACAATTGTAATCTGTGACTTCAATAAGCAATACATGCCAGAAAGCTATGTCTAAATAACTCATTACCTGGGTGACAGATGAGGCCATTGAAAGCTGGAGAATCTTTTGTACTTTATCTTCCCCGAGAGTCTCTAGAGCAGAGGGACTGCGATCTGCAGCGCTGGCCATGAGGTCATAGGTGGTGCCCAGAAGGATCTTCTGGTCACGGAGCATCCGAGCAGATGAGCCTTCACTCTGTCTCTCAGCATCCACTGTAAAATACAGTAATGCGTCAATCATGAACTCGGACTGTGACGAGGGTTGAAATGATGTGTAATCTATATGATAAGAGTGGATGATTCATACTCAAAAGTGGAACAGTCTTGAGCAAAGCATTAATCTTTTCAGCAGATCCAAGGCCTGGAATTCTTCTGTGAGTAAAACGGCTGAAGCTGTGGACCCAGCGGAGCAACCAGGCACCATCAGTCTTTGCATCACGGTGAAGTTCCTTCAACAGCTTGGATGCCACCGGAAAGTTATTCTGTCAACAAGATTAACACATTACGTTCTGCTTGTTTCTTAAAAGTCATATTGCAGGTGGTTTAAACATGAAGCATTTGATAAGCTTGAATGACTGATATTGAAAACAATTAGATATCTATTCGGTCCCCTACTAGGCACCAACACTGATGTTTGAAAACCCTGAGCACCTGTTTCCATGCACTGTTTGCCATCTGGAGTTTCATGTTGAATTTGCAGCTCTTCACCAGCCCTCCGGGTTCCTCTCCACTCGCCTGCTCTGCACCGTCCACCTCCATGCTGTTTTCAGGGGTGGAAGTCAGCCTCTCGAGAATCTTATCCAAGAAGAAACAACTAAAAAACGAAGATGAAAGCATGGTTGGGACATTTGTATACCTCCATAATTAAGCTTTACAGCACTTCAGACTTTTCAAGGTGGTGAACCATTTCTTCACTATAATAGCATTGAGAAATCTTTATTCCCAGTGAGGTGTTGTAAAGTAGCAGTAAATCACCGAGATGTGATGATGTCATCCCAAACATTCATGGGGTCCAGTTTTGCATCCGGATAGCTGCTGGTCCATCGTCTGATCATGAACTTGAGAGAATTCACTGAGACTGAGAGCAACAAGATACAGTGATCATTTAGTCTGCTGAAAGCCCACAACATGGTTATAAATCTTCAAGCGTTCAACCAACCTTACTAAGATCAATTACTCACCATCTCCAGTGATATAATTCAGGAAGTCTTGGATCTCCGTCAGAGCTTGGACAGACTGTAGCACAGTCAGACGGCTGCGGTTCAGCAGTGGGTCGATACTTGAGTAGTTCTACATGATACCATGTAATGTGGAAAGAAAAATCAGGTATGTAAAAATATGCCTTTTGTTGAAGAAAGGGAAAAACCCCTCTTTACAGGACAGATCACATAGGGACAAATAGAAGCTGTGTGTGTCTGTCTGCATGCCTATGTAACATCCTACCCTCTGTGAAACAACTCAATGGTTTGAAACTGACCTGCATGAAGACTTGCATGCAGTTATTGGCATAGTATTTGGCTCTGTCATAGTCCTCTTGCAGGATGTACAATAGACTCAGTTCCTGACTGTAATGGGTCTCCATGATGATCTTGTGCTCTTCCATCTTCATGGCAGCATCGACAAAGCTCAGCAGATCCTGAGTTCTCTCGCCCAGCTGCAACTGCTTCAACATACTACGCATCATGTACTGCAGGTATGTTTCCTATTCGAGAAATAAACAGAAGCAATTAATGCAGGATATTATATTATTTGATAATAGGTGAGATTCCAGATAATATGATTAGTTAACACAACCATGAAAAAATAGCTCAAATTGAAACTGCTCAAAATTACTTAAAAATCGTACCACATAAAATGGCTCTGTCCACATTTTTTCTAGGTTGACGGGTGAGTTGTCATCAATGTTGACTGTGGCACAGTACTGCAGAGATTTCCACTCTGTCAGGTGATTATAGGCTTCCAGCGCAGCAATCTCCCAGAAATCTTTCTCAGTGTTTGTGGGCTCTCCATCATTCCAGTCCTCTTTGTTCAAAGCCTGAATCAAAACAACACGTCACAATTAAATTGATAAGGTCAGATATAAAGCACTTTTGCATTTAAAAGAAATTCAGATAAATGTCCTGAGTGTAAATATTAAATATTCATAAATTAGAATTCTCTGTGGAGTGTCCGTGATATTTAAAAAATAAAATATTGATGTAATGTTGATGTTTCATAAATAATCCAGTGGCAGTAACATCTGGTTGACACTCCAATATAGTAGGTATGCAACTGAATGCTGGCCGTTGAAGACAACAGTGTGTAGCTACTACTGCCACAGAAAATCATTGGTAACACTTTATTTCGATGGTCCACTTTAGACATTCTACTTACTAAGTAACTTTGCAAATATATGTCAACATATTCTACAAACCCAAACCCTAACACCTAACCCTAACCCTAACCTAACAGTTGACATGTAGTTGCAAACTTACTTATAGTTAGTAGAATGTCTAAATTGGACTATCAAAATAAAGTGTAACCAAATCATGACAGAGGAGAGGACAGATGAAAGCGAGACACTTCCTCGCAACACGAAAAAAGCTTTCCATTCTGGGAGGTTTTTTTTTACTTTTTTTTTGTACGCTTTTGTACAGTTATGGTTAGAAACTCTCTGCCTCTCTACACTTGTATAGTGATTCAGTTAAAGATGAATTTGACTGATAGCATTATCTATTTTCTTTCTATTTTCTGTCATTTCTATAGTCATTGTGATAATATTATCATGAATTCTTTTGGCCACTATAATCATGTAGTGAAAATCTGATAGTGTCTTATTCTCTAACAAACATTTAAAAACATTTAGAGCAAAAAGCATATTCTGAATCTGTTTATGTTCCCATAGTGTGTTTGTAACCAAGAAAACACATCAATACCTCATTGTAGAGCTTCACAGCTTCAGCATAATCACTCTTTGCTTCTGCTTGCAGGGCCGTGAATGTTATTGACTTTGTACCAATCTTGCCTCTAAAGATTCCCCTGACTACATCATAATCTCCCAAAGACCTGTAAAGTCTACAGAGGAATATGAATCAGTATAGAACTGATGAACATGGTGAACGCTTCGAACATTTATGAGGGAGTTTTGATCTTACTTGGCGAGGTGGATCCATCTTTCTGTGTCAGGTGGCAGCTCTCGTTTGCCTCGAGCTCGTTTCGAGGGAGGTTCCTCTGATGTTCCAGTGCCATGAAGCAAACTTTCCTCCAGTAACAGGATGCCCATGGGCTGCTGCAGACTGGCGAGACAGCTGGCACTGACAAGAGCCGGCTCAACACCAAGAAGGGCCTTATGATGATAACTCATATCCTGTAATGTAATGTATAAAATGTGTTTGCATACAGGAAAATAATACAATTAACAGGACAACAGTCTTACTTCAAAATTTGTAATATTCAAGCTCTGTTCAGCCCTAGTGAGATGCCTTGTTCACTAGCTTATAAACAGAGCCATTGTGTCTTATCTCTTATCACAAGTGTGTACACACCTGCACACAAGAAATGAAAGGGGGGAAGTAGACAGTGCTCATGTTGAGGAAGGTGTTCAGGGTCTGCACTAGATCCTTTAGAATGTTGCTCGTTTCTTTACTAGACTTGGATTTCTCCAGTTCAACCAGCACTCCAGCAAACAGTGAGCTGAACAGCTGCTTCGCCAGTGTGGCATCCCTCTGTAAAACAAATTTAAACAAAAACTTTGATTCTGTTGTGCATTTTTTTATATTCAGTCAATTACTTTCAAACACATCTTGACCACATTGTTATAATAATCCTGAATCACAGTGAACCTGTGCCAGAGCTTGTAGTGGGGCGATGAGGCTGCTGTACTGAATCTGAATATCAGGAAGATCTCCAACTCTGTAGCTGCGGTACAGTGTGACCTGAGCATCCTGACGGATCTTCAGATCTGCTCTTCTCTTCTGTACAACACAGAAAAGAGAATATAGTAATAAAAAAAACTTAAATTATAATGCAAATGTCTATCTATGAAAAAGAGCTACCCTTTCTGTTCTTTGGGACTGGATTTCTTTCTTGGCAAATCTGATGTTCTCCTTTTCTTTATCCTTTAGAAATCTCCTCCTGAGCCTCAGAATGTCTGCATGCCGCTCCCGTTCAGCTGTTTGAAAACCAACCAACACAGAGTTTCACTGCTGTGGAAGTCTCTACTGCTTAATGCTAGTCAAGTCTAACCTTTAATCATAGGGAATTGTCAGAAATCAAATGTATTCATGCATTCTCCTTTATCTTTGGTGACTGACCTGCACTTCGACTGTCTGTCTCGTCACCTGCAGCGGTGAGCCTTTTAGAGCCAAACCCTGCACCCACGGCTCTCCAGGAAGCCTGGGGCCGCTCTGATCTCTTTTTCTCAAACACCAAGAGTGACGATAAAGAATCAGATGAAAGGGAATAATCAGCCAGTGTGTCCACACTACTCCCGGTTAACCAGTTATATGCTGAACGGCGTCCTGAAAGAACAGATGTTTATTATTACACAGAAAGATATAGTGAATTGTCATTAGTTATCCTTCAAAAAGAAATTCCCCCCACATCTTTTCTACAGATCTGAGTCTATGGTTACAAAATCCACTGAACAACACTATATAGGTGAACTAAAACTCATTTTATTTTCATGTGGTACCTGCACCAGGAGCCAGAGTCTGGGAGAACTCCAGGGACGTCTGTGTGGCCCTGATCTGACCGCTTATTGTGGATGCCTGGCTTCCTGCAGCCTCTGGACCCTGAGTGCCAGGGCCCTGGGTGGCTTGGGTCTCCATAAACATCGGCGTGAGGACTGTACTCCGCAAACGCCAGTTAGAGTCTATTGTGTAGTCCTGGAATAGATGAGTAGAATCGAAAGCACTGAAATTATGGTCCGCAAAAACAACTTCCATTTGAATTAATCAAATACTAGGTATGATTACAAGAGCCAGGTAAAATACACAGCATGTAGATATGACTTTTGAAATGCAGTAATAAGTAACAGTTCTTACCTGGAACTTGCACTCAGAGAGTGGAAACTCAAACATGCTGCGTGTGAAGTCAGGGCTGTGACTGGTCATCTCGAGTAGCAGGTCAGTGGCCAGACTGAGGAACTGTTCTTCAATGCGGGATGAATACAGTGACTTCAGCACGACAAGCATGCGCTCCATAGTGTCTGGAGGTAAACGGCTCTCGTGACTCCAGAAATTGCGCACATAAAGCCTTCAAGAGAAATCACATTTTAGAAATTATTTTAGGGTGATTAGTGAGGAGATTCAAATGCACAAATGCTAATGCATTTGTTATTCAAAGGTGTGAAAAAGTTTAATGAAATGATCAAAGCAGGCATCTAGTCTGCTTACTGTAAGCCATGGTTTTCATCTGTCAGCCCCTGGAGGAGACTCTCCCGAGCTGTACCGAGCACTTCAACCGAGGTGCTGTCTTCCCTGCTCTCAGAATCACTGCAAACACACAATTATTATACGCACACTACCGTTCGGAATTTGGGGTTACTGCGAGTAAGATTTTTTTTTCTTGAAGAAATGAATTTATTTATTCAGCATGAATGTACTAAACTGATCAAAAGTAACAGTAAAGACATTTATAATCTCAAAAATATTTAAAATAAATGCTGTTATTTTGAACTTTCTATTCATCAAAGAATCATGAAAAAAATGTATAACAGTTTCCTCAAAAATATTAAACAGTTATCTGTTTTCAACACTGATAATAATAAAATGTTTCTTGAGCACCAAATCAGCATATTAGTATGATTTCTGAATGCTTATCTGACACTAAAGACTGGAGTAATGACACAGAAAATTCAGCTTTGCCATTACAGATTTTATTTTGAAAACAATTATTTTAAATATTTTTAAATATATTTTTTCACAATACTATCATTTTTACTGTATTTTGTCTTACCGCCTTAAAAATCAAACATTTTAAAATTAAATTAAAAATAAAATATTCAAAATCTTACCGACCCTAAACATTTGAATGGTAGAGTGCATTTAATTTGTGATAAAATGGTAAATGCAAAACACATTCAATCATAAAACTGTAACTGTAACAACAACAAAAAAAGCTAAGAACCTCATGGGAACCATATAGAGAGAAATGAACAACAAAAGTCCTTTGTGTGAGATGAATGGACTGGAGAAGGGGAGGCTTGTAAAGTCAGTTACCTGTAGTTGTCCTGGATCCACATCAGGATGTCATACATTCTCTCTCTGCAGACAGGAGAAGGATGAGACACAAATGCTGTGACAGTTCCCAAAATCTCCTTTAGCTCTTCTGGCTTCAAACATGCCAGGATCTTATGTATGATGTCCAGACAAACACGCTGTCTGGCTTCATCTCTGAAAGACACAGCGTGTGATATGAAGAGGGTTTATCTCAACTATAACACAAGTAAAGCAATGGAGACGTGAGCTACTGCAGTATTAACTGACTTGTGGCTCATGATCTGTGTGAGGCCTTTGGTCTTCAGGTGCAGGAAGATTTCAGGGATGACATCAGCACGACTCAGCACACATTCAAGGCAGTGTGTCTTCAACATCCCATGCAGCTTTGGCAGCAAATAAAAAACAGGAATTACGAATCTGTGGAATATAAAAACAAACATTATTTACAGACATATGCTTTAGCTTTTATCGGATAAGACTAGATGGAAAAAAAATTTATCTCACCGATCCACCAAAGGTGGGAAGTGTTTGGACACTTTGCTTAGGCAAACAATAAATTTGTCATCCACCTCCTTCTTCCTCAAATCCATGAGCTTTGTAATAGTGATATTCAATAAGGGCCCTTCATTTTGCTACCACGTAAAAAAACAAAAACAATAGTAAGTTTACTGGACACTACAGTATCTAAAGACAACCATCATATTCCACAATAATACATTAAACGAAAGCTAAATACAGTAACTCTGGTGACAAATGTGATATAGTTGAGCAGGAACAAACGGCCACACATACATTTTCTCGCTCAGTCATGTAGTTTAGGATTAACCCAATGATCTCAGCAGCTGCTGAATACACCTCCTTATATCTGATGAATGATAAGTTGTTGGCCAGTGCCTGGAAGTATCTATAAGAACAATTGTAACAGAACAACATTGGTTTTAATACAAATTTACAATTTCAGAAAAAAACATGAATCACATTTGTATGAGAAAATGAATAATAATAAAATACAATTAAAAAAATGTGTACCTGTCGTGCTCAATGCCACATGCAGCATCATAAGGAGGAAGATTATTGGCCATTGCAATACCTAAAAGCTGCAGTCCAACAGAGTTATCCTTGCTGTTGGGATCTGTTCCAGCAAACCGTTCATATATCAAACTATAGGAGGAAAGGGGGAAAAAATCTTTAGGATTTTGCAATCCATCCACTCATGCATGGTCATTTAGCCTGGCATCAAAAACCCAAGCCTGCAATCTCAGCAACTCTCAATTTGAAATATTTTCACTACATTTACAAACTACAGTTAATAAATAAAGTATATTAAG
Organism: Abramis brama; assembly: GCF_963993115.1. NCBI lineage: Eukaryota > Metazoa > Chordata > Actinopteri > Cypriniformes > Leuciscidae > Abramis > Abramis brama. Next base: position 32,994,940 of record NC_139965.1, read on the forward strand.
CCATTCAAAAATAACCTGGGCTGCTCTTTTTAAATTTCTAAAAGATTATATAATGATATAATAGAAGCATATCAAATGCTTCAGCTTCATGTCTGCATAATTGTTCATAACCATACAGTATGTCATAATTTGTGTCCTTCAATTCAATTTATTACGAACCAGGGAAAAAAGCAGTCTAAATGTCTGTTCTCTTACTCGTAGGGTATTGTGAGGCAGTCCTTCCAGCATTCCACAACTGTGCGGATGATCTCCAGATTGTGGCGGAAAACCGCCCGTTTGGTGTGGAAGCAGTTCTTAACCAGAAACCCAAGGAGCCTATTGGCCAAAACTTCATCTCTTGTGCTACCCTAAATGGTGAGAGAGATAAGACAATCTAGATTAAAAAGTATGCAACATACCTACATAATTTTCATATGCAGGTTTCTTTGCAAAAAAAGTACATGTACACACATACAGACAGATTGGAAGTCAATACACAATTTATAAAAATACCATCTCATACTTACTTTTGGTGTGGTCAAACTGGCCCATGAGAGGACAGTCACCACAATGTCCACTACCATAAAGTGAATGCCCTCTCCTCCATTGCTACTGGAAACCACCAGCTGCACCAGTGGGCCCAGCCAATGCTTTGCATACGGACGAAATATCTGGCCATAAAGATGTACAATAAAAGCAACACATAAACAACATATCAATAAATCCAGAGATATGAAAATGTTGAGGCAGTACCTCTTCGGTATTGATGATTAGTTTGGCTATGAAGAGTCTAATGTTCAGAGGGGTGGATGGATTGTCCAGCTTCCCCTGCAGGAACTTCATCCAGGGAGGAAGAACACTAGGTGTCACACCCTAAAACAAAACATAGCACATATCTGACAGTGTTCTCACAAAATCTAGGCAAAACTGTTCATGGCCATGAGGTCATGCTGAGACAGACCTTCTCTATTTTAGGGGTAATGTTGTTCCTTTGCATGTGGTGCAGTAGTGCCGTCATATTGGCCATACACTCATGTTGATTCAGCTCATCCATCTCCAGATCCACAGTCTCATCTTGAGACACAACCTCCCTACGCTCCTAATAATGCAGACAGTTATTCATCAAATATTTATTATATAATCTTAGAGATAATATTCTGAAACAGATGACCTCTACTTTATAGAAAACTACTACAGAAGGACCTACTCGAGTCCTGCTGGAGCTGTTCTCGCCTGAAGGATTCTGGGAGTTGTAGGAGAAGCTCTGAACTCCAGTGGAGAAGTCAAACTGACTCATCTCCTCACTGAGACTGCTGTCTGCCATGTAGGACTGGGAGGAGAGGTATACAGGGGCATCTGAAAAAGAACAAGAGTTTTAAGAGAGCAGATGGGAGCCTGCACTGCTTTACAAGGAATATGCATGATGACAACAACAGCATTTTCATGAATATTAGTGGATGGCATTTATCTTTGTAAACATGCAGTTGTTAAAAAGCTTGTGAATATCCCAGTCATCCTACCTCCGTTTTCTCCACTCACTTCTTTCCTGATCATGACATATTTCTTTTTCCTCTCAATAGGGACCTGTAAATGCAAGGAAACATGATACCAAACAACACAAAACAAGTACAAGTATCATATTATATGTTTAAGAGCGTTACTTACATCAATCTCTATAGGAAAGTTGTACACCCTTTGTGTATCAATAAGGTTGTCAAATATGAACTGATTCTGGAAAATATCAAATGACAAAATTCACCTACAGAAAAGGTTATACTTCTATCAGAGAGAGTCTGTTTCACTAGGAATGTGCCTTTCTTATGTAAAATGGTGACCAACAGAAAGAGTAATTTTTATGGTTATTTGATAAACTAGGCTGCCAAGAACATAAATGGTAAGTGAACAAATACCATACATTAATAAATTGTAAAAATGGGGGGGAAAAATTAACATAAACATTGGATTATGAACTGCTTGTACACAATACATATTGAGGTTTTTTTTTTGTTTTTTTTTTTTGTGCGCAGTAACAGACCTTGTCAGGTTTCTCAGTGAAGAGGAAGCCCTGATAGAACTTGGTCTCGTTGAAGCTGCAGCTGATCAGGGCGATGGTACAGTTATAAGCAGCACAGTGATACTGTCTCCTCAGCTCCAGCAGGACTGTCTCTCCTGCCATGTTCTCAGTGAAGGCCTCAAAACACAATCTGACATATATTGTATTGATCAGAAATTCTACTTTATTATGGCATTTTTGAGGTTTGCTCCAGAATTTCCGAGACTGAAGAAATGCAGTTGCGAGGGAAAGTGGAAGTTAACGTTTTTAAAACACAGACAAAGCATTTATAATGTCGGAGCCATAGCCTTGTGGGCAGCACCGACATATAGCGCAACAGCACTTCGGGCGACCCAAGTTCAAGTCCCGGCTTGTGGTCCTTTCCCAATCTTGTACCTCTCTCTCCTCCAATACACTGCAATACTCTATAAATAATTAAGAATTGTCCATTTTAACTTCATGTTGACTTTAAGGACTTTATAAAAAAAAAAAAAAATTGTGTTCCAGTCTAAGGAATTCTGTAGAAAACTATTCCTTTGGTAACATCAAAGGGGCACAAGAGTGTTAATAACACGAGATGGTCCTCACTGCAGAATACGAAATCCAGGGGGAGGAGTTGGATCCAGATCCAACTTCTCCCACCTTACATATACCTAAACCTACCCATCTCCACCCCTAAACCTACCCATCTCCACCCCTTAATCCCTAAATCCACCCCTAAACCTACCAATCTCCACCCCTTAGATCTGGATCCAACTCCGCCCCCTGGATTTCGTGTACTGCAGTGAGGTGCTACTGAATAACACTTAATCAGCTGACCATATAAAGTGTTATATATGCTATTGAAGGTAAAAAAAAGAAAATTGTCATATCACTCAACATACTTGAGGAGGTTCTTGGAAAGCTCGTTGCCTTCTGCACTGCCAGTGCCACAGAAGGCCTGGTTGATAGCAGAGTTTTTAGAATAGACTTCCTCTTTAGGCAGACGAGAGTATAACACCTCCAACAGCTTACAACAGCCAATCTTCATCATAATCTGACTCTCAAACACTGACTCCACAGACTGGAGGACATATGACAGGAAAGACACAATAGCAGAATGAATGAGTGAAAAGACAAAAACATGTTTTGAATAGTGATGGAAAGAAAAAAAAGCTTTTCGAAACTTTGAATCAATTGAATCATTCGCTTTGCAAAATGATTCAGTGTTTCAAAGCGTTCAAACTGCCACATGCTGGTGACCTCTGCTGGTCAGAACGGTGTAAATGTAGCAAAAAATCAGCTCAAACAAGCGTAACACACTTTTTACAAACTGATTGCAAATGGTTTTTTGAAAGTGCAATCCATTAAGTACATATGTATTTCTATACCTCGTGCAGACATCACGCGTCATCAGCGCGTTCCACGTGGAACAACTAGAGCTCAGTAAGTTGTTTACGTTCATTATTAATAATTTAACGCCGTCACTCGTTTCGTGACGCTTTGCAGAATCTGCTGTGTGCGTTCATGTCTTCTGAAGGGAGGGTGGGATCTTATGCTTTTAAAGCTGATATTGCTAGCCACTCCGAAATTGCCTACCCTGCCTTTAAATATCAAGTGTTTTTATGATATGTGTTGTTTTGTTAAATTGTTATGGTTGTAATGTTTTATTTTTATTTTTATGGAGAGCTTGGTTAATCAGGCCAATAAAAGACTATTAACTACAACTCTTGCTTTGTATTATACTAATGTGTCATTAAATGTATAAACATTTATACGACTGATTCAAGATCAGGTAAAAACCAGAAATTCTTACAGAAATTGCCCCCTATAGAACATCCCCTAGCAGCAAACTATTGAAATTTCTAAACATTTCAGAACCATTATGACGTAGCGAAGCCTCGTTTACAGAAATCATGTGACTTTGGCAGTTTGAAACGCGCTCCGAATAACTGGTTCGAAACAAATGATTCGCAAAGTTAAGCGCCCATCACTAGTTTTGAGTGCATCTGAATCGTTTTAAGTATAGTATACTCACCTTAGTGAAGCGTGCCTGTAGAGTAGACATGATATCAGCAATATTAGTAATGAAGAACTGAGAGAGTGCCTGAGGGCTGCAGTAAGAGGCCAGTAGTAGAAGGACTCTGTCTATAAGACCCATGAGCATGGAGTTTGAAGGAACATCTTTGGCTTGAAATGACTGGTAGATAGTGCTGAGGAGAAGAACCTGTCTTTCCAACTGGGACCTGATAAAGAGAAATAATATGCAAAATTTTTGCAATTATGCAGCATTTTAGAAATAAATCTATGAACTTTAAATAATAGACACATAAACAGGAATTTTTGGTACTTACTGGCGAGCAATATTTTGAAAGCAGGTCTGAAAGAGTTCCTCCATAATATGTTTTTTATCCCGGCACAGAACTCTAGCCATGAGCTTCAATAACACAGGACTCTGAGACAGCTGCAGGGCCTCTAAAAACTGGCGTTACCAAAATGAAGGACTAATTATTATAATTTAACATAAAAATGATACTTTTTTTATGTTCTCCCTGTTCACTCCAGTTTTACCTTATTTCAAAAAAAAGAGTCAAAATGGTGTTTAAATTACTGATTAAGCAAGGTATAATGAAATTGTAAAAGTGAAACAGTATCCATAGTCTTCGGAGTAGATAACTTGTGAGGATAATAAAAAAAAATTACACTTGTAAAAAAAATAATCTGATAATATAACAAATCTTTAAGAAACCAAATAAAATAAAATAAAGATGCAAAATATAGTCTTGGGTATAGGACCTATGTTACTTAATAAAGATGAGTTATATTTATTTAAAATATTGAAAATTACAGCAATATGATTTTTAAGAAGTCAAGAATCCAGAGTTTTAAATTGATTGGTTTGAGTTAAAAAGATTGGTTAGAGTTAGTTTCCAAAGTACATTCAATGGAAATTATAGCAGGTGAAATTAGGAGCAAAAGAATACTTTTTGAAAAGATATGGCCACCTCTGAAATGAAAGATTATAATATACTAAAAATGAATATCCAGTTTAAGCATCTCACTTTGCGAATGCAGTCCATGTAGTTGTTGCACTGAAGTGATCCCCGGGGGAATTCATCTGACTGCATAGGGAAATGTGTAGCCACCAGCGTCTCCAGAGCCCTCCTGAGCTCCTCCAGTGGCATGCTGGGTAATGCAGTGAAGAAGGGCAGCATGATCAGAGCCTGGCTCTAATCACAGAGAGAAAGATATGAAGAAATGAATATAGACTCCATTTGCCAAATGCCATAAACATGCACTTTTTCCAGATTTAGCTTTGGTCTTTACCATATCGTCCCCTTGGAATTATAAGGTTCTATCTGACATTTTTGTCAAAATTGAGTTATTCACATATTCTTATTCTGTGACCACTTCTTTACATTATGTGATGTTGTTTTTTAAGTTGTGTACATTTTGGAACTTTTTATTTAGAAAATAAAAAGGTTCTTTCTACACAGTCGAATGGAATGCAAAAACTTTAAAGCTCAATATCTCAAAACTGCTCAGAACGCAGATAGAACCTTATAATTCCAAGGGGACGATATTACAGTGTCAATGTAAAAAAAAAAATGCCACTACAAGAATAAGAGAAGACTATAATGTACAACTGGTGCAGATTGTCGTGTATACTTGCAAAGTACAGAGTACACTAAAATTTGACTGCTAAAAATTGGAAAAGATTACCTTGAGATTTAATGGCATAGATATATCTGTGAGAAGAGCAGTGAAAGTGGTGAACACAGCATGGAAAGCTGGGTGATCTGTATTGGAACATACAGACGAATTTATCTGCAGAAAAAACAAAATCTTAAAATCTACTCCTGAAATTCCCATTCATGTAACCATTTTAGTTCTTCACAATGCACAGAAAATAAAGTATTATTGAGTATGTGGTACCTGGAGCACTTTGGCGAGCAATGACAGGACTGAAGTTTTGCTCTCTGGTGAGGCTGCAGGACCCTCCCACCATGGCCTGAGTAAATCCCACTCCTTCAGCACCTGTTCAGCCAATTGTGAGCCTTGGGACTTTCTGACAGAACGCTCACGGAAACTATGATCCAACATGCCGTTCAGCAACACACTAACCTAAAAAGACAGTTGGACAGGAAAACTTCAGACTTCAGTGCTTATGGAGAAAATGGTAAAACATCTAGGACTTATTTGTATTATTTGTCTAACCAATCAAGAGCAAAAGCATGTTAAAATCTCAAGTTAGACAGAATTTCAAGGGTTCAGTCAAAATACGTGCAGAGAAACTAGAGTTTTATCCTGCTGGTGTTTTTGTTTACCAGAGATGCACTTCCCGAAAGCACCGTTGATCTGGCTGGATCATAAAGACCATTGGGGCCAGTGGTTTCTAAATTTTACATAGGCTAACAATGCTTTTAGAAAACGTAGCCCAGTCTAGTTTGATGCCTCACCATGCTGGGGTTCTGGTTGGCTGCAGCCAGCAGCAGCGGCACTGTGCACTCCACACTGCGGAGTAACTCAGTATTCAGAGATGTCTGGAAGAGGCTGTAGAAGTACTCTCCGTGAGAGAAGCTGAGGAAGTGAGGATTCAGACTGCCAGAGAGAGGGACGGAGAGTGTAATGGTGTTCAGCAGAAGGTCAACCGTCTGTTCACTCTGAGTTGTTTAGGGAAACAAAAAAGACCGGTTTCAAGGTTGAACATGAACATTCTGTGATCTTCAATGTCTTACGGCTGGTTCTTAAATTATAAGACTAGAATCTTCAGACTCTGCACACTACACGGCTTGTAAACACCGACTGAGACCAACTGGAACAGACCCGGTCTGTTTGGGCATGATCAGTCGTCACAACCAAATTACATTCATAATCGGCCTGACAGTCTTGCAATGTGTTCCCAGCTTTAGTCCTTCCCTGTAATTCAAACCACTTACCTGATTTCCCAAACAGAACGCCAACTGCACAAGACTGTTAGCCAACTTCCTGCTGCCAACATCCATGGAGGGCAGAGACTTCCTTTCGTTTCCAGGAGCTATGCTTTTATACACACTAGTGAGAAGTTTGGAGCCCAGAGAGTGACCGAAACCAGCATCCTATAGAGAAATTGTAAACATCCCAACCCAAGTCAATGTAACTATTACGTAGACTGAACAGAATTACAATAACATTCATTTGAGCAGTGTGTACCTGACTGTGCAGAACAGAGTTGAGCAGCCCAGACTGGTGAAGCTGCTTACAGGCTGAGAGTAAAAGATGCATGCTAGCATGACTGTCTCTGGTGTCTGCCTCATACAGATCAATTGCACACAACTCCTCCACACTGTCCAGAACAATCAAGACACACACATAAAAACTATTTACTTCAATCACTAAAATCAGTTAAAAAATGTGAAAATTTCATCAACAATATTCCAAATCACTTCAACTGTAACCACAGTTTATAGCCTTTCTACAAATGTACATTGAGACGTTAGGAAAAAGGAGGTATAATGGAATCAGGAAAATATACAAACTGGATTTAAACTTTTGAGCACCACTGCTCAACGTGTCGGAGTAGTTAGGTGTAAACATAACTTTATAACTATGTATGAATAATTCACTGAAACCAAATACAAATTAAGCAGACCTCTGTACGGTTATTCTCTTCCTAATGCTGCTCTCCACTTGTGTCCTGTAAGGCGTTGATGCCAAAACTTTAAGCAAAGGAGCGCACACTTCTGGCAGCTGAGTTATCACTTCTAGATCAGCCATGTTGAACCCAATGGAAGAGGGCTCACACACTGTCAGTGCCACCAGTGTGAAGAAGGAAGTGTTGAAAAAATCCTGCTCCATTAACTAAAGAGAAAGCGAAAAAGTTAAAACAGCATGGTATTTTTTTTGTAACTTTGTAGATTCTGGTAGGTTCACTAGAGCGTTTGGCAGGTAGACTAAAAGAACAAAAGTAAATAAGATCATAAAATACTTTCATTTTTTCAATTTATTATGTTTCCCCTGAAATACACAGGCAACAAAGATCTTACCTTCCAGAGATCCTGTGGACATTTCTTTAGTACCATGGTGGAGAACTCCAGCATTCGGACAATGATGGAGCACTTGCTGTAGTTGTACTGCTCTGTCTCACGAGGGCTTAAGTGTGACTGACCTGCATTACCTATTCTGAAGCAAGCTCTGGCAGCCTGAACGTCCTGCATGGACAGCTCTGTAAGGAAGAAACGGACAGCTGGCAAAAAGCTGGACTTCTCACCAGTGCCTGGATGCGGAGAGGAATGGGAGAAACAAAGAAGCTATTAGCAATAATTCGACAGATACCGATTATTTCACGGATATGAGAAGATTTTAGTTATGCATCTTAAATTGAGGTAATTCATGGTGTGGATTCACCCACCCAGGATCCTCTGGGGTTGCACACAGTGCAGTTTTGTGAAGGTGCTGTAGCAGTCAAGAGCAGCAAGCAGTAGATCCATCCACTGCAAGGTGCCTCTGATGCTGAAGGGGGCTTCAACCTCTCTCAAAGTAGGCTGGGAGAGTAAACCGCCTCCCTCCAAACACGAAACGAGAAAACCTGGACCACGCTGCTTCACCTGTTCGTCCAGCCACGCCGCAGGAGATGCTTTACCTGTCAAAAGAAGAAAAGAGAGACATTTTAAAGAAACTGTGTAGTCATATTGAATAAAAATGTGTTATGTTTTTCTCAATAATCTTAGTAATCATTCTGATATGCAATTCTAACACAATCCTAGAGGTGCAAAATGACCTAAATCACAAAAGGCATTTCTACACTATTTATTGGACCAAGCTTTCCTATAACATTTAATTAAAACCACAGTAAATAATTCTGGACATATTTTCTGCTTAGTGAAATTCTGAGATTGGTCAAAAAGAATCCCTGTGCTACCAGTGAATATTTTTACAGTTGTTAATTTCAAGTTGATTTGGTCAATTCATGTTATGTTCAAATTCTGAAGAAGGAGATTGAAATGTCTTCAAAGAGGAGAGTCCCTGAATGGCAATTAAATCACTGTGCTGCCTTCATTATAAATATCCTGCCAGTTACCGGGCAGCAGAGGCACAAGTTCAAAGAAGAGCTCCATGCTTTTGTGTCGGCACTCAGTCTGTGGTCTTCCACACTGGGTCAGCAGCCACATGACTACATCTGACAAGCACACTGACTGGTCTGGAGGGAATCCTCTGCGAAAAGAGTAGAACATGCAGATCTGTCAGTTTGTTACAACACAGACACATAATGTTCACTTTACTCACATTACAAATGTGAATTAAGGGAAGTTAAGAATAATATCCTAATCAAATGTGTGTGTACCTGGGTATGCGTCTCTTGGTATTCTTATTGAGCGAGTCTGCCTTGTGCTTGATAATTCTCATCAGATGATCCAGGGAACTACAACACTGTTGGACAGTTCCTGTGTAGAATATAACAATATGACAGGATAGATCATAGTCATGAGCATCAAACTTGACGTATTGATGAAGAGAATATGTCTAGTCTTACCCAGGGATTTTTCATCAAAGTGGGCCAGAGCCAGACTCTCAACAAACACCACCAGCACCTCAAAAACAAACTGCTCCACCAAAGAGCTCTCTTCTCTGAGAAACAAAACATTATTTGGATAAACATCTGCATAAATACCATTTTCATTGGCTACAGATTTCTTACATTCACTCAAGATGGCATAGAATATATTGCTGAAATGTTGAGAGGCTGTACGTAGCCCATCTAATGAGCTCTTCTGCTCATCACACACTGACCTGAACTGTCTGTACATGCTGTTAAAGGCAAGCGCAGCTCCAAGCCTCTTGAAGACGTTGGGGTGTAAGGCCAGGCTGTAGATACGTTTGAAGAGAGATTTTGTGTTGGTAGGGCTCTTTTCCTGCTGTTTGGGTGTGGTCTGTTTAATGGACCATTTGACAAATTCCTGGATACAGGTGCCACTGAAGTCTCTGAGGGTGCTGTCTAACGGATCCACAATTCCATCCTGTGCAGCCCAAACAGATTAACAGCCCCCGTTTATAAACGGCGAACTCAATTTTGAATAAAATAAAGTGTCTGCTGAAGGAGTTTACTTGCCAAAATGGCCTCCAGCACCGCCACTGTGTCTTGGCTCTCAAACTTTCTGTTGTTAGTGAACCAGTGGATAAGCTGCATCACCAGAGGTTCAAACAGCTGCCTCGTCACCTGAAGAAGTAGTCAAAGTTTCCATGTTTGTGGAACTTACACATGACTGACAGAGACTGATTAAAGTGGACAAAATGTGGACATGAAACTATGAACTTTAAGTGATTCTCAACCAGGGGGTCGGAGGGCACTAGGGGGCCTCATCAAATTTACTACGAGACGGGACTACGAGATGACTTGATTTTTTATTTTTTTTAAATGAATCATTCATTCATTCATTAAATATTACTTTATATATTTTTTAACAATTAAATAAATAACTTGCTGTAAATAATCTAACTTAACCTTTAAATAAAAAATAAATAAATCCAGGTATGAAATGTGTAAACTGACACTGTGTTTTTTATTTTAAATTATACCGTGAACAACTGCTGTTTTTATTGAAAAAACGTCACTGAAACTTCTTGACTCATTACTGGGTTAATTATCTTAATCCATTGAAAACTCTAGTTCCTCTGTCATAATTATAGGAGAAGTAACAGAGGAAATATCTTGGTCTACATGGGGGGCCTTGGATGCAAAAAGGTTGAGAACCACTGCTTCACAGTGTCTGATAAAGGACAAAAACTATGTTACATTAGAAAATCTGACTGTCAAATGAAATTTTTATTCTGTTCATCATATTTAAAGGGCACACATTAAGACCTGGTCGACGTCACAGGCCAGGCGTAGAAGAACAGGAAAGACTTTTCTGTGTAGGTTGTACATGGGAGGAGCAGATTTGTCGTCTTCTGTCATCTGGGCTCCTTTACCCACCATGTATATGACCAGACTGTGCAGAAGCTCACACGCTGCAATCTACACACCAGACAGAATTATCACTTTCAGCCTCAATTTATTGGCTGAATAAACAAAAGGTTAATAAACTTTAATCAACAATGACAAGAAAATTTGACTATGATTACTTTAGTTTGTCTGTCACTGGAGGACAGTGCGAGCTCTGTGACCCTTGGCAGGAAGGAGTCCAGGTAGATCTCAGGCTTTATGTCTTTAAAAGGCACAGCAAAACTCAGCCTCTTCTCACAGTCCCATGCCACAAAACGCTTCATCATGTCCTCCGCAGAAACAGCTGGGGTTAGATATGAGAAAATGCAATATATAAAGCTTAAAAAGAAGCAAGCAAAATGAACAAGTACTGCCTTTTAAAAAAAAGCCAACAACTAATTGATTTAACAGCAGCAGAAACAAAATAACCTGTCACAAGGCTCCTGTTGAGCTGTCCTCCCAAGTGTCCAAGCAGACGTACCACCCTGCGTCTCACAGCAGCAATCGGAGACTCATCTCCCTAACAGAGACCACAGTAACATGATCAGGACACTGTGTGCATGCAGTTACGTACATATTATATTATCAGAATCAGATTCACAGTATGTAACACAGTTACATCACAGAATCAATTACACAGACAAAATCAAAATATGGCAAACAAATCACCACAATCTAATTACCACAGACAAGTGCTTTGATTTCTTCAGGAGCCTCATCATGACTTTTCCATAACTTTTTGAACTTCCCGTTGACACAAACGTCACTTCCATATTGCTGTCATCTTGTTCTAATTGAATGATAAAAAACAAATAAAAAACAATCAGCTAATAAAGGAATTTGATAATAATCACTGACCCTTAGATATCCAAGTAGTATATTTAGAAAAAATAGTAACCAGTGACCATTTCTTTGACAGTACAGTATTTGAGATAAATATGATGAGGTTACAAATAACTGACCAGAGTTACTGGTTGTTTTGAGGTAGCCATCTAAATGTGGCAGTATGTCTGCGTAGTGCGACTGCATGATGGCAGAAGGGATCAGAGAAGACCAGGACTCCAGAGCATCCAGCGCTGCTGTGGCTAGAGGAGCATGACTCAAACCCAGACGCAGAGCAGCCTTCAAACAAAACAATGAAAACAGATGATCATTCCATACATATATCATGCTTCAATTTATGTTACTTAATCACTTTAGAATGTGATTGCTATTTACTGTAAATTAAAAATAGAATGTTGATAATCACAACATTTCCCATTTGCTTCCCTTTCCTAACCTGCAGAGCTGGTATATATGCCTTGATATCCAGAGCCACCATGTCAGGATGAAGAGAGAGGGTGAACATCAGACAGGCAGCCAGTAGCTCGTCTTTATATTGTTTCATACGTACACAAACCTGAGGAAATAACAAAAACTTTCACCCTTCAAATCATCACATTCATCATACACAACAATATGACCAGAAACAAAATACTTTGATGAATGAAACATAAAGCTGACTGCAATGTTCAAGCATCTATCACAGAAATAAAGTGACGAAAAGGGTCAAAAGGTCACCTCCTTTCCAAACTTTGCAAGGAGCGAAAAACAGGCACTCTCCATGGTGGAGCAGCCACCACCACCAACACTTTTAGGCCCTTGTTTTAGATCCTATAAGCAAAAGATACTGGTTTTGTCAAGGTTCATCAACACATTAAATTGAGGAGTTAATGTGATGGAGAGTGTGTATTACCTGAAAATAGTGGATTTTCTTGGCAATGCTCATAGAGAGGGAGAGGAGCTTATAAAAGCCGCTGACCAGAGGGAAACGTATTGATTGCAGAATGAGCTCGTGACACAGGGGGTACATCCACTGGGCAAAATACTCAGGATTTCTTGAAGGCAATAAGTCACTATAGAGAAGATAACAATAAGGGCGCAAATAAGATTTGTTGTTTGTTTGATTGATTGATTTCTGACATTACCAATAGAAAAAAAAAAGTTTTGGCACCTGCAAAAGTCAACCAAGTTGATAAAGGCAATAAAGTCTTTGGGTTTGTTGGGTATCAGGTTTGCTGTGGGGTCAGATGAAGGCATAAATCCAGCACTTGCTTCACTCTGGGCCTGAGAAAAAGAAGAAATACTTTACAAAACTGGCCATAACATTTGTTAACATCTAACATTTGTGTTTCAAGTTTATTTCTTATATGTACTGCTTTAGTACACACACAAAAATTTCCTCTACAGTCTTCAGAAATACTGTGAGCAGCATTTAGTGAGGAAGAATTGGGGGACCGTAAATTATTGCCACGGTTTTTCCAGGTTTATGATCATTTAAATCATCCATTTGGAATTCCTGTACATAACTTATTGAAAATAAGTTATGTTTTTTGCTTTTTATTTCTGCTCCGTTTCTTTAACTACCCACACTTTTACTATCCATTCAAGGTGCAGCACTGCAACATTACCTCATCTGCTGCATTGACTTTCTGCACTGAAAGATCAAGTTTCTCCACAATCTTCATGACTGACTGCACCAGTGCATCGTATAAGTGTCGGTTTATGTCTCTCAGGTTGTAGTTCTTGGCAACTGGAGCTCCATCCATGAATCCTGTGTCCTACAATCACAGCAAATTAGATCAGTTCAGACATTAGATGAATCTGCTTTAATCTAGATTCAACAGCTTTTATGATTACATGGTCACATTCAAACCCAATAATACATCATTAAAACACTAACAAATTAAACCATTACCTTAACTAGATAATTAAATTAAACCTGTGTTCATCAAATAAACATCTAATTTCTTACTTTAAAGTTTTCACAGTCCAGAAGCCCTTTAAAGAGGTCAAGGTAGTGCTTAGAGGAAGGAACTTTCCATTTCCCAGAGCGCACCAGGGTGGAATCCTCCTCAGCTTGAGAACCACCGGAATGAATGCTCCCTTCCTGACAGTGAATAAATATGTACCACTTAGACATTTAGATTTCATGATAATTATAATTTAAACAAACAAAAAAAGCAAAACGATCAGCACTTTTAGCAAAAACACTTACTTCTGAGTGAACCGGCTTAGAGCACACTCTGATCAGGCCTTGGTGAACTGTTGTTGAAGAAATTAAGAGTGTGAGCGCTGGTAAAAACTAACCTAGAATCAGATCAGGCAAGCTAACCTCCAGCTCATCCTTACCCACAGAACTAGTGAAACTCCACAGGACAGGACCTCGAACTGCCATGGCAACAAACACCTTGATGATGGAGCGGCAGGTGGCATACTGCATTCTCTGGCTGTACTGAGGGAAGCTGTCCATCTGAACCACAAGGAGGCGCTCTAGCACGGGAGTGTACACTTCAGGGATCTGTAACCAGTTATAGAAATTACAATAGAATCTGCTAGGTAAGGTTAAAGGTAACAAACAGTAGCGGCTCCTGACAGTAAATTTATGTAGAGCAGATTCTGGGTCTTCGAGCTAGTTTATTATAAACATTTTGAAGCTTTATATTGTAATCGCTGAACACGCAGTAAACTTATGGCAGAGGTCTGGTGTCCTTGCATTATTCAGCCTGATGGTGGCACTCTAATCGACAGGCTTTAAGTACACACCATCTTAGAATTGCCTTAAAGGGATAGTTCAACCAAAAATTTAAATTAGCCCATGATTTACTCACCCTGAAGCCATCCTAGGTGTATATGCCATTCTTCTTTCAGACAAATACAATCTGAGTTATATTAAAAAATGTCCTGGCTCTTCCAAGCTTTATAATGGGAGTGAATGGCTATAGAAAATCTGAAGCCCAAAAAAGTGCATCTATTCATGATAAAAATACTCCACACGGCTCCGGGGGGTTAATAAAGGCCTTCTGAAGTGAAGCCATGGGTTTTTGTAAGAAAAATATATTTTATTTATATTTATAACTTTATAATCTAAAATAACTAGCTTTCGCCAGACATCATATGTCATATACACCTAGGATGGCATCAGGGTGAGTAAATCATGGGCTAATTTTCATTTTTGGGTGAACTATCCCTTTAATATACAATTTATTGCCTCCAAATGTTGTTTTAGAATATTACAGAATATTGGTGAGGACAGAACAAACATAAAGCAAACACAACAGAACTATATAAAGGCTATTCCCATGAGCATGTTTTAACTTAAATAATTTATATTTTCATAATTTGATACGCTACTCCGGGAAGAACAGACATGCCAACTATTTACTGATCTGATGAAGACTAATATACTCATCACGACTAATAAACTCATCACTGAAGCAGATTGAAATCGTCTTGGTCTGGAGCAAGGTTTACGTAAGGTAACATGAAATTAAGTGGGGCAGTGTGAAATCTCCCCCAATGGCTCAAAATTAGAGAGTGCTGCAGTTCCATTTTTCACCACTGATTTACATTGGAAAATTGTGGGGTGCTGTAGAGCAGGGGAGGGCTCAGGCACCCACTGCCCCACTTAATACCATAATATATGGCTGTCGCAGCCATTGTTACATTTTATTATATCCTGCTCACTTTACGACTTAAAATAATCTAGAAAATATACATATGTTCATCTGACTCGATGACATGAGACAATTTAAAGTAATTTTGTTATCCTAAATTGATGAAGTAGCCACTTTGAGCAGAGGAGGGGACTAAAAATACTTACCTAAATTACCTAAATACTGAATATTGATTTAAAATGCCAATAAACCAATTAGATAAACCAAAAGCTAGATAAGATCTACATCTACAATGTGATTCACAGCTCATAGTAAAGGAGATGTATCTTACCCGGTCAAGGTGTATCAGAACACTAGCTATGGAGTCGAGGAAGCTTGGCAGCTGGTAGACATTGTCATCCTCCCGGTCAGACTCAGTCAGGTACATCTGCTTGCACCGCTGAATGAGCTCTGTATACATCAGATCTACATCCCGAGGGCACACCACCTTACACGGCTAAAGGCAAACAAATACAAAACACAGTCAGAAAATCTCATCCATTTAGCCTGAAATAGAAACAATTACATTAGTGCAAATGAAAAATAATTAGATCAAATAGAATCAGCAATACTAAACAGATATATTTTGCTGATATTAAAAAAAAGTGGACTTGCTATGAGACTTTAATTACAGTATAGACTATTCTTCTTATTCTAATAAAATGTCCAGATACCAACCGCAGCAAACAGGCCATATCCTCTGATAGCAATGGACAGTTCTTTATTAGTGGATTCCATGGTCCTGATGATAGCACAGAACTTCTGCATGAAGAACTTCAGCTTGCTTTTGTGCAACTCAATGTTCTCTGCCACAAGAGTAGCCACCTTTACAGCAATGAGAGGAAGAGTTTGAAAAGATCATGGTCATCATAACCAAGCTGAACATCTCTCAACACAAATAAAAAAATAATAATAATATGAAACTATGTATACATTTAATAATCAATAAATAGAAAATACCTGTTTTAGGAAAGACTCTAGTGCTGTGTAACTACTCTTTTTCAGCTCTCCATTTATATGTCCACAAAGTTTGGACATGACATCAAAGATAGACATGTAATGATCCATGAGACAGTTGCCGAACTGGCTTGAGTGCTTAGCAAACAGTTTGAGACCGGCTGTCAAGAGTAAAAAAAGACAAGGAATGAGTTCAACATTGGCAGCATGGTATGAAAATACATGTTGATATCTAATTCCACTTACCAAAGATGACTGCATATCGTTTCATATCAGTCTATAGAGACATAAGAAAGGAAGAAGTGCATTTATTGGGAGCTCTTAATGGAAAATGTGACTGAGCTGCACATGTACTATACAAAAGGGTAAAATAACAAGTTAACACTCTTCATTAATCCTACCTGTGGACAAATCGCCTTTAGCGCATATTCAAAGATTTCTTTTGACGTAACCGGGTCTGTTTAAAGCAAAACAGTGAGCATATTCGTTTAATTAGGTTAAGGCCAGTGCAGGACAGTAAATTTACACAAACACACACCCACCTTCTTCCACTGATTTGGTGAAGTTCACCATCAGAGCGGTGATTCCTTTCAGGCAGCCAGCAACAACAGCAAGTTTGGGCTCCTTTGTAGTAGATGTCATCTGAAAACCATTGATTTAGCATTTGCCAATTTTATACATGCACATAAGAGCACATATCCATATGCGGAAGGGATGCCTTTACCTGTCCTTTCAGTTCACCCAGGTAGGCCTTGTAGAGTTTTTCAGAGTTGTTGACCATCTCACTGGGGTGCACTTCACCCAGCACTCCAAGAAGTTCATAAATGCAACCCAGCACTGTTGGTAGTCAATTTGATGTTTCAATAATGCATATGTGGTAACGTGTTTGTTTGTATTCTGACATGCAATCATAATCAGTCATATGAAGATTGGTGGCAATGCCAACATAGTTTTGCTACATAACACAATTTAAACAGACACAATAAGCCTAATGTTTTTATGATTTCTTCACTTGCCTGTATCAGGTATCTTATTCTTCTGACATAACTCTCCATAAAATTTGTTGAACATATCCCCAACTTTGAGATCCTGGGTGATGCTGGAGTCTTTCGTGAGATACAGTATCTAGAGAGATTTTTGAAATGTGTTAACACGGTTTGTCTGTGAATATCAAAATATGTCATTAGCACAGACATGTTCACAATTCTCGGACTCCAAGTAAGAATTAAAAAGTGAGAATAAACTAAACGTTACTTTGTATTGTGATGTTCAAAGGAAATTGTTCTCCTTGCAGATGTCAAGTCAGTTGGCTACCAGTCTTTAAATGACTTACAGTAAGTGCAAGTTGGCATGTCTGGGTAGGTATCAGCATACACTAGGTCAACAGTGTGTATATAGAACTCACTTTGATTAGGAGATCTAAAGCAGGGCTTCTGCACTTTGCAGCTTTGTCCTTTGTGTAGACAACCATACAAATGTCCTATCCATGCAGAGAGAGGAAAAAATACTCAGATGTGCCAAAATACAGCAAGTTTGTGGTACCAAAGGTGACATATATAATTAGTCAACCTTAAAAATACACATTAAAATGTGATGCCAAACCAGAAAGAAATTTGCCAACTGCTGAAGGTACCTTTAGGTCGACAGCATAGTTCTTCTCCCATCCACGGACAGTGACTGACATTCTCTGTAGAAATGCCCCTAAGAAATTGAGAATCTCCACTCTTGTATCACGGAGCTGTGGATAAACGTATGATCAATATCTTTGTAATAATGTTATAATTTTATAATTAAATAATACATGTATAATTGTTAGAATTTGCCCTAAACACCTCTCACCGTTTCATTAGAGAGAGACTTTCGGAGAAAGCTAAGCAATCCCTCTTCCTTTGCAAAAAGCAAAGATGTCTGTAAAACTGAAAGTGAAAAGCATTAGAACATATTTCAAGATTAATTGTCATCAGGATAATTAAAAAGGCAACCTCTGGGTTGGCCTTGAACCACTTGAGGTGGCAGTTGAAAAGAGAATGATAAACAAACTGATGACTATCATGGACAATACATATATCACCCTCTACATGAAATGTTCATTGGCATGCAGAGCACCCTCAGCTATAGGATGGTCCTTCCTTGCTGCAAAAGGGAGCCTTATGGAAGTTCACTTGTGCTTTCTGCCATAAGACTGAACAAGCTATCACCTATGTTCAGAGTTACCAATGACTGTACTTGTTGGTAGCCAACTGTACTTGAGCTTGTTGGCGGACTAAATCTTTCATTGCAGATATCTTTCTCATCCCTTGCCTGAACAAATACACACATATTCTTCTATATATGGGAATAAACTTGTGTTTTTTGTTGTTGTTTTTTTTAATGTGTGGTACAGTTGTTTATTTTTGTCTGGCTGCTCTTGCACTTTAATTTCCCCTTTAAAATAGCTAGCTATCTGTCCATCTATCTATTAATAGTGAGTTTATATGCATACATTATTTTGTTGAACAATAGGATAGGAGTTCATGTGCATGCAGCTATTCATCCTTAATTAACCTGGATAACATTACGATTTACAAATCTCTGTCAGTCTGCTCCATGTGCCACTGTAATCTGTATAAGTATCAAATTTAGGCATAAAAGTAATGAATACAAACATTTTGTTTTTGCATTTTGTATAAACACAACGCAATGCTTTTTGCATGAAAAGGTTCTTACCCAGTTCATTGTGATTTTTAGTTATCATGCATTCCTGCCCCAAGTCTCCAATAATGTCATGGCAGACTATAGCAGCATTCCTGTTCTCTATGTCTCCAAGTAATGAATGAAGCTTTAGGAGATAACCCTGAATCCCTCCGACAGTAGAAGTATCGGAAGACATAATTTGTCTCTGTTGTTTACATCAGAAATGATTAAACGTTGACAGCTCATGTAAATAATGTGAGTTTGCTTCAGGGCGGCAAAAGTAACAGAACAACACAAACACATGCGCACACGTTCACTTCCTGCTTGAGCTGCACGCACGTCACTCTGGAGGAACAATAACTTCTATCACCCGCTGGATGTCGCTGTTTGATACCTCGAGCATAGACAGAATATAAACGACCTCGAGTGGTTGTCTGGCAAGCAACAAAATAAATCAGAATGAGGTTTTGCTTTTCCGCCAATCAAAACGAGTTATAATTATCAGATAAATCCAACTTTACAGCTAAAATATTAAGCTAGGGTTAAATTAGGTATAGTGAAAGCACCAGAGGTGGACAACTTCCTTACTTGAGTGAAAGTACAAATACTAGGCCTACTGGTCAAGTATTACTCAGTTAAGTAAAAGTTGTAAAGACCGATTTTTACTTAAATTAAAAGTACAGAAGTAGCCTACTCGTTTTTAAAAGTACTTAAGTATCAAAAGTAATTAAAGTAAATGTCAATGCATTGTTTTATTATTGTTGCATTGTTGTATGTAATACTTACCTTATGCCTCTGAATCTATGCCTGCCAACACTCTCAGAAAATAAAGTACATTAAAGTACCTTTAGGGGTACAATGGCTTGTTACTGGAGCTGTACCCTCAAGGGTACAATATTGTACCTTAATCTTTAAAAGAAACGGTACATAGGCTATATGTACCTTTTAATGCTTTTTGACCCTCAAAAAGGTATATGTACCTTGAGGTCCAATAATAAGCCCTATGGGGCACGTTAGTGTAGATTGTACCTTGGGGGACAGAAATGGACTCCTGTACCCCTATTTCTGACAGTGTTCCTACCCTTATATCAATATAAAATTTATTTCTATAACACAGTTCCAGTAGTGGGATTGAATAAGTGCACTCAATAACGTCCACAATGGTTTCGGACACCCAACTGGCTGTTCCCTCAATTGTGCCCTATTTAAAGTTTTTTGGCTTTTAGAATGAATATAGCCTTCTGTTATCTATACTTTAAAAAAAAGTCTGTGCTCCAAAACACTCGAATTTAGAAGACCAACTACAACACACTAGCCTGTGTTGTAGTTGTACCCACTACTCACTACCCACTACTGTACCCACTACAACACACTAGCCTGGATAACACATTTACCAGAAGTACTCCCAACATAAAAACATCCTTATGAGATAATTATCCACTACGGGAAATGGCTGAAATGGCTGGACACAGTAGAGACGTCACCTCATCATAATCCATCACTGAATTCGGTACATCTAATGCCAAAGATGTGGACCCAAAATTATGAGGAAAAAAGATAGCAAGAAAAAAACATTTTAATCATAAACATATTCAAAAATGAACATTATTTATAAGTTTATTTTCATAAACTTTTTTTATATCATGTTTTGTTTGACTTTTGCAAACTGATAAAAACTGAAGAAAACAGATTTGCTGATCTTTTAATCATTATTCAAGGAATGTTATAATGCCCGTTATAATGCTCTCATTCATTTTATTTCAACCAAGTAAATAGATGGACTTCAAGAGTAGATTTTGCAAGTTAATTTGCAAGTTGTCATCTCACCCATGGTGGATTCTCTGCTTCTTTGACAAGGCTCCTTGTATAAAGATGAAAATGAGGAAAAAAATGGCCTACAGTCAAATGAAGGGTTGATTTTTGCTTCATTGCAGCAGGATACCAAGAGCCTGAACACTAAACGTACAGCAGTAGCCGCCCGCTTCTTCTTGAGGAAATTACAGCAATATTTATATTGATCTCTTGTTAAAAAGTCATGTGCAGTTGCAAGAGATAACAAATATGTTGCAAATTAATGAGATAAACATATCATTTAAAAACTTTGGTAAGACATTTAGTTTTGTTGAAACAATCAGACAGTTAATTCAATAGAAGGTAAATGTATTTTCTCTCTCTCACTCACACACACACACACACACACACACACACACACACACACACACACACACACACACACACACATATTCTGTTTTGAGAAGTGCATGAAATAGGATAATTGGATAAAAGGAAATTCTGACTCATATTTTTATTTTCACTTGAAACTGAACATTAAACAAACACTACTTTTACATTCTGCTGATTTACCTTTGTAATCCAATCATGTATTTAAGTTTTTATTGTCTCAAAAAGCTTGTCTCATCTCATACTGAGCAATTGAGCTAATGTCTACACATAATTTAAAATATTTTGTGACAGGAAGTGTCAACATTCAGTAGTCACCATTCAGCAATGCATCTTGTTCTTTCATAAAGCTCCACAGAAAAGAAGAATGAATGTTTACTGAATCTTGTGTAGTTTTTGTTATTTTTTTCTTAATATTCTTAATATTTATTTGTAAAATGTTGGATCTTATTTGTTAAATGTAAGAAACTTTTGCCAACATATATAGTTATGTATTGTAAATTAGTATTACCTGCATTATTTCAGGTCCTGTGATGTAGCCTATCCCCTCCAACAAATTAATGCAAATTGTGTGTAGATAAGAGTAGCCTAGCCTATCAAAACTGTAAATGTCATGATCCTAAGGGATGCTCCTTTTTACTAAATGTAAAATAAGTCTCAGGTGTCCCCAGAATGTGTCTGTGAAGTTTCAGCTCAAAATACCCCACAGATAATTGTATTATACGATGACCGGGAAGGAACATGTTCAGTTCACTTAGTTTTGTCGTGGCCACGACATGTTAACTTGTGGGGACACGATGTAAAGTGTTGAGGGAACGATATATTTTTCTTGTGGCTATACGACTTCTTTATGTTGAAGGAATGACATTTCTCATGCTATGAATTAAATGCGTAAACAACCTGTGCGACCACAGCAACCTGGTATTATCATAAATGGATAGGCCTATAATATTTATTTTTAATCAAGAATGACAAAATAAGGGCGGAATTAAGAAATTATTATATTATATCCTAATATATCGCGTGCAATGTAGCCTATAGACAAAAGCTGGCTCTCAGCCGGCGTGTACCATGATGAGTATTAAGTTCTCTTTCATATGCGCTCAAACTGTCAAATACACACAAGGTTCACATGACCACAGTCCATTATGTCAGTGAATGTAAACAGCAAGTAAAGAAATCGCATGTGTATATTAGATCTGTGTATTAAAGTGAAAACAGTGTAATATAGACAGTAAATACTGTTATGCTGTTAATACGAATCAAAGGAAAAAAAACAGAAAATCACTCACTGCTTTTGACTGAATAACTTTAGTGGCTTTGATAAGAAAACGTTTCTTAATTGAATGCTTCTGTTAAATGCTCTGGCAAGGAGATAAACATGGTGTACAGCTCACTCAGGGCGGGGTCTATGCTAATAGACTGTCAGCAGTCGTGGGCGGGGCCTGCGAAATGAGACACAAAAGCTACAATCTGCAAAGGCTTGTTCTGAGACACTGCTTATGATTTATGGGGATTAAAAAATAAGTGGGTGGATTTTTAGCTTTATATTGTGGCTGTGTACACACACTGCCGACACACATTTATGTTCAAACACCATGTAAGAGTGAATTTTGCATAATGGGTCCCCTTTAAACAGCTGCATGAGCTACAGTGCAGATATGACTGTATTCATTCATCAAAGATTTATTTCATTACAATAAACCAAAGATTACAAAAAATAAAAACACATAGGGCCCTATTTTAACGATCTGAAACGCAAGTGTCAAAGCGCAAAGCGCAAGTAACTTTGTGGGCGGGTCTTGGCGCTGTTGCTATTATACCGGCGGGATAAATGACTCTTGCGCCAGGCGCAAATCTAAAATGGGTTGGTCTGAAGTAGCTTCATTATTCATAGGTGTGGTTTGGGCGTAACGTGAAATAAACCAATCAGAGCGTCATCTCACATTCCCTTTAAGAGCAGGCGCGCTTTTTCCTTGGCGTATTTGCTATTATAACGGCGGATTTGCCAGACGCGCGCCAGGAGCGGTTCACAGCCGAGGAGACCAACGTTCTCGTCACGGCCGTAAAAGAGAGAGAAGTGACATTGGGGATGGAGAAACACACCCAAATTAGCTTCGGTTAAACAGGTATATAATAATGTGGGTAAATGTGTAAGCTAGATCTATCTATCTATCTATCTATCTATCTATCTATCTATCTATCTATCGTTTGTAATAATATGATTCGCAAAAATGAAAACTGCTGCTTCTGTGTAGATTGGAGAATCAAAGTGTATGCGCGTTGTGCACGCTATACATTATGGTCAAGCATGCGCCCTTAAAATAGCATAATGAACAACGCGCAACGCGCCACTGACTTTAGACTAGGTTTTTTCTGGCCAGTGGCGCAATTGTTTTATGGAACAGTAAAATAGCACCAGGGATTGTTTGCGCCGGAACACGCCTCCTTTTTTGCGCTGAACCGCCCAGGGAGCGCAAGTTCATTCCCTAGTTTAGCAACGTGCTTCTGTGGAGGGAAAAGCGCGCTTTGCGCGGGTGCAAAATAGGAATGAAACATGCGTCGGTGTACAAAGTCATTTGCGCTGGGTGCAAGATAGGGCCCTTAATATTAATACCCTCATGCCATAATTTAGGACTCAAAAACACAAATGTGTATGAAGAATTATATGTAAGCAAAGAGTCTTGATCAACTATAAAGGCACTTACTAAGCTGTGTTATTTTTGCAATACTTTCCTGTTTACCCAATTCACTGTTATTCCTTCATCTCTGTTGCAAATACACTAGTCTTCTGGAGTTCAAGAGGAAAATTAAAGAATTTATGTACAATATTGCTGTGTAGGTGGCCATCTTATAGGAATCAATCTTACTACACATGCCTCCCTGTACAAAGACGAAAATTAAAAGGATGTTGACTCTTGTCAAATTTTTGGTTTCCTTCATTGTGAAAAGATGAAAGTAGATAAACGCTAGATAGGACTAGCAGCATCTGCTGCCACCATTATATTAGGAAGCAAAGCATATTTTCAGAGATTGTTTAAAGGATTGTTTGTGTTGTCAAAAGGCTAAAATTTGTATTTCGGTGTAGGAGCGAGTCATACGGTGTCCATTCAGTTTAATCTCATTTAATCCCAATGTAT
The DNA here is from genome assembly GCF_963993115.1 of Abramis brama. Classification (NCBI taxonomy): domain Eukaryota; kingdom Metazoa; phylum Chordata; class Actinopteri; order Cypriniformes; family Leuciscidae; genus Abramis; species Abramis brama. Next base: position 33,019,339 of record NC_139965.1, read on the forward strand.
TTAAAAGCTTTGGCAAAGGATAATGCAGGTTACCCTCACCCTCCCAATCAAACACCCCACACTCCTCTTACAGTATGAACTAAGAAATGATTACAGGGGGAAACAGAAAGACAGAGTGCTGCACAAAGACAGAGACAGATCCTCCACTTTGTACAATGCAGATGTGCAACCACAATACTTGAGGACAGTTGCACATATGCATGTTTAACTCTCTAAATGGGAGGGTGTTTCCACAAGGAGTCTTGTTGGGTTTAGCAAAGAAAATCTCTATAAAATGTGTCCCCAAAGTGTAGCCAAGTTAGAAATACACACTCACACACAGTGTGGGCAGGAACATTTCCTAACAACTGAAACCTGCAGTTCATTAGAACTGATAAATGTACCTCTTTATGCAACATGGACGTTTGTGCATTTGCACAGTGTCTTCTTTGAGAAACTATTTAAAAATATTTAGAAACCATATTAATGAATCATTGCTGTTATATTGCTAAGCTACAATATGATTCTCTTCACAGGTACAAGCAAAGCTATCTGAACAGACTTGAATGTATGTGTAAACAAAGCAACAGCACAGTTTTGCCTGATGTTTTTTTTTTTTTTTTTTGCCTAAATAATGCCACAGCAGCTCATCTTTCTTTAACAGTTAAATGAGGAAACAGAGGAAGGTCTTAAGCAGCAACATTTGCTGTTCCAAGTGTACGTGCATTCACATGTACGCATTATTCACACATCACACTGCTCAGTTTAAAATGGTATTTTATGTCTACAGTCATTATTTTGGTATGAACACTGTACGTTATGTTTGCTTTCTGAATACAATGATGTTTTCTACTGTTCTGCACCATCATAATTGAATCTATTCATTCCAATAAACCATTATTGCCTTTACAATATTAAATAAAACAGACGTGCTGATGCTGGGAAATGAGAGGTGCATTGAAAGATATAAGACCAGGGAACGCTTAATGATTGATTTTAAGTAGTCAACAATCCTAGATGACCGTAAAATGGAATGCAATCCACATCAACAGCTGAAAAACGGGTTCACTGTCCGGTTCAAAATTCCATCAGTCATGCACATCTGGGAAATAGAGGAGGGTAATCAATCCATGATGGAAAAGTTTGTCTGTCCAGCTCATGGATTTTTATATATCATGAGTCTGTTTGTCAATTTTTGACTTCAAGTGCTCTTTGTAAGCCAAAATGTCTCCATTCCATTTGGTGATGGTCTGCATCTCACAAACCCAAATTTCCTGAGCCACCTAGAATGAGATAGAAAACTCATCCATCACACAATCCAGATCACAGTCAAATATAAAAACAACATCCTAATTAGGCACACTAATAATCTAAGATATGATCCATTTACTGGCTTTGTAAAATAAGACATACCTGCTGAATAAGTCTGAAGTCGTGGCTAACCAGCATCATTCCTCCCTCAAACTCACTGATGGCCTCAGCCAGAGCATCAATTGTCTCAATGTCCAAATGATTAGTTGGCTCATCAAGAAACAGCATGTGGGGATTCTGCCATGCCAGCCAGGAAAAACACACCCGACACTTCTGGCCATCTGACAAGTTCCTGATGGGGCTGACCTGTATAGAAGGGATATGACAATTAAGTACAGTGTGCTGTATTGTTTGGCCTTCAAAATAATATAGTACTCATGTTAACACCCCTGCACATTAAACACAACCACACACATACCTGCTGCTTCCCTGTCAGGCCGTAACGTCCAATGATCTTCCTCATCTCCTCTTTCTCTTTGATTTCTGGGAAGCACTTCATCATGTACTCCAGAGGAGACAGGTCAAGCTCTAGCTGCTCAGTCAGATGCTGCAGGACAAAGACAATGCAAGAGCACTTACTGTACAAACAATTTCCAATACTTAAATGTATGCGCTTATTACTTCAAATTATGAAGAAACATAAATCATTTAACTATATTTAGCTTTCAGGGGGTGCATTACAGAAAGATCCTAACTTTAGAATCCTATCTTATCTGTCTGGTAACCATGGCAATTTCAGTTAGGACCTCATTTAGGACAAAAGCTATTACAAAATGACATTTCTTAAGTCCATAATCTTATCTTAACTACAGATAGGAAAAGAATGTTACAGAAGCATCCTAACGCCACAAAAAATCCTAAAAAACTGTCTTAACTTTAGGACAACCCCAATGGTGTCCTAACTTCATAATTATTTGAAAGCCAATTATTTGAAGGCCTGTCTGAGAATGGCGTCACATTTATTAATGATACAAGATGAAGAACAGCGATGTTTGATGGTGGAAAGACTTTGTGAACACCCAAATGATGTGCTGCATTTTGACGACAAAACTCTGACAAATAATTACAGACTCCTATGAAATAAAAAGATTAGGCTTTGCCTTTTCTACCAAGCTTATCAAAACTTCACTTAATGAAAAGCACCACTTATTTTTTTTCTCCATTCTCCAGTTTTTCCGTTTTACTTCACAGCAGCTGTTTGCGTGTCATTGGTTGCTTGTAAGATGCTTGATTTTGTAAGATAGGATAAGAATCAACTTAAAATTTACTTCTGTAATACAAATTTGTGAAAAATCCTAAATTAACTTGTCAGATCTTAACTTAAGACTAGAAAGTTTCTGTAATACGCCCCCAGAACTGTAACAAAGACATTTAATATGCATCTCTATCTATGCACAGTACATAGATATCGAAGACGTATAAATGTTATGAAACTGCCAAGAACAACACAAGTAGTAAGTCAACTAATCATACTCAGTATTTCTATGAAGACGATACCTGGTGATACCTGCCAATCTTGACATGTGAATGCTTTCTTATCATTCCGTCTGTGGGGAGAAGCTGCGAGAGATAAAAATACAAACCAATTAATGCTAATGACTTTTTAGAAGACGTTTAACTGTCAAATCAATCTCTTTTTCATAACTGACCTCTCCCATTAGTAGCTTGAGAAGTGTGGACTTCCCTGCCCCATTGGGACCCACAAGTGCAACTCGTGTGTCCAGGTCAATGCCAAACTCCAAGTTCTTATAAATAAAATGCTGTAAAAATAAAATAAAATTCAACGAAAACCATTTTTATGATATATTTGCGTGTGCCACTGTTTTTCAGTCCAAATGCCCATTTTCACCAAGAATAACTATAACAATAACTATAGTAGTGTCCACACCAACGCACAATTACATTCTGTTTATTATAAGTATGCTCTGCAGTTATGTTGTCTACTGCTTGAGCTCTTTAAAGTGGAGTGGATTCTGATTGGTAGTCAATGTTTTTATTGTTCATCAACTGGAAAAAACTTGTTCTGAAAATGATTCCAGTAATATTGTTCCTTTGTGGCTTTATTGTTATGGCTTTTAGCTTACTAAAACTTTAGAACATAATACGGCATATGACAGCTTACAGTATGAGTGCTGAAACTAAAATATCCCAAACAGACAATACTGTGTAAATGATCAAGCAACAGGCTGTTGACTCACTGTGTCATTGGAGTATCTGAAGCTGACATTCTGCACCATGATGACAGGAGGCGGGATCTTCCCACAAGGGGGAAAATAAAACGACAAGGTCTGAAGGATAAAGGTGTGGTTAAAACTCTGATAAACACCTGACAATTTCATCTTTAAAAGCAAACTCAGTGCCTTCTAAAGCCCAAAGCTTAAGCTGTGTTTATAGTCACCACAGCAAATGTCGGCTTAGTAAACTGTTAAAAGAAATTTCAGAATCCATTTTTAATCAATTGCTTTTACCAAACCTGTACCGAAGTGACAAAAAAATAAATCATGTCCGTGTTTTTTCTCTAAATGCTTCTCACTTTTCACTTTTTTTGTCTTAGCCATTGCATTGGTCAGTTGAACAAAGTGACCATTTCTAAACTGATGCTTTATGCTGATCACAGGTGTTGGGCAAGAGAAAATGGCATGCAAGAACTCTAAATGCTACAGTGTGTTAGTGTTGATGTGTATTTGTCTGTGTGACAAACCTTATCATTCACGACACGAGCTGTTAGGCCAGAGGCCACCATTTTCTGCAGTGTTTTTTCTTTGCTTTGAGCCTGGCGAGCTAGCTTTGCAGAGCCGTGACCAAAACGGGCGATATAGTTCTACAAGAGATGAAGGGAATAAGTTTGACATTATTTTTGCAATGGCATACCTCTGGTGAATATTTTCTGTGGCAACAGTGCAATAAAAGAATGATGAAATAAGAGAAAGTGTAATTCAAACAGAGCAATAAGGCCACAAGGCTGCACGTTTCACCTTCATGTGAGCTATCTGGTCCTGCTCCCAGTTGTACCGCTTCATCTGGTTTTCTTCCAGTTCCTCCCTGGTCTTCACATACTGGTCATAGTTACCCTAAAATTGCATAGATAACAGACTTTACCGCTCTCATACTGTACCTTTGTTACTGTTAATATATGTGATAAGTGTGCCAATAAACCAGACAGTTCATAATTAGCAACAGTAATAAAAGCATCAGATTTCAGGCCTTTTAAGGCTTGACAAGTACATAAGCCAGCAAGTCATTTTGCGTTTAAAAGACGTATAATAGCCGTCCAAACACAGCCCTGATGTTATTTTATAACCAAATTCAAGGTTATTTTGTCTAGAAGTGGGTTACTCATAGTCGGACTATAGTTAACCGAAACGGTGAAATGACAGCTATTGCTTGCTGGGTAGCAATACAGATTTTGGAAAACAAAGCTTTTACATCCAACCTCCTAAACACTGATGGAGCTTCATTCAATAATATCTGAATGGACTGCATATTTTCAAAAAAGGTGTGACATTACATTACATTAAAAAATGTTTATTCTGTCATCATTTTCATTAATGCCCTCATGCTGTTCCAAACCTGTATGAGTTTCATTCTTCTGTAGAACTTAGAAGATATTTCTATTTTCATTGTACTGACAAAAACATTAAGACATTTCTCAAAATACCTTCTTTTATGTTTCACAGAAAAAAAAGGAAGTCATACAGTTTAGAGTGAGGATGAGTAACTCATGAGTTTTGAATTTTTGGATGATCCATCTCTTTAAATGCATTCAATAGATTCTCATATATTAAACTGTAGACAAAAAAAAAATCGCGACCAAAACAGCACTCACAGTGTAGTACTTGAGCTTCCTCTGGTGGAGATGAATGATGTTCGTGCACACGCCATTGAGAAAGTCTTGAGAGTGTGAGATGAGTACAAGGATGCGCTTAAAACTGAAAAAATAAAGCTGTTAGACATCATAAGAAAAACATATTCTTTTTGAAAGAACTTTGTTTCAAAAATATCCCCTGGTGTGCCTTAAGCTACAATTCTTAGGCATTTGTCTTAGATGAAACTTTTTGACATTTAATTTTTTTCTTTTAATCAGTTTCTGTGCAAATTACCATCTCGTTATTGGCACACTAGAAAATCCAATGAACAGTGCTCACGACTTAAGTTCTTCTTCCAGCCATACACAGGCATCCAGATCCAGGTGGTTAGTAGGTTCATCTAACAACAGCATGAAGGGCTTTATGAACAGGGCTCTGAAAGAGGGAAATTAGAAAAAGGGAGATTAAAGAATGCAGGAAATGTATTAATATTAGTGTATGTATTAAATTGGTAAACTATAATTTGACCAGAGATTTTGGTCCACTCATTAAGTGAAGATGACAAATCAAATCCACGAAATTAGCTTCATTACAGTGAAAATATAATACTACGTATAAAATTAATTAGGAACATGTTAATGTTTGAATATGTTTTTATAAAGTTAGAAACCAACTGCATTTTGCAGTTATATAAAGAAAATTTCATTCTGACATTGAAGAAACATTTAAATGCCATTTTCATACCTGGCAAGGGACACACGCATCCTCCAGCCTCCACTGAAATCTTTCAGTTTTTTTCGCTGCATAGCAGGGGTAAAACCCAGTCCAAAGAGGATTCGTGATGCTCGAACTTCAGCTTTGTCTGCATCCAACTCCTCCAAACGCTCATAGATCTCCATCAGCTTCTCACACTCTGCTGTAGTGAATAGAAGAGCAGAGAAAATGGGTATACCTTTTTGTGTGTATAACCACAGGAATAGCATTTATATATATATATATATATATATATATATATATATATATATATATATATATATATATACAGTGAGGAAAATAAGTATTTGAACACCCTGCTATTTTGCAAGTTCTCCCACTTAGAAATCATGGAGGGGTCTGAAATTGTCATCGTAGGTGCATGTCCACTGTGAGAGACATAATCTAAAAAAAAAAAATCCAGAAATCACAATGTATGATTTTTTAACTATTTATTTGTATGATACAGCTGCAAATAAGTATTTGAACACCTGAGAAAATCAATGTTAATATTTGGTACAGTAGCCTTTGTTTGCAATTACAGAGGTCAAACGTTTCCTGTAGTTTTTCACCAGGTTTGCACACACTGCAGGAGGGATTTTGGCCCACTCCTCCACACAGATCTTCTCTAGATCAGTCAGGTTTCTGGGCTGTCGCTGAGAAACACGGAGTTTGAGCTCTCTCCAAAGATTCTCTATTGGGTTTAGGTCTGGAGACTGGCTAGGCCACGCCAGAACCTTGATATGCTTCTTACAGAGCCACTCCTTGGTTATCCTGGCTGTGTGCTTCGGGTCATTGTCATGTTGGAAGACCCAGCCTCGACCCATCTTCAATGCTCTAACTGAGGGAAGGAGGTTGTTCCCCAAAATCTCACAATACATGGCCCCGGTCATCCTCTCCTTAATACAGTGCAGTCGCCCTGTCCCATGTGCAGAAAAACACCCCCAAAGCATGATGCTACCACCCCCATGCTTCACAGTAGGGATGGTGTTCTTGGGATGGTACTCATCATTCTTCTTCCTCCAAACACGTTTAGTGGAATTATGACCAAAAAGTTCTATTTTGGTCTCATCTGACCACATGACTTTCTCCCATGACTCCTCTGGATCATCCAAATGGTCATTGGCAAACTTAAGACGGGCCTTGACATGTGCTTCAGACTTGTTTCAGACCCCTCCATGATTTCCAAGTGGGAGAACTTGCAAAATAGCAGGGTGTTCAAATACTTATTTTCCTCACTGTATATATATATATATATATATACACATATATATATATATATATATATATATATACACACTATATATATATACACTATATATATATATATACACTATATATATATACACTATATACACTATATACACTATATATATATATATATATATATATATATATATATATATATATATATATATACACTATATATATATATATATATATATATATATATATATATATATATATATATATATATATATATATATACATACTATACACTATATATATATATATATATGCTATTCCTGTGGGTATACACACAAAAAGGTATACTCGTAACAGGACAATTGCATATCTTCCACTATATATATTTTTTTGTGTGTGTAGAACACTTCTTTATCGTAATCAAACACACTTGAAACTTGTTTATTAAGAAAATGGTTTATAAAGAAAAACACCACACTTAAAGTTAAGCATTTATTAAAATGCACACTGATAAAAATAGAGAAGAAACATGTATTAGAAAGAGCTTTGCTGGAGAAAGAAAAATGCAAGCATTACCGTCGGATGTGTTGCGGACAAGGCGCAGAATGCAACAAAGAAGAAAAGTCAGAAGAAAGAGGACAAAGAGGCGAAAGGCTTTATATAGACAGGTCTGAAAGGAATTCACAGAACTCATGACACCTCAAGACTTCGGATTGGATAACTTGTCTGTAAGAGACTGATAATTCATGAGGGGATTTCCAAAGATGAAGTCCTCAAGAATTCAGATGGTCTATAAAAGGCTGAAAGGAGAAGATGAAGGCAGACGCTGTTCTTAGGAATGGCCTCTCCTTCTAAAGGATGCTAGATGCCATGCCATCGATGCCTGACAGACAACGCTTGTAAACGATTTACTTTGATGTCGTTTTGTCTTGGGTTTTTTTTATTAGTACTTTATATGTAAACTAATTAACCTGTAAATAATACAATTATATTTATTTAATTGAAACCAAGAAGCTCGTCTGCCAAAAGTCTTTGATTTCTAAAAAAAAAAGTGAGCTGAACAGACCACAAAGAAGTCATCTGACCGATGGAATTTAAGTATGACAATTCAGATGCTTATGATTTGGGAAAGATTTGACTTACTGTAATGCAGTCCACTGGAGGTAAGTGAAGATGAAAACCCAAGTACAGTTTATTTACAAAAACGTGATCAAACAAAACAAAAGCACGGCGTGGCATGAAACTCAAAGCAAGAAACATGAGGACAAGGACTATACAAGGGCTAATGACAAGACAAGGGACACCTGTGAACAATGAAACAATGAACCAATGACATGACAACACAGAACACATGGCTGGATCACATGACTAGAACAGGGGATCACATGATCACATGATAGAAACAAAACCAAATCGTGATTATATCTCTCCCTCTAGGGGCGGCTCCCGACGCCCAACATGAAACAAAACATGATAAAGTCCAGGAGGGCAGTCTTGGGGGAGGGATGGCGGGCCAGTCCCGTGCAGGGGAACAGGGCTAGAACCGTGGCATGGCGCGCCTGGGTCGTGGAGCGCAGAAAGCCAGGGCGGAGCCGGCAGTACAGGGGGCCAGGTCGGCATGGCCCCATGGCCTTAATCAGGTACCTACTGCCCGCCCCCCAAAATTTTCTTGGGATGAGACTCTGGTGTGGAGGCAGCCATCTTGGGACGAGACCCTGGAACGACAGCGGCCATCTTGGAAGAGGGCTCATGGGCTGGAGCCGATGTGTGTGCTGCCCACACACTCAAAATAGCAGTGGCAACTATGATGAATGCTGTTTCTTCCGGAGCTGACTCAGGCGCGGCGGCCCTCTTGTCCAAAGACACAGACACGGCTGGCATGGCGTGAAGAGGCTCAGGCTCGGCAGGTACTGTGGGGTTGCGGGGCTCCTCATCCACAAAACCAACAGTAAAGGTTGAGCCACTCAAAAAAAGAGCATAGTCCATGTATTGGGCCAGGGAAAAGTGAATTTTCCCCCCAGGCAAACAAGACCGGATAGGTTCTTTGAGACCCACTCTAAAAATGTCCTTGAGCGCAACGTCATTAAAATCAACCAAGCAACATAGTCCTCCAGGGGACGATTCCCCTAGCGTAAACATTGGAGGGCAACTGCTGGGTTCATTGTTGTCTGGTCAAGTATTCTTTAATGTAGTCCACTGGAGGCAAGTGTAGATGAGAACCCGAGTGTAGTTTATTTACAAAAACGTGATCAAACAAAAGCGTGGCGTGAAACGTGAACTGTACCAACAACAGTTACAGTGAAACAATACTTAACCAGGAACAAGGCAAACATGAGGGTTTAAATACAGAAGGACTAATGACAAGACAAGGGACATCTGTGAACAATAAAACAATGAACCAATGACAACACAGAACAAATGGCTGGATCACATGACTAGAACAGGGGATCACGTGACAGACATGAAACAAAACCAAACCATGACACTTACTTTACCTAACCTGAGAATAATCAAAATAAGGTTAAATGTGTCTAGAAATACGCACCATAAAACAAATTATATATATATAATTTGTTTTATGGTGCGTATTTCTAGACACATTTAACCTTATTTTGATTATGATAAGAGTTGAATGGCCAGGTGTATTTACTTATAATGTATTAGCGTATATCACGCATATAATGTATAGCAAAAACCTGATGCATGTGGGTGTATGATGCAATGTGGATGAATTAATGAAACGTGCATAACTCACAGTCCTCATGAGCCAGTCGCTCAGCCTCCTTTTCTAGCTTTATCCTCTCTTCATCAACCTCCATAACACACTGCAGTGCTGTCTTCTCACTAGGGGCCATCTCACGCGTCAAGTGGTAGATGTCTATGTGTTCTGGGATGGGAACTTCTCGGTGGCCAATAGCAGACAGGAGCATGGACTTGCCTACAAAGAGCGTTCAAGAATAATCCCATTCATAGATGCCCCTAGCCTTTATTATATATGCTTACGAGAATGTCTTGTTAATTAATAGGTTACTGTAAATTATCATGGTAGCTATGGTACAAACAAAGTCATACAAAATTTTACACACAGGTCTGTCCATGTACAATGTAGGGATAAACCGATCCTGAATTTTCATTGCAGATTCCAATATTTTTATAAGCAAACTGGCCAATTTTTTTTTCTTTAAGTTCTTCAAATTTATTTGTTGTTTATTTGCTCTATAACAGGCCAAACTGGCCTTAAACAAAAAATCTATGTAGTCATTTGAAATTAGAGGGAACCACTGAATTTAATCATTACCCAAACAAAGATGCTACACACATGTAGCATTCGCAGTTGTTTTTTATTTAAATTATATTGCATAATTTCAAGATTTAAAACAAAACAGAATGGTCTGACTTTAGATTTGTGAAACTATGCTACACAGAACACCTGCACAAGACAAAAACAGCAGACGGACTGAAAGAAAATGCAAATTCACTCTCTGCCAGTAGATGATGCTTATGGAACAGCAGCAGTTTCTTTGGGTACCGCTGTACAACAAGCAGCACTGGCTTATAGGCATTATATGCAGGTAAGAGGAAAAGATAATGCCATCAAAACTTTTCTGAAGACAGTCAGTTCCCTTTAGAGATATATTCATATAAACCCCCATACCCGATTCAATATTTATATAGTTTTTTTCTATATTTCAAGCATTTTTGTGCCTGGTACAGTGTTTGCTCTGCTGGCGCACGTGTTCTCTTTTTTTGAATCCGTCTTCAGTGTGTTCCATCTCTAGCCTGTGTTAACGTCCTATTTACAGATTTTGTGATATTTCCACACTAATCACATTTTAGGAAATTACTGCAATGCAGTCTGTGTGGAAATAGAGATCTTTTCAATAGAAAGTCCGTAAGAGAGCTAAAATAAAACGAAAACCTGTGTGTTCGGATCAAAAACCGTCCGGTTCCGATTTCTGGCCGATCAACCAGTGCATCTCTAGTACAAATCTTGAGAAGCAATGGAAGTATCAGCCCCAATGTAACTTAACTTTCATACCTGTGCCATTGAGGCCAATGAGACCATAGCGCCGGCCGGAGTTGAGCTCCAGGCTTGTGTCGCTCAGTAACTCTTGGCCATGAAAGGTGAGCGACAGACTGCTGATGTGAACATCAGTGCTGTTGGGGTGGGAGGCCAAGACGCCGGTCACTGCCCGTGCCTCCATCTTACGCATCTCAAACTCATCCAGCTCCTTAGCCAGAGTGGCAACATCTACAGAAAAAATTATTGTACTTAAATCATGCACAGCTGGTATTCAGTAAAATGTCAAGTAAATTATGTTATAACAATAGCTATGTTTGTGTGTAAATTGAGTCTGACTCTGCCAAGGGCCTTATATGAGCGTGAACTGTCAAAAATGTTGGAAGTGCACAGTGTGGGTGAATAATCCCTTGTCTAAATGTCTCTTTCTCTCTTCTAACTTCAGCCAGCATTTTAATAAACACACCTCCATTTGCCTCCCCATTAGTTACTGCACAATTCTCTTGGCCATCCGGAAGCTCTCCTTCTCCGTTCACCTCATCATGCTTTTTCGAACGCTGTCGAGCTTTGGCAGCCTCCTTCTTCTTAGCAGCCTTCTTCTTAGCAAGATCTGATGGCATGGCTGCGGAGTAAGTACAATAACCTGTGAGTTTTAAAATTTCAAATTATTCTAACTTTAGAATATTTTCATACTCACATGAGCTCTTATATAAATTACCGTCCTTCTACACACATAAATACATATCAATAGGTTGACCTCACCTGATTGAAAGTAAATCAACAGCAATGACCCTGGCAGTGGTTTGTGAATTCATATAAAGCAGGTTATAAGGCTTTTCACTACTCTGTGTATTGCATTAATCAGACAAGTGCTGTTCATTTAAAAAGAAAAACGAACGTGGCTGCTGTTTTTGGGTTCAGTTCATCATACAGTTTCCAATGGCTTGGGTAATCTTCTTTAGTTAATGAACAGCTCAGCCAGTGAGAGGCTGATCTGATCTTAAACTGTGGCAGTTTATGAAAATGAATCATGTTCATGTGAGCGAGCGAGGTGAGTGGAAGCTTAACTTTACATGTCACAACCGCTATTCATCCAAGACATGATTGGCTAACTACTATAAAAATAAATGTAAAAACGTGTAACGTTACGAACAACGCTTTTTTACAAAACATGAAGAAATGTATGCATTATACAGTGACTTAAAATCCCCACAAAACCCTATTCATTCACACACACACACACACACACACACATATATATATATAATAACGTTACACTCGCTCGTTTTCTCTCTACTCGGTCTTCTCCGAACTCACCGCATTAACCCTATAACTGCCGGTGCAAAATAAAACAGCAATTTCACAACTATAATTAAAGAGTCTGTGCGCTATTAAAAGCGTATTAAGAGGTGGATTCATTCAAGGTATGACACCACTGAAGGCCTTGGTGTGAAATGCACCGCCCACCATATATACATATCGTGACAGAACACCGGCATAGGGCCTTGTTAGCCAACTAAGTTAGCGCTTTAGTGACATCTGTATTTGAGAGTTGAGGAGTTCACAATATAAAAAATATACACGTACAGTTGTGTATGGCTTAATTTGTATCAAAAGTTAGGCATCGGTGACATACTGAAATGAGAGCAATTCGCGTTCAAGACCCGAATACAGCTCAGCTCAAATACAAACAGTACAAGCTAGATATTACCTCATTTACAGTATATTTATGTCTCATACACGTAATGATAGATTCAAGAAAATACTGGCAAGCTGAAACAAAGTAAAATGGGTGTTTAATAGACGTACCTTCCCGAGAGGAGCTAAGCGCAGTTCCCTGAGACGCGCACTGGCAGCCGCGGCTCGCGCACTCACTCAGAGGCGCGCGCTGACCGTATTTGGTGAAGAAGAGCAGAATCAGATCACCGCCTGCTGGAGAGCCGAGCCGAGCCGAGCCGAGCCGAACCACGCTTCACCACGCTGACGAATATGCTGTAACTGCGTAGTAATATAACGTGTACACTGAATTGTATTGAAAACAAAAATCAATATTTTAATCTTAATTCACAAATATGCAATATCACTTTATATATAATTTATATGCAATATCACTTTTTATATATCTGGGACCCAGGAATAGACTTTTATCCATTGTAGTGGACATTATATTTGAGTGAATTTCTCTGACACCATACATGTCACAGTTTTAAGCCTGTATGTCTTGTAAAGAGCACATTCAGGGCTTTTCAGAGATACTGGTCTTTAAAAAGAAAGATATTGGTCTTTAAAAAGGACTGACATTAATGATAAATGTAGCACTCTTATGGAAATATGATAATTAGTAATTATCGTTTAAATCTGACACATTTTCTAATTGTTTGTCATAGCCTAAATCAACATCCCAGGAAATGTTATGGGGTTTCTAATCAAAATATGACTTTCTGTTACAAAACAGGGCATTGATTTCATACATGTCCACTGTAGAAGACACCAGGACTTAATGTTTATCAGGCATTTTGGGAGACACAACAAGTGTATAGGGAAAGAAAGTATATAGCTATCAATATACCTACATATGAGATATTATTATGAAAATGTTGCCAATTATTACTCCCATTATGTCACTTCTTTTTCATGACATGTTGCCCCAAGAACACATTAATATGCAAATTAGATACAGTGTAAGGATACATTATAAATAAAATATATTTTTTCAACCCCTGTTAGAAACTTGGAGCATAAGAAACAAAAGGGGGGAAACAATGTAATGTTTTTTCTTTTCTTTTTTCTTCTTCTTGGTCTTAGGAGGATATCAGTTTTGTTCAAACTGAACAATACGCAGTATACAAGTAAAATAAATAGTGATAGTTCTTCTCCCCCTCTTGATCTACCCATTTGCCTCATCTTTTGGTTTCCTGTCGGTCGGTTTCGGTGTTGGTATTCCATTCATCCATTCAACAGTGCTTTGCTCAGGGTAAGGTAAGGAAAGGTAACTGTTGATCTGGGAGAAATTTAAGGCTTTAACCCTGCCACTCCCGCACACCGGTGCGTAACCTCATAGGCCTACTATGAGAAAGGCTTTTACGGCCTCGTTTGCACAACAGTGCATTATTTGTTACAAAAGTTTTTTTTACAGTATGTTCCATTCTACTGTCTGGAGCCTATATTAAAACTTATACTACAGGGCCGTTGAATGCTTGAATCTGATTGGTTGACGAACGTTCTAAGGTGTGCATTATTTTCAGGGAAACGCACAGCTAAAGTAGTTCCAGGCAGGTCTTGACCGCATTACAGTTCCATATCACTTCGCGTAGTCAACTGTAATAACGGAAAATAGGATACAATTCATAACAAGAAAAAACATTTAGCCCCATGCGCTTGATCTGCAATTTTCAATGTCTAGCTTCACAATCAATGGAAACATGCAGTTTAATTTTAATAAATAAAGTATATAGTCCTATATAATCAATAGAAAATTAAACTGAATATAGGCTAAATAAATGGATAGTCCTGCAGCACGGATTTTTATTGCAGATAATTTAACAAATAAATAATTATTGATTGGCCTACTTGTTAAAAGGGCTTTGTGTTTCATTTATTTGGCTAGTCTACTGTCATCTGTCAATAATAGAAACAAAAGAATGAACGAATTAATTAAAACGAATTGAATTAATAAATAAATAATAATATTGACGCACATGCTTTTCTGTCTCATTATTGCACATCTCTCTCTAATAACTGCATTAACAACTGCATAAAGCCGGGGACACACTTTAAGGCCGGTTATGAATGTTATTTGATTCTTATGACTGATCATGTCCAAACGCGTGTTCAGCGCATTCAGTCTGTGTTCAAAGTCGGTGTTTAAAATATGCTGCGATGAAAACAGTCAGAGCATGTGTCAGCTAGTCGTCCCCAGCATTAGTCTGCTATCAGTGGCTCAAACCTCCGTTACTAACTCTAAAATGACGTTTTGGAATTAGCAACGGAGGCATGGGATTAGATGCGTAAGAAATTAGGCCTACATACAAGAGCGTTTTAATGACAAAAACTTTACAAACGTCTTGAAATACATAATCTGAACAATGTTTCGAGGTGTGGTAACTGTAGTATAAGCGGAATAATTGACTTCAGGCCGTTGAATTATTAGAAAAATAATGCACACCCGAGGTGAACGGCCACTCCGCTTCGCGTCGTGACCGCATTACCACCTCGGGTGTGCATTATTTTTCTAATAATTCAACGGCCTGTCGTCAATTATTCCTTACATGTAACTTAATAAATAACTTTGCCTGCTTTAAAGGCTTTGAGAGATTTCCTTTTATCACTGATGATGTTTAAAGCTAAAGTGATTAACTTTCGTTAGGCTATCTAAACGTTCAGGTTAAATCCTACGTTTTCCAAGAAACACCTTTACCTTTAAAGAATAAGAGGTTAAAGAATAACAACAACTTTAATGGAGTCAGATAAATATTTGAATTATACGTCATCCTTCAACTGCCTTTTTTCCGATTATTGGTTCAAAATAGCAGCGTAAGCTTCCAGCCTTACAACAAGTAAAATAAATAGTGATAAATGTTTTGTGTTTTGTTTTTAATTAAAAAGAGTTTCAAGTGGAAAGTTTCAAGTTTCAGGGAAGAACAATACATTTAAAGAGATAGTTCAAATAAATAGTCTGTCATCATTAACTCACTGGACCCAGTGACCCTCTTTGGTGCCCCTGCTGACACCTAGAGTAGCCTAAAGCTCAACTTCCATTGGAATTAATTGAAAACACTCGCTCTGCCCCGTGCCAGTGGACGTGCTAGTGTATGGGCGTTGAAATGAAACGCGCGTGCTCACGCAGTAGCTAGATCGCGCGTCCATAAAAAATAAATAAAATAAAATAAAATAAATAATAATAGTAATAATAATATTATAATATATATATATACAGTGAGGAAAAGTAGGTAATTATGAGGAATTCATGTTTAGTTATGCTGATGTTGCAGTGAGGAAAATAAGTATTTGAACACCCTGCTATTTTGCAAGTTCTCCCACTTGGAAATCATGGAGGGGTCTGAAATTGTCATCGTAGGTGCATGTCCACTGTGAGAGACATAATCTAAAAAAAAAAAAATCCAGAAATCACAATGTATGATTTTTTAACTATTTATTTGTATGATACAGCTGAAAATAAGTATTTGAACACCTGTCTATCAGCTAGAATTCTGACCCTCAAAGACCTGTTAGTCTGCCTTTAAAATGTCCACCTCCACTCCATTTATTATCCTAAATTAGATGCACCTGTTTGAGGTCGTTAGCTGCATAAAGACACCTGTCCACCCCATACAATCAGTAAGAATCCAACTACTAACATGGCCAAGACCAAAGAGCTGTCCAAAGACACTAGAGACAAAATTGTACACCTCCACAAGGCTGGAAAGGGCTACGGGGAAATTGCCATGCAGCTTGGTGAAAAAAGGTCCACTGTTGGAGCAATCATTAGAAAATGGAAGAAGCTAAACATGACTGTCAATCTCCCTCGGACTGGGGCTCCATGCAAGATCTCACCTCGTGGGGTCTCAATGATCCTAAGAAAGGTGAGAAATCAGCCCAGAACTACACGGGAGGAGCTGGTCAATGACCTGAAAAGAGCTGGGACCACCGTTTCCAAGGTTACTGTTGGTAATACACTAATGGCGCTTTTCCATTACCAGTACCAGCTCAACTCGACTCGACTCGACTCGCCTCGGCTCAGCTCGCTTTTCGCTCCGTTTTCCATTGCAGATAGTACCTCCACAATAGTACCTGGTCGTCATAGCGACGCCACAGGAAACTGCCGTGACTTAATCTTTTACGCGAGACACACCCGCTACCCACACACACAGGACAATGGAGGAAATCGAGTGTATGCTGTTTTTGGATGTTTTTATTTTTGTTTTTGCTGTTTTTTTATTCAGGATACTCCGTCTGGCGCGTGCAATGATGACGCAGTGAATAGTGACGATTCTCTCTGACCAATCAGCAATCTGTCGTGTTTTCACGTCACATTTTAGTATCGCCTCAGCTCGTCTCAGCCCGCTTAGAACCTCGCCGGAGGTGGTACGATAAAAAGTACCTGGAAGCAGGTACAGGTACAACTTTTACACAGTGGAAAACCAAACAGAGCCGAGCCGAGTCGAGCCGAGGCGAGCTGGTACTGTGTAGTGGAAAAGCGCCATAAGACGTCATGGTTTGAAATCATGCATGGCACGGAAGGTTCCCCTGCTTAAACCAGCACATGTCAAGGCCCGTCTTAAGTTTGCCAATGACCATTTGGATGATCCAGAGGAGTCATGGGAGAAAGTCATGTGGTCAGATGAGACCAAAATAGAACTTTTTGGTCATAATTTCACTAAACGTGTTTGGAGGAAGAAGAATGATGAGTACCGTCCCAAGAACACCATCCCTACTGTGAAGCATGGGGGTGGTAGCATCATGCTTTGGGGGTGTTTTTCTGCACATGGGACAGGGCGACTGCACTGTATTAAGGAGAGGATGACCGGGGCCATGTATTGCGAGATTTTGGGGAACAACCTCCTTCCCTCAGTTAGAGCATTGAAGATGGGTCGAGGCTGGGTCTTCCAACATGACAATGACCCGAAGCACACAGCCAGGATAACCAAGGAGTGGCTCTGTAAGAAGCATATCAAGGTTCTGGCGTGGCCTAGCCAGTCTCCAGACCTAAACCCAATAGAGAATCTTTGGAGGGAGCTCAAACTCCGTGTTTCTCAGCGACAGCCCAGAAACCTGACTGATCTAGAGAAGATCTGTGTGGAGGAGTGGGCCAAAATCCCTCCTGCAGTGTGTGCAAACCTGGTGAAAAACTACAGGAAACGTTTGACCTCTGTAATTGCAAACAAAGGCTACTGTACCAAATATTAACATTGATTTTCTCAGGTGTTCAAATACTTATTTGCAGCTGTATCATACAAATAAATAGTTAAAAAATCATACATTGTGATTT
Source organism: Abramis brama (assembly GCF_963993115.1). Taxonomy (NCBI): domain Eukaryota; kingdom Metazoa; phylum Chordata; class Actinopteri; order Cypriniformes; family Leuciscidae; genus Abramis; species Abramis brama. Next base: position 33,037,403 of record NC_139965.1, read on the forward strand.
CTGGATTTTTTTTTAAAGATTATGTCTCTCACAGTGGACATGCACCTACGATGACAATTTCAGACCCCTCCATGATTTCTAAGTGGGAGAACTTGCAAAATAGCAGGGTGTTCAAATACTTATTTTCCTCACTGTATATATATATTATATATATATATATATATATATATATATAAGACCAGTAATGAAGATAATAAACTTTCAACCAAACATTCAAGGAATTTAGAACGTTCTGATGAAAGGGTATGTAGGCCTAGGCAAGAAATACGTTTGAGAATTAATCGCTTGTTTTAAAAGAGAAACAATTTGCGTAGTGCCCCCCTGCCCTGGACGTGGTCCCCATGGGCACTTGCCCAATTGCCCATGGTTAATCCGCCTATGAACCTAACCCTCATACAGGTTACCTTTCTTACTTTTGTGAAACAAATTTAGATAAGTCAGAATGAGCACTCACTTTAATTGCATATTTTTCTATAGGCTAGGCTATAATGAAAATTAATGGTGACCAGGACTGTCATATGCCTGAAAATCATTCTTTTGCGTTTCACAGAAGAAAGAAAGTCATAAACAGATTTGGAACGACATTAGGGTGAGTAAATGATAACCGAATCAAAACTATAACTTTGGTGGATGTGTATTGGAACTATAGCATGGCATTGAGTAGGCAAAAAGTAGATTACTATACTATTTTCAATTTCATTTACACATTCAAAGTGAAAAGATATTTTGCATTTCATTTTCCCATACTGAGCTAACAAGTCAATCAAATTGTTTTATTGCACACTTCATCTTTGTAGGATACCTCTCATTATTCCCCACATCAAAGTCTTTGACATAAAGCAATTAATTGTAGCCTAATTATAACGGTTGCAAACAGCAGATGAACTTGATTAAAATATAAACAGAGTCTTTAAGCAATAGCCTACACTATTGTCAAATTAGAGGTCAGGTAACATGAATCTCCTTCAGATTTCCTCATTTCAAAAATTAAGAATTTCTATTCGTTAGGCTACTTATAGTTACAATTAAATGTTACATTTTTAAATATAGGCTATACTTTGACTTTCAGTTGAGCACAATTCTTTCTGACACAAATCAAATTAGAGGACCAGAGCTAACTGTTATATGATTAATTTTCCCTTTCATTTTATTTGTAGATTTTTAATAATGTGACCAGTGCTCGAAGTGGGGCGGTACTCACCGGTACACAGTACCGGCACTTCTGCATTTTACTCCAAAGCGTAGGGGAGACCGGGGACAGTTGAAACATGGGGATGGTTGCAACATGTCATTTTTCTCCAATTAGAAACAAGCTAGAGTGATGACACTCACACTGTACATGCACAGTTAGACCCTCCCCCCACTAAGAAGACAGTAGACATATTCAACATTTGCTGCTGCATTTATTGAACAAAACTTGTTCAACTTGAAAGTAAATTTTTTCATGAGATATACTTTTTGTCATACTGTCCAGACATTTTGTATGAATTAATCAAAACTTACTTAGTTTGAATTATTGTTTTGTTGACTTCTAAGTGACATGGTTAGCATGTGTCAAAGTCAGTGTGTCTAGCAGGAATATGATGTTCTGTCATGGCTGATAGGGTTGGGGACGGTTACAACAAGTTATAAATTGCATGTTTAATAAAGGTTTGTTGCATTGCAAATTGTTCAATTCTTCCTGTCTGACACTGAAATATGGAGAGATTGAATAGCATCTGTAACACCTGCACACTGAATCTATGTAGGACTATGTTCTACACATAAACAAACAAAACTCAATAACTGTTATTTGATAAATATGACTAATAATAGGCTACAATAATATTATTGAAATAAATAATACTATAATATTATATAGGCCTAAAACAGTTAATATTTTCAGAATTATATGCTCATTGAGACAAAAAGCTAAAATAAAAAAAATAGGTATTTTTATTTTAACGTGTTGCAACCGTCCCCTGGGTCGGGGTCAGTTGCAACATCTGACTTCTTCCATTCAAATAAATACTGTGAACGATATGTCATATAGCATATAATCATCTTTAAATTGTATGGGTAATTATTAGCAGACAGATGCAAGTTTAATATATACAAATTTGGTTGGTCTAGTCCAAATAGTCTCTGAGTAACTGAGAGAAATGCAAAAAGTGTTGCAACTGTCCCCGGTCTCCCCTACCTGCACTTTTTCTTGCGTACCGCTACTTCTCGCATGTAGCCGGTACTCTACCACTGACAAAAAAGCGTCAGTGTCACGCCCATTTCACATAGGCCTATACTCCGTTTGCAATGCTTATGCGGTGCTTATTTTTTTCCGCACCCATATTAACAGGTTAGAGCTTTCACACTGCACGCGGATGCGGTCCGGCAATGCGTTCCAGGAGCGGTGCGTAGCGTATACAGCAGTCCAACGATCATTTCTGCACCGAGTCTATTTTCGCTGTGCTGCACGCGCTGAATTAAAGTGACAGCGCATGGTTCGTGGTCAAAATGAACACAGAATATGACATGAAAATATAATAATCTCACTATAAATGCATTTAATTAAATAAAATGTAGTAATCTCACCATAAATGTATTTTTGGACTTGCAGACTTGGAGTAGTTCCGTTTTCACACACACACACACGCACACACACACATACACGACTTGTTTAAATGCATTTATGTTGTTAATAAATATCAATAAATTGTTGTTGTACCAGCAATATCTCCAAGTTTTGTTTTTCACTGTAGAAATCTCAAATGTCATGATTACTTGCCAATGCAAGAGAGTACCGGCACCTTTTCCCCCCCACTTCAAGCACTGAATGTGACTCATCATCTCCCCTCTCCTTGTAATCATGTATTTTTGATGGCCTGAAGAATCTTGACCTTATCATTCGTCGTGGTTGATGACGTGTCTCCCACCACCCCTCGGCCTGAATGAGCACGATGACGAGTGCAGGAGCGGGACGGGATAACGGGAGTCGCGCGGACAAACACTTGCTGTCTGTCAGAGCCAGTCTATGGTCAGAGCAGAGCGACTCTCTGCTGCAGCAGGGCTCGTGTACACGTGGAACTCTAGTGCGCGTGCTGCTTGTTTCCTTGGGTCCGTTTGGTTTTAACGCATTGAGTCAATCTTCCTCTCTCGAGCACATCCGTAGGTAGGACTTGATACGTGCCCGACGATGCTGGAGACGTTTACAGCAAAGCCAATAAAAAAATTTCGCGACTGTTTTGTATTTTTCAACAAATCATCGGAAGAGACGCAGGAATTAATCCAAATTTGAGAGCATTTTCTTCGGATTAGTGTGTTTTTTGGGGAAATATCGCTGGTGGCTGCTAATGTTGCTCAGCTTCAGTGTGCAAGCAAAGCAGCTAAGTTACGCTAGATGGTGGAGGACTTTTTATTGAATGTAATTTATCGTCGATTGTCTTTCGAACCGCAGATTCTCTCCAAAAGACTAATAAAAACTTACATGCTAATATCCTGAACTATATCATATTTCTGTCCACGATCAACTGTGCATGAACGTTGCATCTTGGTTGCGGCTGCAAATGGTGTCGACTGCTTAGCGATATATTGTGTGCATCACCAATGGATGTGATTTCTCATCTAATAATGTAAAAGTATTTCTGAAATAATGTATCCATATATGCAGCTCACGCATATCGCTTGCAGGAGGATGTCCGGCTAGATCACAGTCACAGTGGACTATTTTATATGGAGTGGTAGTGCCTCGGTTTTGCATATTTGGATGGTAAATCAGACAAGTCCTGGTGTTAGTCAGTTGAATGTAAAGAGGCAGGTTAGACTATTATTGCTCCTCCTTTTGTTTGCCTTTGCGCTGCGTAACTTGACATCTTCATCGCCGATTGTGAAGACATCAACACTGACTTGACTAGTCATGCTATGATCATATAGTGTTAGGAATTCAAACACCTCCCTTTACAGAATCGCTGTGAAATGCCTCTACTGTAATCAAGACTTTGCTGTTACTTGAACTGCTCTCCAAGGAGACCTATCGAGACTTGACATCCATTGACTGGCCTGGCTTGCAGAAGACTGCCTGCTCCACCATGCGCCTGTCTCCTTTCTTGGCTGTTTTCAGGCCTGCTCTGCCCCTCATCCTGGGCCTCTCTTTGGGCTGTAGCCTCAGTCTCCTGATGGTGTCCTGGACGCAGGGGGACACCGATGAGGCTTGTGGAGATGAACTGGGAAATGGGAGACTCATACACAGTGGTCATATCAGGGATCTCCAGGATGGCCAAGATGGGGATGGGAATGAGGACTTCCAGCCTCGCATTGTGCCCTATCACAAGGACCCCAACAAACCACACAAGAAAGTACTCAGGTGAGTCCTCAAATGTCAGTTCAGTTTGGTTTCATTTCTCAGATTAGACTGAAATCTCAGTTATAAAAGGTTATTTTAGTTGATATGTATAAATCATTCACAAATTAGGTATCAGTATAAGAACAGAAGGCCATAATGTAAAATTGCAATGAGCTTGGCTTAACGACGTAGATCTAAAAAAAAATATATTATTATTATTATTATTATTATTAATTTTGCAAACACGTATGAGTGTTGCAATCCAAAATTATTTTAAATTTCATTTGGCTCATATTAGCATCAGTAGTTAGTATAGAAATATGACTTGTTTGACTTGACAGTAAGGCTTCAGGCAAGTATTTTTCACATCTCCTCTGTGCTTCTCTCAAAGCTGAATTCTTCACCACTTTGTGAAGCCGCTGACATAGAATCTCTTATTATTATTCAAACACCCGTGGATGCGTATGCAGGGCAGCCATGCCATTAGCCTTAGAAATAGTAAATAGTTAAATTATGAACAGTTCAAAATTCAAAAACAAAGTCGGGACTGAAACATCAGTTAAATGAGATAAGATAAAAGAATAAGAAAGGGCCTGGTTTTTTCATCCCCAAAATGGAAAAAAATATTGGCAAGAATTTAGATCACAAAACAACTTAGCATAAATAGAAGGGCATTAATAGTAATAAAATATAATGCATTACAAAATTATTTTGGATACTGGTTATTGGGCATGTCAGCTGATCTCCACAATTGTCTTTACTTTTACATGTCAGGACTTCTATTAGAGTAGCAACTTCTTTTTTTTTTTTTTTTTTTTGAGTTGAGCACATTCTACCTTTTTCATTATGAGGAAATCTTGTTGTAAAAACCTTAAAGTAAAATGTTACCAATTAATTAATAAATAAAAATAAAATAATAATATGCAGCATTTAAAGTAGAAATCTTATTGTTACATTTAATACAATGAAGTGAGTTTCAGTTGGTGCCGGTGTCACCAGTAACATATTACAGCTTTATGAATAATTATGGTGACAGTAGGGTGCCATAGCGGAGGTAAAGGTCATTGAAGTAGTTCACTTTAGAGATCATAGTAGCTATCCCTCATTTGTCTCACTCAGCTGTGTAATTGGCTTAGATCTCTATCCCATCACTCTTGGCCAAAACCTTTTCAGAGACTATGTATATGTGTGTGTATATATATTTATATAGAATGTTTCGTGAGCACCAAATCAGCATATTAGGGTATGTTTACACGACAACGATGTACTAAAAATGAAAAAGTTTTCCTGAATAAATGTTGTCAAAACGATCTCCGTTCACACAGATCCACGAAAACGGCTAAAATCGCTGTATTATGCGTGCCAGGCGAGTAGTTACCGATGTCACTTTGTAAAGAAATATAGACTGAACACGCGTTACGCAACACGCATGCGCATGACGTCACCGTTTTCACAAATTTACACGGAGACAAATCAGACAATAACAGTATTGTTTTCAAAAACTTGCACTTTTGAAACCTGTTCAGCACCCCAAAACGCTGTTGTTTTGTAACTAAATGGCCGAAACGCATAAAAAAGTTTTCCGTTTTTAGTTGAAAACGGTGTTGATGTGTAAACAGCACCTTAGAATGATTTCTGAAGGATTGTGTCACACTGAAGACTATAAATTCAGCTTTGCTATCACAGGAATAAACTACAGTTTAAAATATAGTAAAATAGTTATTTTAAAAGGTAATAATATTTCAAAATATTACTATTTTTACTGTTTTTTTTATCAAATAAATGCAGGCTTTTTGAGACACTTCTATCAAAAACAAAAAAACGTAACGACAAACTTTTGAACAGTACTGTATATTCACACTAAAATGAAACTGTTCAGTTCCACATTTTGTTTGTTTGCCACAGGACTCGCTACATCCACACAGAGCTGGGCATCCGAGAACAGCTCCTGGTGGGCATCCTGAGCTCACGTGCCACTCTGAACACGCTAGGGGTGGCAGTCAATAAAACGGTAGCTCACCATTTTCACCGTACCTTCTTTTTTACTGGCCTACGGAGTGCAAAGGCACCACACGGCATGGCTGTTGTTGCTCATGGTGATGATCGACCCGTCTGGCTGATGTATGAAACTATACGGCACCTTCACCAACACCACGGCAATGAATATGACTGGTTTTACCTTGCACAAGATGATACGTACACACAAGCTGAAAGGGTCATGGAGCTGGTTAATCATCTTAGTGCGGGACAGGATATGTACATGGGACGAGCAGAGGAGTTTATCGGGGGTGAAGAACGTGCCCGATATTGCCATGGTGGATATGGGTATCTGTTGTCACGTAGCCTGCTAGCTCGACTGCAGCCCCACCTGGACTCTTGTCGAAATGACATCCTCAGCGTCAGGCCAGATGAGTGGCTTGGTCGCTGCATCATCGATTACCTGGGTCTTAGCTGTGTGGAGAAGCATCAGGTGGGGGAGCGCTTTTTAAATCAATGTAAATGAAAAGCTTACTGTATAAACTGTGATTGTTTGAGCCTTTTGTCAGAGTAACCACAGTGTGATTTGCTCCTCCTGAACTTAAACATCATGATCTCATATACGTGTTTTGTGCTTGGTCATTTGCAATGGCTTATTTTCTTTATTAATCTAGACCAAAACAATGCACAGAGTGAGATTCTGTTAACACCTGGATTATGATCAGTGCTGTTGTGATCTTTTAAAATGATGTAGGAGATGACCTACCGTTACTTTGAGCTGCAGAAGAACGTGGACCCTGAGCGTGAGGACAGTGCACAGTTTAAAGGCGCCTTCACCGTCCACCCCGTCTCTGAACCGTTCCTGATGTATCGCCTACACAAACGCTACAACCAGATTGAACTGGACTGGACCTATGCACAAATTCAGCAGTTACAGGTATGTTACTGTACCTCATCTTTGAAGATCATTTCTCTCATTTTCATAAGCTTCTAACTTCTAGCCAGCTGGAAGTTACCCAGTTAGGCATGTGCAAAAACCTGATCCAGAATCAGCACCTTTAGTTTGAGAATGTATTATGACCTTGTCATGCATCTTGACTAAGCTGTACCTTGTTGAGACCTGCACAATTTTGCATTTTATTAAACGCATGCTGTATTTGGATGTGATATGTCTCTGTTAGCTCCGTCAAGATTAAGTAAATGTTTTTTTGAGCAAATCCACAATGCCAAGGTTAAAGGATTAGTTCACTTTCAAAAAACATTTCACACCGATGTCATCCAAGATATCCATGTCTTTCTTCCTTCAGTCGAAAAGAAATTAAGGTTTTTGAGGAAAACATTCCAGGTTTTTTCTCCATATAATGGACTTCAATGGCAACCAACGGTTTGAAGGTTCAAATGTCCGTCTCAATGCAGCTTCAAAGTCTCTACATGATCCCAGTTGAGAAATAAGGGTCTTATCTAGCGAAATGATTGGTCATTTTCTAAAAAAAAAAAAATATATATACTTTTTAACCACAAATGCTCGTCGTGTACCATCTCTGAGATGTGCCACGCATTGCGTCATCACGTTGGAAAGGTCACGTGTCACGTCATCTATCTAAGTTATTTGTCTGTGTACTCCGGTTCAAAAAGGTAGGGAAGGGTGAAAAATTCTATCTCATTTTCTCCTCCAAATTCAAAATCGTCCGACCGACATCTTTGTTTTAATTTATTATTATTATTTAATTTTTTTTTTTATCTTTCCAACGTGATGACGTGATACGTGGCGCATCTCAGAGATGGTACAAGACGGGCATTTGTGGTTAAAAAGTGTGTATGTATATATATATATATAGATAGATAGATAGATAGATAGATAGATAGATAGATAGATAGATAGATAGATAGATTTATTATTATTATTATTATATTTTATTTATTTATTTATTTTTTAATTTCTTTTAGAAAATGACCGATCGTTTCGCTAGATAAGACCCTTATTTCTCGACTGGGATCGTGCAGAGACTTTGAAGCTGCATTGAGACGGACATTTGAACCTTCTTTGAACATTGGAATAGTTGGTTGCCATTGGTTGCCAAGTCCATTTTGTGTAGAAAAATCCTGGAATGGTTTCCTCAAAAACCTTAATTTCTTTTCGACTGAAGAAAGAAAGGCATGGATATCTTGGATGACATCGGGGTAAATTATCAGCAAAACTTTTTTTGAAAGTGAACTAATCCTTTAAGTGTAGTCTGTTAATGTGTGTACATGCTGGACGAAGCCATGCTACAATCACATTATCTACGTATATTAGTCTGACTTAGATTTCAGACTAAATCATAGTCCAAATTAAATTGCACTGAATGTAATCTTTTAGATGCCTAGCTTTGACATAGTCTTTCATGTCTGCACAAATATGCTGTATAAGTAACCGGGCAAGGTTTTTGCAGCTGTCAGCCAGCCATCACGCATCACATAACAGCAGGAAATGAACTTGAAATGAATTATCTTTTTCCACTGCCTTTAAATTGGATAGGATGACTTTGTCTTTGAGTCAAGGAGAAAACGTGCCTTTCTGCATAATAAATGTAGCGATTGATAGACAATGTGCCTAAAGCAAAGAAAGAACTTTTTCCTTTTACCAGTTTAACTTTATTGCTGCTCCTTACAATGACTTGTTCTGTTGTTTTGGCCACAGAACCAGATCAATAACATAAGTGAGCTCACTCCTGAGGGCAAAGCCGGAGCCATGTGGCCCATCGGAATCAACCCACCCTTCCGACCCAAAACCCGCTTTGAGGTGATCAACTGGGAATACTTCACTGAAGAGCACATTTATTCATGTGCTGACAGCTCTCCGAAGTGTGAGCTTCGAGGTGCAGACCGGGCAGATGTCAATTCAGTCCTGGAGACTGCAGTGGGCCGTCTGAACGAGCGGTATCAGCCCCAGTTGCGCTTCCGTAAGCGGCGTCTGCTGAACGGGTATCGACGCTTCGATCCCACACGAGGCATGGAGTATGTGCTGGATTTGGCCCTGGAAGCTTTTACACAGAAGGGTCACAGTCAGGTCATCGCCAAACGGGTGAGTCTGCTGAAGCCGCTCAGTGCTGTCGAGATCATCCCTATGCCATATGTGACGGAAGCAACACGAGTACAGGTCATCCTCCCTGTGACGGCACACGATCAAGACTTTGTGGGTAACTTCCTTGACATGTATGTCATGAATGCTCTGGATACCCATGACAATGCTCTGCTCACCTTCTTGTTTGTATATGACCCCTTCGATGCCCAGCGAGTCAGCCAGACGGACGTCTTTGCCGGTGTCAAAGCCATGATTGGTGAGGTAGAGAAACGTTACGGTGATGTAAAGATTCCTTGGATTAGTGTCAAGACTGAAGTTCCCTCGCAGGTCAAGCTGATGGACATCATCTCCAAGAAGCACCCAGTCGACACCTTGTTCTTCCTGGCCAGCATATGGACTGAGGTCAACGCAGACTTTCTCAACCGCTGCCGTATGAACGCCATCAGCAATTGGCAGGTCTTCTTCCCAATCCACTTTCAAGAGTACAGTCCTGCTCTGGTCTACCGCGACCAACAACCCTCTGCCGCTTCATCGTTTGCATCTGAGGCGCTGCGCGATGGCCACTTTGACCGCCACGTCTTTGAAGAAGCCTGCTTCTACAATGCAGATTACATGGCTGCCCGCACAAAGATGGCGGCTGACATCTTGGACAATGATGAATTGCTCGAGAGCATGGACGTCTACGAGATCTTTGTACGTTACTCTGGGTTGCACGTGTTTCGGGCTGTCGAGCCGGCGCTAGTTCAGAAGTATGTGCACAGGGAGTGTAACCCGCGGTTCAGTGAGGACATCTATCACCGCTGCGTTCTCAGTAACCTCGAGGGGCTGGCCTCTCGATCACACCTAGCAATGGCTTTGTTTGAACAGGAGCAGGCTAACAGCACCTGAACTGACTACTACTGCAACATTAAGATGGATTCAACTTAATGATTCTCATTTAGGTGGCCTTAAATGACCTACTGATATTGATCGAGTGAATTTCACCCTGATGCTGTGAACTTCTCTGCACAGTTCATCCAGTGACTCAATTCAATTAAACAGTGAATTTACCTTGCTAAAAATGAAAATTCTGTCATCATTCACTCACCATGTCGTTCTTACTTTCTTCTTCGGATCATAAAAATATATTTTTAAGAATGTCTTTGTTGTCCATACAATGAATGCCAAAGGTGACCAGTTCATAAAAATCACTTCTTTTGTGATCTGCAGGAAGAAAATAATGTAATTCAGGTTTGAACCCACTTTAAGTTGAGCAAACAATGACAGAACTTCCATTTTCTGGGTGAACAATCCCTGTAAGGATCTACATATGGTGGAATTGACTCATAAATGTGACTAATTTAACCAGAGATCAATACTCATGAAGTCTTCATAATTCACTTTAAATAAAACCTGAGAAATGGGTTTCACCTCGTTTACATAACTACCGATGACTGAATGCAGGAACCTGACGTTAGGAAGTGAAATGCATAAGGAACTCATTCATCTTTTACTATATGTATATGTCAGACTTCTGATGGTTAGTAGAGGTTCTAGTCTCAGCTATGGAAGTAACTTGAGCCATCTTTCTTCCTTCAGATATATGATTGTATGACCTTTTAACAGAATGTGCTGAATATTTCAGGATTGAATAAACAAATAATCTGTGAAACCTGATTATGAGTCATGACTATGATGCAACCCAATCTTTTTTTTTACCTGCCAATTGAACTTGATTTTATTTTTTATTTTTATTATTATTAACTTAATTGTATTATTGACATAACGTTTTAACTTAAAATCTCAGGAATTACTTCATGTTAGGTTAAAAATGTTAGACTGACAAAAAAGGTGCATGTGAATTTATAACGTGCTCATGAGAAACTTTCACGCGAGTATGTGAAAGTCTGGATATTTTTATTTTTGCAAAGGTCCCTTTAGGGGCTCCGTACAAACGCCTTCTAAAGACATAGTAATACATGGTTAAATGGCTCGCTATGGCATACAGCCATTGTGAGAATAACATGTAATTGTAATCAAGTCTAATTGTGAGTATTTTAAAATGTAATATAATCTAATTACAAGTACTTAATTATTATTTTAAATCTGATTACATAATCCAGATTACCAGTAATCAGTTACTACTACCCAGCACTGCTTGAGAATAGGTTGTTAGAGATTGTTGTACAAAAGGTGCATATTCTCTTGAAGGACAGAATTGAGAAAATAAAGGAGTTTTAGATAACTAGCTTTGTCTGGCTCACCAGTCTGCTAAATCCCCTCTTCAGTCCCCTCCTTTATGGCTTTTCAACTTGAGATGAAACTCAATTCAAACTGTATGTTTGACAGAGGGGCCAAAGAGAGATTTGTGTGAAATGGCACCTTTACTCCACAGGGAACATGGCTTAATACAGTACATTCTCCATCTGACTGTATGGAAGTCTTTCTCCACGCTGCTATTTTCATGTATTTCAGAGAACAGAGGGGGGCCCTGTGGATTTTGCCAGGTCAAGAGTAGGTAGGTAGTGAAAGGTTCTTTCAAAGTGGAGCATGTGGCCTGCTGCTGAATACAAACACCAGTTTCCTCATTGGCATAATGACACGTTTGTCCTAAAAGAGGAGTTAAGAAAATGAAAATACTGAAGGACATTAAAACTCCCTGCTGAATCAGCACTACTGCAATCACAAAGTAATGGATGTCAGAGATGAGTCATTCTCAACTATCGCAATCGTATTATCAAATTGTGTTACTTAGTTTGATTCAGTGAATAAAGAATAAATTCTCAACACACTTTTAGTATGGTGTTTCATTCACAAACTTTGGCAAGCGCTTGTTTATTTACATCCTCACTATCCTACACGGGTACATCTGTAGTTTAGATCTCTCGCTGAACAGTGGAACAAGGTGAGAATGCAAACGTACAGACTGTGAGAGAAGAAAAAAAAAATACATTAAAACCTACTTGTTTAGATGTCTGCTGGCAGTACTTTTATGAACAAACCAGGGGATAAAAATGACACTATAAACAAACCTAGGAACTTTCTCTTAAATACTTAAATACATGTGTGACATTTAATCAAAGCATACCAATCAGCATTCAGTTTTAGCACCCAAACTGTTTGGATGTTTTCCCTTACAGAAGCACTGGAGGGCAGTGTAATGCATTCACTGCACCTCAAAAGACACTATGACTAAAAGCAGGAGAGATGGTAACATTGAACATTTGAACACATGATAGGTATGAAAAGCACAGTTGGTGGCTTGGAGAGCAACAGAAGAGCTTACTTTACACATGAGAACAGAAAACCTTGTTCAGTTGCTAACACAGTCCCACAGGCAGATGTTATATTGATTTACAACTGTTCATAATGTTCAAAATGGCTGACTATATACATGTAGTACCCAAAAGATTTGATGGGAGGTGCTGTTGTTGCCCAACAGGCTCTGTATAAATCATTGGTGTGCTTTTCTTATCCACATATTAAATTGCCAAGTCTTTCTAAAAGACAAAACAAAACAAAAAGAAAATATTACACGACCTAAAATGGCCTCTGCTGTACATGTTGGGTTGGTACTGTATGAAGAGGCTGTCATGACCCAGCCAGAGAGGGTCACTAACTAAAGAAACTCAGTGCTCTTCTGATCAGCTCACAAGCAGTCAGAAGGTTTCTCATGTCCTTGTATGAAAGTATAAAAATGTGTCCATGCAGCATGCATAGGTCTAAAAAATACTCTTGAGTGACAACACACAGGTCACTAGCACTCCTCCCTCCTCACGAGAAGATGTGCGAGGATCACAGGCAAACTGCAAGAACACACAATAATTGACCTGGACGAGCCATCCTTCAGCTGACATTAAAGCAGCAGCAGAGGGTTCATGATCAAAACCCAGAGCCAATGAGAACTCAGGACTATACTGCAATGATGAAACCAGTCTATAATGCCAGGTGGCAGTACAGTGTAGTTCAACATTTATTCCCTTAGTTCATCCTTCATTTCTTTACTTTTTTTTGTTTTGTTTAGGTGACACATAATTAGCATGGAAAGCTTTCGGAGAACTCAGTCATGATCCATGATTTAGTGCAATAAAGCAATTTTAAAAAGTGTTCTTTTCACAGCTATGGGGAAAATGTGTATTTGTTAAAAATGTGTCCTTCATCTTTTAAAAAACTTCATCTAGTCAAAGTCCGTACACTGTCTTAAAAGTAATTTAGACCTTTGGTAAAACATCAAGCAACACTAATAAGAAACAAATGCCCACAGGGTGTTATTTAAAACCGCACTATTTAAACGGATAAAAAAATAAATCACGATTTAAAAGAAATTCTCAAAGAAGATGGTAATGTAATGTGCACAGAAAATGTTTTGGTGAAGCATAATAAAATGTCAGAATATTTACTTTTATCTAGTTGACTGCCGATAATCCAGTTGTTAAGTCTGACGTTACTGTTTCCGGGGCCAAACGCTCTTTTAGATCCCAAAACACACTCATGGTGTGCCATAGTTCCACTGAAAAATCATGATCCTAACCTTCTATCGAATCGCCAGACATTGATTCATCTTCTCTGTATCGTTAAAATATTGGCGTCAGTGACACTAGAAACTGTAGTGTACACCGTAGGTTTTTAAAAGCTTAGCTTAAATGTGAATAAATAGTGCTAAAAAAATGAGTATTCAGTATTCTTCAAGAGTACAGGCTTTAACCCAGAAACAGTATTCAATACGTCACAATTTAACAAGTAGATTATATTTCTAAATAACTTTTGTCATTATGCTAGGATGGCCTATTTTCTCCATATATGTGACCGCTTCTCAAAAACTGTGACCCATCAAATTCCTTCAAAGTGAACTAATGACTATGTCACTATGTCAGTACTGACCTACAAAGGCAAAACGCAGTAACTACACATAATTCAGAGAAAGTAGTGTGAAAACTGATACCAAATCAATCAAAAACTTTAAAGCCATTTTCTCATTCTCACTCAAGTGTAGGTGTAGTTACTGTGTTTTGTCTTTATATGGCAGAATAGCTTTTAAATACTTGATTAAAACAACCTCATTCAATCCTTCGATGCTTATATACACTATTTGCTTAAAAAAACGCAGCTAAATGTCATTAATGTGGCAGGGAAAGACAGCAGAGTGTGACATACCCTGTAAGCCACCAGTTCAGTTAATACTGAAGGATGCTTCTTTTAAAGCTGCCTGCTTCAAAGTACTTCATAAATACACTTCTGAATAAAAGTGTAAATAACGGAGATAAATATCGTAGCTCCACTGATTCCCAACACTGATACACATACAAAATTACCTTTCTGATCAATACTCAAGAAAAAATTTGATTCAAGTGGACTAAATTAGAGATGCAATCAATACCTCACCAAAAACACGTTTATCACACGGAAATTGAGTGTGAATACCAGGAATTGATGATTGAGAGGAAGGAAGGCTGAATCACAACTGCATCACAGTCAATGGGACTGAGCCAGCTCTGAAGTCATCACGTTCAAAATACTGGTGGACGAGAGTGGTATTAAAAACCAGAAATCCAAAGAATGCATTGTAAGATGACTTCCTCCCGGAATGGAAGACACAACACTGTGATTGGCTGAAATGCACCAACTGTACAATGGAGCTGCAGTGGCTGTTGGAGTAACAGTGTGTGATTGGTCCTGTACAGTAGACTGTAGGTCAGAGTGAAAACATCGATGACTGGACACGCACACAAACCCTCATTCACTGTGGACAATAATGCAGGGACCTCCACATGGAGGCAGTGTTGTCACAAAGGAGCCGTGTTGTCTGAATGTGGTGGTTGTGGGTTCTAGGTGTTCCTCAAGGCCAAAGCCTGCTCCAGCTCCTGCCGCCTCTGCTGAATCTTTGGAAGGGGAAAGTAGATTAGGAAGACATAGAGCCAGTCAGTTTTTGCAGGCAGTGCAGATAAACAATACAACCTCACAAAAGATACTGACATCCAGCCCTTTACATCCTGTTTTATAGTAGACAAGCAGAAGGTTCACACTAGTAATCGTATATTTTTACGCGCTTACCTTGCAGTAGAAGTAACGGCTGACAGCCTCTTGAGACCAAGGCTGATGATAAAACTCTGCTCTCCTCTCTTCCTCTGGGTTCCCAACAACATCTGTCATCAGCTACAAACAATCAAAAGGTGATAACAGTAAGAAAAGCAGGACAATGACAGGACAAACATGATGCAGGACATTTTTTACAGAGACGTTGCATACACTACACTAAAAGTTTGGGGTCGGTTAGTTTATTTAATGTTTTTGAAAGAAGTCTATTATGCTCTTTATCAAAAATACAGTAAAAACTAAAATATTATGAAATATTACTATTTATTCCTGTGATGACAGCTGAATTTTCAGCATCATTACTCCAGTCTTCAGTGTCACATGATCCTTCAGAAATCATTCATATGTCCCGATTTGTTGCTCAAGAAGCATTTTTTATTATTATCAATGTAGAAAACAGTTGTGCTGATTAATAGTTTTGTGGAAACAATGATACTTTTTTTCAGGATTCTTTTATTCCAAAAAAAATGGAATACACTGTAGTGTATGAGAGCTAATAAATAAAGCTAATAAAGCTAATAAAGCTTTGGTTTTTACTGGTTGACACTACTGACTATGAAGCAAATATCTTCTAGAAGCTTCTGTAAATCTGGCTCAAAGTGTGTAATTTCTGTATCATTAACAGCAGCAAACAGAGCTGCAAAATGTATTTCCAGAGAGGTTCACCAAACACTCCTACAGCCCCTTCTGACCTGTTCCAAACAGGTTGTCCCGCCCCAAACTCATGCCATTGGTTGAGCCAGAAGTTGACATATCAGACCACTCAAACAAACTGAGCAATGTTTTGAAATCGGCACAGAGCCACTGTGTTTACACTTTTTGAGACGTCAGCCTACAAATGGCTTTCATGCATCTGTATCAGCACATTAAACTGAGATAGGAGAACATACTGTAAAACTGAGAACACACTTCATCTTCAAAAATATACAGTATATAAATATCAAGAGTCATGTATAGAAGAAAGAAAGCTGGTGCAGACCTTCAGATCTCTGCTCTGGGATTTGAGCCAGTCCTGAATGTAGCCTTTGGGATCTCTGGAGAAGCTGAGCATGAAATCTCTCTGAATCTTCAGCTGATTGATGGACTCAATAGTCTCATGGATCTGCAGATCATTTAGAACCAGATTGAAAAATCAACAGACATGGCAGCACAGCAAAACTGGTTAAGTCCTGATTATTATCCTTCTGTCAGTCGAAATCAGAGACCCTATAATTCAGAATAAAATGTCCAGAAGTTCAATCATCTGCTCTATTTTTGCACTAACCTTGTTGTCCAAAGAGGCGATCTCTTGCTGATTGGCTGTGGAGAGCAGGAAGCTGCTCATTTGTGCTTTAAGGGGATCTTCCACCTCTACATCAATGTCATAGCAGGCCGTCTTTTTCTGATCATTAGGGTCGACACTGTACAAAAATAACCTCAATGAGACTTTTGTGTTCTTCAGAAAATTAATAAGAGCAGATAGAAAATACAAACAAGGCACAAAGACTAAACCAAAACAATATATTTTAAAATGTAATGTATTCCTGTGATGTCAAAAATGAATTTCAGCATCATTACTCCAGTCTTCAGTGTCACATGATCCTTCAGAAATCATTCTAATATGCTGATTTGCTGCTCAAGATTTGCTTGCTGTATAAAAGATTCATTTCTTTAAAAAAATCTTATTGACTACAGTATTTTGGTAGATATCTGCAATAAATATGACACATTCGTACGAAATCACATAAATACCTAATGATGTGGTTGATGACAATAGGGTCTGGGGGCAGTAGAAGGTTGGTGAGGCGCTGTGGAATTTCAGAGAACTTCAGGCGTGGACAGTCAAAGATCTGTGAGAGGAGATGAGGTCAGAAACACAAAAAGTTCTCAAGTAAAATATTGTATACTGCCTTTACATAATAATTCCAACATGTGTCTGTGAACTTTGGCAGTATCATTTTAACTATCAAATAAATTGTAAAGTGAAGCTGATTCATTCAATAATTACAGATTGTGACAAATGTTAATCAATGCTTCTAATCAAGCGTACCTGTTGGAAATACTTGTCACAGTTGATGTACTCCTTGTCATGCGAGTCCTGCAGTTTGTTGGTTTTGACATACTGCCAGAGGGCCTGTATGATACTGGAGCGAGTCTGTGTGTGTATCCCAAGAAGACGAGCCAGACGCGGATCAAGCTTAAACTGAGGCGGCTGCACACAGGACACAAGAGTATTATTGCTTACATTTAATTCACTTTTCAGTCATTTAATACATTATTTAGTTCAATTAACTTTTAAGTTTTAATTTAAAAAAGAAGGCCAAATAGAATAATATTAATCTATTTTGGCATAAACTCACGATTTTTGAAAACTGACTGGGTAACTGCAATTTTTTAATTTCACAAAATAAAGCATTGCAAATGCTAAATTAATAAGTAAACCTGCTGCTCACAGAGTTCCTGTTCTGTTGTAATATATATGTGATATTCACCCGTCACTATTATGGTCACTATTTCATCAACTTATTATTTCAACGAAACTTCCAGGTAAACTCAAAGCTTTGAGGTCTGAAAGAAATTTACAATCAAAAAGCAAGTCACACAAGTTCTTGTTCTATAATTTGAAATGACAAATGAGACAATTTAATCTTGCAGGTCATGATCATTAGCCTTCAGCTGATCTACATGTAAACATCACTGGATGCATTTTGTTGTCTTCACCTGGTAATCCAGCATTAACAGCAGGGTGCAGCGCACGTTAACATCTCCAGGCCTCTTCACCTGGAAACCGTCTGTCTCCTGAGTGGTTCCGGTACGATGCCACTGCGCAAGACAAGAGAAATCAACATAATTGCACCGAGTCATTAAGAAAAACAAAAACACAGATTTGCAGAAACTGAAAAGAAAAATAACTTGAATGACAGTCTCACCACACATCTTTAATAAACAAAGTGCTATATGGCATGTTTGTATGTCCTATAATGAAACCGTGTAGGACATAAATAAGAATATAATACATAAATAAATATAATATATTTATAATGGTTTTAGCTCTTGGTTATAGGAATCACCAATATTAATACATTTTCATTTAGGGTGATAAAGCAGAAAATCAAACACCAACCTCAACCAAATGGTTATCAGGGCCGTAAAGGTCTTTGTCAAGCTCAATCACTAGACTCTTGAAGAATGAGGAGAACTTCCTCTTCATCTTAGCAGGCTGTGAATGAAAGCATGAATAGTTTTTCAGAGTGTGCCACTGAGCAAACTACCCAGTTTCAAGTATAAAGACATTTTTGGAAAACAAGAACCTTACACAACATCATAAACTTTCCGGGTAGACTTTCTATGGAAGAGTACGGCCTAAATGTTCAAATGAAATGTGGCATGCTGATGGATGATTTGCTGTGTGGGACAACATTCCATTCAGCCCAGAGACGGCATGAGTCCGTCAAGCTATCATCAATAAGTACTAGTTTCATTTCTTTCTGCATGGAAAAGCATGCCTCAAGAGTATTAGCTAAACGGGTCTTGGTTAGAGACTGAACCGAGAGGCTGAATTTATGCTGCATTACGTAAACCTTTAAGAATTTAGTCCTTGTAAACGGACTAATGGGCTGCAATCACATGAATCAAACCAGTACATTAGCACATATATCAGATCATAAACCAAAATCTGCTTTTAACAAAGAAAACCGCAACATTCAATATTATCATATAAACCTATATTTGCACTGAATGCTGACAGTATGTGTCTTCCTTTATTATTTATTCTGCCATCTTTACAAAAGGTAATTGGTATTGTTACATAGATATGAAGGTCATGAATGTATAAGTTTTTTTTTACTTGCACAGATCAGAAACGTTTTGCAGCCATGGCTCCAGTGCTTTTCGTGGCCTCAAGCCCCTGCCCCTTTTGTCTCAAAATGTATTGTGCCCCTCTCTGATAAATGTAAATAATAATAATTATTAAAATAAATATTATAATAAATAACAATACACATATACACCATTGCCACTAACAATAATAATACAAAAAAATATTAAATACATTTTTTTTTGACGGAACCATTTGGCGGAGGTGAAGTGGTAGGCGGAGTTTCCTTTGCAGCGCTATGTACGCAGCAGTTCGCCGCGAGTCTTCAAACTGCACGGGCAGCAGGTAACATTAAGCTAATACGGAAAAGTTACATTTATCCTACCATGCCACTGTAAAAGTTGCGGCAGCATGTGAGTTATGCTTAACAATCATAAAAGTATAACTCAATTTCAGCCGCATTCTGAGTCTGACAATGTCATTCGTTTTTATCCAAGGCCATAGCAAGTGTTATAGCTTGGGGAAATGCATCTAGTGAAAGGAAATTTTAAGTCCATGTCCAGCTCTAAATTGTAAGGAATTTATATCTTTGATTTCATAGTACACTTTACAATAAGGTTAATTTGTTTATTATTCATATTAACTAACATTAACTAATCATGAGCAAAACATTTGTTAGGCTACTGTTGTAGGCCTATTTGTTATTCTTAGTTCATGTTATGTCACAGTCAGTGCATTAACTAATGTTAACAAATACAACTTTTGATTTTGATAATGTTTTAGTAAACGCTGAAATTAATATGAACTAAGATTAATAAATGGTGTAGAAGTGCAGTTCATTATTAGTTCATGTTAACAAATTTAACTAATGAAACCTTATTGTAAAGTGTTACTGATTTCATAATAGCTAACACTTTAATGAATACATACATAAAAGTTATACAGTGAGGAAAATAAGTATTTGAACACCCTGCTATTTTGCAAGTTCTCCCACTTAGAAATCATGGAGGGGTCTGAAATTGTCATCGTAGGTGCATGTCCACTGTGAGAGACATAATCTAAAAAAGAAAATCCAGAAATCACAATGTATGATTTTTTAACTATTTATTTGTATGATACAGCTGCAAATAAGTATTTGAACACCTGAGAAAATCAATGTTAATATTTGGTACAGTAGCCTTTGTTTGCAATTACAGAGGTCAAACGTTTCCTGTAGTTTTTCACCAGGTTTGCACACACTGCAGGAGGGATTTTGGCCCACTCCTCCACACAGATCTTCTCTAGATCAGTCAGGTTTCTGGGCTGTCGCTGAGAAACACGGAGTTTGAGCTCCCTCCAAAGATTCTCTATTGGGTTTAGGTCTGGAGGCTGGCTAGGCCACGCCAGAACCTTGATATGCTTCTTACAGAGCCACTCCTTGGTTATCCTGGCTGTGTGCTTCGGGTCATTGTCATGTTGGAAGACCCAGCCTCGACCCATCTTCAATGCTCTAACTGAGGGAAGGAGGTTGTTCCCCAAAATCTCGCAATACATGGCCCCGGTCATCCTCTCCTTAATACAGTGCAGTCGCCCTGTCCCATGTGCAGAAAAACACCCCCAAAGCATGATGCTACCACCCCCATGCTTCACAGTAGGGATGGTGTTCTTGGGATGGTACTCATCATTCTTCTTCCTCCAAACACGTTTAGTGAAATTATGACCAAAAAGTTCTATTTTGGTCTCATCTGACCACATGACTTTCTCCCATGACTCCTCTGGATCATCCAAATGGTCATTGGCAAACTTAAGACGGGCCTTGACATGTGCTGGTTTAAGCAGGGGAACCTTCCGTGCCATGCATGATTTCAAACCATGACGTCTTAGTGTATTACCAACAGTAACCTTGGAAACGGTGGTCCCAGCTCTTTTCAGGTCATTGACCAGCTCCTCCCGTGTAGTTCTGGGCTGATTTCTCACCTTTCTTAGGATCATTGAGACCCCACGAGGTGAGATCTTGCATGGAGCCCCAGTCCGAGGGAGATTGACAGTCATGTTTAGCTTCTTCCATTTTCTAATGATTGCTCCAACAGTGGACCTTTTTTCACCAAGCTGCTTGGCAATTTCCCCGTAGCCCTTTCCAGCCTTGTGGAGGTGTACAATTTTGTCTCTAGTGTCTTTGGACAGCTCTTTGGTCTTGGCCATGTTAGTAGTGGGGTTCTTACTGATTGTATGGGGTGGACAGGTGTCTTTATGCAGCTAACGACCTCAAACAGGTGCATCTAATTTAGGATAATAAATGGAGTGGAGGTGGACATTTTAAAGGCAGACTAACAGGTCTTTGAGGGTCAGAATTCTAGCTGATAGACAGGTGTTCAAATACTTATTTGCAGCTGTATCATACAAATAAATAGTTAAAAAATCATATATTGTGATTTCTGGATTTTTTTTTTAGATTATGTCTCTCACAGTGGACATGCACCTACGATGACAATTTCAGACCCCTCCATGATTTCCAAGTGGGAGAACTTGCAAAATAGCAGGGTGTTCAAATACTTATTTTCCTCACTGTAACATCAGCATAACTAAACATGAATTCCTCATAATTACCTACTTGATTCTCTGTTTTGTTTGGTAAAGTAAATAATATTTAGTAATATCATCATTTCCCTATTTTTGTTTGATGTGTTATGCATTCTAATTGTATCAACATCTTTTCACTGGTAATGAAGAGAGGCTCTCTGACCTGCTGCTGCTCTCCATCGAGCGAGATATTCCAAATAATTGTGAGGAAGTCATTAAAATATATAAAAACACAACAGACAGACGGGTACTGCTTTAAATACAGGTGATTTATTTCAAAAATAAACGTTTTTTAAAAAAGTGCCCTTTTTGGTCCTTCCGCCCCTGCCCCGGAGGAGGTCTGTGCACGCCACTGAAGTGTATTACAGGAATAATTCTTTTTAGGTTGAAATTTCTTTCTGACAATAAAAGCATGCCACAAATCCTGTTGACAGAGCTTCAGATGTCATTAACTGAGAATTTTCCTTTAAGATACGCATTTTTGGCTAAAAGGAGGCAGGCATACAACTATCAAAAGAGCAGAGTAAGGAAAAATAGTTCAAGTCAATGGACCCACAGAACTTTCTGGCACGTATGTTTGGATGGAGTCTGGGAAGTGATCTCACTGGTAAGTGTGGTCAAGACTCTGAGCCTGGGAGAGTAAATTTAACCTCACTAATTCAAAAGGCACATAGCTGCCATTCACAAGTCATGATGTCAGAGACAAAAAGCACGATCAAACATTGCAGACAGTTTATGTGATATTTCGTACCAATAAAAGCACCAAAACAAAAGCAACTGCACCTCAGTGTTTTATAGTAAAGGATTTAAAATAGCTGTATTGTGCAATTATTGATTAAAGTGCAATTGACTCACATCATCCAGCAGTTTGCCCTCCACACGCAGCTCCCAAGATGCAATGCTGCCTTCAGAGTCCTCTGCATCAGGCTTGGCAGGGTTAAACGTGTTGGAGATGTAGAGACGCAGTTTTCGCTTTTGCTTGAAATAGAAAAAAAAGAGTTTATCTAAATTTTTATCTTCATCCAATCCTCAAGATGATATTAGTATGCTCACAAAAATACAGAAGCATTATGCAGCGAAAATGCTTTTAAGCTGATAATTGGTAAAATATTAGAAGCTAGACACTCTGAATAACGACACCATCATTTTATGCTCATTTAAGTTGTTTTGTGTCTTATCCTGTTGATTTATGCAAGCAATATTTTAAATGGTTCAGTAACAAATGAAAATTCTTGTCCCAAGGTTCCTTCTGCCATGTTTTAAAAGGTCTGATATATAGGTTAACAAAAGTGCTAAGACATATATTTTTTTAATTGGCTAGATAAAACAGATCTGTTCTGAAACATGAAATTAAAAAGAATATATGGATCATCATGGGGATGAGAAATACCTTCATGGGTCTCTTAAGTGCCTCTTGGATGTCCACCCGTTTGCGCATTATGGTCTGGTCTAATTTGCGCTCGAATGCCAACAGATCCATATACGCCTGTGACTCCGGAACAAGCTCACGAATCTGAAAAAAGAATTCAATAAAACCTCATTTTGTAAATGGCAGCACTGGTAAAGAAATCCAAACAATCCTAGTTATTTTCCCCTCTTGTTCTGTGGACGATAGACTGAGGGTTTTGTAAATGACTAATGCGTCTGGCATCTCCACTGGAGCTGTATCTCTCTATATTGCCTGATAACACACACGCATAGTGCCGATTATCTTATCTAACACAACCAAATCATAGTGACACAGTGACTATAAAAAACTAACAACAGAATCATCCGTAAACAATAACATTAAAACCCCATTTTAAAAATATTAATATAAATAATAGATTTCAACCAACAGCCATCACCATGAACCCACAGCAGTAATGCTGTCATATATGTTAGATTATTTATTGTATATTGCAATATTGTCTAGAATACATATTATCTAAATAAAAACTAAAATTATCTGGATATTCTTTGTGATATATATATATATATATATATATATATATATATATATATATATATATACATAAATAATTTTTTTTAATTATTATTATTATTTTTTAAAGGCCTGCTGTCAGTATGTATTGTCTGGTTATGGTGACAATTACTGAATGCAAAAGCCCTCCAAAACATTTCTGTCCATCGTATCGTTTGCTTGGTAGAAGATTCCGCCCCTCTAAAAGGCCGAGATAGAGAACAGACGTGCACGCCAGAGCATCTTCATCATTGCACATTTGCACACACACAAAAAAACCCAGTCAAACCAATGAAAGCAATGAAAAGGCTCAGATCTCTTACTCACCCTTTGTGGAAGGATCTTATCAGCCATCTTCCTCCTCTTGGCACTGCAGAAAGAGGGAGAAAGGGGAAACGGAGAGGAAAGGCAGAAAAAAACCCAAGATGTTACTATGGAGACTGACAGTGGAGCACCCGGGACATCTGCTAAAATTCTGGGGCTGGTCCAGGATGCGGGAAAACCGGTGTGGGAGTGTGTGTGTGTGCCTCGCCAGCCCAGATGGTGCTGGCAACCATTGGCACAGAGGACGTTACGAGAATCAACTAGAATCGTTACTGCTTAAACTTGCACAAGCTGAAGCTTGGAAAGCAGCAGAGGTCCACAGGACAAGCTCATATTGTGCAGACAGGTGTGTTGTATGCTCACAAGTATATTTGTGCTCATATACTGAATGAATGCTCTTCTATTTCTATGAACACAAAAGATAAAGTTGTTTTGTACACTCAAAAGCAGGATCCGTACAGGTAACAATCACCAAAACAAAACCTAAAAGTGCAAACACTGTGAGCGGATCAGGGAAACGATCACCATGTACAATTTTTATTATTCCACAATGAATCTCTGGGTAGGACTCACTAGCTTATGAGTTTTTTTAGTAAAAGTAAAAGAAAAAATAAAGATTAAATAAAATTAAATATTAGCACACTTTTGCTTTTTTTCCACCAGCAATATATTTATCCCATCAACTAAAAGATGCACAACTCCGTCGGCCTGACTCATTATACATATTTAGTTTTTTGTTAAAACATTTAGAGATGACACTTTGCATTGAAGTGTAAAACAAGCTCTCACATACAGTACTACATCTGTCATCATGCCATGCAACAGGACATGCAAGCACATCCATGCCAAATTCAGCAAAATTTTTTATAACGTTAAATCTTCAATATTTTTCAGAGTTCTTAACTTAAATGTCAGGTTAGATCATATAGACTGACATCAACTGATCTACAACTGAATTAAAACATTGCTGTATGAGTAATCTTCGATAATAACCATCAAACATCAAGGTTGTGGTAAATCAGAAGTGAGGGGGGAAATCCTTGTTAGGGATATGTCTCTTCAGACAAGATGTGCCAGGGGGTAAAGGGATCAAGGCTCGGGACAAGGGTGGGATCAAAACGTGTGAATCCATCATGCAGCAGAATAAACTCCTACTTTGATCCGAGTGTGGGATCTGATTGGGCCTCTCTCATGTCCATCTGCCTCCCTGGCATCTCATTTGGTCCAGGAAATCCCACAGGCTTCCTGATGGCATTTGAAGGGTCCTTCATTAGAGGATACTGAGTGTGTTTGTGTGTAAGTTAAGAATTGCTGAATATTTTGACGACACATTACAAAAAGCTGAATAGACAAAACAGACAACATGGGAGTTGCACAAAAACCAGCAGAACTAGAGGACAAATGATCTGATAAGCCATGTGTGGTTATTACACACACACATACAACTATTGCATTGATTAGTCTGATGTAAGACAGGAGGGTTGTAGCAATGCAAGATAATGTTACACTAATGTGTCAGACAAGGTCGACAGACAGAACGAGCAAGTATGCGAATCAATGGAGCTGAGTCAGAGAAGACACAACAGACAGAGAGAGAGAGAGAGAGAGAGAGAGAGAGAGAGACACAGAGAGAGAGAGAGAGAGAGAGAGAGAGAGAGAGAGAGAGAGAGAGACACACAGAGAGAGATCCAAAAAAAAAAAAAAAAATGAAGAAAGAAGTATTATATAAAATATTTCTCAGTGAGTGGCCTCTTTCTGTCACAACAGTGCAGACAGTGGTTGGCCAGCAGACTGAAGACTCCACAGATCAGATTAACTGCAACTAAACAACCGCCACTGCCCAAACTAAGACATATGTCACAGAGAGTTGTGATAGAAGACCACAGAGTGACCCCATTTAAAACATTTGGGAATTTTCAGAGATTTACAAGAAAGGAGCTTGGGCCATGTCGGATCAATCCTCTGATTAAAAAAAAACAGCTAACAAATGGCACCCAAGAACAAACAGTGAAACTGAAATTAGAAGAAATAAACATCCTAATAAGAAATATGCAAAATAAGAGTGGTGAGAATAACACAATGTCCTAAACAGTTTCCAGCAACAAACGATTTATTTCGTCACAGTCAAGTGAAACTGTTCAGCAACATGATGCAATTAAAGACAAACAGAAGATATGTTGATGTCTAGTGTAGTAGACTCAGTATGGAGCGAAACTTTAGACCAATGAGATTTCACTGTGGACGGGTGAATATTAATATTCCTTCCGATAATACTGTTTTTGGGTCGAAGCCTCTACTCAGTTTCAAATGAGAATACTATTTCAAAAGCCGTTTATGAGCACTGTTCTTTTATAGCACACATTTAAGCAAAGCTTTTAAAAACCTACAGTGTGCACTACAGTTTCTGGGCTCACAGTGTCCTAGACACCATTATTTTAAAGATTCAGAAAAGTTGAATCACTGTCTGGCCAACTGGGATTTCGATGTGGAGATTAAGGCTATGATCATGATTTTTCAGAAGTACTACAGATACTGCAGTGTATATTAGCACTGTTTGTTGTTTGCTTTTGGGATCTGAAGGAGCGTTTGGGTCTGGAAGCTGTGATGTGTGACGTCCGGCTTAACAACCGAATAGAAATCAAGTAAGAGACAACATGCCTGTTGCTCGTTGTGGTCAGTTAGGACAAAAACTTGACATGAAAAAGAAACTTTGCACCTGGTTAATAGGACATAGTGTAAGGCTAGGAAAAACATCATGAAATCTACATCAATATGGTCATAACCATTTCATTGTCAAGAGCTGTTTGCTATATTTTTGTAAATGTAAATTCTTTTGTTTCCCATTAAGCTGCATGTACAGAATCAAACCTCATGCTAGCCAGGATCAAGCCATTCTGTTGAAACATACAGAATTGAGGTCTTGTCAGAGGAAAAAACACATCTTCCCATCCAACCATCAATGCAAAAGAGGCAATTGACATAATCAACTCAGCTGAAGTCATTCAGCTCTGACTGTGTCCGTAATATAGATTGTAGGAATACAGTGACAGTGTACTTGTAAGTCCTCAGGGGTTTATACAAAAGTGTTGTCTAGTATTAAATACCTTCCAATCTCAAGGAAATGACACACTTTCACTGTCTTTTTTCCATGCTAATCTTGACCCTATGGTTACAGTGATTTTTAACAAATAAAATTAACAATCTATCATTATTTACTCACCCTCATGTTCATCCAATCCTGTATGACTTGTGAAGATATTTTGTCAATTGTCAAAGTATTTGTCAATGGTCACCAAAATGTTTGGTTCCCAACAGTCTTCAAAATGTTCTTTTATGTTCCACAGATGTTATGTTCTACAGGTTTGGAACAGCATGAGGGAGAATAAACCATGACAGAATATTTGGGTGAACTATCCCTTTAAGTAGCATTTCACATTTGTATTGTTGAAAAGGGGTGAGCACTTCTTTTAACCGTGGATTACTGCTGCAAAATGGGGTTACTATTGCTTTTGCCAGGATAACCCAGAATGATGTTAACCCAGGATTAAAAATGAATGGAATAATGATTTTTTTCTTTATTCATATGATAGTGGAGGGGGAGTTTGGACTAAAATCAGTTCTTATATGTTATGAACACGCCGCATCACTGCTTCAACAGGGTTCACAATTTCAAAAGCCTAGATAAGTCCACAACCTACATTAGGTTCCTGTTATGATATCATCCTGTAATTTTTTTGTGGGTTCCTGATCATTAGTATATGTCATATTATACTCACTTTCTGTTTCGACTCTGTACAGCCTGCTGCTGCATCTGCTGCTGTGAAGGAGAGGGCCGTTTGCGACCGGCCTCCATGTTCTGATTGGTAAGTCCAGGCCGGACAGCGGCATTTCCTCCATATGGTGGCCCTGGAGGCCCCATTGGGGCCCCCTGATGAGGCATTCGTGCTCCTGATGGCATGCCAGGCCGCTGGAAAAAAGGTGACAACCAAAAGATGGACATAAGAAACTAAGTGAGGTGGAGAAAATGTATACGATTAACACACTCTGAATCAAGAGTTTACAGACACAATATAGAGTGAATCAGTATAATGATGGTTTTTAAACATATATAAATAACTGACAATCAATTGTGAAAAATAAATACTTTTTTTTAAATGAAAAGTTTGAACAATGGATATAATATGTGCACCTGTGTTTATTTAAAGTTTAAGGTGAGGTGAATTTTTAAATATCTATCACTATAGTCTGTTAAACCTACTAAATTGACTAGCTCAGAAGCAGCTGTTGCCTGCGATAACAGCAGAAGCAACTGCACACACAATTCATGCACAACCTACTCAACACTTGTGACACCAGAGACAACAGGTCACACGTACAAGAGCTCAGGACAATGAACAAATGTCTCTGAAAGAGTAAACCCATAGTCTTCTTGTCACACATAAATGTTTCCCCTGAGAACAGATGGTGTGTTTCAACTTTTTCTAATACAAACTCATGATATTTTATCTTTTAGCTGCAATTTATTGTATTAGTTAAGATGTTACTCTAATTACATTAGAATGAGGCATGGAAATGGTTGTAATTATGGTAAAATAACATTGAAACAACTTTAAAGTACTGTAATTGACATAACAGGAAATGAGAGATCTAGATTAGTAGGATCACTATTGAATTGAGCAGGTCAATACATATTAACATTATGAGCCACATCTACTAAAAGCTTGCTCCAGTGCAAACCCTCTTTTGGCAGAATTTACTAAAGACATACAGTGAAAAATTAACGCTGAAAGGGCATGGACACATTATTTTTGCGGCTGACCTTAATGCATATGCATTTGTAGGAGCTTTCATTTCAGATGCAACATTTATGGAAGGAGAGTATTTAAATGAATAATGCTAGGTGTTTTACTAAGGTTTGCGCTCGTCAATTTACTGGTATTTAATCATTTGTAATATTCCAGTGAGATTTTTGTATGCACAAGGAGTCTGACAACAGCCGGTATTATCCACACCGAGATCTGTCTCACCATCATCAAATCCACCTGGGATTAGCTACATGAAGAAACAGAAAAAACGGAGACAGACTAAATCCAGAGGAACTGCGGGAAGGTCTCTAAGACGCTTGAAGTAAACGACCTGCAAAGCTACCTGAAAAACTATGTGCAAGTGTACAGAGGACAAAAGCTATTTTAAATGCAAAGGGTGGTCACACCAAATATTCACTTGATTTAGTTAACTGATAAATAAAATCTATTTAGCACATTAGTTTTGAAAGCATCCTCACTTTACAGCATTTTTACACAAGTGTCCCGCAGTTCCTCTGGATTTAATCTGTCTCAGTTTTTTCTGTTTCTTCATGTAATCCCAGATGGACTTGATGATGGTGAGATCAGATCTCCATGTGGAGCATATCGGCTGTTGTCAGATTCCTCCCACTGGATTATTACAATTAATGTCAAAATGAATGTGTGGAAATGTAAACTGATATTTCCTACTGACAAACTACAGCAAAAGATATAAAACCATTTTTGGGGATGAAAATACTAACGTGCCTAAGACTTTTGCACAGTACTAAGTATATATATATATATACATACTGTATATACCATGGTCTGTCTCAATACTCCATTCTGATTGGCTGGAAGGTGTGCATTAAAATCGTTTAATGCAGGTAGATCTAAGTCAGTTTAACTTTTATTGAAGCACACACCTCACTCGCACACAGAGATCAGAAATTGCACTGTGCACACATAGAAATATGTTGTCAATGCTGCCCTTCCACATTTTTCTTTAAAGTCATTTAATGCACAGCTAGCCATGAATTATCCCTTACATATACATATATATACATATATATATATATATATATATATATATATATATATATATATATATATATATATATATATATATATACATAACAAAGTGACAGACCTGATAGGTGCACAGGAATTGAGGGATACAACTGATGGATGAAAGAGAAAGTTCCCCATGATAATACACAACCATATTCCCAACATAAAGAAGAACCAGCCAATTAGACAGACATGGTAGTGATAGGTTAATGACGGCAAGACTGGATTTTCTTTACTAAGAAAAAAGACAGCACAGGGTTAGGATTGTGGCGCTGGCAGTAAAATTGGACAGGCAATTTGAGAGCATGTCAAAGGTACGGTTTGGAGTGACAGAGAAAACACAAAAGAGAGTGGTCAAAAGAACAAGAGAAACTCCAATCAGACAAAAATAGACAAAAGTGTCCACTTTTTGTCTAAGTCATAAATGAGAGGAAAATTAGTTCAATGAGAATAACTGAAGCCACAACAAAGAAATGTTCAGGGAACAGATGAAAGAGATGAAACCGATAATGAACTGAAACTCAAAGCAAAGCTGCATTACAGGGGAAAATCAGGTGTAAAAATGCACGGATGTGAAAGCTTCACAAAAGTTTAATATTCAATATTTTATGTATTACACATTCATTTCTCATCCAAAACATTACTCCTGACCTATTTTCAGTTTCATCTATTTCTGCAAGAGATGGCAGGATAAATCTGAAAAAGCTTCTGAATCATACCAGAATAATCCAACCAAATCAATTTCCCTTTACACTAATGTTATCACTTGTAATCATTATCAACGGAGGTTTTTCTCTTTTCAGTTGACTGTGAGAAGCCTTTTCTTCTATTTCTGATTTGCAATCTCGAAAGTTGTGACTTATGTTACTACATAATTTAACAATTTCTTTAAAGAAAAATGGCAAACTAAACATTTTGCCAATTGATGAGCACAATAAAAAAAAAGGTTTTCTCATGGAATGTTCAATGGGAACTTCTGAGTTATTGTAGCAACAATAACGAGAGAGACAGACCTTAGTGAAGGGACATTACACCAGCATTACTGTATATGGCTGAAAAATAATTTCTTAGAATGCACTTACCACATCTGATTTATGAAACGCTCAACATTATTAAAGAGCATTCTATAGACCTTATGTAGCCCCGCCCCTTTTCAGCGCTGCGCTCGTTGTCTTTTGACTTCCGGTCTGTATTTTCACAGCGATCTTGCGTATTTATGAATGAACGGCTCCGCCGGCTCGTTTTAAAATCTTCCCGGTCTACTGACATTTGTTAAGACATCTGCTTTAAACATTACAATCCTCATGATACCTTTCGTTAACTTTACATCAAGTAAATCCACTTCAAAAGCTAATTACTCCTGGACAGCAATAGAGTGCCGAAGTGATGACGTCATTTTGTAGGACAACCCGGAAGTTAGCGGCGCATGGGTTCCCTCGATCGAAAAGCAATGCATTTTCCCCATAGACTTTTGGAAAATCGCAAAAAATAAGATCTGTGTTCAACAAAGAGTTGTGACCCTAACACGTTTTGTCTATCAAGATAATCTTTACAAGCTAATCCACAATTTATACATTTTGAAGCCTAAATAAAGCCGTCAGATATAAAATGCTAACAGTAGGCTATAAACGGACTACAGCACACCAAAGAGTATAGAAGTTACTTCTATACTCTTTGAGCACACCAGCACACCATGGTCGCGGATCAACGTCATCATCAAGCTTCTTCAAACTTTATTTAAAAAACACGCTCGCTCATTATGATCTGCGCTGTGTATGAACCTATTTTTACAGTCTATGGTATGAACACTTATCCACTTTTTCATGAGAAATATTGCCCATTCGTTTTTTCCAAAAATGTTAGAAACTAATTTTGTTTATGCGTGCCTCTCTGAGATTTTTTTTAATCTTTTGTTAATGTTTTATTTATTCGTTTATTATTTTGTTAGTTTATATAAACCTTAATATTATTTTCTTTGTGATTAAGGTTATTATGCCTGATCATTGTGCCCCAAATAAACTTTAAAGATTATCTTTCACTGTATTATGTTTGATTGTATGTTTGCATACCATTTGCTAATTCGCCAGGAAAAAACGCGCTTTCTCAGAAGCACTAACGTTATGGCCGTATCAATTTCCAGTCCTTTTTCTTAGACGATAGAAAAACCATAGATCGAGGAGAGAACCACTATAAATCTGGACATGAACAGTGCAGCTTAGATGCTGGTTTACTTGCCGGTATTGTAAGGGCCAGCATGAGGGACAAGGTTAATCGAGTCTCGGTAAGTAAAACTAGGGAGAGATAGAGGAGTTATAATAGTGTTCTATGTATTTAAGATAACTATACAAATAATCTCTGAACAAGCATAACACAGTTAAATTCCAAACATTTAATATAATAGTTGTATATAATTATATATGTTGAATTTAAAGAGAATTGTCCAATAGCAAATGCTTATTATAATATATTATAATTAAACCATATATGTTCCCTAAATAAACCACATATACTAATTTTGTTAACATTTTCTAACGTTATATATTTTTACCTGGTAATCCACAAGCCCCAATGTGAGAGCCAGTGTAGTAAATTTTATCTCACATTCACATTACTGTGAGCTGACTGGAGTGTAGTTACAATAGTATACAAGTAGTATACAATAGTTTAACATTTAATTTGTGTGTCAGACAGGCAACTTACAGTGCATTAAGGCTATACATATCAGCGTGTTCTCTGGGAATTGTCCACGTTTATATAGCACATTAAATATAGTTAACATTTACTACTAAAATAACAAAGATTAATATCATTGTTACCTAATGCCTTAACTACCGGTAATGCTGTTTACAAATACAATCATATTATTATAAGTGGGTAAAAGCCAAGTTCACAAATATCAGGGTGCAGGGTCCACCCTTTCTATAATTGTATCCAAACAAGTTACAATAAAAGTCAATAAACCAGGTATTATTTTGAATATTTTAATTAAACATTTCTCAACGTAACGTTAGCCTTTAATAAAACTGCAGCGGATCTAATCTATTAAACAGTGGCAAAGTAAACAAGCTTTTAGATATTTTAAGAGAAAGACAAAAGGTATTTTAGCTGTTGATTTGGTTATGAAAAACGCTTATTCTTGCTACTGCTAGCCTTTTTTACTCCATCTGGCACGAACCCAGAGTCTCCGCTGGGTAACATCCGACGGAAAATGGTCAAACGAGATTTCATTCGATGACTTGTGGTTGCATCTCGGGACAAAACAAAAATAACGTTATGTATATTAACTGAAAGGTAAACTTCTAAGACCGTGAAGCTGAAACGCGGGCTCGTGAGAGATTTCATGTTTGTCATGATGACGTCTAAAGTCCCCGCCAAAGGATGTAGTCCCTTTTAGCAACTTGTTAACAACCACCGTTTTTAAGACCTTATTTCAGGCGATTTAGCAAAAACCCATTCAAAAAACCCATAGACTTCAGGGCGAGGGAACCGGTAGTGCTAAAATGCTAACTCACTTCCGCGTTTTGGCCTACAAAGTGACGTCATAACTTCGGCACTCTATAGAGAGCCTTCGGAAAAATATTGTATGGTAGTCAATGGTGAGAGACAACAAATATTTTGATCTCGTTTGAATTGTGCCCTGAATTACACATATGATGTTTGTCAATTTAAAAGATACATTTTA
Organism: Abramis brama; assembly: GCF_963993115.1. Lineage (NCBI taxonomy): Eukaryota > Metazoa > Chordata > Actinopteri > Cypriniformes > Leuciscidae > Abramis > Abramis brama. Next base: position 33,071,010 of record NC_139965.1, read on the forward strand.
AAGTCAAGAAAGTCGCAGCTTGATGTAAAACTGCTGAGGTATAAGACTGTGAAAATACAGAATTACAGAGACTACAAACCCAAAAGGCGCACATGTGACGTCATACCTTTTCTCTCAATGAATGAAGCTAACTTTACTGAAGCTAACGTCTGTCATTTTTTCTGTAGTCTTACGGTATAATCGTAACGTTACGCCGTCATGCTTGTTTTGTACCAGACTACACACATACGAGCAACGGATCTTGCTACGTTACGTACATAGTGCGAGACGAGTCGAGAGATATAGTTCATTGAGCAATTTTCACATAACACTAAATGGTACTCTTCTGTTTTATGACAAACTGCGACTTTCTTGACTTTCAGAATTATCTTTTAAATTGACAAACATCATATGTGTAATTCAGGGCACAGTTCAGACGGAATAAAAAAGATAAGTTGTCTCTCGCCATTGACTACCATACATATTTTTTCCGAAATAAGGTACCATGAGCCGGAAGCGGAGGGGAGGGACTTAGGCTCTCTATGCCATAGAAATATACAGAGCGACCGGAAGTTCTGGAAGAAAAACGGAAGTTCAAAGACAATATTCTAAAGATGGCGGCGCCCTCGTTTCTCTGGCACATAAGGTCTATAAAGCCGCCAAAGTCATAGAACCACTGAAATGGAGAAGATCTATCAAGCTCCATTCCTAATGGTGTGAATGAATCCTATGGCATAGTTATGTTAAACATTATTACTTTCACCTTGTGGCTACGTTGTGAGAAATATCTTTGCACTTCAGTTAAACAGGAAGGGTTGGCACTGAACTGCTGCAGATGTGGAATGTGGAACAAATGTGTGAAAGTAATGACTAACTGCTGATTTTAGACGCTTTTGTGTTTAATTTACACAAAGGAAGTGATTGTGATGTACCTAATGTACGATGGACCTTGCGTGGGCTTGAGCTCTGTTATGTCTGCAGGTTAGGAGACTGATGAAGTGAACTCTAGACTATTGTGAAATAAGAGCAGACTGTGCTGGGAGCATTGAGTTGCAGGGTAATGAAAGACAATGACTTACAATGAGATATTTAGAATTTGATAAGGCCACACTCTTTTAGGTGTAACATTTCTGTTATTCCCTGAATACTGCAGTTAAACACTTTCTTTGTCTCTCTGTCTGATGTACTGCCAGATGCTTTTAGCGGTCTGTGTTTGCTGTTGAGCGGTCTTACGCTTATTAACACAGGAAAAACTGACCAGCAGGAGAAATAATCATGTTTAATAGCTAAAGAGGGATAAAATAGTCTTTAATCAGATTCTTCTTGTTATTAGAGTAGCGAGTTCACACATAAACATAGATTAAAAAACACTTGAACATTTCAACAGACCTGAAATGTACCACTTAAAATAGTTTAAACAATTACTGTCCTTTGGTGTCTCTCTCTGTGAGGCTGCTTTGTTCACAAACCACTTTGAATATAAATTTGGATGCAGGTAGGAAGGAAAACATTTTATTTGGAATATTTTTTCCAGCAGTCACACCATGTAGATTTGCACTTCAGAGAGATTGGCGGTGCTTGAGCTGTCAATCAGCACTGACTGATGAGCACTTCTGCCTGATTCCTGCTGATAAACAACTTCTTTTTCTCAAGAACACGCATGTCCCTCTGGAGTTTATTTGCTTCCTGTTAATATGACAACTGCACAGACATCTGATTGGACAGACTTCCATAACTGCATTATTTCACTCCTGAAATAATCCATGAGTTTCTGCAGATGTTTAGGCCCACATTAGCTATATTTATATGTAACCAAATAATCAGTTTATAATAGGACTGAAAACCTTCATGTAAACACCTCAATCCGATTGAGCTCAATTTAAATTTAATTTTGATGTGGCTGAAAGGGGTGGTGTAGCTCTTAAAGGCACAATATGTAACTTTTTTGCTTTAAAAATAGCAAAAATCACTATATGTTATATATTTTTTTTAGTTGTTTACTTACATTATCCCGACTGTTTCCAACAACTTTCAAACCAGGAGAAATTTTAATTTAATTCGAAGACACGGCACGTTTCTTTATTTCCGTTTTGTCGCAGTCAATGGCGTCATATCCGCGTTGTCCCTGGTTTCCGCCCGTGCTGCCATGGTAACCAGAGCTATGAACCAGAGCCCTCTGATAGCAACCAAGACGACAGACGTGGACCACTGTAGTTCGCAATGTCTATCTGCACGCTGTTGTTGTTTCGTTCAAACATTATGGACCATGGCAAGCAGACTTTGGATAAAAAAGGAGAACTAAAACGAGAATCAATATCAGCGCGGTGTTTTCGAGATGCCGAGAGCTCCCATAGACAGTATATAAACGAGAGCTCCACGTCCGAGACTTCGACCGCTCCTACATGTACTTTATTAAACAGGTGAACACATTTACATAAAACTAATCAATGTTATATAGTTCAACAATGATAAAATGTCAGAATATGATCTGTATGTTATTCTAATGTTGATCTAGTTTACTGCTAGTCTCATACAGACAAACTAACACATACTTTTCAACACATTCAAATGCAGTTTAGTGTGCTAGTGTAATGTTAGACCAAGTGAAACAGCGCTGCGTTACCTCACAAGTTTAATTTGTCTAATAAACTGACCTGTGAGTAGTAATTCTGCACTCGCGTGTAGTTCGGTAGAATGAAATGTCCATATTCCTTTTATATCCGCGGGACTCGCGTCGCGTGTGAAGCTGATAGCTCTCTCTTAGCAATCCCGAACTGCTTCATATCACAGTCATGATAAAAGCATCGATGTATTCAGTCATCCATAAACATTATTAGATCGGTCGGCTTGACGTTGACGACAAGATCCATAATTCTTAGCAAATGTTGCATCATCAAACTACGCCTTTGTTATTGTAAATAGGTTAGCGACCCCTAGTGGAGAAAAAATCCCATACTGTACGTTTAAATAATCAATTGAACAGAAAAAAAAATAGATATGTAAGCCCTTGAATGTGACTACTTTTACATAGGTTTGTTGACGTATTATTATGTCTTACAAACTGATCAGTGGAGGAGAGGGACTGGATATTATTTTGTAACAGACTTTCAGCTGTTTGCAATGAACAAATCAAACAAAAATAATTGAAATAGCTTAACACAACAAATGTTTCAAGTGGTTTCAACTGAAAACGCAACTTTTAATTACTTCTGCAGTCTCAAAATTATTCAACCCCTTCATGGCAAGCATCTTAGTACTTAGTAGAAAACCTTTTTGCTGTTATGACCTGCTGCAAACAAGATGTTTAACCAGACACCAGCTTCTGGCAGTGTTTCTGAAGAATCTTAGCACATTCCTCATGAGCAATGGCCTCCAGTTCAGTAATATTCTTGCTTGCTGCAACCACCTTAATTTCCATAGGGTTCAAGTCAGGTGACTGTGATGGCCATTGTAGAATCTCCCAGGACTTCTTCTGCAACCAAGCCTTGGTGGAGTTTGAGGTGTGCTTGGGATCATTGCCCTGTTGGAAGGTCCAATGACGCCCAAGCTTCAGCGTCCTCACTGATGGCACAACGTTTTTACTAGGATTTTCTGATACCCATCTTGCCTTCCACACGCTGCAGGTTTCCAGTGCCAGAGGATGCAAAGCAGCCCCAGAGCATCACGAGCCCCACCATGCTTAACTGTAGGCAGAGTTACCTTTGAACTGTAGAACTAAGCTTCCAACAGTTTCTCTAGGAACATTAAAAGCTATCTTTTTGTATCCTGTTCCTTGTTTGTGAAGGGCAATGATATTTCCTATTAACGTTTTGGACCATTCTTTTGACTTTTTTCTAACCATATTTCTAAGATGCAGTCAAACGTGACACTCAAACCTAGCTAGTCTAGATATTCCAAGTGTTCTAGCTAAAGCACACCTGGTGCAACTAATGAAGCCCTTGATTAGTTGCAATAGGTGTGCTTGAGACAACACCTGTTTTTCAGATATGTGCTGTTGTGAGGGATTCTATTCACGGGGTTGAATAATTTTGAGACTGCAGAAGTCATTAAAAGTTGCATTTTCAGTTGAAACCACTTGAAACATTTGTTGTGTTAAGCTATTTCAATTATTTTTGTTTGATTTGTTCATTGCAAACAGCTGAAAGTCTGTAAATTGTGCCAATAAACCTGATTTGCAATGGGGGTTGAATCATTTTGATTACAACTGTATTTTATAGTAATATATTCCTGATGTCATCAAGGCAAATGGCAAGTATGCTCATGATAGCCCTGGTTACATTATTGCGGTGACTTTCTCCATTTCTGAACGAGGCAACTAGGTACTGCGCATGGGCTGAATTTTTTTCCTCTCCAGAATACATGTAAAAGAATATGTGATCCTAACTGCAAAGTTTAGGGTTCATTTAACAGAACTTTCAGAATCTGATATTGGATTGGATTCATATGGACTGGTGATTAGTGCATGCACACATATTGATACATAAGACAAATGAAAAGTACAATTTAAATTTTTACATTTCGTTCTTTTGATAGTTTCAAAGTAATTATGCAATGTTTCACAATATGACTGTTTTTTGAAGCAATAAACAAAATGGGGTAAAAGTCATAGTTGTTGTTGTTTTGCTACTTAATTTCAAACAGTTAAACCAAAACTGAACGTGTAAAAACATTGTACTCATCTCATTGTATTTTACCATGGTAGTAAGTTTGCTTGTTTAAAGTGAACTGGAATGAAAGTTTCCGCTCCTAGAGTGAAATGACCTGTAGGTCATCTTTATTTATCCACACAGTTACACAGTAAGACTGAGTCTGTCATTAACCAAGACTGTGCATTTTATTTTGTGTCTGAGAGAAAAAGAGCTAATATAACAGATTACCAGTAATGTGTATTAGTGAAACACTGATAATGTGACACCTAATCTAAACTCGACATTGAGCCAAAACTAAGCGGCTGGAAGGGGAGATCAAAAAGAAAATAAGAACCGAGACAGAATATGAACAAAACTAAAAACAAGTCATCGCCCAAGCACGAGTGATCAAATACACAGATTTAGAACATTTAAACGAGACGGCAACAGATACTGTACATAATTGGCCATAGATTTCCTTCCAAACAAAACAAACTTTGAGAATACATTTCTCTCATTCTAGAAGCTGTTCAAACTGTAACTTAATTGTAAACCTTGATGAGCACATACTGTTCCTTGCCTTGGGAACAAGGCTGCTGAACCACCACATTCTTGCAGCTCAAGCTGTGGTCAAACATACTGCCATGTAACAACGAATATACAGTATAACTTGCACACGCCAGGCTTTAGACAGGAGTGCAGCACAGAAGCAGCAAGGTGAATAATATAGCAAAGGTTAGGCTGAGGTAATCCAGGTAACTCATGAGTCCAGAAAGAAACATAGAAGAAGCAGAGGAGAACAACACAGGCATAGGAGAGGACATAAAAGGATACGAAATAAGGAGCGGGAAACATTTTGCCCAGGAACAATCAGTGCTTCGCCAAGGTTAATTAGTCTGCAGAGGCAACACCACCATTTTCCTCATTCATCACCCAAACTCAGCATTTATGTGCTAAAAGTTAAAGCAACTGTATGCACTAAGGCAAATAGTGAACAAAAGGTTATGATGCAAACTAAGATGATTGCTGCAACTCTGCAAGTGCAAGGTGTTTTCTTACAAAATAAATTATAAAACACATCACATGCCAGAATTAACTATTAAGCCATAAAGAACTCAAGTCATTATATACACAGCAGTTCAAAAGTAAAAAGGTACAAAATTCCTTACAGTATAGTACAGTTAAAAAATCCCCTAAAGGCTGGAATACACTACATTAGGAATCATACATTTCCCGATTTTGTAATTAGTTAAAGAAAACTGGGCATCATAAAATCGTTCCGAACACAACAAATTCACGCATGAAACACGTGCCATGTTGCTAATGAATTTGCGTGACAAATAAAAACAATATGTTCTAAAATCAGCTCAATCGTCCAAACGGATGGAAATCATGGAATCAATAGTATGAAGCTAAAATAAAATCAGAGTCTGTGCCCATCATACACTGCGCAATTTTCTATGAAATCTGTCAATTCAAATCTGCAGACATGGCTCTGACTTTCGGCAACTAAACTTATTCGGTAAATCTAGGCAAAAGTCGTGTAGTGTATTCCAGCCTTAAAACTGCATTTATTTGATTACAAATACAGTAAAATAGTAATAATTTGAATTATTGTTACTTTTGAAATAAATTTGTTATTTATTTGTTATTTAGTTATTTGAATATATTTTAAAATGTAATTTATTCCTGTGATCAAAGCTGAATTTTCAGCATCATTACTCCAGTCGTCAGTGTCACATGATCCTTCAGAAATCATTCTATGTTGATTTGGTGATCAAGAAATATTTTTTACTATTGTCAGTGTTGAAAACAGTTTTCCTGCTTAATACACATTTTTGCAGGATTCTTTGATGAATAGAACATTTAACAGAGCATTTTTAAACAGCATTTATTTAAAATAGAAATCTTTTGTAACATTATAAAATATATTTACTGTCATGTTCGATCAATTTAATACATCCTTTCTGAAAATTAAAAAAATGGGATTGTTAAAAATTACTGAGCCTAAACCTTTGAACAGTAGGCTAGTGTACATCACACGACAGTTAAATAATTCATAATAATTCAATAATTCTGCATTTAATTAATATAATAAAAAACCCTGAATAATCAAGTCAAATAGTAAAAAAGACAATAAAGACACCAATCAATGTATCAATAAAAGTATGTAATAATGTAAATGTAATAATAATAATTTTAGGAATAATAATAATAATAATTATTATTATTATAAGTATTATTAAGAGTCTTTCAAATCCCAAGGTCGCTTTGAAGAAACAGCAAGAAATTATTGGTAAGAAATTACCAAGAACAAAAACACAAGAATCTTAATATGAACGCAGGTTTACGCATTACACTCGATATACTACAAACTGCTTTTCACTTCAGATTGATCTGCTCTGTATAGACAAAGCCCTGCTAATCATAAATAAAAGATTACACAGCTACTGTATGTACACAAAATGTTGCAGACATTAAGTGGATCCTTATTGCCTCTTCTGCATCAAACCTTGAATAGTGTCATACGGGAAACATCAGTCCGTGTTTCAGTATTATTAGTAGGCTAGTAATCATTACTACTGCTACAAATACACCATTTAGCTCTAGAAATAGCTTGAATTTTTAATGAACAACATGACAACAGACACGCTAATCTACATAGTAGATGTTATCTGTGAAGCACCTGATGTGTTCTTGGAGTTGTAATAATAGTGTGTTGAGTCTGAAAGCGGCTTGTGTTTTGAATGAAAGCGCTCGTCACCTTAGGCATGCTGCCAAACGCATGCAGCCTCCAGTGACCAAGTGCAAGTGGCTACCTTTGGCCTTTCTTTTGCGTTTGCCGATCCTTCTCGCTCTTTTTCTTAAACACTCGCCTCCCTCGTTCGCCTCTCCTCCCCACCCCGTCTCCGCTTTAAAAAGAAGAGCGGAGCGGAGCCGGGATCCGGAGGACTGGATATAACCTTCACATGGACACCGTTCAGCGCTATCACTCAAACGCACGGGCTGTGTCTGTAGCTGAGCTCACACACACACACACACACACACATGTGCCGAGAGGGTACGTACCACTCCATGGACGAGGAACTCAAATAGTTTGCTCTTGGTGGCTTTGCGAGCTCCTCCAGCGGTCTCCTCCGAAGCCATTTCCCTCTGGTCTCCCTCTCTTTTGTCTTTCCCTCTCCCTCGCCTCTCTTCCTTTTCACCCTTCGCTCACCTCCTCAACCCCCCTCCGAGGCTCCCTGCTCCACTTCCCTTACTTTCTGCTCTTTCTCTCCCTCTGTCTCGGAGTGTGCTGCCCTGTCGAGCCTCTCGCTCTCTCTGTGTCTCTCACGCTTACGTTTGGTTGAGCTGCCTTTCAGGAGCCCAGCTGCTACAGAACGTGGGGGGTTGAGAGTTGGGGGTCTTTCAAGGGGGTTCCTGCTGGCCCACCATGACCGTCCCTCCCTCCCCCTTTTACAAACACGCTGACTGAAAAGCACACACGCTCACAGGCTGCTGCAGCTGTTGCATTCCATTGGTAGATAAGGGAATGCTCGCTGACTGGTCGCTCGCAGCCCTGCTGCGGTGTAGTTAGTCTCGCCGCTAACCAAACCCCTCCTCCTCTGCCTTCACTACTGCTCTCGCTCGCTCTCCTGTCCTTTGCTGCATGCAGTCAAACCCAGCAAGGCTTGGAAGACACTGCTCATTCTCAAAAAAATGGAGGGAGGATCCTTAAAGCAGCAGCAGTGAGGAAAAGCTGCCCGTATTTAGACACAGGTCGGAAATAAAACTGGTTCAGACAACACTGAAGGCTGAATTTTTTAAAAAAAAATTTATCTCGTTACTGGCTGTCTGTCTCAACTAAATATGAATACTTGAAATGATTACCTGATCTCTCATTTTTGTGAGAGATATGTCAGTCAGATGGATTTTGTTATATTGATGGATTGTACTGTGGATATTGTGGGTTTTGAAGCCATTCCTTACCAACAATGACAACGAACAGTTAAAAAAAAATAAAAAAATAAACATACAGTAACACTTTAGATTAGGTACACACATTCACTATTAACTAGTTGCTTATTAGCATGCATATTACTAGCATTTTGGCCATTTATTAGTACTTATAAAGCACATATTAATGCCTTAATCTGCATGACCTTATTCTAGATGCCTTAACCCTACCCAATTAACATAACCACGACAACAACTTAACTCCTAGTGAACATATACCCTAATCTAGTGTGACCAAAAATACCTAAATAATATTTAGGTATAATTTATTTAAAAAAAATTATATTAAAAGGGTACCCAAAAAATTATATTAAAAGGGTACCCAATTAACATAACCACGACTGTTGTGGTTATGTTAATTGGGTAGGGTTAAGGCATCTAGAATAAGGTCATGCAGATTAAGGCATTCATTTGTGCTTTGTAAGTACTAATAAATGGCCAACATGCTAGTAATATGCATGCTAATAAGCAACTAGCTAATAGTGAATGTGTGTACCTAATCTAAAGTGTTACTGTATGTTTATTTTTTTAACTGTTCGTTGTCATTGTTGGTAAGGAATGGCTTCAAAACCCACAATATCCACAGTACAATCCATTTGTACAATATATATATCCCCCCCCCCCCACACAGACATCTTATTATCTGTAGTTTTTGTTTGTTTTCAGTGTACAGGAAGCTTAATCAAGAAAAATTACTTCTGATTCTTCTAAATTTGATTCTGGGTTTTATATAACCGTTTCATCATTTATTCATTTTTTTTTGCACATTTGATGAGTCAGTTCCTCAAATGTCTACTCGCCTTATTTTCCCCATAATTGCAAATCTAAGCTGTCTACTGTAAATATTTGTTTAGGATGCCTGAATTAAAATACATCCCTATACCATTCAATGTTTTTTTAAATGTCTAAGCTTAAGTAAATCTTAAATAATGACTAGGCCTATATGCACGGGGCAGAGAAGAGCTAATGAAATTGAACCAGTTACTCTGTCACTATGCAAGTAGACTAGCATGTGAATGATCAAGCCAGCTATAACAAATATTAACCATATTTTCCCTGTTTCAATGTTTCTAGGAAATGTTCTTAACTGGGAAGTAACTGTTTCTAGGAGGTATATTTTGCCACTATTTGGTCATTGGGAAGTAATTACATTTACTTTTAGTTATTATTCAGCACTTCTAATAAGTCTGTTTCCCTAGAAATTCTTAAAATATTTCAGCCAGAACATCAAACACTGAATAACAGATTTTTGACACTTTCCCTGAAAAATGTCTCCCTGTATTTTTGGGCACATTAGCAATAAACAACGGCACTTTGAAAGTCTGTAATTGTATTTAGGATTGAGGGTAATAATTTAAGAACTGTACACTGAAAAAAAAAAAAACATTTATTGACCACTAATATAAATATTGGCATGATTCTAGAAAATGTGTGTGTGTGTGTGTGTGTGTGTGTGTGTGTATGTATGTGTGTGTATATATATATATATATATATATATATATATATATATATATATATATATACACATACACATATACATATATATATACACACACACACATACATATACATATTATATAGATAGATAGATAGATAGATAGATAGATAGATAGATAGAAAAACAAATAATAATAAAATAAAAAAACAGAAATATGCCGTTTACACATAAGCATTCAGTGTTGCAGAAGCTTTAAGTTTACACAGATGAAGAAGAATTGCCCTAACAAGGACATAACCTCAACCTGTGAATCACCAAAATTACTACCACATTGTCTGGCTGAAAACTCCAAAGTTAAGGGCTATGATTCTAAAGGAGAGCTGTGAATATTATTAAATAACTAAAATGCCTAAATTAGGAAAAATATCCCAAGTGTTTGAATACAAGTCATTGTTTGTTGAATAATCAGAAAGTGTCTAAAAAAGAAATTCATCAAAACTCTCTGCATTAACAAGAAGGAAGATTTTGAGAGATGCCATAGTGAAGCTGAGAACATGCATAAGTCAAACATATCAAGAGCTCTGCATAACATGGGCCTTTATGGGAGAGTGGCACAAAGGAAACAATTACTCAAAATGAAAGCATGTCTGAACTCTAGAGTCTGCCAAAAATCATAATAATGACCAAGTGTGGTGGTGTGGGAAGTGATTTTGTGGTCAGATGAGAGAAGAAGTGATGTGACGCAAACCTAAAGTTGACTTTAAAAAAAACCTACCAGACGTCACGTCTGATTACAATGCACAAAATAAATAAATACTGTGGGAGGGCCTGGTTTAGTCCAAAAAGGTTTAGGAGAAAAAAACAGGCTTCTTTTGCTGTGACATTGTGACCCCTTGTGATCACTTTTGATCAGCCATTTTCAGGAAGTAGTTCTACAAAAGCATCTCATCAGAGAGCTGAAAAGATGTGTATGTCTCAGTACCCCTTTGAGTCTCCCCAAGTCTCCCTTTTACCATTGCAGCTCTGCCAACTGCTCAGGTCCCATTGACTGGGAGGTAAAGGGGGTGGGGGACTCGCATAGGGTAAGGGGAGGAATTTTCTGTGTGTCTATTGTTGGGCAGTTGACCTCAAGCTGAAGCTGCAGTTTTAGGTTTCTCCTGCAGAGGTCTGTATATGACTCCCAATGAAACGACTGACTCTAATCAATGTGCCACAGCACTGAGGCATGATTACGGGTGTGTTCACACTTGTACAGTAGTTTGGTTCTCTTGTTTCTTTTGGTCCAGTTTTAATTTTTTAGTTATTTTTATCCATTCCGCATCTCCCACATATGTGTGTTTTAGCAAGGTGGTCTGTGTTGCAAGTTGGTGAATGAAGATACTTGCCAGGTTACGTGTCACTCCTGCTTTATTAATTTATCCAGTGTAAAACCCGGACACGGCCACACAAATGTGTCTTTTTGTTAATGACTGTACTACTACAGGATTTAACTCAGAGTAACAGCTCTCTACAAGTAACAAAAGACACTGTAACATTCTGTCACAAGCAAATCTAGTTGCATTTTGCATCAATGAATTTCTTAAATTATCCTTTGACTATGTTCTAGCCCGCCATATAGTGGCGAAATTTTTTTTTTGGACTGATGCCAAACTTGCTTGCCGAACCCTATTATACAGTATATTAGGCATCCCTAACTTTGCAATAATTAAAACATGAAGGACATTCAAACCAAGCTGATAACTATTCCTGAACCACAAAATGCTGAAACATATCACTAAATCAAGGCTAAGCTGCACAATAACACAATATTTCATTATTTTTGCAATTCCATTTGGTGACACTAGTGACACAGACAAAAATGTTTAACCTTTAATGGGAAAGATATGGCTGTTATCATTTTATTGAACTTTCTCTTAATAAAGATATGAACATTTTCTTGATTCAGACTCTTTCAATGTTCAGTGTACAAAGCTTACATGGGAGGTCCGTTTTCAGACTAAATACACTCTCAGCATAGTCAGAAGTCAAAGCCAAACAAAATTAAAAGCAAGCTACCTTATTCATTTAAAGGCCAAATTTGATGCAATTTTGGATTACAGTGCATGTAATAACAGCCCAGTTGTATGCAACATTTGCTGTAGCATACTAGGAAATTATTGTTTAAAATGACAATAATAGTTCCAAACTATGCACTTGAGTTTAAGCACTTGGAAAATATAATATTTAAATACCAGAAGGATTACAAAACACATGTAAATCTAAAACAAAAAACTAGAGATTTGCTACAAAGTAATTAATTTGTTTTTTTCATGGAGAAAAGCAGAAAATATTAACGGCAACATGATTTTGATTTGGACTGATTAAACATGTCTATCCTCTGTTTTCTAAGACCAGTTTCTCTGTCTCAAAATTGACAAAATTGTGAAGAACTGTCCCATCTCACAATCCTCACAAAAACGAAACATCTCATTGGCACCCAAAATAGTTATTTTGTAATTAATATCATTATATTATAACTATTATAACCACTTCTGAATATAAATGTGATCAACAAAAGCTTAAAGGAACACTCCACCGTTTTTTGAAATAGGGCTTATTCACCTTCTTTCCTACATTTAGATAGGTGGGCAAATGCATTTTTGTCTCAGTGCATGCATTGTTTTAGTTTGACAGGGTCAGCGCTAGCTTAGCTTAGCTTAATGAATGGAATCCTTTGTTGCCAGCTAGCATGTCCTGAGTAAAAGTGATTAAAAAAAAAAAAAAAAAAAAAAAAACCTAATTACTTCTTGTGGCCTGCGTATTCACGAGTACAAATAGCGATGCAGATTAACACTAGGCGATTTCCTAGGCAGATATTGACTTGGGACTATATTAGGGGGAAGCACAGGCGAAGCACTGCTACTTGGGCGCAGAGATATCACGCAACACATGAAATCCCACGACTTCCGTCAACATACCGGCGTGAATAGTAGCTGGCTATTTTTCCTACAGTACATGAATGGCGATGAACATGGCTGATTTTGTGAGAGACGAAGAGGGTGACTTCTCAGACAGTCAAGATCCAGAACCATACCTCTATGAACCAGAGTTTTCAGAAGAGGAGCTGCGTGCTTTGGAAATAGAACGACAGGAGGAGGAGGTTGCGATCGCTCAACAGCCCGAGGACGTGAGGATGAGAGCCAACACGAACTGGTGGTGTGAGTGTGGGGGAATATGCCAATCTATGCCGACTGAAATAGAGTGTCTGTGCTGTGGCAAGTGGGACAAGTTACTGCCATCGATGACCAGGCTCAACGCGTCAGATCAAGATGAGCGTGCCCGCAGTTGTGTCACAGCTACCGAGGATTTCACGGCGTTGATCCATCCTGCAGTACTCGATTTTTTTTTCCGGTGTGATAAAGTGAACTGGAAAAAATGGCCCATGCCGAATGGACCAAATGGACAGCTGTCCACAGAGTAAGTGATTATTTTAAACATGACGCATGTATAGATCGACCCATATTATACCTGTATTCACAAGTTGTGGGATTTCATGTGTTGCGTGATATCTCTGCACCCAAGTAGCAGTGCTTCGCCTGTGCTTCCCCCTAATATAGTCCCAAGTCAATATCTGCCTAGGAAATCACCTAGTGTTAATCTGCATCGCCATTTGTACTCGTTGTGAATACGCAGGCCACAAGAAGTAATTAGGTGGGGTTTTATTTTTTTGTTGATCACTTTTACTCAGGACATGCTAGCTGGCAACAAAGGATTCCATTCATTAAGCTAAGCTAAGCATGCACTGAGACAAAAATGCTAAATGTAGGAAAGAAGGTGAATAAGACCTATTTCAAAAAACGGTGGAGTGTTCCTTTAAGCAACTGAAAAGTAGTTGACATTAAGAAAATAAGAGTAAATTTTATAATATATTTTAGAATAATTATAGAGAATTAAATAAACCATTAACATGTTTTGCAACTAGCAAACTTCTGGCCAATAATACTGCTTCAATTTAATGTAACTTACTTTCTGATATACACTAACCTACCCTACCCTATTGTTCAAAAGTTTGGGTCAGTGTGTGTGGGTTTTTAAAAAAGTTAATACTTCTATTCTGCTAAGATGCATTAAATTGATCCTTAACAGAAAAAAGTATGTGAACTCTATATTTAGTTGAACTTGCAGCAGGTTTCTAATTCCCAGCATGCTCTGCATCAGACTGTTTAAAGAAAATAAATGTTCAAATTAAGTGCTATTTTGTGTGTTTTTGCACAAGATTAATAAAAGGAGAGATGTGTTAGTGTTTAATGTTCTGTTATGTTATGTTGGGACTTATAGGGGATTCTGCTATGTTGCAGGTTTGCATTGTGTTGAGGAGACTTGGCTACGACTTGGCTACGTTCACACTGTCAATTATTGGGAACGAAAACCGCATTTACACACAGGTGTGAGTCTCGAAATGTTCTGTTCAAACAGTAACTTACAGTATAGCATCTTGAATATGGTCTGTATGAACATGCAATGGGAGACAAGCTTGTATTCTCTTTTCAGTAATCATTGTGACTTTGACCAAAATAATATCAAACATGGCGATGTCCATAAAACTGAAAAGTCGTATTACTTTTAAAGGGGTGGTTGAATGTGATTTCACTTTTTTAACTTAAGCTAGTGTGTAATGTTGCTGTAAGAGCATAAACAACATCTGCAAAGTTACAACGCTCAAAGTTCAATACAAAGGGAGATATTTGCTTTTAAAGAAATCAATTTCTAAGGACTACAGCAAACGGCCGGTAGGGACTACAAGACATTCCTCCAGGGTTAGTGAAATCACTAACCCCAACATTTACATAAACCCCTCCTCTGGGAACACAATAAATAAAGGGGGCGAAGCCATTTTATGTTGCTTTGGAGAAGAGTTGTTTGGGTAGTAGAGTGTCGTTGCCGCCATGCCGTCGAAATGCTGTTATTTTCACCCAGATTGCAGGTCCACTTTGTTCAGTGTTCCTAAGGACGGTGGAGTTAGGGAGCAATGGTTACAATTTATTGTTAACTCGGTCCCTCAAAATTATAATCCAAATGTCGCTCTCTGTGCTGCACATTTTCCGGAGGAAAGCTTCCTTAATCTACGCGAGTTCAATGCAGGATTCATAGAACCCGGAAATCATCCGACCGTTTTTACAAGGAGGGACAGAGCAGTGTAGAATAATGGTTAAATATGTGAAAAATAATGCGAATTTTTAAAAACAAAGCATGAACACATGTTACAGTGGACCCCACAAACACAATCAAGCCTTCGAAAAAAGGTGTTTTACAACCCCTTTAACACAACAAGAGTTCAATCAAACCATGAGTTCATCCATCAAATCTTCAATAACCGATAGCAGTTTTTAAATCTGGGTGGAGAGCGGAGCATTTGAGTTGCACGTAGAAAGCAAAACTGTAGAGAGTAGCTCCGGTGGAGAAACAGTGACTGGATCTAAAACCTTCACATAGGTAACTGTGGTTCTGTGAAATCCAATTGACAGGCAGAGGTGGTGCTTAAGCAGCACTAGTGAATTATCACAGAGCCAGCTAAATAAGGTAGAGATAATATACTAAAAAAGTCATGTAGTGACGAAGACTGAGCCTCGAAGGTAATAGCCATATTAGATCGGCATTCAGTCTCGGTATGCCATTCTTCTGCATTCCGAGTGACAAATAACTCTGGCGGTCATACGGTATTCACAGAACCACAGTTACCTACATAACTGGCGTTCTGTTTCATTCCTCCTGACCGCCAGAGGTGGTGTTTAAGCACTAGTGGATGACTCCTACCAACATAGTCATGAGGAATGCCACTCCACTCACCTAAAAAAAAAAAAGTCAAGGTTTTGCCTGAAGAAATGCTGAAGTGACAGCATGAGAGGTAGCAATGCCGAGCTGGTAGAAGCAGGCAAAAGTGCAGGGAGAAGCCTAAGTATCAGCTACACAGATATGCACACTATAGAATCCTTTAAAAGCAGCACAAGATTTATACACAGCCCTAGTGGAATGACAAGACAAACCTCCTGGAAGAGGCTTTTGGGCTTTCTTGTATGCCATAGCGATCACCTCCGCTATCCAATTTGACAATCTCTGAACGATTTATAGACAAAGCATGTAACTAGCTAACACGCATAACAGAAGCAATGGCCAAAGAAAATGTTTTTTTTTGTCAGTTTTCAAAGATATCCATTCAAGGTCAGCTGTCTGCAAAGGCTCAAATGGTGGCAAACAGACAAAGTCACGTACAAGTGGTAAATCCCACCCAGGAAAATGGGACCAAGAGAAGAACCATTAATCGGCCATTAATGATATGCAGAAATGGCCGCAACATATACCTTCAACGTGGAGGTTGCTTCTGTCCCAAATCCTGAAGATGTTGCAAAAAACGAAGAACTCTTGGACAGTGTGTAGGATCTAACCCACGATCCCTGCACCATAAAGAAAAGAAATTCCAACATTATGCATAGAGCTGACGTGTGGATTCAGCTCTAGCACTAGTTATGGTATGTACAACAGCAGGTTCATAATCAGTTAAAAGAGAGTTGGACCCAGAGGCCAAACCCAAAACTGCAGACGGGACGGATCTGGGCGCAAAACAAGGCCTGCCTCAGAAGCATGGGAAACCAATGCCTGGGTGGCCATCGGGGTGCAACAAGTAACACTCTGTGGTTGCACAGAGATATCCTGTGTAATGTTTCCCACCACAGTGGAAAAGGAGGGAATGCATAAAGTAGACAGTTTGGCCAGTCATGAGACAGAGCATCCTACCCCAATGGGCTAGACGTCTGTGTTCTCGTAAACCACAAGTGACAGTGAGTGGTCGCCTCTGTTGCGAAAAGATCCACTTCTGCTTTGCCCTGCAACACATACTGCTGCCATATCCTCTGCACCACATCTGGGTGAAGCCTTCATTCTCCCGAATGGAGAAGATCCCTTGAAAGAACATCTGCTACCTGATTGCTTGACCCCAGAAGGTAAACTGCCCTCAGCAATGATAGTTGAGGAAGAGACCAAGAGAGAATCTTTTGAGTGAGATGCAGGGACTTAAGCAACTTTGTGCCACCTTGATGGTTCAGGTGAAACACTGTTGAGGTGTTGTCACAACGAATGAGCACATGACGGCCTACCAGAACTGGCAAGAAATACTGCAGGGCTTGGAAAACCACACACAATTCCAGATGGTTGATGTGGTCCCTGGACCGAACTGGTGACCAACGGCCACAAACACCCCTGTGATTCCACGTTGAGTCATTCCAATGTAAGTAACTGTTTGCACTGAAATCAGGCAACTCTTTGCTTTGTTTACTGCGAGACCTAGCATCTGCACATACTCCAAAAGTAGTCTGGTGTCGAGGACAGCTTGCTGGCTTGTGGGGGCATGCAGCAGCCAGTTGTCCAAATAAGGCAGGAGTTGCATCCCTCTGAACCATTAGAAGAAACCAAGCAGCAGTCATGCAACTTGTGAAAACAAGGGGGCCAGAGACAGGTTTCATTAAACATTCTTAAGAATAACGCTAACTTAAGAAAACAAGGAGGCCTGGCTGGCTTGTGGGACTCTTGAGGCAGCTGACGGGTATCGGCAGGCCAAGCGGACTGCAGCCCGGGTGGTTGTGGAGGCAAAAAATCCCTCCGGGCCTGGGAGGAGTTCGGTGAGGCCATGGAGAAGGACTACCGGTTGGCCTCGAAGAGATTCTGGCAAACCGTCCAGCGCCTCAGGAGAGGGAAGCAGTGCCCTACCAACACTGTTTACAGTGGAGGTGGGCAACTGTTGACCTCAACTGGGGATACGGTGGAAGAAATACTTTAAGGATCTCCTCAATCCCACCGACACGTCTTCCATTGAGGAAGCAGTAAGTCAGACTGGCAGTAAGTCAGTTTGGGGACCACACGATTTCGTCTCTGCTTTTTGCGGATGATGTTGTCGTGTTGGCCCCATCAGACCAGAACCTTCAGCATGCACTGGGACAGTTTGCAGCCGAGTGTGAAGTGGCTGGGATGAGAATCAGCACCTCCAAATCCGAGGCCATGGTTCTCAGTCGGAAAAGGGTGGCTTGCCCACTTCAGGTTGGTGGAGAGTTCCTGCCTTAAGTGGAGGAGTTCTAGTATCTTGGGGTCTTGTTCACGAGTGAGGGAAGGATGGAATGGGAGATTGACAGACGGATCGGTGCAGCTTCTGCAGTAATGCGGTCGATGTACCGGTCTGTCATGGTGAAGGAGCAGCTGAGCTGCAAGGCGAAGCTCTTGATTTACCGGTCAATCTACGTTCCTTCTCTCACCTATGGTCATGAGCTGTGGGTCATGACCGAAAGGACAAGATCCTGGATACAGGCAGCCGAAATTAGCTTTCTCCGCAGGGTGGCTGGGCGATCCCTTAGAGATAGGGTGAGGAGCTCAGCTCAGTCACTCGGGAGGAACTCCCGTAGAGCCGCTGCTCCTCCACATCGAGAGGAGCCAACTAAGGTGGCTCAGGCATCTGTTCCGGATGCCTCCTGGACGCCTTCCCGGTGAGGTGTTCCGGGCGCGTCCCATTGGGAGGAGACCCCGGGGAACCTAGGACACGTGTCGCTGGAGGGATTATGTCTCCCGGCTGGCCTGGGAACGCCTCGGTGCCCCCCAGAAGAGCTGGAGGAAGTGTCTAGAGAGAGGGAAGTCTGGGCATCTCTGCTTAGACTGCTGCCCCCGCGACCAGACCCCGGATAAGCAGAAGAAGATGGATGTATGGATGTAAGGAAAATTGTTAGAATTATCTAAATATATTTGCATTTTTGCATGATTTTATAATGCACTTATAAGAATAGTAATTCACATACTATATCTGCACATATTATGATCTGCACGTTTTCTATAGTACCTAAAAAGGTATAAAACACAACTGTCAGTTGACGAGAGTGAGGAAGAGGCGTCATACTGTGATGAGGAAGATGAGGTCATAGTGACATAGTGAATCCTGCAGGGAGAGAGTGAGGGTGAGAGAGAGTGAAGATGGAATGATGATGAACATGGATATGATAACTTGATGATATGATGGTTTGGTAATACTTGTGTTCCACTATGGTACAAAGTTGCTTGAGAGCAACAGCTGGATGTGAAATGTTACTTTTATTAAATAGGAAATTTGTAATACATTAAAACTGGATAAATGTGTTTGTTCAAATGTCTGGTTAAAGAAATTGATGTTTTCAATAAATATATACATTTTTTCTACGTGAAATGTCAAATTTGTCCATTGTGGTACAATGTTGCCTTGAGGCAACAAACTTTTAAAGGAACACTTCACCCATTTGCATTAAGCATTGTATCGTTTGAAACCCAGTCATATTTTGTAATGGTCGTGCATTATTCCCTCATTTTCCCATGAGACGGGAGAAACACGGATTTCAATGTTGCAGTTTCTGCTTATAATGATGTAAAAATCGTCATTTTGCGTCATTCTAAGCAGGAAGTCCCATATCTTTGTAGAGGGGTTGAGACTACAAACACTCGTTCCCCATTTTTCCAGGGGGTGGGACCCACTCACTATTACAGAACAGTGGGTGGGATTTCACTTGCAGAAACTAAAAGCAATATCCACCATCTTGTTTGGAAGCTAAGCTAACAGGCGCTGTGGAGCCAGATGTGAAGTTACGACAATGGCGGAAGGTAGTTAATATGATATGGAAGAAGAGGATTTCGAAAGTCTAATGCTCGAATCAGATGTTCGTGGCTACCTTTACAAGCCGCAATATAGCGAAGAGCAGCTGAGGCTGATGGAGGAACAGGAGGCGGCTGCTGCGGCTTCTGCAGCCGAGGCAGAAGACCTGCCTGTCGCGGACGAGGAGCCTGGACTGGCTCGAGCTGGGGCGGACTGGTGGTGCCTGTGCTCTCACTGTGCACCTACGGACACAGAGATAGAGTCCGTCTGCTGCTAGGAATTTCAACGATGCCAATTTCTCCTGAACGAAATCTCTGAATCAGACGAGGACACGGCCATTTGTGTTATGAACCATCCTAGTTTCTGGATTAGTGGGAGTGGCTTGCGGAGCTGTGCAATGTGGTGCATTGTGGGAGTTGTTGTCTTCCATACAAATGTGCCCTAAAGTTACTTTCTGTCTTTCCTCGGTCAAGAAGGCGCCAAATTCGAAATTTATGTTACATTTCGACCACATATATGAAACATAACCAACATGAGTAACTCTTGGGCTGGGGGCTAGCTCAGGAACTAACTCTTGAATGGAGAGGGACTTAGGGATAAATCCATGACCGCACTGGCAGGAAAGGTGAATGTCTTCAGGAACGGACTCTGGAATGCCCTCGGGGGCTAAAAAGGCAGGCTTGGGAGTACCCTCCTGGGCTACTGGAGTGGACTCTGGAAGGCCCATTGGGAGCTGCATAATTAAATTCAGGAGTGTCTTCCGGGGCTGATGGAACAAACTCAGGGACTGACTCTGGAATATCTTTGTGGACTATAGAATTAAATTCAGGAATGTTCTCTGGGGCCACAGGAACAGACTCAAAAATGCCCTCGGGGGCTGCTGAAACACCCTCCGGGGCTAATAGAGTAGACTCTGGAGATGACTTAGGGAAAAACTTTGTTGCCTTGACTGCACTGGCTAGGGCTGTGACGGTGGCAGTTTTTCACCACCGCGGTGGTAATGGACCAACTACCGGCGGTGGTGCGGTGGTTGGGGGTTGTTTTGAAATAAAAACATTTATGTTTATTTGAGCAAAAAAAAGTTTATTTGAGCAATTCCGTCAAAGAAACAACACACTAAAGCCTGTAAAGCATTGAAATAAATATCAGTATATACTGGTAATTTAAATAATATAATTAAGTTGAATCTATTTTAAAAAAAAAAAAACGAAAAAAAAAAAGTTTGTTTAATATTTCCACACAAAGACGCGTGATATAGCCTACTGCTCTGCGCTTTGAGAGGGATGTGGGACACGAGCAGGAAAGAGACCATCAATCTCTTTTCTGATATCTTCATGTTTTCTACTTGTTGTAAAAGGTATGAAGAGCGAATTTTATCTTCCACAAGGGCAATGCATTTAGGCTATGTATGATATTGCGCTGCCAGAGAAAGCGAAACTAAAATCACCCACGCGTCACGCGTGTGAAACGTGCTTTACCTTGTCAATAAACTTGACGCGCCTTACCAATTACGTGTATTTGTCTAATAACCAAATATATGTCTAATAACAAGCACAAACTGTGTTAAAAAGAATTTGACGTACAGGTAAAAATGTAGGCCATCTGTCCTACAGCGTTTTTTCTACTTTACCACAGTAAAGAATACGAATATAATAGGCCTAATTAAAAGCGAACCAAGGAAGAAACGTTTATAATCCCCTTCGGAAATGGGTGAGACGCGTGTGAAGATATGGGAAAAGAAACAAGAGATTCCATGCAGGGATGAGTGACAAGTCTATTCGATTAGTTGATTTAATTATAGAATATCTAATAGGTTGTGCGATTATTCTTTAAAGGACAAGTTCAGTATTTTACACTTAAAGCCCTGTTTTCAGATCGTTTCTGATGAAATAGAACGGTTAAGATTGAAATTTGGACACATGCTGCTGGCCCGAGAATTTTCGGTTTCTGTGGTAGCACCCCCCCACCTCCACAATGGCTGCATAGGTGCACTGGAACAATCCTTCCTAAAACGCATTATTTAACGCTTTATCACAACAAACATAATAAATAACCTTATTTATTAATAAACACTCCACAATTGCTCACAAAATAGAAAAATATTCTCATATATAAAATGAAGTAGCTTAATTTAGCAAATACATAAGCAAGTTAATGATATAAGACACAATTAAGTAAGCCCCGCCCCCCGCATGATAATATCGTGTATCACCGATCTCTCAGGCTGACAATAGGACAATATTAAAATGGAGCATATCGCCCAACAATAGTGTATACATTGTAAAATATGTTAAATGTTGTATGCAATGTACTGCACACTACTGAAAGCTCAGTGCAACTTATACCTGACTAAGAAAAACTACCTAGATCCAGAACATGTAGCAAATATTGTGTTTGTATTACTTCCCTGATATCTGTTCCTCTCATCAACCCATTTACAATAACAAATACTTCTTAACCTACATACTTCATTCTCATTCTGTCTATGTGGACAGAGATGGACAGAATGAGGCCAGAGATAGTGAGGGTCTAATCGAGCCTGGTATAAAGAATGCCTTTCAAATATACATTTTACAGCACAAAGGTAAACATAAATGTCCTTTCATTGTATAACATACACACAGAACATCCGAAAAGCAACCAATCAGCTTTACAGCCATCAGCTCCATATGTCAAAAGTACCAATTCTATATGGATTTAGAATAACAAGCCATTCAGCTAACCCAGACTCTCTCTTCCCCATGCTTACTTGGGGGGGAGCACTAAATGGGATATTGAGCCTTTCCCCTGTAAAAATTGGGTCAGCTCTCTGTAAGCCAGACAGTCTGTCTCATAGACGACCAAAAAGCACCATAGTCGGGTGGAGCGCTGTAAGCAAACTTTCAGACCACCCTGCCTCACAATTGTGCCCTTTTTGAGTCCAGGACCTTAAAGAGATGTGTGTAAAATACTGTGGCATGCTCCAAGGCCCACTGCACAGCAGTCACAGACTTAAACTTAGGGAAATCACCTGTAATTGAACATACTGTAAGACCAGAACACAGCCATTGGTTGTGAAGCATCAGAATCACTATAATCAGGGTATCACTAATCAATACAGGGGTGGTCTGAACTGAATGCCCTTTATACAGGACTGCGATACAACCAATCAGTCCTAGAACAGTGATTTATCACTGTAACATTCCACTAAACTAAACTAATAGTAACATCCTGTAACGACAGACAAATCAGACACACAATTATTTGTTATATTTAACAAATTATCTTTAAAACCCTTTTCCCAACAAACAAACTGTGTGTAAGAGTTGTATGGGACAACCCCGAATGGCAATTTACACTGAGATGGAGGACCAGGACTCTGGTTACCATGGGAAACAACGACAAATCACCTGATAAGGTTTTATTGCTCAAAGGAATGTGGGGAGAGTAACTCTCACTCCATTTCACCAAAGGAAAGACACATAAGGCCCATAGAAAAGGACTTTTTCCATTAATTCATGGACAAACATTGTACGAATGAATATGCATCTCCATGACATTGTGTGTATGATTATTACTTATTATAGTCTTATGCAGTGCCTTTTGTATTATATACCATTTTATGCATGCTTTATGATAGAACCCCTGGTTAATGCAACCTCACCTATACAATTTTTGGTATCTACGAATTTGTATTTTGATGATCAAAATGATAATGTATGTTATATGTTTAGAAGTCTCTGCATCAAGACACCTAATCCAGTTACATATGCAAAATACCATGCTCAAAGACAAAGGATCGCAAACATTCCCTCTGAATGTTTAAATTCCTACTAGCTCACTGACCCCCTGGAGGTGGGACCTCTACAGAAGTTAAAGGGCAACTTCACAGATCCCCTCCCATCCTTTTCTTCTTCTCGCTTCTGCTCGCTTTGGGTTGCTGTTTGTGTGGAATGCCACGGGAACTTTGTCCCGGAGTCTCAAGTTACAACTATTGTAACTTCCTGAACAACGACTGAGTCAGGCTAATATAGCAAGTTTATCATCATTTTTTCATTCAACGCAGAAGAAATTGATTGCAACTTCCACACTATCCATTTATCGAACCATCAAGACTTTATCCTGAGACTATTCTGGATGCTCGTTCAACGGCTAAGGCATTGAAAGTATTGTTTGTTTAAGTAACTAACAGAGTTTAAGCTGTAGACCCATTGTTAACAAGGTGCTTTGAAATAAGAAACTGAATCTGTTCAGATGGTTAAATGACTCAATAGCTTCATTCTCCTGTTTCTGTGATTGAGTGTGTGTTTTTTCAGTTATGTTTGTGAATTAGTTAAATAAAACTTTTGTGCACATTCATGAGTTTTGATTCTTGTCCTTGCTTGTAAATGTCCCTCTAATGATGCAATGCTAGAAGCAGTTCTTTTTCTGTGACCAAAAAAAAAAAATCCTTTCTGAGAGTCTATGGACGATCAATACGGAGTGTTCGCTGGACGAACAGATACATTTTATTGTAATATTAATTCAGCTACACCAAGTTAATTCTATTAACTAATACACATATTTATAATTAATTATAACAAGTTATGATTAATTCATCATATTTTTCCTTTTGAGTTAATTTGATACAATCCACTAAAAACAGTAGAAAACTGGAATTGCTGACAACTTGTTTTAGGCAGTTCAGATTGGTTATTTTTTTGGGAGACAATAACTCAATTTGTTGTGCATTTTGATCTTTGAAACTTTGCAGCACTTCAGCATTTTCTTCAACAGAAAGCACTTTTGCATTCACAAACAGCTATATTACACACTACATAAAAGGTAAAATCCAAAAAAGCACAATAGGGGCACTTTAATAGAATTAAACACACTTTAGGGAGTTATAATTCTGAAATAAATTCTAGGTTTGTTATCTGACCAGAAATGTACGAATTGCTGACCAACCAAGTGCAGTCATTCAAAGGGTCATGAACAACATAAGGCACTCTACTGAGCTACAAAACAGATTTCTTTATAAATATCAACATTTTCAGATTTTTTCAAATATATTCAAATTATTTGTGAAAAGTTAACTTTGCAAGCTGATTACTTTGCTTTTAGTTG
The DNA here is from genome assembly GCF_963993115.1 of Abramis brama. NCBI lineage: Eukaryota > Metazoa > Chordata > Actinopteri > Cypriniformes > Leuciscidae > Abramis > Abramis brama. The sequence goes on from NC_139965.1 coordinate 33,095,771, forward strand.
AATTCACAATCTATGTTTTCTTGCATAAGCAAATCAAACCCCCTCGTAAGGCTTGCAGGAAGATTCTGCAAAGCTGGTTTTACCTTAATGCTGCCAAAGCATTCCAGTCTACCCAAATAAGGAAGTCCTTAATTGTCCATATCTTTCTGCAATGAACCTTGGACATAAAGGCCATAGACTTCTAAAGAGTGACCAAGTATTTTCGGAGGACCGGAAACACATTTTCTGCTGATTGAAAAAAAAAATTAGCAACCTATACAAAACCTTTAAGGAAAAAAATAACAGTGGCCCCAAGTACACTTGGGCTGCGTTCAGACTGCGTTCTGACCATAGACTGTAAAAAAAGATGGACGACGCCCCTTCGCTCTCTTCCATTGATGAGAACTGAAGCCGCCAGAGTCCCGATATGGCGCTGACATATTGGAACTTGAGTCTGCACAGTAGCGATCTCGGGACCAGACCTGCGCAGTAGTGAGCAGGAAGTAAAGCCGCGAAATCAACGCTCCGCCCTCACTCTCGCAGAATGCACTCAGGGAGAGTGGATTCTGCACACTTTTTTAAAAATTGATTGCAATACGACAAAAGGCTTGTTAAAATAAAGTAAATACAATCTCCTCAGTCTTCCGAAGATCCCGAAAAAAATGTCCGTTGGTGCTTCAGTGACTTCTTCGCTCGAGAACCTGTCAATCACAGCTGTCAATCATGACGTTACACCACCGCATCACGTAACTAACTAAAAACCAACTTATTTTTGAAACAGACACTTGAACTTACATCAGCGTGATAAAAATGACAGCAAATGAAAGAAACCACCTTTGGAAAAAAGATATTTGAAGTGTAATTTAATTGTTTACTTGGTCTCACGTCCCGTTGAATAACATGGGGAGGAGGGGCTTATGACCTATACTAGGACCAGTCACTGGGGGGCGATCGAGACGTTTTGGCTTCACTTTTCAGGGCTTGTGCGGCACGCTTGGTTCTGACAAATGTGGCCCAAATCCAAATCCAATTTTTGCTCACATGTACTGTAACTCAGATCTGTTTTTCTCATGACAGTATGAACAGCAAAAAACACATGGAATCTGATATTTTCAAATCAGATTTGTGCCACTTCTGTATGTGGTACTAAATCCGATACAGGTCATTTGTTTTGCAATGCGACCGCAGTCTGAACAGTCATGCTGGGATTCATGCGACTTTTACATCACTCTACATTAGGGATGGGCAACTTCGGTCCTGGAGGGCTGCTGTCCTGCAGATTTCAGCTCCAATCCTGCTAAAAAACTAGCTTTCCAGTAGTCCTGAATCCCTTGATTAGCTTGTTCAGGTGTGTTTGATTAGGGTTGGAGCTAAACTCTGCAGGACAGTGCCCCTCCAGGACCAAAGTTGCCCATCCCTGCTCTAGAGCAACATCCGTCACAATTCTGCGCTCATGAGAGTCACTTCAAAGATTTTACATACCCGTCATTATCAAGACAGTTGCGACAGGTAGTCAGTGAAGGACAGAGATGTATCAGAGCTCACAAGTATTACAGTGACAGCTCTATATACAAGCAAAACATGAGGGGTCCTATTTTAACGATCTAAGCGCATGGTCTAAAGCGCACGGCGCAAGTTCACTTAGGGCGTGTCCGAATCCACTTTTGCTAGTTTAACGACGGGAAAAAATTAACGACAGGCGCATGGTCTAAAAGGGTTGTCCCAATTCTCATAATGAGTAATGGGTGTGTTTTGGGATTTACATATGTTAAATCAATCGTACCGAACGCATCTCCAGAGCGCAAACGGAACTGCTCGTGCACGAGGTAAAAGTGCGCAAGCAGACCATCATACTGGACAAGCCGGATTCCACCATATCTTTATGTACACAATAACATTGTAATCCTTTTATTTTAAATATTTGGCATGTGTGCTGCTGTGCGTCCCTGTGTGTTTAATAAGCAGAGAGTTTGCGCGTTGTGGACCCGCCTATAGGCGCACATTACAAACGCGCTTATTAAATAACAAAAAAAATATTGCGCCATTGACTTTAGACCAGGTTTCAGTTGGTCATTGGCGCAGTCTATTTCTATTGCCTCAAAATAGCAACGTTTTCAGACCAGCACGCCCATAGGCGCACAAATGGCCGCAAATGCATTTGCTATTTAAACAACGAGGCGCAGGACGTGAAAATGATAACTGCGTCAGACTGAAACTAGCAAAAAACACTTGCGTCGCGCTTGGCGCTGCATTGTGCCGGGTGTAAGATAGGGCCCGAGGGCTCGTATCATCAACGTAGGGGCTGCCACGGAGAAAGCTCTTTCACCCATAGTTTTTAGTCTGCAAGAAGGCTGTTTAAGGAGAAAAGAGTTGGCAGAGCGGAGAGATCGAGAGGGCATATAGCGTAATTAAATCACATATATATGATGGTGCAGTTCCTTGTACGGCTTTATATGTTAAGATAAGAGTTTTAAAATCAATGCGGGCATGGACCGGAAGCCAATGCAGGTTCCTAAGCACCCCAGAGATATGCTGACGAGGAGTATGTGTAAGAACACGTGCAGCTGAGTTCTGTATCTGTTGCAGGTGCTTAATAGACTTTGCAGGTAGGCCAAGATAAAGGGCATTACAATAATCAACCCTAGAGGTAACAAGTGCATGGACAAGCCATTCTGCATCAGGTAATGAAAGAAAAGACCTAATCCTGGCAATATTCCTGAGATGAAAAAATGCAGATTTTGAAATGCTCTTGATATATCTGCTTCAAGTGTCAAATGAGTGTCAAAAATAACACCAAGATTACGAACTTGAGATGATGGGAATGCTACATTATTTTCAAGGTGTTAACTGAAATTTTTACCATTACAGGCAGCTGCAGGGGTACCAACTAAAAGGACCTCTGGTACATCCAAAATTTTATTTCCTGCAGACAGTCAGAGAGTGTTGCCGAGATACCTGTGATATTAGTTTTCATGCTAATATAAATTTGGGTATCATCAGTATAAAAGTGGAACCCCAATCCATGCTTTTTAATAATCTGCCCTAAAGGAAGCATGTAAATAGTAAAAAGTATTGGGCCAAGGACAGACCCCTGAGGAACACCATGACATACCTGTCCAACATTAGATTTATTATTTTCTAAAACAACAAACTGGATACGATCAGTAAGGTAAGATTTAAACCACTCCAACACTGTACCGGAAATAACAAGCCAAGTCTCAAGTCTCTCAATCAGTATAGAGTGACACACCGTGTCAAAAGCTGCACTCAAATCTAACAGCACCAAGATGGTAAGGGCACCAGAGTCAGCAGAGACAAGGAGATCGTTCATAACTCGGACCCAGGCAGTCTCACTACTATGTCCTGATTGAAACCAAGATTGAAAAGGTTCTAAAAGCTTGTTCAAGGACAAGTGAGAATGAATCTGTGGCACAACAACACGTTCCAGAACCTTCATCAAAAAAGGAAGATTAGATATAGGCCTGTAGTTAGACAGATCAGACACATCACACCCAGGCTTTTTAAGAACTGGTGTGATGGCAGCAACCTTAAGGGCTTGGGGAACAAGTCCAGTAATAAGGGAAGCGTTAACAATGTTCAAAATGAGAGGACTGATAGATGACAGACACTCTTTGAGAACATAAGTTGGAATAGGGTCCAGAGTACAGGTAGTGGAATTCATCGTCATGATTAATTTGAAAATGTAATCAAAATTCAATAGTGACCGTTTTAAAACTAGAAAACAAATTTAGCGGATAATTTAAGGGATGAATCTCAGGAGGTGCACACAGAGAGACAGAAGTAATAGACTGATAAATATTCTAAATTTTTTCAGCAAAGAATTTCAGAAACTTATTGCACTGCTGCACAGAAGAACAAATAAGTGAATTGGAAGGCTTAAGGAGTTTGTTGATTACCTTAAACATCTTATTTGGATTTGCAGTACCATCATTAATGACTTGAGAGTAGTATTCAGTTCTTGCTATTTTGAGGGCATCACTATACTGAACCAAATGCTCATCGTACATACGTTTACGGACAGTGAGACCTGATTTTTTATATTGTCGTTCCAGCTGCCTGTTCTTAGCTTTATGACCTTTTCTATGAGTAGGAAAGTTGACGTGTTGTATCAGGTTAAAACAATCCAGAATCTCCATAAAATTGGCAGTATTATTGATTACAACTAGGATTATCAACATGAATGTTAATATCTCCAATAATAATCATAGATGGACAGAGGGAATTTACAAATGCAAGTAGCTCTGTGAGTTCATCAAAAAACAGAGGGTTCGGTTTCGGTGGTCGATAGATAAACAAGATCAGAACAGGAGAAACACCACTAACTTTAAAACAATACTCTCAAATGATAAAACAGAAGGAACAGCAATTTCAGTAACAGAAATCTCTGCACTGTACACAACAGCAAGGCCACCCCCTTTACCCTTTGCTCTGGGTTTGTCAAGATACGTAAATCCCGGTGGAGTACACAGATTGAGATTTAAAAAGTAATTTTGTTGGTGCCAAGTTTCAGAAATACAGAAGACATCGAGTTTTTTGTCATAGATGATGTCATAGAGTAAATCAGTCTTTTTGTTTAGTGAATGTACATTGAGGTGCACGAACCTGATGAATTCAGGACGTACTTTGTCAGAGTGTATAGTACACACTTGTGAATAGCAAAAGTTCGCAGGGCAAACACCATGAGAGATATTTTGCTTAATATCAGTACACGTGGGACAGGAACATAAGACCGTAATATCAGTCCCTGTGGTGTTCCGCTGTGATCCCCTACGAACATATTTAGACCGACGTAGAAGGTGAAGTGATCGTAAAGTTTCACGGGCACGTATGTTGAGCAACGAATAGTGTTTATGTGAAAGCAGTTCAGGCAGAGAGAGAATACCTTATCATGACGTGGTCCAGGTGTTCGAGGATCCGCTCTCCACAGAGCCTAGTCAATATTAAAATAGAGATGACAGCAAATAGCAATCTAACCCACATAGTACTGTCCAAATAAGATCCAAGGCGTTATGAGACGAAGATCCAGACACACTGCTACACGGGACACAGTTAGAACCGGTCCAAAGTGTTATGATAAAAACAGAACTTCTGACACGCTGTTGTACAGGAACACGGAGAGCACAAGGGAGAGAGAAATCCAGGCACACCACTAGAGTACACAGGCACAGCAAAGAGTATTGTCCGATCCAGTCCATGAATGTACTTTATGTAAGAATGTACTACTTTAATAACTTTAGTAGCTTTAATAAGAATACTTGAATGTTGCTGTTAAATGCTCTGGTGAGGGGATAAACATGGCAGACTATGTACACCTCACTCAGGGCGGGGTCTAGTCTGTCAGCAGTCGTGGTTGGGGCCTAAGCATTTGTGAGGTCACATTGTATAGAAACTGCAAACGGCTTATTCTGAGACACTGCTTATGATTTATGGGGCTTAAAACAAAGGAGTGGGTGGATTTTTACCATTATAGGGTGGTTGTGTACACACACTGCCGACACATTTATGTTCAAACACCATGTAAAAGTGAATTTTGCATTTAGTGAACCCAATGTGACATCTGTTTTTATATTCTTTGTCAACACACATTTAGTTTTTCCTTATTTTTAAAAACTATGCTATTTCACTGCAGAGTATCCCAGTACCTGTGTGACTCATCATAGTCATAAACAGAGAGAAGTAGCCGGCTACAATGTTCTTCCGCAAGACGCATGCAGTTCTGTTTATTAACCGCTAGAGCGTTTAAAGTGCAGCTTTAATATATTTAAAGTTTTGATAGTGTATGAGAAGTTTTTGTAATAAAATAAAACGTTAATTTTCTAACTTGCAGATCAATACATATCTGCATCCACTAATCTTCCATACTGACTACTAGCTACTTGACAATTCATAATGATGTCAGACCCAGCAACCCCTCCCCCAGGTACTTAGGAGCAGTAGGAATATATAAAATATGGAATACAAAATTACATAAAAGTATAGGCTACAAGTATTTAAAATATATAAAAATTACAAAATAAACATTCATCTATCAGTACTTTAAAAATCAAGTACTTGTGTGTACTTTTACAAGAGTAAAATTGAAAAGGAGTACTTAATACTTTTACTGGAGTGATATTTTAAGAGTAGCCTATCTGTACTTTTCCTCAAGTACTTGATTTGCGTATTTCGTCTACCACAATAATAATAATAATAATATACAAAATAGTAATTTACAAAGTCATAAAACGTCTTTTCTTTTTTATAACAATCATAATTTCATTGAAAACTTATTTACTTTCATTAAACATTTTGCTTGAAAAAGAGTTTGTGTTGTCTTTTTTTAAAATAATTGTCATTTGGTTTGATATTTTGTTATACTATGTATAAAGATATTCAAATACTTTTTGGTTCCACTGTGTGCGTCAAATGAATTAAAAAATTTAAATAAATGAACAGTCTTGGATTAAGTACAAATACATATTTAAATCAGAGATGCAAATTATACCGCAGGTGTCTAATAAATGAGAAGACGTATTGTTGGGCTGAACAAAGGGCAGCATGACATGAGGCGTTTCTAGAGTCCAGACATCCTATCATTCTAATTCTTTACTTTTAGACCAGCAGAAAGGCAGCAAAGGAGAAGAAAAGAAAAAGAATAAAAGAGAGCATTTAATAACCACCCCTTCATCTCTCTGCCTGCACTCTCACTTGTGAATGAGCCAATTCTCCCTAAAGCTCTTGAGGTGTGACAGCTAGAAAAAATAGGTTCTTGAATACTAATGGGATTTCTCTCACTCTCAGAAGATTGCTGGGCACTGAAGCGAACTTCTGTGATCCATGCTAAGTGTTGCTGGCCCGGTGGAATTGTTTTCAGGGAGAATACAAGGCTTCGAGCTCAAAGACACACCTGCGGCTTGGTACTCCAGACCACAACCTGGTACTACAATACTGTCTTCCTTTGAATCAACTGACTTAATACAGTACTTCGAAGCTTATCCAGTCACGTGGCATACAATCCTCAAAGGTTAAAACATTTAACATATCTAAGAAAATTTTCGATGAACTTTACAACAACAAAAGCAATTAATTGTAAATATAAAAAAAGACTACACAACTATACCACAAATTACTGTAGTTAACTATTTTAGTCTGTTTCTCGCACAAAGCTATTACATGGCTTCTGAAAACAAGTCATATGGACTACTTTTCTGGTATCCTCCTGGTTCACTGCTGATCATTCATTTTCATTCTCTATTAAAAAAACAATCTGTGCTCAGCCTTTCAGAGATTCAAAATCTTCAGACAACTTTCTCTGTTTTTATAAATGCCTGAAATAACAGTTCCAAACATTTGAGAAAGTATTCTATTTTACAATTACCAATTGTATTGTTTATTTTAAATAATTTTTATGAGATGCTTTTCACAGAGGAGTGTGATTTTCTTTTAAAAGAAAGGCTTTGATTTCTGACATAGGATATTAGGACTTGTGTTTTTAACTGTTTAGGGTACACTACAGAGGCCAATTGCACCAGCTGTGCGTTAGTTACTACTTAGCCTAGTTTGATGTAAATGGACACTAAGTAACAACTTACACACTACTAAATATTTTTGCGTTGCACCATTAAACTAAGTTGAAATGTATCTCTACATATAAACTAAATATTTATGCGAGCCTCCAATCAGGAGTAACGGTTGGAATAAAATAGCAGACTGACTGCATCAATAAGCTCTTGTTTTACCCAACAGACTACAATCCTTTAGACATATATGATAATGCTGACATTTACACTCACTTACATTTTAAGAGAGAAAATCTGAATAGATTACTATTTTGTTAGTGGCTCATCAACACGAACCCGTCCTAAACAGGACACCATTGTGTGCATCAGTCCATGTTGTGCATGTCAAATAAAATCAGTCATAAAAAATAAATGTAATTTCTTATGTTTTTTTGTATCAATATTTATTTATTGATCCTTATTAATTTCAAATACAGTTTCTGAATGTTATTTATGCTACTTATAAAAATACCCATTATGATCACGATTAAGTAGTAAAATCATATTTTTAAATTTAACTTATTTTAACAGTTAGTTACATAAGGCAAAAGTTAGAATAAAGGGATCAAATATAATGACCACACTGTTACCCACTCAAACTTACATTTAACTTGTAATACTGCACACAGGCACAAAAGACAATAAACATAAAAGCCCCAGCTCCATACAAACCAGCATGGACAGCATAGTCAGACTGGTCAAAATGAGTGGCCCTGCATCTACAGTACAGTCAGTGGAGGTGTGCGTTCCAGCAGTGCAACCAAGCAGAAGTGATGCAGCAGTTACAGAGAATTCCAGCTGCTTGCATCTCAACACAGATAAAAAGCTTGTGTATAGGACAACTACTGAATACTCTTCAATTAGTTTTTTCTGGTAATTCACTCAGGAACCCGATGGATATAGGAGGGGGACGAATTTGGGAGGGAAAGGCAACTCAATGCTAAGATCACAAATGCTTTGTCACAATATACAAGAAGACAACAGAACATAAGATATGCTAAAGAAAAACAGACCTTTTATAAATCTATGCCATATTATAATATGTGGTCATATAAAATAACACTTATGATGACCCACAAGAGAAACTGCCTGTAAACTTCCAGCTCTTTTTTTTTGGTATGACATTGACGTCAGGGTCACTACACTCATATAAGAAACCACTAAATTATGTTGGAGTATTATCATATCAGTCCTGTTGGGGAACAGGAAAGTAGCACATCTTAATAGGTTACCAAAGACCGGAAAGCAGAATGCATTCAATGCAATGAAGGTCAAAATTTTATTTTTAAATAATGAACAGAGCAATTCCAAGAGGGTCCTTGCACCATCGGTGCTCTGGCCCTAATAAAATTTGTTTGTATATTTCAGATCACTTAGGGAGAAAAACTCACAACCAGAAAGCACTGGGCTGCAAGTCCATATAAAGTTATAACACTTACTGCACAATCGTAATATGTGCTGCATATTGTAACGTGTATCTGTATGTAATGTTTTAATTTTATGGATTTTTAGTTAGTTTTACCCTGTTTCCCTGTGTTTTGGTTTCATTGGCTCCTTTGTTCCCTCTCTTCATTGGTTGCTATGGTTTTGATTAGTGCTCAAGTGTCTCAGCTGTGTATAGTTAATCTTCTTGTTCAGACTCCAGACAAATCCGAAATCGTCACCTAAACCCTCGTTTAGTATTCCCTACGTTAGTCCAATAATACAGTTCACTTAAAGGAGTGAATGAAAACGAGTGAGTGAATTCGGACAGCCGTTGAGCGTACATCAGCTGTACACTCATTCTTGCGGTGATGTGATTGAATGAGTGCACTCAATAACGTCCACTATGGTTTCGGATACCACTACAAATGTCTGTTCCCTTCAAATAATGCCCTTCTTAAGGGTATAGGGGACGATTTCGGATTTAGTCTCTGTATATCCATGCTGCCTTCACATGCTATCATAATTATCGTAAATAAGAGTTCCCTAGTTAAAAATTGGACATGAATTTTGATACACAAGTTCCCGAAATGGACGGGCCACAAACTTTAAATGATTGCTGCTGTGACGGCTATTCTTTAGTAGTTTTTTCCACAACAGCAACATCGCCTTGTGTTGTATTTAAAGTAGTGCATATTTACAAACATGAACAAACATTTGAAGCATATTGTATGTTTTATACACAGCAAAAATAGCCTGCATTTGACCGAAATTCTAGAATCGTCAACAAGCTGACTATATGTAAAGAACCTGTGCTTTGTCATGTCTTTTATTGTGAAAACTGTCATTTGAGTCCATGTTCCTTTTGTAGTGCTGTTCATGGTCTTTGTAGTTCTTTTGTTCTTGCTAATTAGACTCAGGTGTCTCGTGTTATCTAATTAGTTCTGTTATTTAATGGTGTTGATTCTTACCTGTACAGATTATTGTCTGAATGTTAGTTTGTTATAATGTTCATGTGAACGTGCCCTTCATGGATTCATTGTTATGGTGAAGCTCTACGCTCTATGTCATATGTTCTACGCTCAAGCCATGAATTACTGTTTTGAGCAATTAAACATCATTTTTATCTGCATCTAGATCCTGACTCTAACTTGGTTCTTGGAGCATGTTACAGAATAGTCAGTCTAAAATGGATCTAGCAGATAGGCACACGAGTCCTCGTCAAGCAGGTCGTTCTACTGAAAATTATGTCAAGGATTTTCTCTGTTTCTCTCTAACGAGTGCAACGAAGCTGAGAACGTGAGTGATGAGGTTGCAGTGAACAAGTGCAATGAAGCTGAAAACGTGAGTGCTGAGGCTGCAGTGAACGAGTGCAACGAAGCTAAGAACGTGAGTGCTGAGACTGCAGTGAACAAGTGCAATGAAGCTGAGAACGTGAGTGCTGAGACTGCAGTGAACAAGTGCAATGAAGCTGAGAACGTGAGTGCTGAGACTGCAGTGAACGAGTGCAACGAAGCCGACTATGAGAATGCTGAAGCTACAAAGAATTGCACTGAGGCCGAGAATGTGATCGTCTCAGTGTTGAATGAGAACGTTGAAACTGAGAAGAGGTATGCCATGGTTAAGAACGAGTGTGCATTTTTTTTCTTCTCTCTGGAACGAGGGGGTAGTTTTTTCAGATTCCAAGTTTTATGCCATGGTGACAGGGGAAACTAAGTTACCTATGTACAATGTGACAAGTAAGGGTACCTTGAGCTTTCAAGCTTCATGCCACTGCCATGGACAAATTATTGATGTGCGCTATGCTTCATGTGGCAATAAGTGTTATGGGGTCTTGGTTTTGTATAACTACCATGAATGTCTTTACCTTGTGTCAGGCACTTTGTAGTACTGTCTCAATATTTGTATCAGAGCCCATTGAACTGCCTTTTGGGTTGGCAATTGGGCCAGTTTTTTCCCTGCCCCACGGTCCTGGCCCTCCCATGGACAATGATTTCAGAGAATCTTTGTTGGGCTAATTAGACTCAGGTGTCTCGTGTTATCTAATTAGTTCAGTTATTTAACCATGGTGTTGATTCTTACCTGTACGGATTACTGTCTGAATGTTAGTTTGTTCTAATGTTCATGTGAACGTGCCATTCATGGATTCATAGTTATGGTGAAGCTCTACGCTCTGTCATGTGTTCTACACTCAAGCCATGAATTACTGTTTTGAGCCATTAAACATAATTTTTATCTGCATCTAGATCCTGACTCTAACTTGGTTTTTGGAGCATGTTACACTATATAGATAGTGTGGTGAATGAATGGGACGCTAAATATCATTTTGGCTTTAATAAGATTTGCCCAATAGATAGGCAAGAATAAACCTGTGGCCAGTTGCATAAACTGTTAAGACTAGTCTTACAAGTTAGTCATCCAATTTTATTCTTTAAAATTGTTAATAACTTTTTAAAGTCAGTAACATAAAAACGTAGATTGGTCTAATTTGACACCGAACAGTAAGACTAAGACTTACCCCTAGCTAACTTCTAGTTGATCATACTAGTTCTTAAGACACAGTCTTAACATAATGGCTATGTTTATGCAACTGGCCCCTGGTGTCCTCCACGATTCCTGTTCTTTCCAACAGCAAAGCACTTGAATGCGACAAGATCATAATCACTATTTCAGGAAATGTCCAAAAGCATGTGAAGGCAGCATTAAACCTTCTGTTCTGTTTAGTTCTTGTCTGGTGTCTTCAAGATTAAGGTTGGTTTGTGTTGCTCCTGTTCTCTTTCATCATCTCGTGTTTGAGATCCACCTATGGGAAGGGCATCCGTACCTGACCTCTGCAGAAGCATCCAATTGCACCAAGTCTGGAAAGACAGACAGAAGCGTGCAGCCAATGCCAGGTAAGGCCTCACCCCCTTACCTGAGGGCATATAAAGCCTGCATGCGCTGCTGTTCTCCAGTTGACATTCACTTCTCTGCACTGACACAGCCTTCTCACCTGTTTCAGTTTCCACGGCTGCCCGCCACGGATTTCTCTGAGTTTTTTGCCGCTATGTCGCTCTCTAAATCTGCCGCTTCTCCCGGGAACACGCAGAAGAGGCGTTGGAGAACCAGGAGAACTGCAGTCATTGTCTGATGCTGCCGAAAAAACTCCTGCGACGCCGCCTTAAAGTTGCCGCGACCCAGTGTGTCGAGCTCGGCTTTTCTGACTCGGATGAGGGACATGGTGACGACGATGCGCTACCAGGGGCCTCCCGGGGCGTGACAACTCTCATCTGGGCTGACCAGCCCAATCCTGCGTTCCCTGAAGAGGACATCTTCGCGGGCAACCTCCCGCTCGGCGACGAACCGGCCAGTTCTGGTGATGACGCGGGCCTTCTCGGGGTCTCAGAGGACGAGGAGGCCATCCCGACCTCTGCCGTTCCCCAGGCCAACGCCCCCGCGGCCTTGCCTCAGTCCATCTTCCTGGAAGTGTGTGAGCGAGCGGCCTCTCGCCTCAACATTGAGTGGCCGGCTCCACAGAGCGCCACCGACCAGGACAGGGACATTTATGACGGGAAAGTGCTGGGACCCCCTCCCAGTACGAGGAAACAACTCTTCCCCGTCCTCCCAGCGTGCACGAAGCACATGAGGCACAACTGGAGCGACCCGCTCGATTAAACACGGTCTTGCGGGTCTAGAGGTAAAGGATATGGCGGCTCTCGGCATGGGTGATCCCCCCGATATCGAGCCATCGATCGGCAGGCACCTTAACCCAGTCCAGGGTGGGCTGCTCACTCCCCCGAAGCCAGTCTTGCCTAACAAGATGGACCGTTTTTCTGCCTCTGTGCACCAGGCCGCTTATAGATCCTCGGCCTTGGCTGTCAGAGCCCTGAATGTCTCCTCCCTTCTCTCCACTTCCCAGGTGGAGATTTTGGATGACTTAAGCCAACAGCTGGACAAGGGATCCCCCTCAGCCACGCTGTGGAAGGAGATCATTACTGTTAATGACCTCGTCCTCCGTAATGCTCGTCAGGCCGTCCAAAGCTGCGGGCGCTCCATGGCGCTCTCTGTGGTGGGAGAGCGCGCGCTCTGGCTGAACCTGTCGGGCCTTACTGACAGTGAGAAGAGGCGCATCGCGGGTGCCCCGGTAGAGCCCATGATGCTGCAACGATGCGACGAAAAGAAAAAGGAAGACGAGGCCTTCAAGTTATGCCTCCTAGGAAGGTGGCCCCATGCCAGGCACCCTCTGTGCGTTTGCTTAACCCCCCTGTCTCGGGACGTAACTTCCATCAGGGTAAGGAAAGGCCCCACAACAAACCCCCACCACGACAGAGCAACCCACCCTCTGCTAAGCCCTGGGGGAAACCGACTCCTGCTGCGGTGGGAAAACCCTCAAACCCTACCCCCACCGACTCGAAACGCAAGCGGCCTGCCTGATGTTCGGCCGATGGGGGCTTCGAGTCTGCGCTCACGAGCCGCAAGCTCTTCGGACTCTCTTCTTGCCCCAGAGCCCCTGTTCAAGAGACGGAGGGTTTCTTATGGAGGGGTCGGCCACCTCCCTCTCGAGGCTGCCCAGCCCAGGTGTTCAGTTGACGTTGTGTGTTCTCCCCCCACATACAGGGGGTCTGTTGTGAGGAAAAGTGCAAAAGCAGTGTCACCACACCACACATACTGTGTTCCCCTCACCCAGTTAATAAAGGCTTCGGCCCCAGTGTTCCCCAACACAAAACACATACAAAACACAAAAAACACATTAAAACAAACAAATCAAATGAATTTGTTACAAAGAGAGGCCCTCTCTCCACAGAGAGAAATCCTCTCCCTGCAGAGAGAGAAATTCTCTGTGAACCCCTGCATGTCGCCCCTAGTTCATCCACTAGAAGGCGTCATTGCATCACAAATAAGCCAGCTGGGCTTACACAGCGCCGCTGCGGCTCGGGTGGGAACACTCGCGAGTCACAAGTTGGCTTGGCAAACTGTTTCGGTTCCCGAGTGGGTGACGCGTACAATAATGCAGGGCTACAGACTGCAGTTTGTAATGAAACCCCCGCATTTCAACGGCGTTCTCTCTTCACACATGGAAGAGAGCGCCGCACAAATTCTGAAAGAGGAAATATCTTCCCTTCTAAACAAGGGAGCGATTCAGGTGGTGGCCCCCAGTCTGATAAATCAGGGATTTTATTCTCGTTATTTCCTGGTCCCAAAGAAGGACGGCTCTCTCCGCCCTATCTTGGACCTCCTTGTGTTGAACAAACATTTGAGGAAATACAATTTCAGAATGTTAACTCATTGCTCGCTCGCTCGCCCGCGCCATAAAACGGAACAACTGGTTCACATCAGTCGATCTGAAAGATGCTTTCTTCCACATATACATTTATCCGCCACACAGGAAGTTTCTTCGTATCGCCTACCAAGGCACATGTTACGAATTCACAGTCCTCCCGTTCGGGCTCTCGTTAAGCCCTCGGACCTTCTGTCTGTGTGTGAGGCGGGCTTAGCACCCATGAGAATGTCAGGTCTGAGGATTTTGACATATATAGACGATTGGCTCATTATAGCCGAATCGAAGGAGAAAGTGCTGCAGGACACCTGCCGTGTGCTCACATTCTGTTTTAGGGGTGGGGTCGTCTTAACCCTTCCTTCCTTCTCTTGTGTAAGCCACACACGTTTCATGTCCTGCCAGTACACAGCAGTTTTGTGTGTGCGTCAGTATGGCGGGTTCATGATTATGGGACGTGTCAGGCACCGCCCCTTGGGTGACCGTCTTTCTCTGGCTTACAGACCCTCACTGTGAGTGTATTGGGCAATCGGGGAGCTGTCCATGTCTCTCCCATAGGTGGATCTCGAACACAAGATGATGAAAGAGAACAATAGGTTACTGTCGTAACCCTGGTTCTCTGAAACATCGAGTGGAGAGATCCACCAGCTTTGCCCCGCTTACCGCAAGAGAAGCGAATATACTTACTAGAGAACAGTAGCACATGCAGGCTTTATATGCCCACAGGTAAGGGGGTGGGGCCTTACCTGGCATTGGCTGCGCGCTTCTGTCTGTCTTGCCAGACTTGGTGCTATTGGATGCTTCTGCAGAGGTCAGGTACGGATGCCCTTCCCATAGGTGGATCTTTCCACTCTATGTTTCGGAGAACCAGGGTTACGACAAGTAACCTATTGTTTTCTTCTCCTGTGCCAGTGTTGTTGTTTTTGTTTTGTTTTTTGGATTATTTAGTTTAATAAAGATTGGCTGCTGCTAATGGATCCTATACTTGCTTCCTTGTGGAACCAACCCGTGACACAGCAGTGTTAATATTTGATTTGATCTGATCACTTTGGCCAATAACAGTAAGGACATACATGTAACTGCACCAGGTGAAATTACAAATATTAGGATTCATTATAACAATGTAATTATAGTGCTGTAGCCAGTAGCCACATAATTTTTCCAATTGTTTGTGACAAATAGAAAAAGATTTTAAAGACTGCATTCACAAAGAGCTATTTATTATTGGAAAGTAGAAAATTATGTTATATTCAATGAAGATATTTCAATGCCTTTCAAATATATGACTTCAGTTTTAAAGTTTTAAAATCCCTGACATTTCCAATTTTCCCATCACTGCAGGAACCTTTACAGAGAAAAAGATTGGAGCTTAAAAATAACACAAATAACTTGGTGAAGAACAAAATAGTGATAACACCCTCTGTATCGCAAAACTGCTTTAGTTATTTCTAAGATCAATCCACCAACATAAACATACCTATGATCAATCACATACCTTCACTTATCAAACAAACTGACTTCACATTGACTATTAGAGTGAATCCAGAGGCAAGGCATCTTTATGTTGCTAGTAACACTTTCAATCCCAACAACTGAAGCTGAGAGATAATTCGGCTCTTTACATCGTACAAAGGAGCATCTGAGGTCTCAACATCTCCGTGCTGCTATGAACCTCTCACTAAAGTCAGCAAGAACATGAAGGACCCTCCATCCGTACGTACTGAAGACCAGTGATGGAGAAGACAGAATTAACACGTGCACCAGTGTGTGTGTGCGCGCGTAACGTTACTGTCTGGCTTCAAATAGTATGTGCTTTTTTTACATTGCCAAATAAACTAGATCCAGTCGGAAAACTCCCATGCGCACTAATCTGACTGCCTGTGATGAGATGGGCGGATTATACACCATCAGGACGGCAACAGACCGCAGACATTAAACACTGTTGTTTAATAAGTGCTTTATGGAGCCGATGACATTCTTATGATGTTGCTGTAAATGTCCTACCTTCCTCTCCATGGCAGTTGGTTACTGTGGCCGGTTGGTCGCTAAAGGGCAGCGGACGACAGATGAAGAAGCGGGTGTGTGTCCGGAGCGATGGAGATGAAGTTCTTTATAGCTTAAAGTAGAAGCATACACACACTCCCTGTTGCTCGGTGCTGGAGTGACTGGACAGTCAGTATGGAGAGAGAGAGAGAGAGAGAGAGAGAGAGAGAGAGGCAGCGGAGTGAGGAGGGGATGCAGCCAGAGACGGTGAGCTCTGAGGCGCATGCGCGTCCTGTCCACCGCGGTTTCGAATAAAACTCGGGGGTTTGGAGGGAGCGTCATCAAATTGCACGCCTCTCCCTGCTGAGCCTGCGCGCCGTTACAGTCAGTCACTCTCACGTGCTGACGGAATACTGTCGGAACTTTGTCGAACAGGCCTAATATAAGCAACTTGCGTATGAAAAGTCCTCCAAATCTCTGCACAAGAGATGACAGCAGTAAAGATTAAACAAATTTGCAAAGATCACTTGTCACATAGCCTACAACAAACAAGGAGCTGGTTCGTGGTCCCCCCTCACAATAACAGACGATGACAATCGTGTGACACCGACAAGAGTTTTTAAAAGGAATTATTATAAGTGTAATTAGTATTATAAGATTATAAGTGATATCTCACAAAACGAAAATTCTGTCATCATTTACTCACCATCATGTTGTTCCGAAACTGTGAGACTGACTTCTGTGGAACGTAAAATATGTTTTTGTCCATTCAGATTATTCAGTGGTGACCAAAACTGGTCACAGGTAACAGGTTTTTATTTTCACTGATTTAAATGTTTAAGATTCTATTTTTTTTTTCCATGTCCATTCAATCAGGCATCTTGCAATACAAGGGTCCAGCAGCAGAGGCCCTTCATTTTCTAATTGTGTCTCACTAGACATTCAATTAACAATGAGGGTCTTACCAACAATCTTCCAGCACCTTACTAATGTAAATATCATCCTCGGGAGAAACTTTCCATAAACCTGAAAGATGTTTCTTGAAACAAGTAGACGTTGTGTCAGGGTCACTAAATTATGATGGAACATCACAAAATCATTCATGTTTGGATAAAGCAAAACTAAACCACATAATCCCAAAGCCTGGAAAGCAGAATATGGACAAGTTTGAGCCACTGTTGTGCACAATTTTACACTTAAGTCACATGAACTACAGAAATGTGTGCTTTCATAAGTATTTATTGAGGCTGGGATGCAGTTATTTTCACCTTCTTTAACAAGGTACGGTAAAATGAGATTCCTACCAGCAATCTTCCTGATGCTGATGTCCAACTTTGCTTCATTAACATTCACTCTTAATCACTCCTGACAGATGTCAAAGTCTATAGTCTCAAAATACAGATGCAGTGTTGGGCACAGTTACTTTTTCAAAGTAATGCATTACAATATTGTGTTCCCTAAAAAAGTAACTAATTGCTTCACTTAGTTACTTTTTATGAAAAGTAATGCATTACATTACCTTTACTTTTTCTCATCTGGGCTAGGTTAGCTTGTTTGTTTTATAACAACAAATGGCAAATGTAAAGGCCCTTTCACATCAAAAGAGAAATGAATAAGCTTCGGGCTGAAGGAAATGCAAATTCATGTCTGTACAGTAAAGAGAGCAGTTCAAACAAACATTTCTGTGCTGCCATTCTGGACCACAGAAGAATAGGACATAGAAGAAGAAAGACTACACAACAACACTCTTACTTAAGCAATAAAAAAAAAAGAAGAAAAAAAAGAAACACAAATGTGATATTTATCTAATGTAATTTTTGCCTATTAGTTTGAGTGAATCAGATCTTCAAAGACACTGGCTAATAAAGTGAGATTAAATACAAGTTTATTTGTATTATTTAACAATTATTGCAGTTCGCGTATTATTCTGAATTAGCATTTCACTGTTTTTATTCATTTTGAGAAAAAAAAATTATATATATAAACTAAATATGTACACTGATCATGATGGTTATTGTAGTTCTAGACTAAAAGTGAGAAAGCATTTACTCATCTCACTTGCACAAAAACAGATTCAGTATTCCTCAAAATGAATAAAAACAGTGAAATGCAACTTCAGAATATTACGCAAACTGCAACAAAAAAATTATATAAAATATATATATATATATAAAATATATATATATATATTAATATATATATATTAAAGTAATGCATTACTTTATTAGTTACTTGAAAAAAGTAATCTGATTACATATCTCACATTACTTGTAATGCGTCACCCCCAAAAATGCAAATACATCCAGTATTTTTATTTGTTTTTAACTTGTGCACAGAAACCATATTAATTTCAACTCCAATATGTTTGCTCTTTGGTAAACATAACAAACATGTCCATAAATCACAGCTGTAGATTCTCATTTTCTTTGTGTTCAGAACTGCGACACTATAGTGAAAAGAAGTCTATGGACTTTGGACAGTTTTATTTTGTGATTGTTATTACAGTGACTATTCAAAATTCCATATCAATCCTGCACATCAAAATAATCAATTGTGGGCTCCTCTTTAGATGGTTTCATCCAAGCGTTACTATTGTCAGCTCTGAAACAAATGTGAATAAATAACTTTATTAGTTATGATACACTTTACACTCAACAAAACCATTCATATTACATTGATAAACAAAATGAATGGGAAAAAACATCTGTCCAGGCATTACCAATAAGTATTATTTACTATGAATGGCAAGAGAGTGTGGATTTACCAGAGGACTTTAAACAGTCCACATCATAACAGTATCAACAGCTCATATATATAATCAAACTGATAATTTACGATAGGGTCTTATAGATTAATCATATACACTACCGTTCAAATGTATGGGGTAAATAAGATTTGTGTCATACTTTTAATCAACAACGATGCATAATAGGGCTGCACGATATCGGAAAACTGACATTATGATAGTTTGTTTTTCAGCGATTTTTCAAACAATTTCACCAGATGATTTGAATAGCTCTATTTGTAAAGAATTAATCATTCTAGAATGACTGGGATAATTTTGTAGGAGAGAGCATCTGCACAGAAAATAATAAACAAATTTCAAGCAAAGATACAATAGAAAAAGTATAGAAGAAGTATAGTGCTTTATGTTTTTCAGGTAAATCTAACTGTATTCAGGTACAGACACTGAATAATCAAATGCAAATTACCACTGTATAGTTTTCACTGTATAAATTAAATTTAATTAATTAATACAGTTTATCTTTGTTAAAGCTACAAAAGTGGTTTTCTCTTTTGTTGTTTGATTAACATTGGTGGTGACAAACAGCTGCGGGTATATTAGGCTGCTGTCACTTTAAGACGAATGCATGGATCCAATATATAGATAAGCATATTGTTTACAACTAGGGTTGGGTATCGTTTGAATTTGAACGATTCCGATTCCGATTCCAATTCCTTGTTTCGATTCCGGTTCTTAACGATTCTCGATTCCGATTCTTTTAAGAGGTAGGGTCAAAAAAGTTTAGATCAATTTTAATTCTATGAATTTTTTACTTTTTATGAACTTTACTATGAATTTCTCACAGGGCTGTTTTCAACTACAGTACAATATAAATATCAAATCTATTTTAAACAATTTTTTTAGGATATTTTAAATGAGCTAGCTAACCAACGGTCTTTCTGAAGGAAATAGTCTGACCTAAATGGGCTATCAGGTAAAATAGGCTAAATAAGGTTGTTTACACTCATGTGTAAATGTGTTTTCATCATTTATTTATTTATTTATTTTACGTTCGCCGGCATCGCGCGCAGTTTTCAAACGAACGAGCAGAGGACGAGAGAATATGGTTGTAACTTGCAAGATACCGAAGAATAAGAAAACATCATATAAGTACGTTTTTAAAGTTTAACGTCAGGGTTGTTTGCTCTGAATACATTTTATGAGGCACTGTGAGTTAATAGGGGAACGTGAGTAAAATGAATCCGATCGCTCAAACCACTTCAGGTGGCCTGGGCCGCATTCCAGACGAAACTGGACAAGTGTAAATGCATCTGGTTGTTGAAACCACATATGTAAATTGTCCTCCTCCCAAAAATGCAAAAAAAAATAAATAAATAAACGTGTGAGAGCGTGTTATAGGCTATGTAATGTAATAGCCAGATACGACGATACTGGAACACGCGCGTCACCGCAGATGAGAAGCTGAGCATCTGTTCATTAAGCCAACGTGCAAACTATCGCAAAGTAAAGTGAAAGTAAGTCGCAGACGCTTAACACATAATCATCATCATTAAAAGTAAAGAAAGAAATGATCTTACCAGGGCTGTTGTCACTCTCTTATTGCGGTCTTTGATTTTGAAATTAGCTGATGATCAATAAAATGCAGCTCATATCTGTTGCTTTCAGTGACGTGCACAATCTGCATATAGCGCGGGAATTGAAGATCGGATTTAAATCCGTTTCGCAAAAACACATTTATGTGACCAGGTGTAAATGGAATCGTTTTGATTAATCAGATAGCTATCCAATCTGAGAAAACGCATGAAGTGACCAGGTGTAAACAGCCCCTAACAGCGGTGTCTTCTTCCGGTCGGCAGACTGGGAATCGAAACTAGGAATCGAAATTTAAACTTTTGAACGATTCCGGGAAAATCGCAAAGCTAGTCCCGGTTCCAATCGATACTCGATACTCGATACCCAAGCCTACAACACAATCTACGGTGTTTACGTAGATATTTGCGGAAACAGACATTTTGACTTAATTTTGTGTGCACATGTCCGTTCAAAATCAGAGAAAGAGACTGTGGTGTCTGCGCGGCTCTGTGTGCGCGCACAGAAAACAGCGCACAAGTTCCAGTCTTCTTGCGCTTGATGTTTAAACTGACAGGACTTAAAAACATATGCAAGTGATAAACTTTCACTCTATGATGGTTAAAATTTGCAATTAATCCCCGAATCACATGTGTTCCGAACCGGAAACAATCAATTATGATCCCTATACTTGACATCGCACATCCTGCCATGTGACTATCACGAATGTGCACATCGCGATATCGATGCTAAAATGACATATCGTGCAGCCCTAACGCATAACATGGATCAGTAAAGACATTTATAATGTTACAAACAATTTCTATTTAAAATAAATTTTCTTGTTTGGAACCTTCTATTCATCATAGATTCTGAAAAAAAAGATCACATTTCCACAAAAATATTAGGCAGCATAACTGTTTTCAACATTGCTAATAATAAGACATGTTTCTTGAGCAGCAAATCAGCATATTAGAATGATTTACTAAGGATCATTTACGTTGCATCACAGGAATAAGTTATACTTTTAAAATATATTCAAATAGAAAACTCTTATTTTAAATTGATACATAAAATAAGAGACCTCTTTCAAAAACAATAAAAATTAAAACAGAAGTGTGTGTGTACGTACTTGCTGTTGTGTTGTTTGATGTGGGCAATGGGAGGAGGGGCTCTGGAAACAGTTTCCCTTTCAATCAAAGCAGCCAGAGTAGTGTTAGGACATGCTGATTTCCCCCTGAAAACACAACATATAGAACAATCATGTTCAAGAGTACCCAGTGCTACTGACAGAGCATATGTCATCCTCAAAGTTTACTTGTGTTTGCTTTTATGCTTACCAAAAGAATAGTTTTTAATATTACAGTTGAAAGCCTAATCTAAAATGTTACAGTTTTTGCTGACCTGATAGCAGTGACCACTACATTACGCTTGGGTTCGCTGTCATAGCTGACACTTTCCACACCATATGCCTCAGCTAGCTCATGGATGATTCTCCGGTGTTCACGCTTCATAGGTGGGAAACAATGACTCCTTTTAGATGGTTTACCCTGAGGAAAAACACAATTACAGAGCTCTGAAAAATGATGTTTGAATAGTCGATTTTAAAAGAACTATTTATGGTGTGATCATTAGTCTACATCTTACCTTATTAGCCAATTCAACTAAATTTTTAATCTCTTCCTCAACTTCACTGACGAACTTGAAATCTTTCCTGTATTAAAAAAAATCCTAAGTGTGAGTGATAAGGCCTTCTCTTGGCTCTGTAGTAGACTAAACATTTAACATTTGTGTGTATATTCTACACTTCAAACACTTGCCAATGCTTTACTGCACAGTTACTACTGCTGTTGAGCCATGAGACATTAATTAAAGAATAAGAATTTGTTCATTTTAAAAGAAGGATATGATCCCAATTTCTATGTTCGGAGCATGGATCCTTTTGAAGCGATTGGCAAGTAATAGAACTTATTAAGTGTGGTGAATAAAACCGCAAGACTGCTTTCAAGAATGCAACAGAAGTATTTCAGTAAAATGGTTGGTGTCTTCATCATGATGTCTCATACTGCCATGCCATAGATTTATTCTGTTGATGCATTCTTGCACTATTTTTAAATTTGAACCACCTTGCATCCTCTTTGAGGGAGTCAGTAAATTTGGAAGATGTTGACTTGTTGAAGGGATCCACTGTGTGATCAATCTGCAGGGCCTCAGCCAGCCGTCTAGAGGCAAAACAGAAAACATCAAAACCAGCACACCCACATAGACACATCTAGTAATATATACAGGCACAGATAGAGGGAAATGATGTGTAAGGTTGTGTTCACACTTGTAGTTCAGTTCGCTTGGTCCGGACCAAAAAAAACAAAACAAAAAACAAAACCTTTAGTCCTGGTCTACTTAGCGTTCACATTGGCATTTTAACACCGAACAAAGGCATAGGGATATATTCACAACTTCACACATTAACTGACAGGAACACGTTATCATTTCATTCGGACCGAATGCAATAATTGAACAAACATTTTATGGTCCTACATTTAAAGCCCCATAACTGTCATTTGAAGTACAACATAAGGTTTGGAAAACTTCACCTTAATTAAACACTGTGAAAGCAGGTTCAATCAAAGTCTTCTAACAAAACAAGATCGGCCACTTTAAATGATAAATGAATTGTAATTCAGGCATTTATTCATAAACACTGATCAAATTAAGTGTGCGCGCTGTTTAAGGGATTATATGCAACACCCTGAAGTCATTCCCTTCGTTAAGGGGAAATCACACCTTAAGTCTCATACTTGAGGAAAACACTTGAGGTGCTTTATGCAACCGGGCACTGATGCCTGTGCCGAACTTTGATGGGCAACAATGATGAGAAAAAACAGGTATTCCTGAGCATTCTATTCTTTTTAGGGTCGCATCTTGTGACATCATGTCCAGTTTTTGGTTCGTTTACATGTCTTTGGTCCATGTTGTGTTCATATATTCGCAATAACAGAGCATTACACCAGGGTTTGTTTTAATCTAACCAAACATGCCAAGTGTGAACACACCCTAAATAAGCCTTTTTCATCTTGAGTTCACCTGTTCCTCTCCAGTGTAGCGCACTCTTGATCACACTCCAATCTGAATAAGAGAACGTCCAAATAAAAAGGTTACTCCACAACTGTAGCATATTACAAAGCATACTTCAAACTTCTGAGGTAAAAGTTATTAAAATGGAGTTCCGTACAGTATTACCAGCCACTGGAAATGTATCACCAAAAACTGTTTTTACTTGCATTTTGTGCTTGGTCAGTGTCAAGTTCCCTGCTCTCCTTCAACTTTGAACTTGTCAGAAACAGCAAAGATCACTAATGCTGTCATTCACATAAGGTAAACACTGACCCACAGACTACTCTTCTGGACAACTAATAAAAACAAGCAGTCTAGCAAGCTTTAGTTTGCGAGTATACCTGGCCTTTTTCTGCTCCTTCTTTGTGAGCTGTCCAATATCAACAGACTCTCCCAGCTGCATATCTGACAGCTTACTGGCCACAGCAATAGCTGCATATCTGCAGAATACAGAGAGGAAAATTGTGTTTGACCTCTGATCAACAAGAATGTTTGACATTGCTAGCAGCAGTCTTATTTGCAAATGTATATCATTCATTTTATATGTATCAGCTTGCTGTGACTGCACACAATTAGTGTTTAGCGGGGGGGGGGATAAGAAAGAAAAGAAACTGCTGGTGATTTAGCCAAATTAATCACTACTATACTAAATTACACTAAATGTCTATGAAGGCTTTAATAGCTTGACATGTTTTAACCTTTGGTAGGAACTGGCTGCATCAGCACAAGGGACGGTCTCTTTCTTGCGGCCACAGTCACACTGCAGTGCCACCTAGAGATTGAAAATAGGAAATAAGTGTGAGTATAACATAAGGGTCACCATTTTGATTTTTTTGGGGGTAAAGAATAATTGTGTACAGAAAATGAAAGCGTTTACGAAAAAATTGTTTATAGCTGAGGAGCAATACTTCTTCTGATCGGTTTTCCACACTTGAAAAATATAGTTATAAACAACTATAATAGATGTTAAAGATATTAAAACCATAATTGACTGCTTCATCCCAATACTTTAGTCTATAACGTTTGTCTGGTGAGCATGTGCCAGACAACAAGAACCCTGCAGCTGAGGAATCAGGGAATCAGATCAGGCTACAGCGGAGGAAACAAAGGACCGCTTTGAGCAATAACTGCATGTTCCATCAATAACAAACTGAGTAGATTTAGGAAGAGGGAAAGGCTGTACCTTGGCACTGCAGATATTGGGAGGACAGGGGATTCCTGGATGGCAGGGAGCAGCACAGGGGTGCCCACAGCCAGGTTTAGGCTGAGTGCATGGCTGCTTACACTCTCCCTCTGCCTGGCATTCCCCGCGGTGGCATATCCTCTTACACCGATGAGAAGTACAAGGTAAGAGCTTCTCACACACTAAACCACATGAGATGTCCTGTAGGTGGCATGGGATATTACTCCTTTGCTAGGGAGAAATGTGAAAATGCTGATGATTTGGAACTTTTCTTGAATAAATTGGCTAAATTGGATTTGATAGGAAATGTATTGCATTTAAAACTACCCACTTTTCAAATGCTAAGCTTAAAATGTAAAAAAAAAAAAGAAGAAGACTGGCTTGTTTTAAACCATATTTTTACCTCATGATTACCCATGCACCACTTCTTAGTGAGGTAGGTACAGGGAGGACATCTCTCATCACTATGGCATGAATGGAACACTATGAGAAAAGCATATAAACAAAACCATTAGCTGCACAACCTTTACAATTCATATTACTTTTCAAAGGTTTAGGGTAAGTAAGAAAATAATACTTTCATTATGCAAGGGAACATTAAGCTGATCGAAAGTAAAGACTTTTACATTGCTACAAAATATCTCAAATAAATGCTGCTCTTCAACTTTCTATTCATCAAAGAATCCTGACAAAATATATCATGGTTTCCACAAAATTATTAAGCAGCACAACTGTTTTCAACATTGATAATAATAAGAAATGTTTCTTGAGCAGCAAATCAGCATATTGATTTCTGAAGGACCATGTGACACTGAAGACTGGAGCAATGATGCTGAAAATTCAGCTTTACCATCACAGGAATAAATAGCATTTTTAAGTATATTAAAATAGAAAACGGTTATTTTAAAGATGCAGTCCGTAGTTTTTCCTCTTTTTGTCTTTGTTCGAAATCTGCAGTTGCAGTTATTCGCGGAATTATCAACTTTATGTGGGTTGTGCCTCGGCACGGCACAGTGCGGATGAATCCAATGTTTTGAGGAGAATGTGCAGCTGTCAGTCACCGCGCCGGTGTGGATACTGGCATTCGCAATCACAGATTCTACTTTTTGGAAGTATGACCAACATAAGATGTCATCTGAACAAGTAAGTAACATCCACTTTTGTTCTGACCAACTAAGTTAAAAAAAGCATTGCAGTAAATCATGCTGATTAAATCTAACGATCGCTTATCATATCACGTCAATCCGTGCAAATTATACTTTGTTCTCAAATTGTTAATGTTAACAACATCAGCACTGCGTGACGACATTTAATGCCCTTCTGATATTTATCCTTGTTTTCGCATGGGCCCGGTTGCAGTCTCTTTTTTTCCTGTAGCCACTCCGAAGTCCGAACAAAGTCTTTTGCATTTTACAACGGGTGAATCTCCAGTTGTCACTGGTGATTGTCATTTGAACCTTTCTGGATCCGCCATTAAATTGATAAGTTTAATTATATCAAGTGCTGTGAGAAAAAGCTATAAATCTCCACCTCCAACATCCTCAGACGCAACATAGCCTACTAGCTGAGACATCTTCTTTATGTGTACAGATGTGACGTAATGACGCAAGACATGCTCGAATTTACCGAGGAAATCCACCAGAACCACTGGAATTAAAAACATCATTACGAGCTTACCGGTTTGAATCGAGCTAAGGCAAGCTGATAGTTTTGAACACTGGCTGGTTGTGTACTTGCTCAAAAATGTATTTCGGATCATTTTTAACCCAAAAAAGTTACGGACTGCAGCTTTAATTTTTAAAATTATTACAAATATATCAGGAAGTATTTTTAAACAAATAAATGCATCCTTATGCAACGTAATTCAAGTTTACGATTCAGTTCATCATTTACGTTAGTATGTTTCAATGTTTGCAATTGTATCTGAACTGAAAAATGTTATGGGTGGGAACGTACAGACTGACAACTTTCAAAATCATCAATATACAGTATTTGTGTATAAATCTATCTTCACATATATCTGTTACTGAGTATATCTGTGATTTTCTGAGCAGGCAGGAGTACCTGGGTGATCACAATCATGACTCCGGGTACACAAGTTTTTACATTCAGGAGGTCTGGTTCCACAAGGGATGGGCGGGAAGAGCACAGTCTCCCCACAGAAGCATGCCAACTCGTCAAAGCCTTAGAATAAACACACACAAGGCTGATATGAAGAAAAGGAATGGACATACATCAAGATGTTCTTGAAGGCTAGGCTCTTTAGCGAAATGAGATTCAATACACAGGTGTCACCCTGGTGGTAAAGCTTACTGGTTTGCCAACAAGGCTGGCAGTTTCCACGGTGACAAAGGTCCTGACATCGGTGTAGACCGCAATTGAGCTTGTAGCCACAAATCATTGAGCACTTATGCTCCATATCCTGATAAAGACAGAGAATGTTTACTTAAACCTGTCTTCTTCTTATTGCACCCAGATAAAACTTTCATGAAAATATAAAAGACTCACCACACAACACAACTCTCCACACTTGTGCCTGCCGCAAGAGCGCTTCTTGATGCAGCGTTTCTCACAGGTAAACACCATGTCCTCTATAGAGGACAGTACAATAGCATTACATTTGCTACTCTGGAATAGTACATATAGGTCCAGATTTACTAACAGCTTGCACCAGTGCAAACCCTCTTCTGGCGTTAAAAAAAACTACAGTCAGGATTTACTAACAACCCACCGTGAAAAATTAGAGCTGAAAAGGCATGGACAGTTATTTTTGTGGCTGACCTTATTGCATATGCATTTGTAGGAGTTTCCCTTTCAGATGGAAAATTTATGGGAGGTGAGTATTTAAATGAATCACGCATGGTGTTTTACTAAGGTTTGCACTAGTCAATTTACTGGTATTTGTGCCATTATTTACCACCCAAAAAAGCATGTCTTAAACCAGACGCTTATTTGCGCTGCTCTTGGTAGATTGCGTTGGACATTATGGAAATGATCCGACTGTGTCTTTGTTCTTTAATTTGCGCGTCGTCAGTAGATCACACGCAGAACTTTCCACTACCACCTGCGCTTTTTTGGAATTGTGCTTTCATGCTAATTTGTCCTGTTTAGAAAATCTGGCCCATAATCTGTTAAATAAAGTGTTAGTTACATAAATAACCGCCCTGTTATCACAATCACCCAAAGCCTTACCTTCAGTCTGAATCGCTGCACAAGGAACTTCCTATAAAGAAAAAACAGAGTATGAGCATTTGCAGTTTTCAGAAATTCTCTGACTTCTGTGCAGCTGTACAATAGCATTCCAACCTTGCTATTACTGCCACATCTGCATTTAATAGAAGATGTCAAAGAGCAGGGCCCACAGCTGTCCTCATGGCAGAGCTTTTCACACAAGTGGATATAATCTACAGCAGATCAGACACAAGTGCAAAAGAAATAAACATTTTGAACAGTTTTGTTTTGAAAATGTTACATTTCATGCTTTTGTAAGACAATTAAAATGTCAAATATTTACTCCCAACTGTAGACACGCTCTTTCCTTGGGTTTGAAATGAGCAAAAATGTAAATATTTAATATTCTACCACTATATAGTAACAAGATGACAATAAAATGTAGACTTTGTTCACTTATAACTAAATCATAAACTATATAAATGTGTGTGTGACTCAAGAATACTCTGCTAGCTCTTTCCAAACAGGTTTCTCAAAACCTTTTCTTTCCTATTGTGACGTATATCCAAGTGAAACGGCTTTTGGAATGAGAAAAAAAAAAAATGTAGGGCAGAACTTGATTTTGTCCATCGGAATTGATTTGATCATTGTCATTTGCTAATTGCATCGATCTCATGTGAGTGACAGGTTGCAGGAGGGGAGGAAGTATTGGTCCCATATCAGAGAAGAGACGTTTTTGTGAGGGGTAGGGGAAGTTCATGTTTTTGATTAAAGATTACGAGGGCACATTAATTAAAAAAAAATCATGACATGCATAGATCATTTATATTAAACATTGCAATATTCCATAAAAAATACGATCTGTCAATTTTTATTTCATAGTGACTTTAACTGAGATCAGAAGAATAATTTTAACAACTAACTTATATTTCAGTTCGATGTATGTAAAAAATAAATAATAAAAAAACCTGGCCCATACCATCATCTCCGCATGGCAGAGGCTTGTTGCAGGTCTTGCCACAGGAGGCGATGGGGTCAGTACAGGTCTTTCTCTCAGGGTAGCCAAGCTCTAGAAGCTTAGAGAGTGGAGTCTGTCCACACGAACAACTGAGTACCACTTTGGGGCTGAGTGCACACGGCTGGCACTGCCCAGGGTGGCATGGCTGCTGACAGCGATGAGACTGGCAGTCTAGCATCCTAAAGCAACAGAATAGGAGATGAGAGCTCTTAAACATTTACTGAAAATGCATGCAAAATTAATGAATACAAATGTCTTTAGAAAATAACCAAAAGGTCAAAGGTCAAAATTAAGTAATGAACATATTATTTTAAAAAAAGTCTAAAACACAAGGCAAGTTTGATATCAAGGCTCTGCATAGAGTAATGTTGTAAAATAATTTAATGTCACACTGGGGGTGGGCGATTTATAACGGTAGATACGATTGACCGGTAGAAATTTGTCGATAGAGATTTTGGACTATCGTCTCTATCGCGGTTACGCTCATGTGACGATGCTGTGCTGTGCTTTGTTTAATTTACAAAGTAAAAACTATGCATAGTTTTTTTTATACATTTGATTACTTAATACATTTTAAGTAGTATTTCTAGTGCTTGAAGTTTTTCAGGTAGTTTTCTATTTCATTTGTGTTCTATTGTAGTTTGGTTTCTCACAGTTTTCAGTCTTCAGGGAGCTTGAGAGTTTTTTAGGGGCTAGTATTAGTTTTTATATATATATTACGGTGACCGGGAGGGGACATGTTCGGTTCACTTATTTTTGTCGTGGCCACAACATATAAACTCGTGGCAACGTGATATTAAGTTGTGGGAACGTCATAATATCTCGTGGGAACGTCATATTAAGTCGTGGCCACGAGATCATTTTGTTGAGGTAACGACATCATGTCGTGGCCACGCGATGCAAAGTCGTAGCCTCGAGATCATATGTTGAGGGAACGTTATATTTTTCTCGTGGCCACGACTTCATATTTTGGCCACGAGTTGAGGGAGCCACAGCGGCCAATACTGTAACCGTACCATAGCATAGACTGGGCTACAGCAGAGATGGAGATGACAGAAGAAATAACATTTTACTTTAAATTAGGAATGTCATATAAAGATATAGTGCGGTCTTTGGCATTAAGACATGGGTACGTTATAAGTGAAAGACACATGAAGCGCATTCTTAGACTTTTTTGTCGCACGCATATTTAGGGACCGTCTCAAAATTACATGCGACATTGGCATAAACGTTTCTAACTTCAATAGCATTTGAAGACAATGACTTACAGTCATAAAACCAACTGTACATTGTTCACCCAGGTCTCATGTATGATGCACACCTTTTAGATTTTTGATATTTATGACAATAAACTGCTAAATCATATGCAAATATTGCTATGTATTTCACTAGTCACATACCTGACACCTAGATGAACAATGTACAGTTGGTTTTATGACTGTAAGTCATTGTCTTCAAATGCTATTGAGCTTTAAATATGGTCATATTCTGTATATGATCACATACAGTAGTGCAATACATAGCAATATCTGCATATGATTTAACAGTTTATTGTCATAAATATAAAAAATATAAAAGGTGTGCATCATACCTGACACCTAGATGAACAATGTACAGATGGTTTTATCACTGTAAGTCATTGTCTTCAAATGATATTGAGCTTTAAATATTGTCATATTTTGTGTATGATCCCATACAGTAGTGAAATAGGCCTACATAGCAATATTTGCATATGATTTAGCAGTTTATTGTCATAAATATCAAAAATCTAAAAGGTGTGCAATGTGCATTATACATGAGACCTGGGTGGACAATGTACAGTTGGTTTTATGACTGTAAATCATTGTCTTCAAATGCTATTGAAGTTAGAAACGTTTATGCCAATGTCGCATGTAATTTTGAGACGGTCCCTAAATATGCGAATATCGAATGTCCAACGTCAAACCAACTTCATGCCAGTGCAAAAGTGCGACAAAAAAGCCCATCCAATTTAAGAATGCCAAAGACCGCACTATATCTTTTTATGACATTCCTAATTTAAAGTAAAATGTTATTTCTTCTGTCATCTCCATCCATCTCTGCTGTAGCCCAGTCTATGCTATACGGTTACAGTATTGGCCGCTGTGGCTCCCTCAACTCATGGCCACGACAAATAGATGTCGTTCTCTCAAAATATGAAGTCGTGACCACGAGAAAAATATATTGTTCCCTCAACATATGATCTCGAGGCTACGACTTTGCATCGCGTGGCCACGACATAATGATGTCGTTACCTCAACAAAATGATCTCGTGGCCACGACTTAATATGACGTTCCCACGAGATATTATGACGTTCCCACGAGATATTATGACGTTCCCACGACTTAATATCACGTTCCCACGAGTTTATATGTTGTGGCCATGACAAAAATAAGTGAACCGAACATGTCCCCTCCCGGTCACCGTAATATATATATTAAAAATGGTGATAAGAATTCTGAAATTTCAATGGAATCAATTTTTTTTTTTATATCATTACCTTATTTAAAATATATAATATATCGATATAATAACTATATCGATATATATATCGTTATCATTTTTTACTCATATCATATACACCACCCCTATGTCATACATTGATAAGTGAGGAGATTTTACGTTCAACATACTTTCCACATGGCTTGCAACAGGAGAAATATCCTGATCCATCAAAATTCTTATGATCAGTTCCACATGCCACCTCCCTGAACACCACACCACAGAAGCAGGCTAAAAGGGTACAAATACATTGCTGGAGAATTACCACGTAGAAAATTAGATTACTGTATAGACTCTGAAACCAATAAAATGACAAGGACTACTGTACTGACCTTGCTGGACACGAAGTCGGCAGGGTTGGCATGGCCCTGAGTGGCACACCTGGGCACAGGAGTGCTCTGAGCAGTTCAGAAGAGCCCCACAGACGTCTTCACAAAGCAAAGGTCCTGCCTGACTGCAACGCACCTGCTTACTGCACACACAAGAAAACGCTGTTGTTTTGCTTCCATATTTCTGGGTAAAGTATTTCATACAGAGTTAATTATAAATAGTTAATAGTACCTCATTCTCCCACAAATGCAGGATTTGGTGATAAAAGCAGGGCATTGTGGGCAGGGCCCAGGATGGCACAAGCTACAAAGCACAAGAGAAAGCCTTATGCAAGAATGTCAACACTGGATTGACCCATTATATTATATATTACACTTATAAATATAGACAAAATCACAGCTGTGCAAACAATTTAAAAAGAAACCGAGTTGTCTGAATGACTAGTTGTAATCACTCTTAAGAAAGCATGTATATTAATTAAGCTGGTTTCAAATTCATTAGACACGTTTCTTATGGTGTGGTCACAGAGAAATTTTGGCAAATGTACACAGGCAAAAAAAGGTCCACTGTTCATCGTTAATATATGGTTTTGTGCTTACATGTTACAGGGGTGATTGCATTCCGCTCCACTCCTCTTTTTCCCACACATATCTCCACAGCTATGAGGGATCTCAGTGCGCTGAAACTCAGGATTGGTCACCTTCCCTGTTCATTAAAATGAAAGGTGAATAAACAGAAATCTAGAGAACCTTCAGTTTTACAGCATTATCCATTAAAAAAAATAAAGCCAAATTATCATTTCATACATTTCGAAAGATTAAGACAAAACATCATGTGAGGTGCAGAACACAGAATAATCTTACCACAGAAGCAGGTATACACATTTGGGGCTTTCAGTGCCACATGCTGGCATGCAGGACAACGCCAACCTTCAGTGCCAATGCCATCTGTAAATATTGAACCATTTAAATTTGTTATTAAACTATGGTTACTGTTGTACAACAGACACTGCTGAGGGTTAGCCCACTGTATTTGGCACTTGTTTTTTTAGAAATCCTGTATACAGTAGCCTGCCAGTATAGTAAGTTAAAGTCCATACTTGCAATGCCACCAGGAAGCTATTTCAGGCATGCAGGACCAACTCCTATCTACTTTAAGTGGGAAAATACTGAAATCTCAAAATTTCTCAACAAAATCACATATTTGAAATAAACAATAAAATCTGACATAAACCGTTTCATAAATGTTGCTTCTTACACTCAAATAGCATTAAAAAGAGGATATTTCAGGGTGATCCTGCCAATGCACATATGCAGTCCGAAGAGGGACTCTTCTAATGACTATATACTATATACAGTATTTGGTAATGTCCCCTATCCAAGGTGAGAGGCGGTTAACGTACCATCAGCTTGAGATGCAGGTGATCGAGCCCATTTCTTGATGCAGTTAAGGTGGAATACGTGGAAACAGCTCTGACAACTCCAAACCGGAGCCATAACCCGGATTACTTCACAACAGACCATACACTCATACTTTTCCTCTGTAAGCTGCTCAATTAGACAACCTATATAAATACACACACACACACACACACACAATGTTGAAGATGTTAAAAAGCTTGTCATTAAGAGAGACAGAAAAACTGTCAGACTCATTTGTGCATCATTAAAGGGATAATTCACAGCTGGCCAGATGGGCTTTTAATAAAGCATTTTTTTTTATTGTGCTCAATGACTAGAAAAAATGGCTGTTGAATTCCCTTTTGCCAGAAAAGTAGGAAAACTTCCAACACCCATAATGCACTGGGCACCACCACCCCTCCGTCCATCTGACTGTCAGAATGCATAAATGCAATTTTTAGTATTAACAAAAGCCTGGGACCTGTCAAAAGTCCGACGGATGATGCAAAATTACATGTTTTGTGTCAAATAAATGGGTAGATCTGACAACAGGTAACATGAAGGAGTGCACATTGTTAATTTACATATAGCCTAATACTGACTTTGCAACAAAACAAAACTGGTTGAAAATCAGCAAACTTGTCCTTTAATTATCATACATTACCAATTATCATAATTATCAAGTATTTACAATCAGGGTGTACATTTACTGTAGGTTCTAGAGAAGTGACAATCATTTGTAAAGGTGCAACAACAAAACAAGAAATTGTATTTGTGTGAACTTCCTGACCTAAAGCACATCACCTGTCTGTGTTTCTTTGCTTTTGGGAGGCTCCATGCATTTCACCGGTCCTGTTCTTCGCTCATGCCCTCCACCTCTCCTCGCCACTGGATTCTGCACCCGTTTCCCTCTCGCACCCTCTCTGTTCCTGTTGGACGACTCATGTCTTTCACTGTCATCTTCTGCACCTCTCCTCTCCTCTACTCTGATCTGAACAGGTTCTCTTTCTCTCCAGTTACGCTCAATCCCATGGTTAGGCATCGGCCCTTTCCTCTGGGAACTGGACTGTATGCGGCGGTCTCCACCTCTCCATCCCTTATGGTTCCTCTGCTCAGGCTCTGGATGTTCATGAACTGCTGCAGGCTTTGAGTCTCCTCCAGCAGCCTGGTTTTCTTGGTTCTCCTCCCTATCCCTGGGCAAAGGCTCCTTTATCGATCTCTCAGCTCTTACTTTATTGGGCTTCTTCCGTCGGCTGTCTTGATAAGACTTACTTACATCTGCTGCTTCCACGGTTGTTCTTTCCTTCTTCTCCTCATCTGTCGATCTGTTAGAAGTGGGCGTGTTGGGTCGCTTAGGACCACCAGCTCCACGGCCCCTTCCTGACCAGTCACTATCACTTCCACGTTTTGTCCATCTCTCACTCTGAGGCTGACGATCATTATTGCGCCCACCATCAACTCGTCCTCCTATTTGTCTACCTCTGCCTCTACCTCTTAAGCCTCCTCTGATGGCAAGGTCAGGAGTGGGTAATGTATTGCTGGCAGGGTTTTCAAACTCATTTTGACTGTGATCAGTCGCACTGAACTGTCTAAAGTGATGATGAGGCCTAACATGTTGAGCCCTCCAGTCCTGACTGTGGTCAAGCTGCCTGTAACTTCTCCTAGAGTGCGGCTGCTTGGCTTTAGCTTGCGGTATAAACTCAGCAGACTCTGGATTCAACTTTGATGTGTCTAAAAGTGAAGACAAATGGTTGACAGGATTATTTTCTGCCCTTTGACTTTATTACTATAGCATTATCTATATAGCATGATGCTTTGTTAGCACTGGACATTATGTACACTCTGATACTGACACAGCTTTTTTGCAACATGCTGTAACGTCACATGGCAAAGAATAGACGTCACCTGCTTTTCTCTATAGTGTTAGAAGGTCTGTCGAGTGTCGACCAGATAGAAATATGATTCATGAATTTACTGACACTCTTTCGTGCTTTTCACTTTTTAACCAAGTTTCTTCCACTTCGACCTTATGGACGTGACGTGACGATGACTGAATATTATTCTCTGAAGTGTGAAATAAATCGCGTAAAGTTGTTACAAAACATCTCTTTATTTTATTTTATCAAATACTGAGATAATATTGCTGAGATAAAAGGGTGAGTTCACCGTCACATTCGTTAACACACACACACACACACACACACTTCACTACAGCTAGCTGTGAGTAACGTTAGCCATAACCGCTTACGTTAACGTACCTGTAACGAAGGCTTCAGCCATTCAGCCGGAACTCAAGACAGTTTAGACGAGATTTTTTCAGGACTGCTGAGTATGAGATAATTACACCGAGAAGCCCACAAAAAAAGAGACACAGTTTATGAATACCGGTATATTAGGGACTACACTGGACTGAGTTGGTGCTAGTTGTACTGAAACTGTTTGTCCAATCAGAAGACAGAGGTCGCTGACAGAGAGACATGTGACTGTAGCGTCACAGCTATGATGATGATGATGACTCACTTGATATTTAACGTCTCAAAATCAGGCGAGATGTAAAACGAATTTAGTTATTTTTTGTACAATTTATGTTTTTCACTCCTAATTGTATGTACTATGTTACATTACAAAAATAAAAAGTCATTTTCAGAAAAATGTTAATCAATATTAATGCTTCAATATGATTAGAGACAGTTGCATTTACTGATCTGTATCAAATTATACAGATCAGTGGTTGCATTCAGTATTTTTCTGAAAATCATGCACTCACTTGAGATAAATAGGCCTACACCAGTAAAATTAGTAGCTTAAAGGGATAGTTCACCCAAAAATTCTGTCATCATTTACTCATCCTCAAGTTGTTCCAAACCTGTATGAACACAAAAGAAGATATTTTGTAGAATGAAGAATACCTTATTGGCGATCACATGACTAGCAACATTTGACTCACTATTTAACAAACCTGTTTGTGAATACAGCATTTATACAATGACATTGTTACCTGCTGAAACCTACTGTAGCCTATCAAATATTTTTGCATAGTTACATTGTGTGCAGTTGCATGCCTTTATGTGGCCATAACATATTTACTTTGATGTAGGCTACTATAAATACATACCATATATAATGTAGCCTTTAAAGGCCCAATGAAATCAAAATGTATTTTTTTTGGCTTTTAGTATGAATATTTTAGCCTTAAAGTTATCTATAAGCTAGTGTGCTCCAAAACGAAGACAAAATGCGCATTTAGAAGATATACCCCTGGTTTTACAGACAAGGCTTAAGCTAGTCCCAGACTAAAATGCATGTCTGTGCTGTTTTAACTGAAAACAACTTGCGCTGATGTATCTTAAAATGTGTCAGTGTCTTTGTTTTGTCTCAAGATGCACACAAGTATGTTTTTTTGTTTTTTTTCTAAGGCACGTTTGAGCTACCTAAATGCCCTAATAGAATTAAAAGAAGAGTCCCTGTTCTTTCTTTTGTTTAGATATTCATACAACAAAATATTATGGGGGCCATGGAAAGTTTGTGAAAATGATCAAAAAAGCTGGTAAACTTAAAAACAAACGCTGGTGGGGAAAGAGTTAAAACAGAATCATTCATTTATTATTTAATCAAATTTTATTATGTAATCAAATTGACAGTAGTAACACAAGAGTACACATATTACAGCATTGTGTATTTCACTGTCTCTCAATGTGTGGCACAACATGACGATTATGATTATCAAAAATGCAGGTCGCTAATATGTTTGTTTCCTCGAACTCTGATAGCAGACATCACTACTGAACAGAAAATTGATCTCATTCAACAAACATTTTTCTTTGAGATTATTTCACAAAATAAACATCCACTTCAGACCCCAAAGTGTGCACTCATATACATTCAGATTCAGTGTCTCACACACACACACACACACACACTTTTGCTGAAAATAATCAGGTCTTCCAGTGAAGAAAGTTGATAAAAATAGAATTTAGACCTTGATATTTGGTGAGCCACCCTGTTATGAGGATAAAAAAAGAGGAGGAAAAATATCCCTTGCATGCAGTATTAAAAACGCCTAAAAGACATTGAAAAAGAAAATAAACTTAGAGGAACTGCCCCAATGCAAAGGTTTGCTGAAATAATCAAACAAAAGACAAAAATATCTACTACTGTCCATCTCAACAAGTTGTACAGTCTTAAGGAAATGTTTTTCAATTGTTTTCATTCTATATATTCTGTTTGTGTGTAATGACAGTTCTTTGGTCACAATACTCAAAATGTCTTTTTGAGTATTAACACTTTTAAAGGAGAAGGTAATACAATGTGCCATAACTAAATCAGTTTTATAAGGATAAATATTGTAAACCTTCAAAAGCAAAATCCCCATTATTATTGAACACAATGGAAATAATTTAGAACATAGCCTATGTTCATCATATACAAGGTTGTAATGTGTTGTGTTTCTCATATCGTAGAGTAATAATTCACATTTTTTAAGTCAAAATGAATTCATTATTGCAGTTTTCAATTCCACTGCTTTTAATCTTTGAAACTGAGATGACGTTGACAGCAGAGGGAGAGCTCTATATCAGATATTATATAACAACTCAACGTAAGGACTGTCAGTGTAAGGGATCGTGTACCGCAATATAATGGGAAAAAAAAACAAAGACACACACACGCAATCTCACAAGCGCCTGTCTTGTAAATATGCATTAGTAACACAAAATGAAACTTGAAAAAAGCGATATATGTGCGTTAAGTGGATATGTGCAAAATGTCCTAAATGGTTGGAATATGGATGAAAAATGTTAATCAATACTGTTGGCACATTTGTTCACAGAACATTTTCCAATTGTATCCAAACAAGAGGAAGAGACAGCATCTATAACTGTGGAAAGGTCATCCAACATACTCCAAAACACCAGTTCAAATCAAAGAGATAAAAATCATAAGCGAATATGACAAAAATAATTTGGAAAACAAACATAAAAACCCTACAAAACCCATTTTAAGATATATAAAGGTCTATATAATGAATGTGCAGTTCAGAAACTGTCATGACAAGAAAAATCTCTGAGAGGCACATCAAATCAGAGAATCAAACGTAACTGCCTTCAGTTCAATGGCGATTTTGAGGGTGAAAGGTCAAAGCCTCATCCAGTACAACCAAGGTTTCCAGAGCTGCTCCCCACGTCATGACAGGAACCGAGCAGAAGCTGCTGAACGATTCCTCTGAATGTAGATGTTTTGTTCGGAGTGTTAAAAGCTGGACCCAAGCATTTGTTTTGTGGATGCCTCTTTCATTTAAACACCACACCCTCACTGTTTTCAGTTTCATCAGTGTTCACGGGGGTTGGTGGAACGCTATGATTTGAGATGTATGGATTTGTAGCAAGACACCAAGAAGGTTGCTGGGCTGTGTGTTACTTAAGAAGTCAAAGGTCAAATCTCAGCACTGCTCTGATTCAATAAAGCCTTCTTTTTCTTGACCCATAGGCTCTACCTCTGCATATGCTGGATGACCAGAACCTCGACGAAATTTCATCGCTGGCCATCGGCTGGGACGTCTCTGTAAATGTATGAATTTGATATTAAGATACATACCTTTTTTTTTTCAAGCCAACAAACATTCCTGACTTAAGAATAGTTCACTTAAAATGAAAATTGTGTCATCATCAACTGTCATAGTATCGATGTCAATGGAGTCCATCAACTGTTTGCTCACCAGCAAGACCAGCACTATACCAGCTCTAACCTGATCTACATTATATTTCAAGATCATTTTATCAAGTATGCTTAAGTAAAGTTCAAGTATATTTAAAGTATACTTTATGTAGTAAGTATGCTAATATCAATGTACTAGAAGTATACTTGTCAGTATACTGTTTCAATACTACTTGGGACAAAATTGGCCCACACTTATTGTATAAAAGTATACTTTTAAGTATACTTTAAGTGTAACAGTAAACTTTGAGTACACAACTAGTCTACAACTAAGTTTGTTGTTTGTGCTGCAACTATTCTACAAGTGAACTTAAAGATATACTGATAGTTTACTAGTCAAATACTTGTAGCACATTTTTTAATTTATGAATGTAAACTTTGTAGTATTCTCTAAGTAAACTACTAGTTTAGTAGATTTAGACTGTAGGTTACACTTTATTTCGATAGTCCACTTTAGACATTCTACTAACTATAAGTAACTTTTCAACCACATGTCAACTAACTCTCATTAGAGTATTAGTAGACTGTAGTAGACTGTTAGGTGTTAGGGTTTGGGTTAGGAGAATAAGTTGACTTGTAGTTGCCAAGTTACTTTTAGTCAGTAGAATGTCTGTTGGGGGACCAACAAAATGAAGTGTTAGCAGATATTAAGCAGACAGTCTATTAATAATCTAATGACAGTTAATTGACATGTAGCTGCAATTTTAAATTATAGTTAGTAGAATGTCTAAAGTGGACTATCGAAATAAAGTGTTACCGATTTATACTGCAATTATACTTGTAAGTTTTTATTTATTTAAGTGCACATAACATCATACTTATAGTTTACTATTTAGGCTATATTATTTATGCACTTTAAGTATACTATGCTCCGATTTAGGTATTAATTTTTTATATACCTTTAACTCTTTCCATTTTAAAAACACATTATTCTAGCTTCATACATCCTTTTTTTTTTTTATTAACACTCAAATGTGGGCAAAGTTAATAAAAAAGCAACACAAAGCTGCGAAAATTATTTTTTTGTCAAAGACTACATCCGGATGGGATTCAGAACGATGATCAAAACATAGACGGAGTCGATCGAATCCATAAACACCCCCAAAGCTTCACAGTCATTTCCTCTTCATAGGTTCAACATTTCATTCGGTAACATTAGGCAATTTTGATTTATATGCTGTTTAATGTTTGATAATTGCGTTGTTTTACATTTACATAAGCAATCTTCTATCACTTGTTTCTGCTTCTTCTTCGCTTGTGTTTTGATCCAGAGATTCTGTACTTTTCAAAGGTGCGTAATAGTGCCCCTACCGTATAACAGTGAAAACATGGCTAATCGAAAAATTCAGTCAGTGGCGGGGAAGAGTAAAGTAGATTTAAAGTAAATTTCTATGTACACTACCAGTAGCCTATACACAAAAATTCAGACAGTCAGATTTAGGAACATATCAGTTTTCTTTATAAATCAATATTTTCAAACAATGTAAATTTGTGAAAAATATGTGAAATAAAGTATTTAATAGGCTACTCAATCAAAATATTAAACACAACTACAAGCCAAGTACACTTAGAATACTTAATTATACTTTTAAGTATATCTCGATCAAAAGATTAGTACAAGTATAGGACAAAAATACACTTTTATGTCAGTATAACTCAAGTATACATAGGCTAAGTGTACTTTTAAGTATATTTATGAGAAGAACATAAAAAGTAGACTGAAAGTTTACTTTCTTATTTTTTAGTTTAAAAGAAGTATACTAATAGCACACTTGAATAAACTTATTTTTTGTAATGGAAACCAGCCTGGACCAACACAGAACTCATGCTGGTTTATGCTGGATTTTTCAGCAGGGTTTCACAGAAATACGGTGAAACGAATCACACAGAATGATTTGTTCACAAATCTTTTTCACTTCTTTTATGGTGCTGTTTTTTGCAACCTTTTTTAGAGCTCGAAAGCTTCTGTACCCATTCATTGTAATTTGTAAGTGCATGGAAAATGAAGACCAGCACACTTCACAAATTCTTCTTTTTTTTGTTCCATGGACAAAAGTTAGCTAGACCATTTTAAATTTCTTTATTAGGTGAACTATTTTTTTAACTAAAACCTACACACTCTCACCTCAATGAAGAAGAGTCCCGCAGCAGAGCTCGGGTGGTGGTAGACGTAGACCGTCACCAGGACGATGGCCACCATCACGAGCAGAAGCAGGATCATCCCAAGAATCAGTCCCATGTGCAGGGGGTGAGTGCTGTTCTCTGCTGTGCTTTTTGCTGCAGCAGCTGAAACACACATTATACCGTATTTAAACTTCTTAACACTGATGCATTCACTCATACTGTCAGAATGAATCAGTCTGTCTTTGTACACACATAACTGCACTGCTTGTAATATTCTCAATGAGGATGAATCAAAAGTGGAGGCTCTTTTTCCCCTCAATCTCATCCTTGCCTGTGTAATTTTTTCAAACCAGTTCAGTGCAAACTCCGCCGCACAGCCGATTCTAAAGATTTCATTGGTCATGTCAATCACAGTGCTGATTTCCTACACAATGCTACAACAAATCCTAACAACTAAACCTACCCTAAACCTTAACCTTAACCAATGAAATTGACAGCAGGGTGGGATTTGCGCTGAATAGCGTGCTAAAGAAAATGGCAGTCCAGGAGATATAAGTAGTTAATAAGATCATATGAAATGAGATCACTGAGCCGGGTCGTCTGTAACTCCCCAACCGGACCTCACCAGACAATGGGACCTTTTTAGTTGCACCCAGCGTCACTGCCCCCTTATACCATGTGAATCTCGAGCCCCGGGACGCCCCGTCGCTTAGAACAAAATAGAGCACAACTTTCCCACATGTAAAAGTAACTTTTTATATTAGATAAACTAGAAACAATGTGTAATTTACACATTTTGTATTTTTAAATGTAAGTCTGTGACAATTGGCTGAAGCCAGAACCAATGGTGCAAGTCTCCCCTTTAGGAGGTTCTGTCCACTTTTGGAGTTCATGCCCCATTTTGGAGATCTCCTGTCTGCAGCTGTACCTACTTGAAGAAACCAGTAGAAGGTTGAATCTTGTAGTTCGTCTTTTGAACAGAAGAGAGCACTGTCTCCACAAATAATTTATGCTGTTTGGGTTTCTGTGTCTTGTGTATCTGTCCAACAGGCAGATAAAAGATTAATGATGGAAGAGAGACATAGCTGTAAATCTTAATTTTGTATTTCGGACATTTCAAACCAGCCCCAGTGAGAAAGATTTACTGTGGTCTGCAGTTCTTGTGTTTTTGCACTACAGCCAGGCTCCTATAAAAACCTGCTGAGCAGACTCTGTGGCAGCTTTGAGACTACCAAATGAGGAGGAGAACCTCATTTCTTTTTCTTACAGTGTCGGTTATAAATGTACAGATGATATTTGGATCTGCTTTATCTAAATGTAAATCATACAAACTGTATGTCTAAAAATGCACTACCATTATGTAGTGACATCTAAATGAACTTATTTTATTCAAGAGAGATATATTCAGTATAAGTAAATTAACCTAACTACATTAGGTTACATGAAATCTACAAAGGAAGATATTTTGAATAATGTTTCAACTGTTTTTTGTCCATTTCGGATCCTAATGACATTCTTTTTAAGGACAAAAACTTCTGTAACTCCAGGGTGACATTGCTCTTCTTTTCTGTCAGTAACTTTATTCTACATTGTTATATTTCATTTTAATATTGCATTGCATTGCTATATCATTACAGTAGCCTACCCACATACTGCTCCTTACTGAACAAATTTTGCAGTATATATGTAATGCTTTGACTGATGTCATTTTTTGGCTCTGTATCTCTTTTGTCAATACGTGAACTAATTTTCTTAGGTCCAGAAATGTCTGATAAATGACTGACTTTAAAAGTAAAAATATTTGTATTATCTATCATGAAAAGCCAAATATAAAGTGTATTATACAGGTCTTTAAGTCAAAGGGTGTCAAAATGATTGACAGACATTACAGGGAAAAAGGGAAGAACTAATAATGAAGCAGGGTTTCTGTTGTTATTCATTACAGCCAAAAGTGCCCATGCCCACTTAAGCATAATGGAAGTCATTTATTTTCAATAAGAGGGGGACTGAAGCTTGGCAGTCAAAGACAGCCTGGCTTGATGACTGTCATACTGAAACAAAACACAGAAAACTGTGACCAGTCAGTGTGCTGTGACACTTGTGGATCAGTCATCACTCTTTACCTGATGCCTTCAAATATCATTTTAGACTTCAGTGAAACTGAAACTGATGTAGACATTTTCCTTTAGTGCCGGCGGTACTAATGGAG
Organism: Abramis brama; assembly: GCF_963993115.1. Classification (NCBI taxonomy): domain Eukaryota; kingdom Metazoa; phylum Chordata; class Actinopteri; order Cypriniformes; family Leuciscidae; genus Abramis; species Abramis brama. Next base: position 33,139,065 of record NC_139965.1, read on the forward strand.
ACATTTTGTTGAAATCAGTTTTAAAATCAAATGTGATTTTTCCGAAGCCTTGGCTTCACTAGTTTAATTGGCACAGACCCCAAGCTCCAAATCTCCTCCTAAAAAAATATTCCAGATTCACCTTCATTACAGTGTAAAGAGATGGTAAAATTAGCACCCCTCCAGTCACAAAAGGACAATTTCAAGAGGTCTCCTCTTAAGGTTAATTACCAAGAAACAATGCTGTTCTTGAGTGACAAGCCTAACCATGGGATTTTTTAGCATGAAGATTTGATTATATAATTATATAATATATTTTTAGCATGAAGGTGCATGCTATTTTAATTATATACATTTACAACTGACTGTAGTACCAGAAGATATTGTAAACAGTGCAGCGACTGGCTATTGTAGATTATAAAAAATCTAAAAAGTCATGATGTCATGAAATACTGACATTGTACACTGAACACACTGGCTGTTGTCAGACTCATTGTGCATACAAAACTCACTAGATTATTACAATTGATGGCAAAAGGACTACACTACAGGACTAGACTACACTACAGCAAAAGATATAAATACATTGCTTAAAACCTTTTTTTTTGTGAAAATACTAACGTGCCAAAAAATGTTGCACAGTACTGTATTTTATATATATACACACACCTTAAATAGTCTATTGCTAATATACTTGCAGTTTTGTAACTAGTTTAAATCAGGAATTTCAACATTCATGTTATTCTGCATTAGGTTAGATAGTGCTTTCTTCTGGCTACATGTTTTCATTGGCAGAATGTGCTGTTTTCAGCTTTACTGATGAAATGTTGAAGTCCTGACTGCCGTTTCCGACTGGTAAAGAAATATTGAGCTTGCTCCAAATGAAAAACACATGACCTGGATCATACTAACAGAATGCTGGGAATACAGAAGAGGAGAGACAAAAAGGAGTGAGAGTGAGAGTGAAAGAGAGTGTGTGTGTGTGAGAGAGAGAGAGAGAGAGAAAGAGAGTGTGTGTGTGTGTGTGTGTGAGAGAGAGAGAGAGAGAGAGAGAGAGAGAGAGAGAGAGAGAGAGAGAGAGCATATATACAGTATATGTTGGGTTTTCATGTTTTATGGGCACATTCCAATGACATAATGATTTTTATACTGTATATTCCACCCCCTAACCTTAAACCTACCCATTACAGAAAATCTGGAACATAAAATGGTCCCCCACATGGACAAGAATTTTAGATATTGACCTCTTTGTGTTGCCAACATTTTGTTCCTATAACGTATGATATACCTAAACCACAGAGAGACAGAGAGTATGGCCTTATTTGTACATGAGCAGGAAAAATGGATGTTATTTATCAGAAAAGTGAGATCAGAGTGATGCAGCGTATTGCTGTGTGGTTCACAGACGCACATTGATACCACATACACTGCAGCAACAATAAGATCTTACCTCCATTGTCTTTGAGATGTAGCGCAATCTTGGTGTCGTCTATAAAAATAGATGAGAAAAGAGACAGAAGGGGGGAGAGAAAACATTTGTAGAAAAATAAAGCTAATTTTACATCTAGACATTTTCTCTCAATTGTAACATCATAGACCCTAAAACAAACTCACGTCTAAACAACTGTAAATGGGTCGCACGTGTGTGAGTAGGAGACTCATTTCAAAGAGACTTGAGAATATGTTTGTGATTGGAGAACAAGTTACACATTTATAATTCATTTTTAATGAGCAAACCACTCCAAGATTCTTAAGCTTTCTGGTGATCAGAAAAGATTCTGTCTGAGACAGACAGGTCAACATCTACTGTAGGCAATTCTGATGAGAACTGAAACCGAAATGAATGAAGAAGCACAACTACTGCTGATGCTGAGGAACCTGATGCTGCTGTAGTATCTGCTGTAGCCAGTGGCATTATAGCAAGAAGTCAAGCTTCTCATTTACATCATGTAACATCAAAGCTTTTCATTCACATACATGCATCACCTGATTAACTGCAATACTTCACACACAGATCAGAGTCAGAGATGGAGAGAAGAAAGTTAAATCTAGATGATTGTAATAGACAAATTATATCCGGTAAAAATGTTAACCTTAAAATGTGATTCATGCTGTTAACATAATAGACGTTATTCAGGTCAAATCAACTTTACATTAAGTTAAGTAATGCCAGCAAAACCTAAATGGTAAATGGTCACCATTTACTCAACAAAACCTATGCTTGTGGAACACAAAAGAAAGTATTGTTTTTTTTGGTCCATACAATAGAAGTCATGGTTTGGTTACCAACATTCCTCAAAACAACTGATTTTGTGTTAAAAAAAAAAGATTATCATACAGGTTTGGAATGACATGAGGGTGAGTAATATGAGGGTGACAGAATTTTTATTTTTGGGTGACCTATCCTTAAGGTAACAAATGCAGGTTACCACTTTTTACAGTGTACAACAGCGTCACAGTTTTAAAGTATGTACTTTAAATGCAGCATTTTAATTTCTTGACTATTCAATATGGATCTCTCAGCTTTCTAATTTTGTTGTCATAATAACGTAAGAGAGCAGTTAATGAAAAAAAAACATTCAGTAATGAATGAGGGATGAAGAAAAGAGTGTGTAAACAAGAGTTTTATGCCTTTTCAATGACCTAATAACTCACTGTCTTATTGAGCATTCTGAGAAACTGTTAATTATGAACAGATTGTTTCATGTACTGTACTTAATCACTTTAAGTGGACTCCTGGCAACCCTGGGACTAATGTAATCTTTGTAGCCAGATCTTTCCCTGCCTGTAACAACAAAGAACGATAGTGCCACTGACTTGTACGAAGAGAGCTAGACTGCCTTTCATTTTAAGACATGACAGAAACAAATACAAACATCAAATACCGACATCATCTTTTATATACAGCTTCCTATATAGCTCTACCCAAAGTGAAATCTCACTGGCCTATAAAGTCCCGCTCCTCATAAATGTGCATTACACCTCAAATATGTTCTCATTGGCAGTGACTTTGTGGCATCACACTGTATTTTTGCTTTCAGTACAAACATACAAGAAACTTGTCCCTGGACATATTTGGTCACGTGTTACATTGACAGCTGAACTGCTCAGTGCCCGAGTAATAATTAGAAGGGGAAAGAATCTGACTTGTGAACTAGACAAACAAGAAGGAAAAGTGATTAAAAAGTTTTTTTCCTTGTGCTAAAGTTTGGGTACTGCTATTGCTCCTCTATATTTTAAATATTTATAAGTGTATTCATAATTCAGAGATGAGATTGATAATTTATGCTGTGTTGTTTACTGTCTGATAATGTGTTTGTGCCTATCACAAAGAAAAACAGAACAAAGCACACAGCATGAGGTCAAGGTTATATAACAGTTAAGTGGTATATGGATGAGGGTCTACCCTCGGTGTATATTCTTTGTAAGTGACAGTGTTTATTTAAAGAGAGATTCTTGTGTGCCGCTGGAGGAGAATGAACAGCATGATTATCTATTGAACGCCATTTATGAGTAAACCCCTTCAGCTACATTCTAAATGTTCTTCAACACAGAACATTTCTTCTCCAGGAATTGATTTTCCCTAGACTCAAGCACAAATAAGCCTTTCTTTTTCCGTGTCTATTGATTTATGAAGAACCCATTGGTGGCCTCTTAACATTATCCTGCTGCATTCTTACCATGAGCAGTCACTTGTAACTAATTGTTTAGATCATTGACCCGCTGGTTTCCTGTTGTCAGAGGATTGTAACATCAGTTTCATGATCCATATTTCAATCTTAAGTGGTATGTGTGTTGGTTTAGGTACGACAGTACCTTCTGTTGGTATGCTGGTCGGCATGTGCAATGGGGTTTGAGAAGAGTGACACTCAGTAGTCCCTCTGTTCCTTGTGGTAATGTCATCAGTGGACACAGTGGTCAGTAGATTGAGATTGGTAGTGTTGATGATGTCACAGGTGTTATCCTTTGTCTGTGAACGAAAGACAGGTTAAATGATCAATATGACAAATCTAAAGTACGGTTTAGTTATGATGCTGGCATGCACTTGGTTTAACGATCTAAGCGCATGGTCTAAAGTGCAAGGCTCAAGTGCACTTAGGGCGTGTTCGAATCCACTTCTGCTAGTTTAACGACGGGTAAAAGGGTTGGCGCGCCAGGCGCATGGTCTAAAAGGGTTGTCCCTATTCTCTTAATTAGTAATGGGTGTCCATTACTAGTTTTGGGCGTAACATGCAATAAACCAATCAGAGTTTCATCTCCCATTCCCTTTAAAAGCCAGTTGCACTCACACCATGGCGGATTCGCTATTTACATGGCGGAATTTGCAAACGGAAAGGCTGAACGCTTCTCTAGCGAGGAAACGGATCTGCTTGTGCGCGAGGTTAAAGTGCACAAGCAGACCATCTATGGGACAAGCCGAATTTCACCACATCTTTATGTACACAATAATAATCTTTTACATTGTAATCCTTTTATTTTTAATATTTGGCATGTTTGTGTGCTGCTGCGGGTCCCTGTGTGTGTAATAAGCAGAGTGTAAGCGTGTTGAGCACCTGCCTATAGGTACACATTACTAATGTGCCCTTTAAATAACAAAAATAAAATACTGCGCAGTCTATTTCTGTTGCCTCAAAATAGCAACGCACCAACAATGCGCCTGAACACACCTCGTTTTCAGACCAGCATGACCATGGGCGCACAAATGGGTGCAAATGCATTTGCTATATAAACAATGTGGCGCAGGAAATGAAAATGATAAATGCGTCAGGCTGAAACTAGCAAAAAACAAGCGTCGCATTGCGGAAAATATTTTATTATCTAAAAACTAGGGCTATCAATTTAACATGTTAATTTAGTGCAATTAATAAATAAAAACAGCGTAAATTTTGTAAAAAATTGTTGTAAAAAAAACAAACACTATTATAAATATTTTGAGCATCAAAATAAAGTGTTAGCAGATATTAAGCAGACAGTCTACTTGTCACGGTGTGGTGCAGGCAGAAGAAGAATCAAAAGTTCCAATGCAAACTTTTACTAACAACATAATACAAACAGGCAGAAGGTTCACACACACTTAGTAGGACGGAGATCAGACGATGAACAAGGCAAAACACAGGGCTTAAATACATAGGGAAACAAACACGAGACACAGCTGACAAGACTAACGAGGTGACAGGTGAGACAGATGAACTAATGAGGGTTGCCATGGAAACAAATGAGTGGCGGGAAAACAGACAAACAAAGTACAAACATACACTGACACGTGACACTACCATTACTCTAATGAGAGTTAGTTGACATGTAGATGAAAAGTTATTTATAGTTAGTAGAATGTCTAAAGTGGAACATTGAAATAAAGTGTTACCAAATAAACACACAATCAAAGCCCTTTTACCCAAATTCCAACAGCCAAAGACGCTAGTCTGTACAAACTAATAAAGCTAAATAAATAATCTGTTGTAAATAATCAAATGTTTACAGCTCACAAAGCTAAAACACATTTTTATACTATACTATGTTACTAATTACTTAGTGGGCTTCCCTGTATAAGCAGTATTTTAGAAAGGCAGAAGGACAAAGAGAAAGAGAGAGAGCATATGGTATCCTTATGTAGGCACAGGGATTTAGGTTAGAAACCAACACACATCCACATACAAACCTCATCTGGGCAACTGTTATCCACCCAGTCCTGCCGATGGCGATCAAAGCCGCTGGAACACCTGACATGAAAAATTATAACAGGTCATTAGTATTTTAAAGACAGCCAATAAACACGCAAACATGATCTCCATCTTTTATAGATCCCATTGGTGGCCAATGCAGGGAAATCCTATTACGTCTTCACTCTTCTAAGAAAAACTTTAAGTGCGTGTTCCAGGAAAAATACTTCTTACAGGTTTAAATAAGCAAAGGGTGAGTAAATCATAAACATGAATTTTCATTTACGAGTCCTCCATGAAACTTCCGTTAAAAACACACTTCACTGTGGCCCAGAACAGGAAATTCAAAACGGTGAAATATACTGAGGACTGTCTACAGCAGTATATCATTGATAGATGCTGGCTTAGAGAGTCAGGAATAGGCAGTACAGCTAGTATTTCTTTTCCTTCTCCCGTGCCTTCACATTTCTTGAACACATGGCGCATAATGGGCTTTGGCTGCTTGGCATTCCAGATGAGATACAGTCACCCTTACTCCATATCTTTCAGCATTTCCCCATTCTCCATTTATCTCTTTTCAGTTCTGTACCATTCACCATATACACATTCATGGCAGCGCTCTCCTTCTTTCTTGCAAACCATGTTCATTTTATGTGTGCGTGTTTGTATGAGATTTTTATTTTGCTTGTCATGGCTTGTCACTGTAAACAAAAATCAAAGAATCCTTCTTTTTTTGTGCTTGCAGAACTAATGATTTTATACAAGCGTTGATATAAATGGACAAAACAATTAAGTTAACATGGAAGAAATAGTTTCATCTATCCAACAAGGTAATATAATCCGACAGTCTATGGAAACCGTGTGTCTCAACAGCATTTTTAAGTCAGCTCTTGTAAAGGAGTGGGTGAGAGTCAGAGAGTCATAAACACAAGACACTGCTTTAAACACATGACGTGTTCTTTGGAAAGAAGAGCCATGACCAGTGGTTAGGCAGTGTGTGTCTAACTGAAAGCTTTGGATTAGAGATTTCATGACCCACAAACAGGAAGCAGACCTCTGCACACAAACACACACACACACACACACACACTCCTCTATGGCCTCTATAAGCCTCTACGGGCCAAAGATGAATACAACCGTTGGCCTTGTGAGGCATTTCATTTTTACATTGTAGTTTTGTTGCTCTTTTGTGGTGACAGAATTTTTTTCTTTATTTATTTCCTTCACATTCATTCATTCATTCATCTACACTTATACCCAAAACAACTTGTTAATGAGTAATACAAAAAGTTATTAATCCAAGGTAGTATGAGTGCACAGTAATCTTTAAAAAAGCTATGAATATTAATTTTCATACTGTCTATTTTCATGCTGTGATGCTTAAATTTATTAGTAGTATTTGTAGTAATTATCAGTTTATCGGGCCAGATTAATATCGGTGCATCCCTAGGGAGAAAGCAACATGACAAATGACATAATATAAAGCTTCTGAATTGACAAGTGCAAAATGTACAAACTAGATTTCAAATGATTTAATTATTTAGTAAACAAATTTGATTTTGTGTCATTTACTTTTATAGCTTTACCATGGTCATTATGTCTGCTTTAACTTTCTCTCCTAAGCAGTTACCCCAAGCCCTGATGAATCAAGAAAGGAAGACAAGTAAAAGAGAAATATATCTGTCTGGATTTGAGGTTGCCCATGGCGGCGGCCACATCCTTCGTCAGCACTTCTCCAGCCTTTCATAATCTCATTTACATGTTAATGGCTGTAAATGCAGTCAGCTCAAATTTATTCTGATCCAGTAATAATCTGACCTTGAGGGTGAAAGGATGCTTTTCCAAGTATGCAAATCTAGGTTTTTGATGCACATAATCATTACTAATACACTCATCTGCTAAAGTAATTTCATTACCTCAGAATATTGAAATATGAAAGATATTATGTGAAACACCCTGCTATAGTTTGACACTATTCTGTTCTGATACAGTTTGTTTTGTTTGTGTGTGTGTGTGTGTGTGTGTGTGTGTGTACAGGATTATATTACATTGCGAGGACCAAATGTCCCCACAAGGATAGTAAAACCAGAGATTACCTACATTATGGGGAGCAGCCAGCGGTCCCCACGAGGGAAATGGGTTAATGAACATACTAAATGATGTATTTTTGTAAATGTAAAAATGCAGAAAGTGTTCTGTGATGGATAGGTTTAGGGGTAGGGTTAGTGTAATGGGGATAAAAATATCATTACGCCTATAGAGAGTCCCATCAAAGATAGCAAAGTATGTGTGTATGTGTGTGTGTGTGTGTGTGTGTGTGTGAGAGAGTCAACTGCATCTGACTTCAACTGCTCTCTCCAAAGACAAGGGGTAAACTGTTGATAAATTGCGTTGGGAGGATCAGACTGTCAGTTATTAGCTTAAATCAACTGAGCTACCTGCATTTACTGCATCATTAGCCTGCTCTCTCTCTCTCTCACACTCACTCACACACTCACACACAGAGAGAGCCTTCATCAAGCCAAAAAAACTTTAATTACCGCAGCAATTTCTAACTCGGCATTGTTTCCATAACCTTCAGCCAAACAAAAATGGTTATGCATATTGATGAAGTCTGAATTGAACTCCCTTGTCTACCAGGAGAAGATTCAACACTCAGTGTTCCCATTTAATTATACAATCCAGTCGGTTTAGAAGCAGGTTTTCTAGAGTGGATGGAAAAACCAAGCTCCCACAGACATTGAAAGGCGTGTTTGTGCTTTGCATCATTATGTATGTAATGATTTATAGAATAACAAATAGCACTAGAAATGCTACAGCTCAAAAAATGTGTGCAGCACATTTGCACTTGATGAAGGGAAAAAGTTAAACTCCTCTAACACAAGCAAACTGGCCTTTTTCCTCTTTCTGCCAATCAAAGACCAAATCTCACAATAAACGCCAACTGGGATATTATATTCCTGAATCCCTCAGAGTATGTGTATGCATGTGTGTGTATGTGCTTGAGAATGAGAGTGAGGGACTGAAAGAGTATACCGATGGAAGGATTGCCAGGAAAATAAAGCAGAAGGAGGTCAGCTGTCTCGGTCTCGTCTGTTCTTTGGTATGTGATATACAGAAAAAAGCTGTCTGGGTTCGGGAGGTGAGAGCCCAGGCATGAATCAGCAGGAATGTGACTTTATTTTCCCTCTTTCTCACATTAAGGGAAAAAAGTCTTGGTCTGAAAGATTCTCTGCCACATTGGAAGTAATATTACTTTAGGAAAATGTGATGCAAGATGCAAGAGAGATTTCATTAATGGTTTACACATGATGTTTTCAATTCATTAAAATTTTTAGGCCATTTTTATATACAATGGCAATCTTGTAACATTGTGACTGTTAAATTAGAATTACTTCCCTCGTTCATTGCACCACCTCAAGGCAAGCGGTCTGAGAACTTTAATTCCAGTAAAATTAAGTTGGGATAATGGAAAGAGAGACGAATGAAGAGCGGTTTGTTTTCTTACCTATTGAGCCGGTGACACCAGCTGCAGTTGAAGTTAATCTGTGATGCTAAGCAAGAAGTGCAGCTTGTGAATTGAAGACATGCTGCAAAAGAAAAAAAGAGACATAGAAAATGCTTCAGCGCAGAATCAATCAAGAAAAGAGCGAAAGGCTAATAGGACAATGAACTGGATTTTCATATGACTTGAGAGAAATGTTGAGTACAACTGTCTAATATAAAATCTGAATTTGTAGATAAGAAGTACAACAGTATAAGCTTCTATTCGCTATGAGGTAATTCATATTTATGTTGTTATGGTAGTTTAAGATTATATACGTGTATATATAGCCTGTGTGCGTGTGTGTGTGTTCAATGGCTTACTGGGTAGCGGCATCATTTCTACAGCTGTACTGTTGGTAATTTTGGTCTTTAACAGCTCCACTCTGTGATACTCATAGATAGTCTTCCTCCGCACATCTAGAGCCACACAAATACACATTACAATTATGTAATCATGTGAATCATCTGAATTGTTGAAACTACTGTAACACAAGCAAATCGAGTCACTGCCTCTTAATTGCCATCTTGAACACATTTACAGTAATTTCACTTGTTTAATCCACCTCATTTTTACTGTAAGAGTGGGCATGGCCATTATTAATGGATAGGTGTTAGCCGTTACGCGGCTTGATGTTCCCAATGCAGGTGTGTTTCCTCTGAGGAGGCAATGGAAGCTGTGCCTTGTCAAAAATTGGATGAGATGTGTCACTTTAGAAAAAGGAGTGATTTATACAGTGACAGCAGAGGTTAAAGTAACAAGGGAAGGAAGCATCTATCTTGCCTAAATCAATTTAGTTTTAACAGATGCCCTAAAGTGTGTTGTGGGTTTGGTGGGTAAAATTAAGAAAGAATGGGGAAAAGTTACATGAGAGGAGGCAATGGCTCCATTGCGCTATCCCATATCTGATTTTTCGTGCTCGTTCTATATCAGAAAATCGGACTGAATTAATAAACAATGGTGTTAATAGGAAGACTATTTAAAAAGTATACAACTCACATAGATATCACCACTTTGTCATGTCCAAATCAAACTTGAAATGACTTGATCAGTGAGTTTTTTTTTTTGTGAGCAATCAGCTTGATGATAATAGCCTAGATACATCCTGTGTCTGTGACCATTGTGACACCTGCAGTGTTTACTGAGCTTTGATGACTGAAGATCTGAAAATAAGTTGACTATTAAAAAGAACTAAGGCATTAGTTTACAAATAAAATATACACAAAATTTGTTACTGCATTATTACGGTTAATATTTTGGAATAAATGTAAAGATGTTTAAAAACATTAGATTTAAAAACACTTAATAAAAAGAACAATTTCATTGGTAATGTAAAAAAAAAGAAAAGATTTGTATTGGTTGTTGGTTTTTATGATAGTGTAAGTAATGTTTATTTATTTAACCTAGAAAATTTGTCAACATTAAGCATAACTGGAACATGAATTTACACATGTAACCAAAAAGATGTCCAATATTTATTTGAATATCTCACATATCACATGAGCTTGAAGATTAGTTAATTCAGAGTACAGCCATATACCCGATTATTGAAGGGAGTGCACATATGCAGTGAAGTTATTTTAAGTTTTTTTTCTTTTTTTTCTGAAATGTGTCACATTTCATAGGCATTGTATAGGGTGTAATTTTTACATTAAATGTGCAAAAGTTCTGATATGATTTATATTTGGTTAATTTTTTCCATTAAAATAACCATCTGTTTTAATAGGGGAGTGTAGAATTTTTATATCCATTGAGCTTCTGCATTGAAAATGAGGTGGATACCTCTAGAGCCACATGCTCTTTCAAACAATACGTTATCCACAATTGTGCAATTGTCCTAGTCTGTTTTCTTTGAAGAAGACAAGAATTCACTCAATTACCTTCATTCTACAAATAGATGGAGACGTTTCATTTCATATCAAATGATGGGAATCATTGTCAAATTTTTTTAAAAGAAGTAAAATTGTTTGTGGTCAGTAGAGATGGACAAAATCACATTTGAGTGGACAACTGCATGAGGCAGTAGAGTGCACTGAATGCATGTAAAGGTATCAAACGCTCTTTTAATGGGATGTATGATTCACTGTAGTGAAATAAGGTCCAAAAAAAGAGCTGTGTGTTTACTAACGTAATTAAGTTATTTGAAAAGTTTCCCGTCTTTGGCATCTCTAACATTTATTACTCTTAAAAAAGAATAAAAAATGCAATGAGTGTACTATTATACATTGGTTATTCAGTACTCAGTTTTTAATGACATGACTTTTCATAAGTTAAAATGCATTGGCTGATCAACCAACATTAGTTTGATGTGCTTCATCTGAAGGTATTTCAGTATGTACACTAGGCCTAATGTAATAGACTTTGAGTTTAAGTTAAGCCACCCATTATTGACACAGGCTGGATCAAATGCATGTACGGATATAACTGCACACACTGATGCAATCAGTGAAACATCATCTACCTGATTGGTAGCTGAATTACCCAAAATCAGTGAAATGGAAAACTGAATTAGAATGAGAAAAGGCTGGGTAAATATAGCAAGTTTTCTATATGTGTATGTGTGTACAGGTTTGATTATACTTCAAAATTCAAAAACCTTTTTAGTGGTCCTAGCTTTTTGAAAGACTCATAAATCATGCAAACCGTGTTTTGTTTTAACTTTACTGATACCTACAGGTTTGTGTTAAGCGTTTGGGTCACCTCTGTATAAAAACAATGTCCTCTCTAATAGAATAAAACCAAAATGTGTGTTTGTAGGTGTGTTTATAGCTTTTCATGTGTCAGCCTCTGGCTGAATGTGTACAGTAAGGTCAAATTTCTCTGATAACATGAATGTGTGTCTGTCTGCAGCTGAGGAAGTAACTGTCTGACCTTGCTGAAAGCTGCATCGTTGGTGTATTAATACATAAAAGAGTGGTTAAACTTTAAGACAGGAGATTGCAGCTTGTTCATTGAAGGCTGTTTTTCTCTTCCTGTGGGTAATTACATTTCTTGCCCAAGGGGTGTCACAAAACTCCTTAGCATGCTGATATTGCCCGGAGATATGCATGTGTGTGCGTGTGCATCTTAAACAGTGTGACCTGATGAGTCTCCAGACACTAATTAGAGAAAGAGAGGCGAGACAAACGCAGGCTATTACCATTCTCAATTACTTCATCTCATTCTAGACTCTCTCCTTCCCCTCAGAGCTGACTCTCTCTCTTTCTCACTCATATTGTAACAGACAGATAGACAGACAGAATGATGCAAATCCTGCCCTTTCCCAGCAGACAGTCACAAACAAACACACATACGGTTGGAAAGAATAAGCTGTCGTGGAAAATCATGAGCTTCCATTCATGATGTCCTGCCAGCAAACACCTTCTCTCATCATGTTCTCTTCCACACTCGCTCACTGCCCAACTCCAGACATATTTATTTGCTAAATTTGTCTCTCCAACGCAGTCGGGTTTGGTCCTGCTGGGCTCACTGTTACTACAACATCAAAGACTTTTCTTGCTTGGCACACCAGATAACAAACAGACAGCTTGAGAAGGGAGGAGATTGGAGCTTTGAGATCATCCCAGAGGTAACTGACTGTCAGTGCAAACATACTCCCAATTTTCTGAATAGCACCTGTCATACAGACTGTAGATGGTTTACTGGTGTTATGATGAATGCATCACGTTCACTCACTGGGGATCTGCTGAATCTTATGGACCACCACAAAGGCATCAGAAAGCCCAATTTTAACTGGATGATTGACAGAGCTGATCTTTGCTATCTGCATTGGGACCTGAAATAAAAGCACATGTTATTTGTCTCATCAATCATCGACATGAGGAGATGCATTTTGACAGCTAGAAAGAAAGAAAGAAAGAAAGAAAGAAAGAAAGAAAGAAAGAAAGAAAGAAAGAAAGAAAGAAAGAAAGAAAGAAAGAAATGGAGTGAGTAGAGCAGAAATGGAGAGAGGGAGAGGCCTAATTTAGTTAGGAGGTTTGCGGGCTGAATGAGCTTTGCAATAATCAAATAAATCCCAGCAGCATTTCCAATGCCTTCTGACTAGAGGCTTACAATATTTCTATATATATTTCAGTCATACATATTTTAATCTTTATTCATAAAATCATTACACATACAATTATTGTTATTCTACATACAATTACAAATATACATATAGCCTATATAATATAAATAGTCAATTTTAAATATTATTTAATTAATGACTAAAGGTGATTCATGTATCTCAAGTACTATGTCACATTTGACTGCACATTATCTGTACTAAAACTGGAAAGTCTAAACCATATCGGTTACAATTCACTTTGACATTACACGGTACCTGACCATGTTTGTAAGTGGCAAATTGAAAAGTGACACAATCACACAAACTCTGATGGAACAGGAAGTAATCACTGAAGAGCCAAGTCTCACAGTGAGAGAGACAAATAGAAAACAGGATGAAAGACATATAGAGGATGAAATAAAAAAATATATATCAGACCTCTTTGTAAGCAAAGACAATTCGCCCATCGCTGTGTAATGTGGCCTGGAAGGTGAAACTTCCTTGATTATAAGAATCCTGGAGATGGACGTGATCCCACTGGACAACCAAAGCAGTTCCTATAAAGCGCACACAAACACATTCAACTAATATTTAATATTAATATTCTCTACTTATAATACAGGCTCGGTTTCTGTGACTGTAGATCTCTGTACTCAATAGCATCTTGAAAAGATAACCTGATCTATAATGTGACACATTTGATTTATGGCAAGTCAAGGTACAATGTTTTTGATGGTGACAGATTTATATTGGATATTTCTGTAACATTATATATTTCCACTATATATTTCTGTCGGATAGGGCACTCTCTGTCTCTCAGTATCTCACAAACACACACACACACACAAACACACACACAGTCCAGTGCCTCTGTCTCTTACCATTGTCAAAATAGATGACAGTTGAGTTTCTGGAGAGGCTGGGGTCAAAGTTTGCCATAAGTGGAGCGATATATTGTGTGGCTGTCAACATTCGGTGAACCACATCTCCTGTATAGATGAACCCTGAAAAGACACACAAACACACACAATCCAAACCATTAGAATTCATATCCATGCCAACAAAAACATTTAAAATGTGATCTTCAAGATAAGATAATATAAAATAAAGGCACTCATTTTGTTTATGACTAAAATGTTTTTGGCACCAATGTATGAACATGTGGGTCTTTTTTCTCTAAATCTCTGTGCTCTCCTCCTTTCCCATCTATCCATCCTGGCAAACAGCCCTGGCCTGTCTCCAAAGTGATTAATACTCTAATTAGCCATGTAAAGGCCTCCTTCCATCCCACTCACAAACAGGAGAGAGGACCCTCCAAACACACATAGATAATCTAAAATGTGTCTTCAGCATTTGTCTGCCTAAATCAATGCAAATCTTTCCACAGGAATTCAGCTAACCTGGACTATGCTGACCACCTCCACTTTCTGTAAACACAGAGCACTTAAAAACTCCTTAAATTCAATGAAAAAATACTGAAACTTCACAATCGTGACAACAGTTTGCCATTGCCAACAAGTACCATGATATTGTCATCTAATTCCATGATTGTACCATTGTACTGTCACAGTACTAAACAACTGTAACAACGACCACTTGATTACTGCCCCAAAGACAACTAAACAACCATTAGGCTTAAACTTTTATTAATATAAGTATAAATAGCAAAAGCAAATAGTGGCAGATACTATTTGCACCTCAGTGTATTGTAGTACACTATAAAACATCATGCAATAAAAACATAATTCCAGCTGATATGAGATGGGAATAGGGAGAAGAATGTGTATTTGAATGGGTTGGTTACGTCAAAAGCTAAATTCACTGTCCTCGCTCTCCGCACCACTGTCCCAGCTACCAAAGGAGTTTCTTTTTTTGTAATCATGTCTGGCTCAACCAGACAATGGTGGGTGGAGTTAGTGCAAATAGCCTTTGCCAAAAAGATGGGCAATTTGCATAGCTATTTAAATAGAAAGTCCGAATTTAATAATTTAGCAAACATTTTCCAGTGCTGTTTATTATGTTATTTAGGCAGGAAAAGTACCTCTGATGCAGGAGCACATGATTTTTCGCTCCTGGGAACATGGCTTCACTGAGAAATTTAGATCACTTCTGTGTTTCATCGTTTATAACCACAGAAAGATGACTGATGTAGGGGGAAATTATATGGTGGTTTTCTCACTCCATCTGTCCCTCACTCTCACCGCTTCATCTCAGACACATTCCAGCAGCCAGTGAGTCACATGAACCACGATCACAATAAAAATCCCCACACATGCCCTCATATCTACAGCATGAACAGTCAGCCGTTATTAAGAACCTCTCACAGCTGATAAACACAGCCTGATCCTCTAGAACACTGTGACTCACAGTCAAGCTCTTATGCCTACAAGCAAAAACCAATCAATTATATATTCCTCTGGAAGCTCATATAAATCATATGTTCTGCTTCAGCCATATAATACTCATATCGCATGGAGACAGGCAGACGCTTTCTTATAACCTAATTGAAAATCATTGGTTGTACTGCACACATCACGTGGAGGAAGACACTTCACTTACCGCCGGTTGCAACAGTGATCTCTCGCAACAAATGTCCATAAAATGGAAAATCAAAGGAGAGATTGACCCGCTGAGGATGAAAAAAAGACTAAATTTAGCTTGCAGTTATACAAAGATCTAAACAATAAGCAGAATAAATATAAAATTATGACAGAAGGCCATGATTACAATAAAACACACAGCAAGAGTACATCCAGATGGACCCCATGGACTCATTCTGTGGTCGGCTAAAGCAATCGTAACTCTGCTAATAAATTTGACTTCTGTCCCAAATCTATGGTACGCTTGTCTTCTGTGGTTTCTTTTGTTTGGAAAGTGCAATGTGAGTGTGTGAATCGCAGTCTGTTCCAGTAATGGGATGGCGACACACAAAAACATTATCCCATTTCAAAGAAATGTGGTATTTGAGGATCGACACTTGGTCTGTTTCTTTCATAATCTACACAAGCAGACTAGTCCAGAAACAACAGAAACAGGTATAAAGCTCACTATACAAAGTGTTGTTCTAGTAAGGAACATGTACTGTAGGATAAACGGCTGATAGAAAACAGTTATTGCTGAACTTGAATCTTGGTCAGTGGAGCTACATATGAGTTGCATTTCAAATGATTTGAGTGTAATGAATGAATGAATGAATGCTGTCTTACTGCTGCTTGTCTGTGTGTATTAGACAGGATGCCGTGAATCTTCACCTTCTCCTTGTTCATCTGATCGATATTTACCCACAACTCTTTGCTCATAGGGTCACTGGGTCCATAGGTTTTTGAGGTGTAGTAGTTATGATCTGTGTCTTCCTACAAGGAAATATCAGACAGCCAGTCAGGATAAAGGACATAAGACTTACTGAGAAGAAAATCATACAGGTCTGGAACAGCATGAAGAAATTTTAACTTTTCAGTGAACTATCCCTTTAATAAACTATGAATAAACACCCTAACACTATCCATATTTGTTTATGGCAGGTTTTTTACAATCAGGGGCCATGAACCCATTCTGATCATTAGATCACAAACAAATACCATTTCAGATCTTTCAGTATTTAAAAACAAAACTAAACACTCTCCCGAAAGAAAATATGAGCACACAGGGGCATGTTTACAATAAACTGAGCCAAACTCTGTTTGTATGTATTTTCAAAGCTCACCACATATTTAGGAGGGATACTGAGAGGTTTAATGAACTGAGTGTTGATCAGCCGTGCCTATAGAGGTGTTCCAGCCTCTGCCTGGATAATATTACAACATCAAAACAGCAAAAGGGTCAACTGAGTTCTTTTAGCCCAGTTATCCCTCTCCGTTCACCACAACAGAGCTGGGTTCAAAGACTCAAGAAAGAGGAAGACGAGTGATTGAGACACAGGGCTTATACGTGTTTATAGAAGTGTGGATGTACGTACATCTGTGTGCGAAAGTACATATACTTGCGATCAGATATACCTGGTATATCAATATACAAGCAAAAAAGTGACACTCCAAAAACTTTGACATTTTTTATAAATAAACAGGTGTACAGGTTACATCTACCAAGCAAATGGATGGAAAATCTGAGTGCCAGCAGAAACAACCAATCACTGCTGATTGTTAACAGCATAACACTTTGGACTGGGATAGAAGAAAACGATCAGCTCACGAAAAGAAAATCAACTCATGGAAATCGTATCCCTTAATTTACTGGGTTTTAAAAATGAACCAAAATGACTATTTTGTCTACCAATTAAAAAAAAACCCTGATCACATGACCAAAGCAATAACTGTGACATGATCATTCATGACAGCACTGCGGATGACTTGAGTTTGAGTCCCAACCGCGGTCCTGCTCCCCTCTCTGCTCTCCTGTCATGATAAAGATAAAAAGGCTAAAAAATATATCTTTATACTGTGAGGACACATGTGCTTTGTGAGTACAAGACATGATGTTTGATGAACTAATAATCAAAAAGACGAAGACCCACTGGACATGACCCTCTGAGTGTTAATGAAATCCTCCTGGATTGATCTATCGTTGTTTACTGAGCAAGGCAAGGCTGTCTGTAAAACCCTAAGAAGAAAACTCTTGATAAAACCCATAGATGTTTGCAGCATCTTATCAAACACCCTGGCACTCAGGAATTCAGCATGTGACAACGTGAATAATACAATTCTCAGAAAGAAAGAAATGCGTCAGAGTTGAGGAGAGGTAAATATAAGATATGTAATCTCTGACAGTTTAATCTCGTGAAATGCAACACCAGCAGAGTGACAAATGCTGAAACTAAAAGTAAAACCTAAAAGCCTAAACTAAAGCTTGTGGGTATGTCATAAAAGAGCAATAGACATTCGGGCCTTTGAACACACGCAAAATAAAAAAAAATGACAGAAGTGTGTGTGAAATAAATGATGCACCTGGTGTATGGGTGTATGTGTGTATGCATGTTTATACAGAAATGCATTTGTATACAGGAGCTGGTAGGAGTTCAAACACTAAAACTCAATCATACAGACTTTGCAAAACAACATCAAAGGAAACAGCCAGTGGACATAAAAATTAGCAACTACATACCGAATATACTCCCACTGCTTTGAAGAAATAATCATGTGGGAAACTAATTCAATACTGAAAACGTGCACATAAATCGTCTTGTGATGTTTTTCATATGGATATAATGACCACATTGATCAATGTCCAACAACTCAGACCAGCAAGATTAGTTCCTGGTCTGAGTTGCAAGATTAGCAAGATTATGCTGGTTAGTGCAGGTTGAGCTTGTGGACCAGCATGCTGTGCAGTAGCCATGCTGTACACATGTAAAACTTGGGTTGATTTTCTGATAAAGCTGGTTGACATGAAGTCTTGCTGGTTAAAGACAGTTCCCTTAAAAATGAAAATTCTCATAATTTTCTCAAGTCATCATTTACTCTACCTCATGTAACTCCAAACCTGAATGACTTTCTATCTTCTGTGGAACATGAAGGAAAAGATATCATGAAATACTGTATGTTGGTAACCGTTTTGGATACCGTTATGTTTCATGGTACAAAGTAATATTTTAACATATCTTCTTTAATGTTTCACAGCAGAAAAAGTCAGGTTATACAGGTTTGGAACGACATGAGGGTGAGTAAATGATGACAGAAACCATCACACCAGCATCTAATTCTAGAAAAGAACGATTGCTGGTGGTGGTCCTTTGAGCAGGGATGGCACATAGAAATGTGTTCAAATAAAAAAAGAAGAAATAAAGTTAAACCAAATCTCAATGAACCAAGAACACTGTTGTAAGAGGAAGTCAAACCCCAGAGCTGAATGACTGACAGCCCGTAACTCTGTGCAGGAAACTTGACAGCCTTTCTATCTGTTTTTATGGTCTCCCATGCTCACCTAGCTGAACTTCCATGCTGGTCTAAATCATGGCTGGTGAAGGTGCTTGACCAAAGGAAGCCTTGTAAGATATCTTGGTCTTTTTAGTGGGATGAACCTGACCTGGAATTGCTAACTCTCTTTCTAATTCCTCTCACAGCAAATAAACTACACATTTTTTCACTCAATTGAGTTCTCCCTCAGAGATTGTGTGTGTGTGTGTGAGAGAGAGAGAGAGAGAGAGAGAGAGAGGAAGAGAGAGAGAGAGAGAGAGAGAGAGAGAGAGAGAGAGAGAGAGAGAGAGAGAGAGAGAGAGAGAAAAAGAGAGAGAGAAAAAGAGAGCGCGATAAAGAAACAGTGTGTGTAAAACAAGTTAAAACGTTCATAATAATTCATTACCTGAAGTTACTGCTTGACAAGCCGAAACCCAAATGCCTGTCACACTCGGGGAGCAGACATCCATTTCATAACTCAAATGTTCTGTCCAATTTTCAAAAGTTTGGGGTAGGTAAGACTTTTTAAAGCTATTTTCAAAGAAGTCTCTTATGCTCACCATGGCTGCATATATTTGAGAAAAAAATACAGTAATATTGTAAAATATTGTTACAATTTAAAATAAAAATGTAACCATTTTTCTATTTTAAGTTTTTTAAAGGGTTAGTTCACCCAAAAATGAAAATTCTGTCAACATTTACTCACATTCAAGTCGTTCCAAACCCCTAAGACTTTCATTCATCTTCAGAACACAAATGAAAATAAATATAAACATTGATCAGCGAACATAAACAGAAGCTCAACTGTACTTGCTTGATGCGCAAGAACAAACCTCATTGGTTCTTGAGGAAGCTCAAAAGTGCTGCGTAACACATGAGAACAAACCTCACTGGTTCTTGAGGAAGCTCAAAAGTGCTGCGTAACACATGAGAACAAACCTCACTGGTTCTTGAGGAAGCTGAAAAGTGCTGCGTAACACATGAGAATAAACCTCACTGGTTCTCGCACGTCAAGCGAACATGCTTGAGCTTCTGTTTATCAGAACTGATGTTTGAGTTGATGAATGTTTATATGTGAATAAAAGCCTAAATTCAATCTGTTCATCAAGTGACCATGTCTCTTCAGAAAATTTGGACTAAACTGCTCAATTCATATGGATTAGTTTTATGATCTCTTTATGAACTTTTTGAAGCTTCAAAGTGGTAGTTGCGTGGAGTCGTGGACTGTCTATGGAGGGAAAGAAATCTCTCAGATTTCATTAAAAATATCTTCATTTGAGTTCCGAAGATGAACGAAAGTCTTACGGGTTTGGAACAACATGAGGGCGAGTAATTAATGAAATAATTTTCATTTTATGGTGAACTATCCCTTTAAGACCACTGTTATTATAGAATGTATCACCTTCATCAGGCTATTCAAGTGACACAATGCGGCCACAATACTGCAGTATGACTGATCTATCAGTTTTATTTAATTTTTCCTTTTTATTTAAAATATTCACAAACTTTTTAACTATATAATGAAACTGATATCTGATATTATGATTCTCAAATATGTGTAAGTAAATGTATTTTGTTGTTGAAACACCTTTTTAATGGTAATGTATGTTAGTTGATCTATCAAGAATGATGGGCACCACCATGTTAGTTTGCGCTTCAATGCTGAGAATCTGAGCTGTTGGAATTGAAGGCCGTACATTAATCCACTTCTTCCGAAAGACATGAAAGTAAATGGCTGGTGAACTGGTAGAAGAATAGAGTAAACTTTATAGTTACCTACACAATGCGTATCTGATTTGAATAAAACATATAGTCAAATGATGTTTGAAAGGATTATTATTGCTGCTTCCATTAACATCAGTATGTATTTTACAAAATACAAATATTTTTTTCTAGTACTTAAATGTATTTGAATATCTGAAACTTCAAAAAAACATTATGTGTTGGAAAACACTGAACAGTTGTGATATACTGTATGACAGCCACTGGCTGGGCATGTACTATGTCCTTAGTCTGTTGAGGGTAAATTCATATTATTTTACAGTTTAAACTTTACCATTATTTGGGAGGTGTTATCTGTGTCGTCATCAGCCAGTATTCCAGGCAAATCCTGAGACTCAGGCTTCAAGCTGTCTTGACTGGCTTTGTTACTTTCCATTGGAAGCGGCTCCAGGAGAAGCCAACGTCTCCTTCTCAGAAGCTCCACTGTGACAACATCGTCCTTTGACCATCCCTGAAGAACTGAATAAGCAGCTCCTGGAACAACACAAAACAACAACCAAAAGTATAAACATGAGCACATTTTGACATTATATATCATGAAAATCAGTTTCATTGCTCAATTACATCAAATCCAATCCAAACTTCATTTATCTCACTACTGGCTCTCACAACTGAAACATCACCCATGAACATTTATACATTTTTATATGGTTTATTCAGACACACAAAGCATCACTTTTTCTCTATTCTCCCTCTCTCACTCTGCCATGAGAATAGCTCAATTGTGTTTAAGATGAGCCTATTTAACTGTAGTTGTAATAAAGCAGACGGTCCAGTGCACTCTTGACACTTGGTTTATTGATAAACTGAGAGATGGTGTTATAATGTTACACCAAATGACTTCTGTGAGAGTCAAAGTTGGTGAATAGGTGAAAAAACGGTTTAAACTGCGAGCCAAGAGACTCGCCCATCCCGTTCTGCTTTTCTTATTCTGTGGTCTCTATATCACTCTTCATGTGCCTTATCTCTTTCTTTTATTCACCCACAACCACATACACACAGCCAAATTCTTATATGCAAATCAAGACTCACGTGATCAGAGTTTAATTAAACCTTCTATTTACTTTGCTCTCTAGTCCTCTCACTGGAAATAAAGATGTGAGAAATTATGGGAGTATGAATGCTGGAACTGAGGACGACTGGATAGCCAAAATGGGAATCACTACAAACACTTCATAATGTGATTAAGCAGACTAAACAAAAAGAAGGAGAAAAGAAGAAACAAAAAAGAGAGAACAATGAATCACCCTGGAATGTCGGTTAGTGTCCTGCAAACACCAGCCTAATCTAAACTAAAAGTTCAATGCGGTTGTCTGTTCAAGTTTAGTCAAAATCTTGGTATTTTTAGTAGCTGAGGTCGAGAGATTAGAGCGGGAGAATAAGTTTAGGCCTTATAACTTGTATTGATTTCATCAGATCGCATACAGAGATGGCTAATCTATGCTTAAGAGATAATGAACGCTTAAATACACAAAGACTTTCCGGAAAATATGCATGCATATACTGTACTTATGTTCACTGCTGCAGTAAGAGGGACAGCAGAAACTAAACTAGCCAGAATGATTGTCAATTCTCTGTCTACAACTCATTATAGGTCGCAGGGTTTGTCCTGTACATAAACACTTCTGATTAGCATGCAGCAGCTTGTCGCCTGATCTTACGCTCTTCCTCATTTGCATGCTTTGTGCTTGTTCCAGAGACACAACATTTAATTAGTTCCTTATCTTATAAGACACACATTCAAGGTAATAAAATATTTAACTTTGAGACAAAGATTGAACCTGTTGTACTAAAAACTCATCTAACAGTGCAAATATGCTTGAAAACAGTTGTCCTGCGTAATATCGTTGTAAAAACCATTATACACAATTCTCTGATGAACAGAAAGTTCAAAAGAGCAGCATTTATTTGAAATAGAAATCTATGTAATATTATAAAAGTCTTCACTGTCAATTCTGAACAATTTAATGCATCTTTGCTGAACAAAAATATTACTTTCTTTTAAAAAACAAAACAAAAAGGTCTTACTTTTGGATATTTGCCTTTGTCAGTCAGTCTGAAAACCATTGTCCCTAGTCTATTGAGGTGACAATATCAATTTTAATAAAGACCCATCTCATGTTTCATATTTCAGAGTTATTTTTTCTCCTTTATCACCAGGGTATGTTTCATGCTGTACTGTTCCTGTGTCCATATACATTACAAAGAGTGTCTGAGATTACTAAACTGGCACATATATGATGAAATATGTTGTTTTCCTGCTTTAAAAATGTCAAACTTTATTGCAGATATCTTCTATAAGAGGAAGCATTCTCAGGCAGACTTACATTGTCTAGTGCCTAACACAATACTCAAGAATGCAATACTCAACTACTGATCTTATTTAAAATAAAAAAAAGACCTTCTGAACACAATTTCACCATATTTCCAGTACTCAATCTTGTTTTCCTGCAGTGCAGATGTGTTGCTCTGATAATCCCAGCACACATTTCTTCATTCATGTGAGAGTCTAATCTATTATCTGTACTGCCAAACAACCCAAGTGAGAATGAAAGGGGGAAAACTGCACAACTTGCTGAACACAGTTTTGTTTCCATGTCATCATGGTCTACTGTTCCTCATTTAAACCCTCAATGTGAGAAAAGATCCTCAGAGCCAAGTCCTTCAGTAAAGCCCATAATACATAACAAGTAAATGAGGATTTAGAGAGGCGGCTGTCACTGACTTTTATTGTCGCTGAGTGGATATCACTGTCTGCTCGTGACACGCTTTGAAAAGCCACCGCAGCAGGGACAGGATCTCTTTCTCTTGCGCTTGTGCTTTTTTTTTTGCTGCAAGACTAAATCCAGTCCCACATTTCCCACTCTTTCTCTCGTTCTTTATCTTCTGAGTGGAAGGTATGCCTTTCATTTCAGCTCTTAAGATGTACATGAATGAATGAATGAATGAATGAATGAATGAATGAATGAATGAATGAATGAATGAATGAATGAATGAATATCAAGCTATACATTCAGATGCTGCGAGAAAAACTTTTTTTTACAACAAATATTTTCTTAAAAAACTGATAACACTATGAAATGAATCATAAAAAACAATTGGAAACAAACATGAATATTTATATGTATACTGAAGTTAAATGTTATCAATATAAATTTAAATATTCATATTCTAAGCAAGGAGAGTCGAGAAGGAGGAACTGGTGTGTGTGTGTGTGTGTGTTTTATCCATTTGAAGTAGGAATGTGTGTCTTTGTGTGTAAGACAGCGAGAGGAAAGAGAGAAAAGGGGGAGAGAAAACCACTAATGTGAATTTCCCACCAGTCATGTCCAAAACTATCAAAATGACTGATATATTACTCTTAATTAATCTGAGGAGGGCTGTCAGAAGGAGAGAAAAAAAAAGAAAAAGGCAAAAAACAAAAGTTAATAGACCACATGCATTTATCTTGAGTCACTGCTCAGAAAAAAAAGAAAACAATAGTAAAAAAAAATTACAAATGAATTAAAGAAAGAAAGAGGTTTGGGGTTATGGGGTTCAAAACCATTCACAGGGCATGTTAAAGTACAAAACCATTACCGAACACTCCAACGTATGAGTGTGTAATTACAGAGGAGGTAAAGCATGCTGGAACAGGTAATCTGAACTCAGGATACACACAAACACGTCTATAGCCTATGTGAGAGAGACTAAGTGTTCACTGCCTAATCAACGACCATACACCATTCATCTTTATTAAACCTACAGTATAGCCTACATAACAGTCAAATGTTTGGGTTCAATTTTTTTTTTTTTTTTTTTAAAAGAAATTAATACTTTTTTCAGCAAGGATACATTAAGTGACAGTAAAGACATTTATAATGTTATAAAAGATTTATATTTCAAATTAATGCTGACTTTCTATTAATCAAAGAAACACATGTGCTGCAAATAGGGCTGGGTAAAAAAAATATCGATTTTAATCGATTCTCATTTTTACGAACCCGAACCGATATCGATTCTTAAATCCCAACAATCGATTAGTCTATCCTGTTTTCAGTTGCTGAATGAGCGGGACATTGTAGGTCGCCTCCCATCCAATAAATCGCAATACGCTTTGTGCTTTGTTACTTTTGATATGAAACAAAGACTCAGATTTCAAATTATGTCAATTTTATTACAAAATTCAAAATTTATTACAATTTAAATTTATTTTATTACAAAATTGTAACATTTGCACTTCTGTCACTTTCAGTGCAACTGTACGAAAATGGTAGGTCCTAGAAAAAAACTTTAAGTGTTCATTTAAGAGTATTTTGCTTGTGTAAATTAAAAAATTACACAGTGTAGCTTTAAGTTAGATTAATTTTTTTTAAGTTGATTCTTAGCAAAAAACGTTGTTCTTTCAAAATGATATGTGCTCATCAATGTGTAATTACTTCTACCAACTAACCAAGTATTCTCGTAAGCGTAGAATCTGGCATTTAGAATACATACGAGCGAGTCGCTCGAATGGCGGCAGCCATGTTGCGCCTCCATCTTGAAAATACATTAGCCAAAGAGGGACATACCTGGAAATTCAAGCTTCGCCTTTCACGTTTTTACACTCAGTGGCACCGTGACGAATGCGAGGGGGAGATTACTCGCGACTGCTGGCAGATTTGAAATAATACGGCCACCGTAGGAGTTAAAACGCCCTCGGAATGGGAGGGGCTAGAAAGTAATATTCAGTTGGTAGTCATAAACAATTTCACCGCTAGATGGGAGAAAATCCTACACAGTGTAGCTTTAATTCTTTTTTTTATAATTGAGCCAAAACCAAAATGTGTAAGGTTGTGCCCCGCTCTCCCTTAGTTTACAGCATTAGTTAAGAGACTATGAGAAAATGTACTGTATCTGATATATATAAAAAATAATCAATATCGAATCGAATCAAATTGAATCGTAATCCAATAGCAAGCTTGTGAATCGAAATCGAATCGAATCGTACAGTTTTTGTCAATACAGACACAACCAAATAGCACAGACCACAACGAAAATATTTCAAGGGGGGCCCAACAAGTGACAAACTTGGCTGGGACATGCTTATTGTTCAATGTCTACTCGTCAGCGTTGTTAAACTGATAAAGATGTTTTCTTAATTTACTTGTGTTTTTTCTATTTGCATGCGTTTTCTTCAGTTGCAGCGTGTTGAGCTTATAGTGGCAGAAAAACATACCCACATCTGTCTCAATGACTCACAAATGGACACTGAGGAGTCACACATACCAGGAGAAATAAATTTCAAGGAAAAATGCCTTTTCTACACTGAATCAGTATGACTGATTGTGTCATGTAATTGAGAGATGTATATGTAGTTGAGTGCAAGACCAGAATGACTTTGCAATCATTTCTAGTTTGTCTAGATGGTAGCTTGCACACATTATATGGTCTGTGGCTGACAGTAATGACAGAATACAGATGGCTGGCTTTGCCCAAGAGTGATATAAGGTTTCGTTCACTAACCATTCACACAGAGAGGTATACTTAACCCAGCTAAACACTGGTCTCCAAACCCATGCTCAAACCACACACACAGCTTCAGACCATCACTTTTAGTACAATGGTATGATGGACAAAATGAAGACAAGTTTAACATCACATCTGTTCATGTAGCTCAACTGTTAAAGGATGGCACTAGCAATTGCAAGGCTATGGGTTTGACTGCCAGGGAACACATACGGAGCATACACATGTGATGTGAACACCCCCCTTACAGTGCACTGATTATTTGGCAAGTTATGCTTTTTTGACTTTGCACTGACACCAAATGTATTTGACACTGTTTAAAAAAAAACAGTGTGATTCATTGGTTTAATCTTAAAACAGAGCTGTGAAACTCCTATTAAACACTAAATACTATATACTATATATCAATCACAGTCCATATGAAGCAGTCACATTCATTTATAAATCAGTGCGTTTGTGTGTGTGGCGCATGTATAATTAAGAGTACTCATCATGTGCTCAACAGCTTTTAATTAATGTCCTCCTCACCATTTAACCTCATTCATCTCCTGCTCTCTCACCGATGTCATTATCTTGCATTGCTTACTCACACCAGTTATGGGGGTTATGTGCAACAAACTTCCCTAGTCTGTAAAACAGGTTCTATCACTTCTGGTTTATGTCTTTTCTATGTGCTTCGTGAAATATAGAGCCGTTTTACTCAACCCTAAACCAAACCCTAACCCTAAAAGTAAATCTATAAGTACATGTAGTTAATTAATATTACACAGTACTTACTTATTTTATCAAGTACAATGTAACTACATCATCTTAAAATAAAGTGTATCTGTCCATAGATACTGGCGTCAGTTTGTACTGCTGTAGCACTTTCTCAGACCAGCGGATGCGGTGAGACGAGTTTTCCTGTTTGCTCATGTGACGTTTGGCATAAAGCCTTTTTATCTAAAGCCTTCATTTCCATAGGCCTGCTGCACATCCTGCTAATTTAAAGCGCTAATGAGTAGAAGGTGACATTAGGATCTAAACACATGAATTATGTGTATGTGCAGGGGGGATGAATGTCATTTACCAGCACACAAACACACAGACTCCTACAGTTTATGCTGAAGTTGTTCTTTAGGCCAGTGGTGGATTCATTTGCCACAAGCATTTAATTCTCAGGGACAAGCTCTTGGATATTTAGAAATGTCAAAGATATGACCTCAGTATTGAGCCAACACACCTTGTATATCAGTGAAGTAATTTCTGTAATCCCATCTTCACATAAAAGCTTCAGCTGACAGGCAAATGCAATTAACTAAATGAATGCGGAGCTATAAAGGTTTGTTTATCTCAGACAGAGGGACATGCACACGGCTTGGCTGCACCCATACCCAAAACGTAATGTAATGTAATATAGGGTTGCCAACTTTTGATTACAACTTTTAGTTCAACAATTAATTTTTAATTTCATCTTAATACTGTAAATTATAGTTGTTAGCTGGCTTGGCATGGAACAGATGAGGATGATGGTGTAGAGAACCCAAGTGCAGTTTTATTTACAGTGGTAATAATCCAAAAACATGAAAAACCAAAAACTTGGTCCAAAACAGAACATGAACATGAACTATAAACCTTGCTTGAAACACTGACCTGGAACATGGAACATGGAACAGCATAATATACTTCAACACACAACCCACAATCATTGAAAACATTAGGGCTTAAATACAAGACACTGGGAAATCAAATCCCTGCCTTAAGGCCCATTCACACCAAGAACGATAACTATAATGATTATGATAAAGATATAGTTCTAAAAAAATTGTTCTAAATATAGTCGAATAGCAGAGTCCACACCACAACTATAACAATAACGGCACAGAGAAGTGATATAGTTGCAATCACTTTCAGAACGATCTTTTCTTGCTGATGAACAAAACATTGACAGTCAATCAGAATCCATCCTGCTTTAAAGAGCTTGAGCGGCAGACGAGCTACGAGAATACTTTTTTGTGCGCAAAAACAAAATAAAAATAACGACTTTATTCAACAATTTATTTTCTTCCCTGTCATTCTCCTACGCTGTTTGTTGTAGACAGAGAGAGAGCAGCGCACGGCACCTCACTATTGGCCGGCTCCTGCGTCAGCATCACACACATGCTTCGAGCTGCTATCGGCCAAAACGCTGAACTCTGTCTATAACGTAAACAGCGTAGGATAATGTACTCAGTCTCATTACTGCTTAATTGATCTGTCATCAAATGCTCCATGCTCGTCGACTTGGGGCGGAGGGGAATTTTGTAAATTGAACTAAAACTCGTCTCCCTGTTTATAATCTCTCCTCTTCCCTCATTGCCCATTCCCTCAACAGACATTAGTGGTGCAACGGATCACAAAACTCATAGTTCGGATCATATTACGGTTTTCGAGTGACGAATCGTATCAGCAAAAAAAGAATAAAATAAATAAAATTAAAATGGGGGATTTTGAGACAAATGTAACTTTGCTTCCCATTTATTACACAATGAACACTTTAAGTACTTTGATACCACAGCAAAAACTCCTAACTACCGGTAATAAAGTTAAAACATTATTAAAGACAAATGAACTGACACAAATAAAGATACTTAAAGACATAACCGACTGTATACAAGAATACTTGTCGAGACGGATATTTTGAGATCATTTTGTGAGTGTATGTGTTCAAGCTCAAGAAGTAGCGAAACAGAGCTCGATTATGTGTTCAGTGAGCGTGCATGGTTTGAGTGTGTGCGCAAAGAAAACAGCGTGCGATTGCGAATCGATATCTCTTTTCCCTCTTCTTGCATTAGAATTGTGTAAAAACAAGTGTTTTAAATTGGCAAACACGTGCAAATAATAAACTTTCATTATATAATGCTTAAATACAATTAATCCACGTTGTTTTTATTATTTATTTGTTTGTTTAATTATTGTTAAACCAGTGAGTTTGGTTAATTGCTGTATGTAACTTTTTTACTCTACTAAAGCATAAAAATACCATAATATGTTTGCAGAAACATGCTAAGTTCACATACTCGTTTCTCTGAAAAACACTTCTACAGCCAGTTATTTTACACGTTTTGTGTTGTCAGTCAGTTTTTGTTTTGGTCTGTGTGATCTCGCCCACTGCCAGTCTGTAAGTCTCCTCGGCTTTTGTTGTCAATTGCGCTTGTTCTTGTTGCATGTCCTCAAACTGGCAACCCGTGTGAGCGTCGAGTCTGAGGAGGAGGGGTCGGGGGAAACAACGATCTCTGATATTTTGAATTTAGACTGCAGTATCGATTTCGACCACTAGCTGTCATTCTTACGGACAGCAACTTTAATACTCCTATGCGGCATTTTGAATATTTTGTTCTACCGTTTGGCCTGTCCAACACCCCGGCCGTCTTCCAAGCACTCGTTGATGACGTCCTGAGAGATATGATCAATAAATTCGTCTTTGTATACCTAGATGACATCTTAATTTTTTTCTCGCTCATTTCAGGTGCATGTCAGCATGTCAGATGAGTGCTACAGCAGCTGTTACAGAATCAGCTGTTTGTGAAGGAGGAAAAGTGTACCTTTCATGATCAGTTGGTTCCATACTTGGGGTCCATCATCTCAGGGGAGGGGATTTGTATGGTGAAGGTAAGAGCTGTCTCTGACTGGCCAGTGCCTGGCTCTCTTAAACTGCTTCAGCACTTAAGCCATGCCAATTTTTATAGGTAATTTATTAAGACTTTTAGCCAGGTAGCGGCCCCTCTGACAGCATTAACTTCCACCAAGGCAAAATTTCGCTGGTCTGCTTCTGCCCAGGTGGCTTTTGATGAATTAAAGTCTAGGTTTACTACTAACGCCAGATTCCAGTAGGCAGTTTGTGGTGGAGGTCGTCGTGTCAGAGGTGGGTGTTGAAACAGTTGAAACGTCATGCGTGTCTGGCTTTTGGGGAGTGGCGTCACTGGCTGGAGGGGGCGGTAGATCTATACCTGGTGTGGACCAATCACAGGAACCTGGAATATATTCAGATCGGCCAAACAATTGATTTCCATACAGGTTCGCTGTGCTCTGTAGTTCTGGCGCTTTAATTACGTACTGACTTATAGGCCGGGCTCTAAAAACAGAAAGCCTGATTGTAACAAAGGTATATTGTTGAGGAAAGAATGAGGCGGGAACCGGCAAACATTTAACAAACTTTAAAGGAGTCATGACCTGTAATTTTCACTTTTCCACGAGAAAAAATGTATGTTATGATTGCCTAACGATTATACACTGGCCGGGAAGCCGATATTTAAAAGTGAAGTGTTTGTTTACCCCTGGGTTCGTCAACCAGCCCACGTGCACGCGCACTTAAATACGTGATGTTAATTTACCATATATGGACACCGCAGACCTATGCTGCAGGAAGCCCGCCCTGCCCCTCTCCCCCTCATATTCAGTCGAGCGCCGCCATTACTGAATTCCGATTCGAAGTACGCACTCGACCGTGAAAGATGCAGAAACGTTCACAACTTGCGCCATGATGTCATTTTGGAATGATATGCTGAAGCGTTACCTGCGGTGTCAACCCCCCTCCTTCCTGCCACCAATCAACGCGCCCCTCATTTGCATTATTACAATGACCGTCCACGACAGCCAAAATATCGCATTAGATCTCGCGAGACAATAATGCCTTCAGAAATAAGGGTCAGAGGAGCTCTGTGTTTATTTTTTTTCCACTTTTTTTCAACTTTTCTTTTTTAGAAGGGCCTGAAAGACTATAATAGAGCGTGGGTATCCAAGGTAATACTAGGTTATGACTCCTTTAATCCAAAATTAACAAACACAAACACTGGTGGTGTCCGGCGGCTTTGTTATTTGTGCCTGAGGTAGGGCTGCACGATTAATCCCAATAAAACCGCACGCGATTTGGCAAAGGCTGCGATTATTTTATGCGCAGCTTATCAGTGCAGTGCGGCTGATTGGTAGTAAATACTGCCCCATTTGAACGCCAGAGGACGCTCTCATGCAAACACGCTAAATATGCCCTGCCGCAGAAGTACAATAATGGCATCATTCCAGGAAATCCCTATCGCTGTAGCTGAATAAACAGAAGATTGAAACGCTTCGATTAAACATGACTTATAAATACACGACTGCCTTATTCTGTGTAAGAAGGCACATCATCTCACAGAAGGATGCTCAACTGTCGTTATGAAGTGAGTTTGGAGTAAATGCATGTTATTAAATGTTGTCTTTTGTTGGACAAGAGGTTCATAAATGATTCTCGTGTTTGGAAAGATGTTTGACGCGTGTTGCTTTTTCAAATGCACGTTATAAGTGACTCAAACTCACAGTGCTTTCAGATAGAGCAGCGTTTACAGAGCCGTACATCAATGACAAGCTGCGCATAAAAAATTATCGCAGTCTTTGAGATTTCAAAATCGCGATAAGCCAAATCGATTTAAGTGCGATTACATGTAAATTGCGATTAATCGTGCAGCCCTATGAGACAGGCCGCACTGCCATCTTTTGGGGTCACTACTCCAAAATAACATGACACCCTGTTGTGAGGAGGTCACTATCAGCCATCTGTTAGCGTTTCTGGTGGCCGGCCATGACTGAGGACATTTGTTGGTTTGTGGGTGCCTGCGAGGTTTGATCTCAAAACAAGTCTTCCAATCAACTTTCCCGCCCATGGTCACATATTGCCCTGGATTTTGTTACCGGTCTCCCTCCATCCAGCGGCAATACTCTGATCCTTATCGTGGTGGATTGCTTTTCCAATGCGGTCCATTTCATTTCCCTTCCCAAACTCCCCTCGGCTAGGGAGACAGCCACAGCGACTTTTGGAGGGAATTTTGTCAGCTGGGTGCCTCCTTCATCCACAGGCCGAACATGCAGACCAGGTTCTCACTTTTCCCAGGGTGCCAAAGATGCGGCCCCCTCAATCCAGGCGTTTATCCAGCGCTACCGTCATACCTGGATGAAGGCCAGGGAGGCCTTGTTCTGGTCCGAGGGGTGTACTTAAAGAGCTGCCGACCGCTGCTGGGCTGTGGCACCAAGATATGTCTGTGGGATATTTAGCCCGCCAGAAGGGTTAAATATCTAACAGGAAGCGCAATATTTAACCAGAAGGGTAAAATTGATGGTTATTGTCTTTAGTCACGGCTTGTTAAATCTAGCTTTCTGCCCGCTTTGAATCAGACGCAGAGATAAAGTATGGTAAGTAGGACTGCACGATAATGGTAAAACTGATAATCACGATTATTTTGCTCAAAATTATAATTGCAATTTTATTTATTGCAAAATTATAATTGCAAAATTATAATATATATATATATATATATATATATATATACACAGGGTTTGAAATTAACTTTTTCACCCACCGGCCAATTTGGCTACAAAAGTTACCGGCCATTCAGAACTTCTACTAGCCAAAAAAAGAAATTTCACAGCATATATATATATAGGCTATATTAAAATTTGGATTTCATACATTAATTTTTTATTCAAACAAAATCCTGTCATCCAGCAATCTCCTCCCTTCCTCATTAAAATAAATAAATAAATAAATAAATAAAAAGGTTTGATTGGCAGTCACACAAACAGCACAAGTGGCTTGTGAAGAAACAGACGGGCTGTATAACAATTTCATGCAAACAGAATATCGCTGTGGAGATCAGTGCTTTTCCGCAGTGTAGAGCGAGCGTGCGCAGGGTTGCCAGATTGCACAGATTAAGTAAAACAAAGGGCATTAAATGTAAGAGAAAAGCTCTGTTTGGGCGATTTAAGCTATTTAGATCTGGCAACCACAAACATCAATGCTAGTGGGGACTTGTTACCAATGCAAGATAATGCACGTCAAATAAAAAAAAGCGTTTTCAGGATAAATAACGAGCGGGCAAATATCGCAACGATTATTTAAAATTAATTGAGAGACGCAGATATCGTTATCGCGATTAAAATACGATTAATCGTGCAGCCCTATCGGTAAGATTACATTTATTTGAATTAATGAATTATAGCATTTATTTGAATAAATCCAAAGAGAGAGAGAGAGATGCATTGCATACCTGTTTCTGTTCAATGAGCTATGAGTTTAATTACTAAAAAAAAAGTGATGTAACCCCCTCGTTGCTGAGAAATATAATGTAGCGATTCTGTAGTGAAGCTATTTTTTTACTAAAAGTTGTGGGGAAGCGTTGATAACAACGCTGCCCCTGAATGTTTCTGTGTGTGCGCTACGTGATCTCCGATCTCTGTGTGCGAATGAGGTATGTGTGGTGCGATTAAATAAAAATAAAAAAACAGTGCATTAATATAGAACAGTGATTAAACCGACTTGGAACTACCTGTGCATTAAACGATTCTATTGCACAACTTCCAGCCAATCAGAATGGAGTATTCAGACAGACCATGGTAAAATATTATATTATATAAAATAATGGCAGTGCAAAATCAAATGATGGTACTATACGGTTATCCGGACCACACCTGACCACACGTGACCACACGTGACCACAACCGCTCTTGGTTGGTCGTAACCCCAGTGACGGGTAGGTTTAGGGGCGGGGTTGGGGTAGGTCATCACATGTGGTCCGGATAACCGTATAGTACCCAAATGAAAAAATATTTTGTATTTACACCAGTCTGACCTCTAACAAAGTTTTTTTTTTAAATAATAATAAATAAAGTAAAATGGTTTCATTTGCAACTCACTGGAGCCCTGGAATTGATTATGCACTGTATAAGCAGCTCTGATTGTGGAGATGCTTTCAAGGGGTATGCGTGTAAGATTTAGTACAAGGGACTTGAGGTCCTCAAGCTATAAGGCACTAGTGACCTTGACTTGCAGCATTAATCAGTAACACCTACATAACATTTCAATTATGAACTATTATTTTAAAGTCACATCCTCTGATTGTTCACAGTTAAGGTTATTTGTGGTAAACAAATGAACAGCTTGAGAGGTTCATTACTGCATGGACTGCTGTGCTGCTATAGCTTTCTAAACTCAGAGCATGCCCACCCACGCTTTCCTGCTCTAACATCTCCCTCATTACAATGGGCTACACAGGGGGAATGAATGTTCCTACATTTTTAAAAAGGTACTTCCAACAGTTCTTTGGATGACAAATGTTTCTAAGAGCCATTAACATTCAAAGGACCCCCTGTGAGCTAAAAGGGTTCTTAGCACCTCACATGGCTTTTGGCAGATCAACTCATTGGACCTTGTTATCTTTTTAAGGATCCAAAGTACATCAAGATCAAATATGACAAAGTGCAGGACTGTTACAGTTATAGTCAGTTATGTTCCGTTTTGGTTCCGTCTTCCTTGTTTGCCTGTTTGAGCTAGTGACCTAGTATGTCTGATTATTCATCAATTATCTAATTAGTTATTTTGTTTGCTCTGTGTCCTTAAAGGAATAGTTCACTTAAAAATGGAAATTCTGTCATCATTTATTCACCCTCAAGTTGTTTCAAACCTGTATGAATTTATTTCTTCTGCTGAACACAAAAGAAGATATTTTGTAGAATGTTGGTAACCAAACTGTTGATGGACCCCATTGACTTCCATAGTACAGTAGTCAACATTTGAAGTGGATCAAAACCTTTCATCAAAGTTATACATGAATTTTGAACAATACCCGTTCTTGTCTTAGGACAACTTTGATACATTTTTTTGATCGACTTCAAATGTTGACTACTGTATTTTTTTTTCTTACTATGGAAGTCAATGGGAAATTGAAGTCACTGAAGTCACTGAAACTGATAATTGAAGTATACAGTGAGGAAAATAAGTATTTGAACACCCTGCTATTTTGCAAGTTCTCCCACTTAGAAATCATGGAGGGGTCTGAAATTGTCATCGTAGGTGCATGTCCACTGTGAGAGACATAATCTAAAAAAAAAAATCCAGAAATCACAATGTATGATTTTTTAACTATTTATTTGTATGATACGGCTGCAAATAAGTATTTGAACACCTGAGAAAATCAATGTTAATATTTGGTACAGTAGCCTTTGTTTGCAATCAAACGTTTCCTGTAGTTTTTCACCAGGTTTGCACACACTGCAGGAGGGATTTTGGCCCACTCCTCCACACAGATCTTCTCTAGATCAGTCAGGTTTCTGGGCTGTCGCTGAGAAACACGGAGTTTGAGCTCCCTCCAAAGATTCTCTATTGGGTTTAGGTCTGGAGACTGGCTAGGCCACGCCAGAACCTTGATATGCTTCTTACAGAGCCACTCCTTGGTTATCCTGGCTGTGTGCTTCGGGTCATTGTCATGTTGGAAGACCCAGCCTCGACCCATCTTCAATGCTCTAACTGAGGGAAGGAGGTTGTTCCCCAAAATCTCGCAATACATGGCCCTGGTCATCCTCTCCTTAATACAGTGCAGTCGCCCTGTCCCATGTGCAGAAAAACACCCCGAAAGCATGATGCTACCACCCCCATGCTTCACAGTAGGGATGGTGTTCTTGGGATGGTACTCATCATTCTTCTTCCTCCAAACACGTTTAGTGGAATTATGACCAAAAAGTTCTATTTTGGTCTCATCTGACCACATGACTTTCTCCCATGACTCCTCTGGATCATCCAAATGGTCATTGGCAAACTTAAGACGGACCTTGACATGTGCTGGTTTAAGCAGGGGAACCTTCCGTGCCATGCATGATTTCAAACCATGACGTCTTAGTGTATTACCAACAGTAACCTTGGAAACGGTGGTCCCAGCTCTTTTCAGGTCATTGACCAGCTCCTCCCGTGTAGTTCTGGGCTGATTTCTCACCTTTCTTAGGATCATTGAGACCCCACGAGGTGAGATCTTGCATGGAGCCCCAGTCCGAGGGAGATTGACAGTCATGTTTAGCTTCTTCCATTTTCTAATGATTGCTCCAACAGTGAACCTTTTTTCACCAAGCTGCTTGGCAATTTCCCTGTAGCCCTTTCCAGCCTTGTGGAGGTGTACAATTTTGTCTCTAGTGTATTTGGACAGCTCTTTGGTCTTGGCCATGTTAGTAGTTGGATTCTTACTGATTGTATGGGGTGGACAGGTGTCTTTATGCAGCTAACGACCTCAAACAGGTGCATCTAATTTAGGATAATAAATGGAGTGGAGGTGGACATTTTAAAGGCAGACTAACAGGTCTTTGAGGGTCAGAATTCTAGCTGACAGACAGGTGTTCAAATACTTATTTGCAGCTGTATCATACAAATAAATAGTTAAAAAATCATACATTGTGATTTCTGGATTTTTTTTTTTAGATTATGTCTCTCACAGTGGACATGCACCTACGATGACAATTTCAGACCCCTCCATGATTTCCAAGTGGGAGAACTTGCAAAATAGCAGGGTGTTCAAATACTTATTTTCCTCACTGTAATTGAAGTAACATTTTTAAGGAAAAGTTATTAATTGTCTAATGTCTCACATTAAAATGCTGCATGAAAACATCTGTTCATTCTTGTACTCATAATTGTACAATTTAGTATATGCATAAAGTACACTCTCAAAAAACTGATTATTACAATAAAAACCTAAATGTACAGTAATAACCTTTTGTCTGTCGTGGTTCGGTATTTTTATTCCAATCCTTTGTAAGGTGCTGTTTTAATACTGTTCCAATGAGTTAGAATACTTTTTTTTTTTCTTTGAGAGCAGAAAGCCAAAACTGTATTCTTTAGAAATTTAACATTAAGAAGATCTAGGAATTGTCTTCACTATCATCCCACAGGCATGCAGGAAGCTACAATGACTCACTATATTGCTGGAACAATCCAACTATACCTCTCTTGACTGTGAGAAATCTCATTCAGCGATTACATTTAATTTGTTATGAGGGAGAGATTGAATCATAAACTGTACTGCATGTTATTGCACTAGTGCCATTTTAGGAGAGTCACCAATTCTTTATAAACATAGCCATTCTCAAAGGAAAAGTTATGAAAGTTCATGTTTTTTAATAGAAAGTTCATGTTTTTTTATACAGTTAAAATATACCTGTTCTGTTATGTGTGTTATAGTATAGTCTAAAAGCAATTTTAAGTGCACGTTATATAAAAATCATTTTAAGGAATCCACAAAAATAGACGAGAGTGTGGTCATTTCCTGTTTTTATCGAGCACAAGAGTTAAACCCACCAGACATTTCTACTCTTCACACACACACACACACACACACACACACACACACACACACACACACACACACACACTTATTAGGGCTGTAAAAGGAAGATGGCTGGTCTGGGACGAAACAACCTTACTCTGCGTGCTTCATTCATCTCCCTTAGGGCATTGTAACCAGGTCAAATTGTTTTCATACATGCTGCCATATTATTTATATGTTTATGTTATGAATGTGTGTGTGTAAATAATGTTAATGGTAGTGGCTGTGAATAAAAAAGAAAGTTAAAGAAAGTTTCTAACTTCCAAGTAAATAACTGAGCACACTCACATTCCAGAATTTTAGACTGATGCATTAATTACATTTTCCATGAAATCACATGCTCAGATTTAATAAAAAATAATAATAATAAAGGGATGGAAGAACTGATCTGTTTCTAAAAAAGCCAACAACACTGACTATATCTACTTGAAAACTGTTGGCCTGTCAACAACAATCTTCAAAAATGTCGTCTTCTCTCATGGCTACAACCAGAGCACGGCTACACCTACTCATTCTAGTGATTTATTCTGCACAAGTAGTTAACATTAAATAAACTAGCATTAACATTAAGTTAATTATTTAACTAGAATTACAATTAGCATTACAAACACTTGGTATGTACAGTATGTTGACTATATATGTTTATAGGTGAATTAATCAACTGTTATTTTATAACATTAAAATATTTTATTCTTATAAATGATTATATTACAACATTATAAAACGCTGAACATTCAGACCCATTAGAGATAGTTAATTGTATTCATCCTCTAGTAATATCACACAATTTAAAAAAAAGAAGAAGAGACTTTAAAAAAAAAAAAATGAAGCCTGTCAGAGCCATAGCCTTGTATGCAGCAATCCAACATATAAAGCAACAGTGTTCTGGAAAAGCATGAATACCAAAAAATATATATTTTTAAATAAAAACATCTTAAATGTCTTAAAAGCCAATTTTGTACAATAACAAATAGAAAGAGGAAAGACGGTGTCACTTCTGAAATGTATACTAGTTATGCAATAACAAAGCAAAATCACACATCTATTGTTTATATTTTTATGTTTTGTTAGCACTGTACCTCAGGCAAGACACATCTGATTTGCAAGGATCTCCC
Source organism: Abramis brama (assembly GCF_963993115.1). Taxonomy (NCBI): domain Eukaryota; kingdom Metazoa; phylum Chordata; class Actinopteri; order Cypriniformes; family Leuciscidae; genus Abramis; species Abramis brama. The sequence goes on from NC_139965.1 coordinate 33,177,700, forward strand.
CCCAACTAGCAACTTCTGCTCAAAGCACTTCAAAGTGGTTTTCCTATGTCTTGGTTGCCATGCTCATTTCCTCTGAGAAACCGATAGACCTCACAACACATGGCCCAGATTTGCACTCACACAGCCTGGTCCCATTAAAGCATGTTTCCACATCTCAGTTTATGATGCGTGTGACCCAACTTGAGAGCCTTTAAGTGCTGCTTTAAATATTTAAAACTCCTTCAGAGTAATGTCAATGTTAATTATAATGAAAATGTAAAAACCAACATCAACAAATCATCTTAATTGTTATAAACGACACCTTCACTGAATTAAATGAATAGACTTTGATTTCCTAGGTGAATCAGGTGGCGATTCGTTACTGAATCACCTAGGAAATCAAAGTCTACTTGAAAATAAGAACTGTTTTGTGCACCCAAGCTTTGTGAGACCATAGCCGCTTTCCGACCGGAGGAACCTTTTCACAGTTCCTAGAACTATTGGCTAAAGTACCCGGATGTCGGCGTGTTCTCACCGCAGGAACTAGGAACGATTTTAGTTCTAGGAACTCCATTTGGAGGAACTAATTTAGGTCCTACTTCAGAGTAGGGTCTAAACCAGCACTATAGGAACTACCCGTGACGTTAGTGTACGCTGATTGGCCGAACGCACGCGGAACACCAGCACCCGCCATTCTTAAAACAGCTAGAATGTAAACACACAGATTATAGCCTATATATTTACTCCATAAACTAACTCTACAAACATGGAAAACAGTGATAGATGGGTCTCTAAACCTTTATGCTGAAGAGAAAATCCAACGCAACTTTGAGGGGACCAAGCCAAACATGATTATGTTTATCTGCCCAGCTAGCAACACTGGACATCAACCACACGGCATAGGCTAATAAGGCTTTTTTTTCATATACTGTCTACTTTCTATAACAGTTCTATCTAATAACATATTAAACAGTACTGTTAGACAGATCGCTAACTAATAAACACAGAGAATGCAAGCATTGTTTGCTCTGGCGTTCTCAGCGCCGCCAAAATAAAGGTCCGTCGCGCCGTCAAAATAAAAGTCACCGTGCTTGTGTCACTCCCTTACCCCTCCTACCAGTTCCTATGGCCACTTGGCCAGTGCGAACGCAAACGGCAAAACCGAGTTTGGGGGAGAGTAGTTCTTAGAACTGTTTAGAAGTGGACAGTTCCTAGAACTAAGTTCCTGTAACTACTTGGTCGGAAAGCGGCTCATGACTAGGTGTTTGTATGACAACATGTAGTTCAGGATGCACATTTGCAGTTTTTAAATTAAAATACCCTTTATTTTGAATTAAAACAACATTAAAATAAACTATGAATTAAATATTTAAAATGTTTCCAAAACTAGTAATTTATAATGTATTAATCAAGGGGTGTTTGAACAGTTTGAACTGATGCAAAAACAGTATTCTGTAGGAAACACTGACTCGTGAAATGCACACCAAAAATGTGTTTTTGGCTTGGCACCCTTGACATCTGCAGTTAAACACATTAATAAGAAACGCCCTCTACACCAGCTGCTGTTGAACATAGAAAAGAGACCAACTCTCACATACTCACATATATCACTGAAAGCGACCAAACATATCTGGACATGCATCATAATGCTTAAATAAAACATTTTGACCTGGTTAGCAAGTCTTGTAAGTTCAAAATTTGTTGAGAACTGCTGTATTGGTCAGGTTTCGCCTCTTTTCTTTTTTTGAGCTTTGTGTTTGTTTCACTCCTGGGGATATAGATAAATGTTTTCATGAAGTACATTTGTCAAGGGTCACCACATGACTTTCCACTGAATATTTCAAATCTGGACTAGACCAATGTTTTTCAGGCCAATACGAAATAAAATCTGACAGTTTTACCAGATAATTACTTATTTCAACTCCAGCTATATTTATGAGTATGAATGTGTGAACCACATGACATCCGGAGCGCTTATGTGCTCAAGATCGATAGATCTTAGACAGTGTACCTCAAACACAAAGCACCTGAAAGGATTTCTGCTCCAAGAAAGAAAATGCACAAACAAAACACACAATATAGACATAATCTAATGAATATGGCAATTAATTCACTCAAATGTATACACAGTTTGGATAGCAGTTTGAATGTCTAAGGAAACTTGTGCATAGTGATTTTTCAAAAAGTCATACAGGTTTGTAATGACAAAATTACAGATTTTTCATTTTTTGGTGGACTATCGCTTTAAAGGGGTCCTATTATGCTTTTTCACTTTTTTAACTTTAGTTTGTGTGTAATGTTGCTGTTTGAGCATAAAAAGATCTGCAAGGTTCAAAGTCCGCTCCAAAGGGAGAGATTTATATTTTATCCACTTTTCAAGAACTACAACGATCGACTCGTTTAGACTACAAGACAATTTTTCTGGATCTAATGAAGTCACAATGTTCCTCATTTAAATAATCCGTGCCCACAGAAATACGCAGAAAAGGGGAAGAGGCCTGGCTGAGCTGCATTAGACAACAATGTTGTCGCAATGTCAAAGAGACACTGTTTTTTCCACCCCATTTCCAAAACTCATTTGTTCCTTCCTAAGGCTGACGAACTTAGAGTGGTTAAAATTTATTTTAAACCCTGTTCCTGAACATTAAAGTCCCCACATTTATCTGTGTGCTGCACATTTTATGGAGAACAGCAACATGATATGAGGTACCTTTATTTTAACACTCTCCACATCCTCACGTAACGTCCGTCCGTCTACGCATTTCTGCCAAAGCGCGCATTTTCGTTTACTCACCATACTGTCTGCCGGTGTGTCTTTGTAACGTTAATCTCTTCAGCTGAAATACACGCTTGACAAGATTGACTGAACCCTAAATACGTTGTCACAAAGCTAGTGATTTGAACCGAGGCGTCGGTGCTCGTGTCGAGCATAAATGGTCGTGCCAGATGAAGCCTCGATTCGAGGCTTGTGTTGTTAGCATAGAAATCACGTGATCAATGACAAACGAAGCCTCGCTTTCTGTCCAATCACATGCGCGATTCATTTTGCCGACACGTGATTGGACATAAAGCAAGTACGTTTTCATTCAGACTTATTCAATTATTTTAAATGCCCAGTTGTAAAATTAATATAAGGAATACAACTTCTTTCACATGCGCGAAAATTAAATATTTGCCATATGCAATTCATATATATGTACATACCCAGATAGCAACATAGTGTCGGCCCAGATCCGGCCCACATCTGGGCCGTGTGGTATCCATGTGTACCAGATGCGGGCCGGATCTGGGCCGACACTATAGCCGCTTTCCGACCGGAGGAACCTTTTCACAGTTCCTAGAACTATTGGCTAAAGTACCCGGATGTCGGCGTGTTCGCACCGCAGGAACTAGGAACGATTTTAGTTCTAGGAACTCCATTTGGAGGAACTAATTTAGGTCCTACTTCAGAGTAGGGTCTAAACCAGCACTATAGGAACTACCCGTGACGTTAGTGTTCGCTGATTGACCGAACGCACGCGGAACACCAGCACCCGCCATTTTTAAAACGGCTAGAATGTAAACACACAGATTATAGCATATATATTTACTCCATAAACTAACTATAAAACATGGAAAACAGTGATAGATGGGTCTCTAAACCTTTATGCTGAAGAGAAAATCCAACGCAACTTTGAGGGGACCAAGCCAAACATGATTATGTTTATCTGCCCAGCTAGCAACACTGGACATCAACCACACGGCATAGGCTAATAACCTTTTTTTCATACTGTCTACTTTCTATAACAGTTCTATCTAATAACATGTTAAACAGTACTGTTAGACAGATCGCTAACTAATAAACACAGAGAATGCGAGCATTATTTGCTCTGGCGTTCTCAGCGCCGCCAAAATAAAGGTCCGTCGCGCCGTCAAAATAAAAGTCACGTGCTTGCGTCACTCCCTTACCCCTCCTACCAGTTCCTATGGCCACTTGGCCAGTGCGAACGCAAACAGCAAAACCGAGTTTGGGGGAGAGTAGTTCTTAGAACTGTTTAGAAGTGGACAGTTCCTATAACTAAGTTCCTGTAACTACTTGGTCGGAAAGCGGCTTATGTTACTGTCTGGGATTATTCTTCCATAATATTGATATTCATACGGGCATTAAATGCCACAGTTTAATGGTTAAATAAATTTATCACGGAGAGAATTTATCACAGAAATTCTTTTATTTGTGCACACGTGGTGGCTCCTTCATCCGACAAAGCTTCTTTCACAGAGTTATGGCCGCTTTATTTTTTGCTTAACACCAGATGGCACTGTTTTCAACAGTCAAAGCTTTGAATCTATTCCTGAAACAATCAGGGGAAAGCCTCAGTGCTTCATGAGGCTTCATTTGCTATCCCTAACAAAAGCAAGTGTTGTGCCGAATTCTGACCCCCGCCAAATTATTACCCCCCTAGTATTGGTAGGTTTAGGATTAGTTGTGGGGGAGGGGTTAGGATTAGGGGTGGGGTTAGGATTAGGCAATCAGGCATATAAGGGAAATAAAAGCTGAAACTTTTTGACAGAATCTTGCTAAAGCAGCACATTACAGTGGTGAGGGAAAAGCTCCCTGTATTGCATGTAATCACAACAACAAAGTTTGTCAGGCGTCTATGTCAGCTGAGGAGATTAACGTTACAAAGATTAACCGAGTGTTTTATTATGTATCATAGCAATTACTTGTTTTTGTTTAACTCTGAAACATGATATGTGGAGTTATCTGCTTTTGCAAAAAAAAAACAACAGTTGGAGTTATCTAAAAAACAAACTTTTAATATATAAAAAACATACTTTCAATGAACTTTAATTTTGCAAGTTACCTGTATTTTTTGAGTTGTTATTATTACTTAATTAAAACAACCCAGCTGCAGTCTGATTGATATTACTTTGAATGCACATGAAAAAAAAAAAAAACATGATTTATGAAAATGAACACAGGGTTATCTGTTTTTGCAAATTAACTCTTCTGTTGTAAATGTCCGCATAGGGAGAGGGCGTGCAATTTTCATAGAGTTTAATTGAACATTCATATTTTGGTTGCATTTGTGAGTTAATAAAAATGTAACTGGTTGTGTAAACTTGGCACATAATATCTAAATATCAATAAATCAATCGATATAGCCCTGAATCGAATCGTAATCGTATCACAGAGCTTTTTGAGGTATCGGCAAATATCGTATCGCTGGCTTAGAGAATCGATATCATATCGTATTGTGATGAACTGACTGATTTACACCACTAATAAATACAATATAGGTAGGTCTAAATCCATGTGATCACTTATATCAATGTTATATATATCATCATATCATCCAGCCCTAAAACTTGTATAGTTTGTTTGTCAGTGTTTATTTAAAAACATCCGATTATGCTTAATAAGCCGACAACGAATGTGGTCATCTCAACGCGGAAACCCATTCTATTTTATCGGAGTAAGGTCATAAACAGCTTAAGCATAAATCGGTCGACACAGGTCGTTTTTTGCCTATTAATCCGATTTCGTGCAGCATGTAAATGCATTAACCTGCATGACGGCTTATTGAAGTGTGCATGTGTGAAATGTGACAGGAACAGAGTTCAGAGAGCAGAGAACTTAGTGCACATTTAAACACATCCAGATAAAGCAAGCGTTTTGCAGGGAAGGAAGAAGGTAATATATCACAAACGTAGACTCTTTCATGACCCAGAAAATTATAAAAATGTCCTCTCATCTCATGCAGCAGAAGTAGAAGTTGTTCAGTCAAAACGCTGCATCTGTAACTGCATGAGAGGATAATATACAAGCTGTAAGTTTCCCGCTGACATGTTGAAAGCTTTATTTAACATCACAACCGACATAACTAATTCATTACTCGGAGTCAGATACGAAACTATAGCTCAGAGTTATTGTCAAATGTAGCAAAAATTGCAACGCTTTCTCGTTTTAGATGTGTTTTGTGTGTTTTTCGCAACATTCACGCTAAAAACCAATGCTACCGCTCAGTCTTTTTGCCACTCAGTGGGCGTGACTGCATTCACTCCAGCTGATGGTGACGTCACACACATAACCTCTATTTGTATGCTTTAGTACAGTCAAAAACTTACATACAGCAGCTTTAAGTCTGAATCAGGCATGAATTGGTTTGATATTTATACTTGTATCTTAATATTTACATCTGAGTAGAGCTCGCGGTTATGGTAAGAGGCGTGACATTTCCTAAACACGCGCTAAGTGCTGCTAATCACAACACACTGGGCCAGCCAATCACAGCACATTTCATATTTCGGAAGGAGGGGTTTCATCAAAAGAATGAAACACAAGAAAAGATCCCACAGCTGAAGCTTTCTCTGTTACTTCAGCCACATAACTAAGCATCCAGGTTATCTTGGATGTATGCATGAACCCTGACCTCACTGCCAAGGACAGAGAGCGTCCTATGCAAAATTTATTCCTAATTAACATGTCAGACTTCATTTCTTTGTGCTTAAAAAGTGTCAGCCAGGGCACAGCACAAAAAAAGCATGTTCATTATGCTCAATTAGGCTTTGCTGATTAAATTATCCTGGAAACATCAACCCTCCACAACACGCACAACTATTAGCCTGTAACTATGTGCTAGCTCTAAGTTCAAAAGAATAATAAAATATGTGAGCGATCACAACTGGTTTAATCTAAAATAAGAACATATGACTAGATAATATAAAATGTTTGACCGCTTGTGATGATATTAAAAAAAAATATATTAAAAAAATCTTCGTCATGAGCTAAATTTAGTTGATATCTTACAGATATTTGAATGGTTATTGATAATAGAGAGTTTATCACGGTAGGTTACAACCCATATTCACACACATAAACGTAGAAATACTCTTAGAAAGACATCAGATATGATGTTGTTGACTGCCTTGGGAAAAGCATGATGGGAAAATAATATCCTTGGGGCTGTTCTCAGATCAAGCAATTCTGGCACCCACCCACAAACCCAGAGACAGACAGCACAGCTGTATCACTCTTTTATCTCCCACTCCCATTAATGTGTATGAGACATTCAGTTATGAGAAATAACTATCATTATGTAGATGGGCAGTTTGCATTGGAGCTCCGTCTGCCTCAGACCGCAATGAGAGTTGTGATGACACAAAACTTTGTATTAATTCCTAATGACATGCAAATGGGGCTGCAGAAAAAATTTAAGTAATCTACAGCATAATTGCTCAAATTAATTTGATAGTAAATAAAACATAAATTTACATTTCTTAATACATTTACATTTCTTAATATATATATTTTTACATATATTAATCAAAATAAGCATATGTTGCAAATGCTCTAATGATAACTATCTTCAGAACATGAGGAGGACAAAATTTGCTGCTTTTATACAGTAGTTTAAATCTAATTAATTGGTGTGTAAAACACTAGTTCCGATGTATGGGTCACTGATTATAAAATACAGCATGCAACAAACTGTATAACTGCACAATTCCTTATTACTTTACAAAAAACATTATCACCATGCATTGGTGTTTTCACAGGGGATGAGGCTCGGGGAGGTTCCCTTTAGAAACACACACAAGCCGTATAATGTGTTTATGCTTTAAAGTTCTGCAGATCTAAGTGTTTTTGTCTGTTTCTGCTGAAGTGAATTTCCCTCATCCAACAAACACGCGCACCACTCATACATACACTCCCTAAAACACACACCCACGGTTCCAGTTGCAGAAACACAAAGCTTTATTGTTCAAGTCCGAGTTAGTCAGAACCCACACAGTCCTGTTAAGGCTTGCATGCAGCTGAAAACACCATCATGAACATGATTCGGGTGTTTATGTGTGCTACTGGGTGACTGTACATAATATTTCGAAAAATGACAACATCTTTAAACATTTCAGGAACAAAAGGCAGAAGGCAGAGAGATTTGAAAATGGGGACTTCATTGTTAATGCAAATTATACACAAGTTTTGAGAAAAAAGATGTAATACCCTTAAGTTGATTATAGCAATAAATAAAAAATGCAAAAACAACAACAGGTTTTCACACAGGTTTTCCACACATTGGTCGGCCAAACAGAAAGTCTCACACTATTGGATGAGTCAATGTTGCTGCATTGGACTGGTGGGGTGGGGATGCTCAAACAAACAGAGCAATGTTTTGAAAATGCCATGGGATATTTGGTGTTAGCTATTTTTAATGAAATATTGAGACATTAATGTCTGGTACAAGGGTGTGGTGTTTTGTTTATACTTGTTAAAGTGCTGCTTTTAAAAACCACAGTCTCTCTGGACTGTAATGTATGTGTTTTGAGAGCTGGTGAGGGAATCAAAATGTGAAACTAACACTGCAACTGATTAAGAAACTCTGAAGAGAACGGACAACCATATTTAGCTGTAAAAAGGGGTACACACATAGTAACATGTATAAAAATATATCTTTATAAATCCATAATCTACATTTAGTTTAACTCTGGCCATTGCTGTCATAACTTATGTATTATTCCAAAATATGTTCCATCATTCTAGATCAGAGCTTTTTAAACTTTTTGATGTCAAGTACCCCCAACTACGCCGAAAACAGTTTTGCTGTGTTTTTGTAGAAACTGTGAAACATTTCTTTCCAGTATTCTTTGATGAATATAAAGTTCAAAAGTACAGCATTTATTTGAAACAGATTTAACAATGTAAAAGTCTTTACTGTCTCTTGATCAATTTCATATTTTTACACCATTTTCTCTGAACTCTTCTGTGGCCCCCCTTGCACCCTGTCTGGATCACCCTGATCACTTCAGAAAGCTTCCAGAAAAAGCAGGATTCTCTTGTCATTGTTGTTACACAAATCAAAAAGGATACTGATTAAACAGAAATTGAGGGCAGATGTCCATAACAAGAAATGAAAGATCTTTTATTAGAGCTGACTTAAATAACTACTAAAAAGAGATTTAGCGCTGCATGATAAATGTGAGCAGCAAAACTAGACATACCAGCAAAAACAACATCCCTCCAAAAGAAAAAAAACAGAGAAAGAAACAAGTAGTCCTCATTGTGCTGGTTAATTGTCCTTTGCTGAACACTCAAGTGCTTGTGAGTTTGCTTGAGTGAACTGAAACTTTCATTACCCTTGAGCCAACCTCTACTAACCCCCCACAGTGACTGACACACACACACACACACACACACACACACACACACATGCACACACGCACATCCTCAGGGACACATTTACAACTTCTTGCTATTCCAATCTCTCTGCCTCATCACCCATTCCATCTCATTCACACTAGAGGCTCTGTTCTAAAGTCACTAGATGCTCTGCATTCACTACTTACATTTGGGTCAGTGCACATGTACAGGTGCAAGAAATCTTTTTAGATGTCCTGAGAGCAGATTGTAGCAGCTAACCAGCTGTTTTTTCAAGGAGGAAAAAAAAACAGCATTTGGAGTTTGGACAACACTTAACATGTAAATGAACAACTGAGGTTAATAGCACACATAATCTGCTGTTAGCAAGCTATGTTTGAGAATAGTGCATTGAATATGTTTGTGAAAGAATAACAAACACTTCAGAGCGGTGTAATTAACTTTTGTTGAAAGGTAATTAGCTAAGCTATGAAGAAAAGGACCTCATACTGAGTACCATTATTGCAGCCCTGGAGAGAAAGACAGAGAAAGGCAGAGAAGGATGGAAAGAGAATCAGGGAGGAATTGAAAACAAAAGCACCGCTGGAGGCCTGAAAAGCATTGTGAGAATGTGAAACACATAAGACCCTTAGAGCACAATAGACAACTACTGGAAACCTCTGACTTTCACCAAGAAACTCTCTCTTTCTCCTCCCCTCTCTCTTTCACAGCTGTATTCATTGAGGTCAAGCGGTACACTTTTAAATTGGATTTAGTCTGGTTAAAGTTGAGGCATACTTTAAACTTCCTCTTCATTTGTGGCAAATGTAACTGAACAACTTCATACCACTTGGAGCTTGTTGGTGATTGATCATTCATAAAGTGTAATATTAGTTTTTGTTAATGTACACATGGTGGTGCGTCTGGGAACAACAGTCAGGCACTGCAAGCTACCCAGAAGGACCCCCTCTATCCTTTTCTTCATAGCTCTTTTCATCCTTTCTTGGGAACTCATTCAAGGATGAATAAAGCCTAACTCAAGCTATCCATTCACTTATCCGCCATGCTGAAAGAAGGGAAGGAAAATTGCAGAGCCTAGCATTCAAACAAACTCATTCATTCCAAATGACTGTCTTGCCCAACATGTATTCATTTTTCTGTTTTCTCCCACTAATTTCACATTCTCATATATATCTGACTTATATTTATACTTGCTTAAAGAACCTTCCTTCAAACGGCCTTCTCCCCCAACAGCAGTCACTCCTGTGAGACATGAAGGTCAATGGAAGTTCCACTAGCTGTATCTGCAGGGCTCGTTTTTGTGTGTGTATGAGTTTGTGTGTGTGGGAGACTGTTGCTTTTGGCATTATGATGGATGATGAACTTAGAACCAGGCTGTGTATTAGAAACAGGCTGTGCATCAGTGCTATGGTCAGTTATCTTGATGCCAGGAGGCCTAATGTGTGTGTGTTTGTGTGTGTGTGAGACAGAGAGGGTTTCATATTCAACTTAGCCAAGTTAAGGAAAATGACAAATGAAAAATACCCGATGAGCTCACGCTGTCTTCCATCATCTCAATGTCTCATACACGCACGTATCAGTGTATCCGTCACACCCACTGGCTCATCCAAACAGGCTCAGGTTTGTGAGAATGAAGCTGCAGACAGTCTTGTTAGGCAAAAGATTTACAGAAAAGGAGAGAGGGATGGAAAATATGCAGGAAGGATGTCCAATTCTAATGACGTCCAGATGGAGCAACCACAACTATCTGTTACTAAAGGACAACTCTTAAAGTAAACACTTGACATTTTATAAATTCTCAAATTCTTACTTTATTCTTCCAGGATGGCAGGAATAAATTAATAACAGGACCTTTCAAGGAAAACGTTTAATGTATGGTTAAAATGAAAATTTTCATAGCCAGTACATGTCCAGTAAACAATCCAATCTAGACTCAATGGACACCAAAATAAATGGACGTCTGGAAATATAGCCTAGTTAAAAATGGCATGAACTACTGGCAACACTTTAGCCTATGAAGCGATGCAATGGGATCACAGCAGAGAGTGTGATACTAGCTGAACCTGATTTATACTGTATAGTCGCTCGAACACCTTTACAAAGATTTGCGACATTCTTTAATGCTTGACTTGTGACAATCAGACATGCTGACATGTTAACTTTCTATTGAGAAGTGGGCAGAAAAAGTGGGCAGAAAAAGAGATCAGAAAACTGCAACAATCACTAAATGTGATTCTCTCAGGCGGTTTGTGATCAAATGTAATAAAACTCTTAAAAACTGTCATGGCTAATTAAACTATTCAAGTTTGTGTGTGAACATGAATGCCATGGTACCTGTAAAGTATCTTTACATTTCAGTGTGCATGTATTCCTAATTGAATCTAAACTGAATGTTTTGAATAGCTTTTACTGCAAGCACTAGTTTATGTATAAAAAGCTAGTCCACAAATGGGAGATTCCACCCTGTGACTTCTCACTTCGCTCCACCAAATTTAGCAACAAACTATTAATTTTGTTGTATTGGTAGCAAGAGAAACACACCCAGCTCTTCACTCCTATTAATAAAGTCTTTTCTGACACAGCACTGCAGATGGCCAGCGCACTCTATAAATAATGCTTTATCTGGGCCACGAGTCGAGAGACAGACACTTTATGTGTACAAGAGATGCACATCACTAAAACTCGAGCATATGAAGAGATGAAGCTACTTGCCTGTGAAGGTACAGTACAAGTAAGAGAAAAACCATTACAGGTACAAGCAGACATAAGATGCTCAATGTGATGGGTCTGAGCTGCCAAGATATAGCTTTATATTGTTGCCATGGTATAAAAGATTGATAATCCAGGGCCAAAGGCATGACCCAAGCTCTGGGGTGGTCAACAGCCAACGGATTCAATGTTATGATAAGATATCATAACTAAATCACTCCCTGTGAGACTTCACAGTGAGAATTTGACCTTTGCAACTGGTAAAAAAAAATCTCCAGTAGTGCATTGCAATTCAAGAAGCTAACAGATTTCCTACAAGAAACAGACACTCAGACTTCAGACTTGAACCTTACATGGATTTTTAAATGAGATCTCAGCACAGATTCAAATATCGCAAGGAGTGACTGTCATGCTCACTAATGAGAAAAAAAAATGCTATGGTAAAAAGTATAACCCCTAAGAAGAAATTGAGGACAGAGAGAGAGAAAAGGAGAGGAGCCAAAGGGAGGGGGTGACAGAGACAGGCTGAATACAAACCTAAACCCAACCCTTTGGATGAACTACTTAAGACTTGTGGGGGCCCTGCATTCTCACCATCTCTTCTTTTCTCAGAGAGTCCCTCTGTGCAGTTTCAGAGCTGTTCCTCCTAAACCATCTTCACTTTTTGCCAAAAGAGACAGCAACAATCCCTTGACCCCTGAAAACAACTGTTTCTTAACCCAAAGTAGCGTTCTGGTGGAAGGTATGATGCTCAATTTATTTATAATCAGTGGCGGCTGGTGGGTTTTAAAATAGAGGCGGAGGCACACAAAATTTTAGCGGTCTGATTTCTTAACTGCATTAAAATGGCGGTAGCAGTTCAAACTAATATCACGTAATTTAAGCTTGATGAATTTTATTAACATTAAATCATACTTCACAATTTTGGGTAGGCTGGGCCTCCCTTGCCTCCCCTGACGAGCCACCACTGTCTATAATAGCTTTCAAGTATTAGGGAAAAAACTGAAAGTCTTTGTGAGGGTTGTTGACTCTGTTTTTATCAACCAACTTGAACTCAACTGTGTGTTTTGGCATTTAGAAGTGTCTGAACACGTTTACCATTCACTCAGCCTCAGGATCTGTATCTGTCTGGGGCAGGAAAGTAATGGTTATCACAAGCTACACAAGGCTGATTCACATATAAGATTATGTAATGTTGTACTCTTGGCCTACTTTGTTGTTTTTCTCCATCAACAGAATGAGAGATCGCTATTATACAAAACACACACAACCACAACACTCAAGGTACACATGTGAGAGACATTAGACTGTAAGTTTTTTTGTTTTTTTTGTCCAAAACTCACATGTAGTTCCCATCCTCACTGTAAAAAATGATCGTAATTTTAACGGTAAAAGACTGTAAAAATGCTACAGTGAAAAACTGTTAATTGGTTAACAGAAAGTTTCCGTACTATATACGGTAAATAACTGTGATAGATCTAACAGTACATTTAATGTAATTTTACTGTAACATACCGTTAAATTTACAGTTTTTGAAAGTGAAAAAACAACTCATTGTATAATTTACAGTGAAAAACCGTAAATTGACATTCCCACAATTCCCTGTGACACTTCACATTTGATGTATTTTTGTTGAAATAACTATGTTTGTTTCTTCATAGTTTTCTTCGTTTTTTCTAATCAGTTATGTACATTAGGGGTTTATGTTACATTTAATGTTGTTAAATTAATGTTTATTGCATTTTTAAAATTTCATGTGTTACCATGATGGTGTTTAATGTTTGTGTGAATGTCACTGTGCAGCTTCTATATATATTAGTATTAACTTTCTTGTGGAAGAACTGCTTGTGTTGAGCTTTGATTGATCATGTGACTCTCATCACTGCTGTGATTGGTGGTTATCAGTGTACAAAACAGATATTAATACTTCAATAGGACGGTAAATTAACTTTATATCATATTACTGAAATTTACTGTTATATTTACTGGATTATACTGTAAAATTGACATGTTGTTCAGAATAGCACGTACATTTTACAGTTTAAACCAGTAAATATAACAGAACTCCAGTGTGTTATATGCTGGTTTAAACTGTAAAATGTACATGTTATTCGGTAAAAGCAATTACTGTTTTGTTGTATATTTTACGGAATTGTTCTGGTAACCCCAGCTGCCAGTTTTTTTCCGTAAAAACTACGGGATTTTTTTTTACAGTGCTGTCAAGGCATGTAAAGTAGGTTACAAACTAGGTTACAGAGTTCTGTTTCTGAATTTTGAATACTTTATTAAAAACAAGAACATTAAACCTCTTCTCCTATGGTGTAACACCATTTGCACAGCAGTTAGTTCCAATTTGATTGGCCAAGAGGCATGAGTGCTGATATGTACATCATGCTGCCTTCTAGTGCACTTGGAAAACCCCTACTTACAATTTGAGCATTCACTATTTTGACACAAGCATTCAAGAATATTTTATTTTTATATTACAAATAAGTGACATTTATTTTTATATCTAACAAAACTTTTAAACTTTAAGTATTTAACAAAAACATTGTGAAAAAGCAATCCATGCAATGCGAGTGATTAAAGCCAGGATGAAAAAGAAATTGAGACCATCTCCCCTACTCTGAGGTGTATCCAGGAGGAATGGATTCTCGAACAAGATTTTTTTTTAGGGCAGGACTGGATTGTTGTCGATTTCTAATTACTGCGATCATGTGTGAATGACAGATTATTGGAGGTGTGGATTTATGAATTGTCAATTTTGATTTTGTGGTGACTTTAACATATGTTGTCTAAAAGTTCATTTGTACAAAGCACCTTGATATTACAGAAATACAGCACTGTTTTTTGTTGTTGTTGTTTTTTTTTTAAAGTAAATGAGTAAAATTATTAATTACCATCCACAACAAAAACACGGTTCAAGCTTCTGCACTATTACTGTTTCTCTTAGCGGAAATGAAAAACCTGGAGTGGAGCCGGAGCGGAGTGATAACAATCCTTTGAAAGTGAAGAGGAATTTGCTGCAGCTCCACTAATAGCCTACTCGCAGACACGTCAAATGTTTTGGTTTCGTTTGGAATAAATTCGCATAGAGAAAAATAAACGAACTGTAAAGTAAATTTACCCGGCATTACCTTTTTATTAAGTGTAAAGGTTGTATAGCGATATCATACCAGCTGATTTTGCTGTTGTTCTAAAAATCGTGCCTATATTCAGTACAGCATATCGTTTTACCCGTTCAATATTGGTTATATATAAACTACATTCGAGAATGCGTATCTACGAAACAGACAAAGGCAGCAGCTCAAGTAGGATAAGTCGGAACATGGAAACACCTTGGAATTTATGACTTGAGGAAGAGTAAATTACTGCAATCTACTTTCCTCTTAAATGTGTACACGAATAACAGTTTCGGCTACAGTCTGTCGAATCCTCACGCGTCTCATGTTTTAAATAACCTTGCGCAGTGTAAAACGACACAGTAGAAGGCGAGAAACCGTATAGCTTTTCTAGTGATGAACAGGTTATATGTCAACGAAAACAAGCCCGCTCCACTTAACAGAAACTAAAAGATTTTCCCACTCATATTCTTTCTGCAAGAAGCGAATTCACATACCGCTTGAAAACAGCTGCTGATAAACATCTGATGTAGCATAAAAACAGCACATCACAACAGCACAGCAAAAGCACATGCTCAACCCCCATATTAGCTTATTCATTATAATGCATCGCGATTATTATATATAGCCTAATATATAGGCTACATAAAAAAGAATAAATATAGCGCCCACCAAATATTTAGAAAAACTAAAAGTGCCAATGATTATGAAAAGAAAAGAATATGCACAGCTCATTATACGCTTTTAGATAAGATGCACACGTATCATTTTAATTTTGATGAAAATGCATTCTGTTTTCTCATAATGCCATTGTTTAAAAGTCCTATATAACAAAGTTATAGCCTGTCTGCCACATGAGAAAAATAGACATATGCAACTTATCGCTTTAGGTCATGGCGTGAATACCTGATTCCACATCCCTATAGCCATAACAAACTCCTGTCATAAATGAAGATTATACTCGAGTCCACGAGCACTCACCTTCCGCCGTTAATTCTCCTCGGGTGATCTGGAAAACACTTCCTAAAGTGTGTAAAACTAGAGCAATTCCCACAAACAAATCGAGCGTGCTTGAACCCGCCATATCAGATATCCACTGAGGATGATGTCCTCAGTTTCTTTTGCTCAGTCGCCGCCAAAGAAAATGTAAAATAAAGACAAACAGCGTGTGGTGGTCAGTCGCTGAGCATTCCGCGCTCCCGCACTGTGTGTGTGTGTGTGTGTGTGTCGCGCGCGCTGCTGAAGCTACTGCCTCACCGCTCCTGTGATGCGAGGGATCGCGACGCGCTTCCGATAACGCGTTTCCTTGAGACTCCAGACCCAAACAAATCCTAGCAAGCAGAGTTCAAGATAGTCTAGAAAAAAGACCAGTCTAGCTCGCCTCTTATCGCTGCATTCACCACGAAACTAGGAGGTGTAGATGGCGTCACACATGTACCACCAAGAGTGTCCTGACTCTGATGGGGGCTTCACAGACATGAAGTGGATTTGGAATTAGACGGTTCACTGATTCTTTAGACATGAGACAAAACATGTCACACAAATTTATCTGCCTTTAGTTTTTTAAATAGCAACAGTTCCACTTTAAAAATAAGCAGAGATTATCACTAATAGGCTATTTTTAACACAAATACACAATTGCATTAGATAAAAACTAGCCTATTTGTATTTAACTTTATTTAATCATTATATTAAATAAAATATAAATATATATTAAATAAAATATAAACATTATAATATGCTGTAACAAAAAGTTAATTTTAAAAAATGGTTTCACAGATGTGACCCTACTTTTTGTCAACATCGTACGACATGATTCGAAAATTCACGTAATAATTATCAAACCAGAACAAATTTACAGTGCGTAAATAAAGACTTAACTTGTCTTTTCTATAAATAACTGAGACATGAAAAGGTTGAAAAGTGAAAGCCCATAATTATATAAACTAATAGGCCTATTTTAATGTATATAAAATAATACATAAAAACTCTTACGAAAATGTATAAAAATATCAGTTTTGTAGTATCTTTAACCCAAGTGTCAAGAACTAGTGATTTACATAATTTATTACTAAATTATATTCATGAGAATTATGGAACAGAACTGGTTGTGTTTAATTGCTCTACAGATTGCTCTTGATGTTAGTACAGTAAATTTGGTAAAGATTGCCTGCGTTGTCCCAGAGGCAAGACAGGCAATGGACGGGGTGAACAGGGGGATCATTAATGTTTGGGAATGGCACTGGCAGGCTTTTCCACACTGTCTGCCAAGCAGAGTCCCTCTAGAGGACAGAGAGGCAGTGAGCTGTGGTTGAGCGCTAACCACCTCCCTCTGCTCCTTCAGATCAGGACAAGCAGCCTAGCAAAAACATTTAAGGATGAAGCATTCTAAAGCCGCCACATTAGCATTCCAATTTAAACACCCTTACAGTGTCGCATCAAGAGCCAAAACACGTAGAAACGCTGACTGAAAACCTTGGTCTCGGATCTGAGGACCTTGATTTATTGTGCTCATAGCCTATTTATGGCAGTATTTCTTAGATAGGGGTTTGCAAGGTAATGTATTTAACTAATCATGTTCCCAAGATGTTATCTATAATCCTCTTTGAAGTCCACAAGCAACTGTAAACAAAGTATGTGCAAGTGTAAAAGTGTTAGTGTTTATGCATTCTGTATTAATAAGAACAATATAGGAAGCCACTGCATGTGTTGATTAGAATTGTTTGCGTTAAAATGAAAACCGATGATATCAAAAGAAAGTGAGAGAGGGAAACAACAGATTTGGAACAGTGTGTAAATGTTTCTGAGCTTCTGTAGATTTAATACAAAAATAATACATAATATTTAACAATTATTTTCTTAGTTTGAGTTGTCTGAATTTTTTTTGTCAAGGATATAATTATTGTGTTTGAATATTATATGAATACCACATGTAAAGGTTATTGAGTCAATCCAACATTAAAACAGTTTTAAATTTACAGGCATTACCTGCCTAAATACTTCCCATTTGCCCTCTTCCCAGCATGCACTTAGATATGAAGTAATATAGTAGCATTGTTTGACCATTTTCACATAGGCCTACATTTCTGACAGAAATCAGATACCCTAATAAAATCATTACTCCGGTAAAAGTATTAATATAGCTCTAAGTGAATGAAAACATCCTGCAAAGTTTTAAATCTGAAAGTGCACGTATATATAAAGTTATTGTCTTTCAAAAATAAGAGTCGACTCTGAGTCAATGAAATTAATCGTTTTTCAAACGAGTCATTAGCCCTTTTGTTGTCAAGATGAAACATTAGCATATTGCCCGCCCACTTATTGCGCGCGCAGACACCAGGGAAAACTTGAACCTCCAACCTGCAGCTGATTCCTGTGGATACTGGAGAGCATCATGTCAAGAAGACGCTGTGCTCTACAATGTGAAGGTAAAGCCATTTTTTTTCACTGCCCAAGGACGAGCATGTGAAGAATCAGTGGTACCACGATATCACTATTACTAAAACTGTCTATTAATGTAGATTGTCTGTCGTTCTCACTAGAGCAAAATTTGTTTTTACCAACGTTTATGTTAAATTGTCATTCATGCTAGAGCTCGGCTAATGTATGCACTGTTATTGAGTTTCCACATGTTCACCGCAATAAATTAGAAAAATGCTCGGTAAATAAATAAGTATAAGTAAAATAATCGGTTTGTTGATGGACATGCACTTGTTAATGCTGATGGTGAGGAATTACAGTTGCAACATCTCATAATGTAGCCTACCTCAAACTGAGTAGCGCATCACTGAGAAACACTGAGTCCTGCTCGAGTCGTCCTTGCGATGGAGGTTTGGGTTGAATAACTAGATCTTCCAATGTTTCATCATCGCGCTCGGATATTGTTCGTTACTGTGTTTAGTTTACGGTGTTGGAAGCCTCAGGACACGCAGAGTTGACGTTGTTATGGCAATGGGCGTTTTTGTTTTCGACATGCGCTGTACACGGTAGACCAATCACAACAGACTGGGCTGTCTGGCCAATCAGAGCAGAGTAGCTCACGGAAAGGAGGGATTTAGAGAGATTGATTCATAGCATCTGACGGGTCGTTTGAGAATCATTGAAAATGTGGTGATGTGCAAATGTAGGCTATATTATGAGAAAATGAAACAGTTTTTTTTTTACCTTTGATGCATGTAAACCTGTTGTAGGAGACTCCAAAACAACATTAGGAAACTTTAAAATAGCATAATAGGGGCACTTTAATATATTTTGATCTGCAAGTAAGAAAACAATATATTTTATTACAAAACTTTTCATACACTGATAGCCATTACTGATAATTACTGACAATTCAAGTGTGCAAACAAGTGAAAATAAAAAATATCATAGTATAAAAAATGAGAAAAAACAATGTGTGTAAATAACAATTATAAACAAAATATAAAAGCATCACATAGGGCAATAATTGTTGAAAAATAATCCAAACAAAATATTTTTTTTCTGGTAGCATGCTGTACAATATTTTGTTTGGATTATTTGTTATAGTCTGGCTTGGTTGATCATGTGATCTATGTAACCATGTGACTCCTTAAATTAAGATGGCTCTTGCATTAATAAACATTAGGCTTGTTCGACTCATAGACAGTAAAAGAAATGGACACAGCGACACCATTAGATTCAACGGAGAAAAGTGAAGTCAATTAGAAGCTCTCACTTCCTGATGGCTGAGCGTACTGCGCAGACTCAAACTGAGCTTGACGACGTAGATGTGACGTGAGCAAACCGTCTGTCTTCTAGTAGCTGTGCCAAGAGAAATCTGAATCATTCCCTTCCGAAACTTGCAGAGACGGAGAGCGTGAGTAGGAGGTGTCCATGAGCTAGGAGCAGGAGCAACTTTTGCTAAGTATTCTGATTAATTATTTTGTCATTTTGCCTCCACGTCCCCCCGATTGCCCGCGAGCTTCTCCTCCTGTCCATACGGTAATTTCTCTACTGTGCAACAGAGAGTCGCGTGGTTATGACGCAATCAAGGGCGTAGATTTGGTTTGAACATTGGGGGGGTTGAAGTTTGGGTATGCCTCCTGATATTGTGATCATGGTATAAATATTGGGGGGGGTTGTAATGCAAAGATTTAAATATTGGGGGGGTTATCTCCCCCCCAACCCCCCCACAAACTACGCCCCTGGACGCAATCGTTAGCCTATTTTTACAAAAACTGCTTCTACGGGGCCATAACGTAAGATACAAGGTAATGGAGCCTTTTATGCATTTTCGTGTTTCTTTAGAAATAAATAATGGACAAATGGAGTCTTTAAACGCCTCAGATGTAAAGTTAGAAATTTTGTCCGACTTGATCCAGCGCCGACGCCACGTGACTGTGACGTATGCCATCAAAGTACCGCAAGAGCGATTCGAGAGTAGCCGGAGAACTCAGCCAGCGCGGCTTCTCAAGAGCGGCTGCACTGGGCTCTGATGATGACACAGCTGTTCCACGATTGGCCGGATTCACCGCATGACAATGATCACGTGTGTTTCGTGTTTATTCGAACACCTTTAGTTCCTCTAAAGCTCACAAATCAGTTTTTTATAACAGTAAACACTCTTTTCATGTAGTTGCGATGTTATATTGTGTCATGTTTATCAAATTAAAACTGATTAAAAAACCTAGACTCCACTTCATTGATAGTAGCTATAGGCTTATGTTGAACTTTATTCTTGTTCAAACAGACGCTGTATGAAACAGTACATAAAGTATCGAATGAAAATGTCTCTGAAACATCTGTGTATTATTTGGCAAATATTGCATTTATTTCACTTCAGCTGTGGTAAAGTATGCGAACACCACGTGAGCGGTCACTACGGGAACCAGAAAGTGTCCGACTTCACGTCTCCATTTGCAGCTCCTCCCTGCCTGCACGCGGCTACTCTCGCCGATCGGTTACATCCAGCCGCAGCCGATGTAAAACCATAGACAGTAAAAGAAATGGACACAGCAACCCCATAGGTTTCAACGGAGAAAAGTGAAGTCAATTAGAAGCACTCACTTCCTGATGGCTGAGCGTACTGCGCAGACTCAAACTGAGCTTGACGACGTAGATGTGACGTGAGCAACCCGTCTGTCTTCTAGTAGCTGTGCCAAGAGAAATCTGAATCATTCCCTTCCGAAACTTGCAGAGACGGAGAGCGTGAGTAGGAGGTGTCCATGAGCTAGGAGCAGGAGCAACTTTTGCTAAGTATTCTGATTAATTATTTTGTCATTTTGCCTCCACGTCCCCCCGATTTCCCGCGAGCTTCTCCTCCTGTCCATACGGTAATTTCTCTACTGTTTACAAAAACTGCATCTACGGGGCCATAACGTACACTGTAAAAAAATTCTAACCTCTCCAAGTCAATATTTTCTAGTGACTGGTCACATCTAAATTTTTAAATTGGCCCAAGTGCAATTCTTGTTGCAATAGTCTGTTAACATTGGCTCAATGAGAAATAATACGTCAGACTAATTGAAAAATGTTATCAGTCACTAGAAATTTTTGACTTGGGGATGTAATTTTTTTTTACAGTGTAAGATACAAGGTAATGGAGCCTTTTATACATTTTCGTGTTTCTTTAGAAATAAATAATGGACAAATGGAGTCTTTAAACGCCTCAGATGTAAAGTTATTTGCTGTCAAAGTGACGCCAAAATGAATGGGAGTCAATGGAATGCTAACAGCAGGTGATGGTCTGCTAATCAATGGCGGCGCCCGGGGAAGCTTCAATGTTTTTTGAAACACTGCCCCCCTGTGTAAAACACACCTATTGTAAGCTTGGCATTGACAAAGGTCACGTGACCGAAAAGTTTGCCCTATTTAAAAAAAAAAAAAGTTAAATATTGTTTTTATCTCGCATTTGATGACTTCTTCTTTGGTGGAGTGTGCAGACTTTCTTGATGTGTTTTACTATTTGGAATTTTTTGTCTATGCACCTCATTTGAACTAGTTTGAAGGCACGGTCCTGACTATTCTCCAGTTATTTAATGGGCTTAAACAGCTGTCCCTTTTACAGCAGATTTAGTTCACAAACAACTGACAGTTATGACCTAAAAATGATTTTCATTTTCAATAATAAATCCTAAACTCTGCATTGGTAACTTTTCGGATCTCCTGTTCTTGGCTTTTTTGAGTCAGACTTATTGTGAATTAAGCCAATTGTTAACTCGACATCTGTCCGGATCATAATCAGTGAGTTATTGACTCGAGAAAAGATGTAATTGGATCGGTCCAATTCGCAAATGAATCGTTCAGTGCGATTTGCGAACTGACTTAACAGGTTGATTGAAAAGAATGAGCTCGTTTCGGACACTGTTATCGAGTCACAGAGCGAGTGACAATTTCTTCAGTTCAAAATAACGAGGAACGAAAAAAACCCCCCACGACATCATGGAATGTATAGTGAAGTAAAAGTTTCCCAAAATAAAAATACTTCGATAAATTACAGACACTTGAAAAATGTAGGCTACTTAGTACATTACCGAAGTAAAAAGATTTCGTAACTGTCCACCACTGGGAATAATATTTATTCTGTCAGATACTCGCCTGGGCTTTCGCTTGTTTTTAGTTTCTTTGACAGAGACCTTGACTCTTTTCTAATCACTTCATTCAGAGAAGCACTGCCTGAGTTTAATTAGCTAACATTTGTTGAAAAATTGTCTCCATTAGCTTAATTTGACATAACCTACCTTTGGGGACATCCTCAATTGTAAACAAGTAATAAATTAAGGATCCAGTTGTTTTTTTGTTTTTTTTGTTTTTTTAAGGAATTATAGGGCTGGAGTTATGGTTATTCTAAATTAATATAAAAGAATCTGAATTAGCATGATATTTATTAAAAAAAGAAAAGCCTGTGGTATGTCTACTATTGTGCCAGAAACAAACATGAAGATTTCTTCATTAACCATATTCAGCATTATACAATTAACAATCATGTCTTCAGTTTAGTTAAAGGGAATTACTAACAATTATAAGAATACTACAATCTTTTTTCTGGTGCTTCTCATTCAATTTCTGAGTAAGAAAAATGCAACGACTCTGAAACACTGAAAGAGATGGAGAGATAAAGAAAGACATTAAAATTAAAGTGTGGAATTGATGAATGGGCTAGATTATGCTGGCTGCATTTTTATTCCACTGAGATTCAGATGAACTGACTGCGCATTTTAGCACAATAATTAAACACCTTTGTGCAAATGTGAGCGTGTGTGTCTATGCTTGATGAATATTGTATTGTTTCTTTCTATTAGTTTTTACACCTCAGCAACACTGGCGAAACGTTTTCTCTGTCTTCAAGAAAAGTTAATTTCCTGCCTCACACACTGTTAATAGAAAAATAAATCCCAGCTGTCTAAATTTACAAAGCTGGGGCCTGTTTCAGAAAGGAGGTTAAGTGAAAACTTAACCCTGAAATGAGGGAAACTCTGGGTTTTCTGTTTCAGAATGGGAGGTATGTCAAACCCAAGAAAGCAGAGTAAGTCAAGCCCGTTTCTGAAAGAGAGGTAATTTATACTCAGAGTCAGTTACCATGGTAACTTACTCTGTGAACCTAACCTGGTCGGGAGCAGGTTTTCTTCGGTAAACCCAGAGTTTTTCTTATGTAGTAAATGCATCTTGATTTAAGAATTTTTTGATATTTTGACAGGAAACAACAAGGCAAAAAGGCTAAGTAAGAAAAGCATTTTTTTTGGAGTGCAGTACATTCATTCATTGCGCATTTTTATATAACATCAGAGATGCAGAGCACATTAGTAAGGAAGGCCAATGTATCAGAGCGGGAATGAAAGTGTGCCTCGCTCTCACACACTTTCTGTGAGTTTTTGTGTTGTTTCCTCGACACAAACCCGTGAGATCCATCAAAGAGGATTTTCACAGGATTGCAGGTCAGTGGTGGAGAAATCGGTTTAAATGAGGATAATCTGATAAATGACATTCACTTGATAACATCTTGCTGTGACCTCTGGAAGTAACCTAATAATTAGAATTTCCTTTAGGATTTCCAGTGTGGTTGGATGTATTGATGACGCACATAATCCCATCCTCGCACTTTCCGAAAATGAACCAGATTACTGTATGGAATGGGAAGATGCCAGATGGAAGGGTAGAGATATATGCCGTAACCACCACAGCTGTTAAATACACAAATTATTCACAATTTATTTGGTCATCTTTTTTTCCCTTCAAATACAAAAGCAACAGTAATTATTTTTACTGTTGGATTTTAATATTCTTCCAGTATTGTGTATCTCCCCTTCATCTATCAATGGTGGTAAAGGTCCAGCCTCTGTTGGTGGAGTAGAAGTCAAATGTTAATTTCATTAGCCTAGAGAGAACATTTAATTATGTGAAAAGAGCAACATGGAAACATGTGCGGCACATTGAAATATACACTGAATTACATTTATTTAATATGTCAAATGTTTGTAAAGTCATGTAGCCTACAGCCATGGACCTTTTATGCTTAAAGATTTAACTGATAGAATTATGGTTACTTTAAGATACCATGGAAATGAGTATTAGTTCCATAACTTACCTTTCTGTCATGTTTTCACCTGATAATATAACAGTGATTGAGAATTATACTTGTGTATTGACTCGGAAGTATGCAGACGTCTTTTTGTTGGGTGCTGTTGCCATGGCGAATCGTAATTTCGGAGCTCCATTGATCATGGCTTTTCATAGTCATGGTGCACGCACTTAACCTAGTCAACCTACTCAGAGTAGATTAAACTAACTCAATTCAGCTGTTCTGAAACCGAAAACTCAGAGTTTCCCATCTCAGGGTAAATCAACTCAGAGTTCAAGTTTTAACTCAGAGTTGGTTGAACCTCCTTATTGAAACAGGCCCCAGGACAGGGAAGTTCCAGTTTGGAAAACAAAATATTTCACTACCAAAACGAATAAAAAAACAATAAGATAAAAGCAAATAAATAGCTGTAGTTTTAGAGGATACAAGGAGTTGTTTTATTCGCAGTAACCAAATTGGTGGCAGAAAGGAGTGAAAGTCTAAAACAGGTGCTCTAGTGATTCTATATTGACTGTAGTTATTCTGACGTCAACATTGTCCTACATGTAGAATAACAACAGAAGTCCAATGGTATATTTTCATTGTCATAATTAAAGTCTTTTAGACATTTTCTAAAGTGTAAGCTCCAATCAGATTATGAAAATTACAAAGTTTTGTAGATCATAAAGAATGGTTGATTGTGCCTATATTAGTGTCACGGTTCATGAATTCACTGTCTTCTTCTTGTCTCGTGTCGTTGTTGTTGTATGTGTGTGTGGGCGTGGTCCAGATCGTTACCGCTGATCAGTGGTGACAGCTGTAGCTCACTAACGGCGCCAGCTGCAGCTGATCAACGCGCCTTCATATACTCACGTTCTCTGTCCTCTCATTGTCAGATCGTTGTGAAGTCTCCTCATGTTGTATCCTGTTCCTGTTTGGCAGTCTCCGTTGTGCTTCAGTCTGGCGTGTTCGTGAGTCGGTGTTCCCGTTTGGTGTTGCTGTGTATTCCTCGTTCCGGTTCTGGATTTACTTCATCTGTTTCCTTCACGGACTCCACCATTCACCACCGTCATCTTCTGTGTTGCCTGTCGAGGTCCCTGCGCCACTCAACTGCCACCGTGTTTGTCTGACTTTGAGAATTCTAAATAAATACTTTTACTTGCATTATTGCTTCCTCGCCTTGAGTACTACTATGACAGAACGATCTGACCTTCAGATGGAAGCAGCAAGTGGTCCCGCGATGACTCTGGATGATTTCATCGCCCGCAGCATCTCCAGGATAGATTCCCAGGAGGAGAGCCTCACTAATACGGGGTGTGCAGTTCAAGCTTTAGTGGCGCAGGTGTCCGAGCTCACCCAGCAGTTTCAACATCTGAGAGCTCCCACTGCGCCACCCACACCGCCAGTTTCCCCCACACCGCCAGCATCCCTCTTCCAGTCAGAACCATGCCTGCCTGTTCCCGAGTCCTACTCAGGAGAACCCAGCTACTGCAGAGCATTTCTTACTCGATGTTCTATGCACTTCTCATTGCAACCGAAGACCTTCCACAATGAACGATCTAAGATAGCATTTGTTCTGACACTACTGACTGGAAGAGCGGCATTATGGGGGACAGCGGTGTGGGAAAACCAAGATCCATGCTGCGACTCGTTCCAGGCACTCTCCGCCGAGATGAGGCAAGTATTCGACCGAGGTGTAGCGGGAAGAGAGGTGGCCAGAATACTCGCCGACCTTCGTCAAGGTTCTGTATCGGACTATTCCATCGAGTTCCGGACCTTGGCGGCAGAGTGCCACTGGAACGAGGAGGCGCAGTGGGACATGTTCCTGCATGGGCTGGCTGACCGTGTCCAGAAAGAGATCTACGTCCTGGACCTCCCGAAGACTCTTAATGGTTTAATCGGCCTCGCGTTGAGAGTGGATGTACGGTTAACCAGAGTGGAGCGACGTGCTCTCCCGAGCAGATCACAGGGAGGAGCCGAGGGTCTACATTCCAGTGGCGGGGACACGGTCAGCCCCGTCTTCGATCATGAGCCCATGCAGGTGGGGAGAGCTCGGCTTTCCCGGGAGGAGGTACTGTGGAGGTATCTTAACGCCTGCCCAGTAAAAGGTCAAGTCCGACAGTAACTATGAGGCTACTGTCAGGTGGGATCTCCACCGAGAAGACCTCATCAACATCTACGCTCCTCCCGGTAAGACTGAGATGGGCAACACACACACACACACACACACACACACACCTGTCAAGCTTTACTGGATTCTGGCGCCGAAGGTAATTTCATGGACTATCATTTTGCACACAGACTTCAGATTCCAGTCAGCCAACTGTCACACAAGATTTCAGTCCACGCTGTTACCGGTTAAGAACTCCCCAATATTTCACACACCACTGGCCCCGTTACTCTCATCACATCTGGCAACCATACGGAAACCCTATCATTCTTGCTCATGAACTCTCCTCTCGCACCTGTTGTTCTGGGTCATCCATGGCAAACACTTCACAATCCTAAAATAGACTGGCATCAAAGATCCATCCTCGCATGGAGCAGTCAGTGTCATGAGTCTTGTCTAGTGTCTGCCTGTCCGTCTGTCTCTGTCTCTGTGTTTCAGGAGGAGGCAGCGGATTTGTATAACGTGCCCGCAGAGTACCGCGACCTGAAGGAAGTGTTCAGTAAGTCTCGTGCTGCTTCTCTTCCTCCGCATCGTCCTTATGACTGTGCCATAGATTTACTGCCAGGTAAGTCTCCGCCTAAAGGCAAGTTATATTCGCTTTCTGCTCCAGAAAGGGAGGCTATGGAGAAATATATTTCTGATTCTCTAGCAACAGGGTTCATCCGTCTTCCTCTTCTCCAGCGGGGGCGGGGTTCTTTTTTGTGGGGAAGAAGGATGGTTCTCTGCGACCTTGCATTGATTACCGGGAGTTGAACAGCATCACGGTAAAGAATACTTATCCTTTGCCGTTGATGTCTTCAGCCTTCGAGAGGTTGCAGGGAGCATCAATCTTCACAAAATTGGATTTACGTAATGCATATCATTTGGTTCGCATCAGGAAGGGGGATGAATGGAAAACCGCTTTCAACACCCCCAGGGGGCACTTTGAATACTTGGTTATGCCGTTTGGTCTTTCCAACTCCCTAGCGTTTTTTCAGGCACTCGTCAATGACGTGTTGAGAGACATGGTAGATCAGTTCATATACGTTTACCTGGATGACATATTGATTTTTTCTTCGTCTCTCCAGGAACACGTTCAACACGTCAGACGAGTGCTTCAGAGGTTGCTAGAGAATGGGCTTTTTGTCAAGGCGGAGAAATGCGCTTTTCATGCACAGTCTGTTCCTTTCTTAGGGTACATCATTTCGTCTGAGGGAGTACGCATGGATCCTGAGAAGGTTAAGGCTTTGGTAGAGTGGCCAAGTCCAGATTCCCGTAAGGCCCTACAGAGGTTTCTGGGGTTCGCCAACTTCTACCAGCGTTTTATTCGCAACTTCAGCCAACTAGCTGCACCTCTGACTGCCTTGACCTCCCCCAGAACTACGTTCAGGTGGTCAGACACAGCCGAGGCTGTGTTTGCCAAACTGAAAGGCCGCTTTGTTTCAGCCCCCATCTTAATAGCCCCTGATCCTTCACGTCAGTTCGTGGTGGAGGTCGATGCGTCAGAGGTGGGGGTAGGAGCAGTGCTATCCCAACGTTCTCCCACAAATGACAAGATGCATCCCTGTGCGTTTTTGTCCCATCGTTTATCACCTGTCGAACGTAACTGAAATCGGTAACAGGGAGTTGTTGGCAGTCAAGTTAGCGTTGGAAGAATGGCGTCATTGGTTAGAAGGGTCGGGGGTACCTTTTATCGTCTGGACCGATCACAAGAATCTGGAATATATCAGAACCGCCAAAAGATTGAACTCCAGGCAGGCTCGGTGGGCACTTTTTTTCGGACGTTTTGATTTTTCTCTTTCGTACCGCCCGGGTTCCAAAAACATCAAACCCGATTCTTTATCGCGTATTTTTGACCGTTCCGAACGCCCGTCTACTCCCGAGTGCATTTTACCCGAGACCCTATTTGTCTCCACACTCACATGGGAGGTCGAATCGAAGGTCAGGACGGCCTTAGAAGGGGTAACGCCTCCGCCCGGTTGCCCACCGAATCGGTTATTTGTGCCGGAGGGATTACGGTCTGACGTCATTCAGTGGGGGCATTGTTCCAACGTGGCTTGTCATCCAGGAGTCAGTCGCACTAGTTTTTTAGTCAAGCAACGATTCTGGTGGCCACTTATGGCTCGCGACATTCACAGTTTTGTTTTGGCTTGCTCGGTTTGTGACACTGGTAAGACTTCCAATCGACCCCCAGATGGGTTACTTCAACCGCTGCCCGTCCCTTCGAGACCCTGGTCCCATATAGCGCTAGATTTTATTACCGACCTTCCACCCTCTCAGGGCAATACGGTCGTTTTTGACTGTGGTGGACCGGTTCTCGAAGGCGGCTCATTTCATCCCCTTGCCCAAATTACCCTCAGCCAAGGAGACAGCGTTGACCGTTGTAGACGACGTCTTTCGCTTACATGGCCTCCCGATGGACATGGTTTCCGACAGAGGACCCCAGTTTGTGTCCAAATTTTAGCGAGAGTTTTGTAGATTACTGGGAGCAACTGTCAGTCTGTCCTCAGGGTTTCATCCCCAGAGCAATGGCCAAACCGAGAGAGCCAACCAAGATCTGGAAAGGGTGTTGTGATGTTTGGTCTCCAAGAATCCTTCCTCATGGAGCCAACAACTTTCAATGGTGGAGTACGCTCACAATGCGTTACCAGTGTCATCCACGGGCCTATCACCGTTTGAGTGTAGTTTAGGTTACCAGCCACCAATTTTTCCCAGTCTGGAATCTGAAGTCGCGGTCCCTCCACTCACGCCTTCGTCCAGAGGTGTCACCGCACATGGACTAGAGCCCGTGAGACTCTACTCCAAGTGGGGGCGCGCACCAAGGCTAAAGCCGATCGCCACCGGTCTAAGCCTCCCGTATACGTCGCTGGTCAAAAAGTGTGGCTTTCTACCAAGAATATTCCTCTCCACTCCGTTTCTAATAAGCTTGCTCCCAAATTCATTGGCCCATTCACTGTCACCAAAATCATTAGTCCGGTGGCAGTCCGCCTCAATCTTCCTCCAGCGTACAGGAGAATTCATCCCGTCTTTCATGTATCTAAAATAAAGCCTGTGTTTCGTTCTCATATTAATCCGCCTGTCCCGGTTCTCCCCCCCCCCGCCGCGACTCGTAGATGGGAAACCTACATATTCGGTTAATCTAATTCTGGACTCAAGACGGAGGGAACGCGGATTTCAGTACTTGGTGGACTGGGAAGGTTACGGTCCGGAGGAGAGAAGTTGGGTACCTGCTAGAGACATCCTGGATCACTCCCTTATCGATGATTACAATCGACAGGTAAGGGAGTCTGGGGACGCCAGGAGGCGTTCCTAGGAGGGGGGGTACTGTCACGGTTAATGAATTCACTGTCTTCTTGTCTCGTGTCGTTGTTGTTGTATGTGTGTGTGTTGGCGTGGTCCAGATCGTTACTGCTGATCAGTGGTGACAGCTGTAGCTCACTAACGGCGCCAGCTGCAGCTGATCAACGCGCCTTCATATACTCACGTTCTCTGTCCTCTCACTGTCAGATCGTTGTGAAGTCTCCTCATGTTGTATCCTGTTCCTGTTTGGCGGTCTCCGTTGTGCTTCAGTCTGGCGTGTTCGTGAGTCGGTGTTCCCATTTGGTGTTGCTGTGTATTCCTCGTTCCGGTTCTGGATTTACTTCATCTGTTTCCTTCACGGACTCCACCATTTACCACCGTCATCTTCTGTGTTGCCTGTCGAGGTCCCTGCGCCACTCAACTGCCACCGTGTTTGTTCTGTGTTTGTCTGACTTTGAGAATTCTAAATAAATACTTTTACTTGCATTATTGCTTCCTCGCCTTGAGTACTACTATGACAATTAGCTGACAGTAAAAATGTCTAATAGTTTGTAAAAGTTCAAGCTTAAATGTAATGTGCAGCACATTTCAGAAATCCATTTTGTATGTTTTTAATAGATCCATAATCTCCCATAGATCCCATCTTTGAGCAGAGTCACATTGTGCAACAGTCTGAGCAATGACTCGTACACTCTTTTTAAAATCATGTTTCATTTCAGGCTTTGTACTTGCTATGATAAATCAAAGCATTTGTTTTGAGTACTGGTAAAAAAGAACCAGAAATAAAAGGAAATGGTTTGCAGGATTAAAAACACCACAATATAACAGTTTATAGCACTGAAAAATTCCAAATTTCAACCGAGTTCATACATTTACAGCTTTTGTTACAGTTTTCTGGTACCCAGATAATTTTCCTTTTCACTTAAACACTGCATCAGCACAGTTTAGCCTACTATTTCACTTGTCTTTGTTCATGTTTCTGTATCATTATAGTTTTCAATTTTATCATCTGTCAAAATGTGGTCTGCCTGAATCCAAAAATGAGATCAAGTGGTGATTGAACGCACATTTGAAGTAATGAAAATACAATACTCTCAAAACCACAGAGACCTGGAAGGAGAGCAGACTAAAAGCAAAACAATCTCTGAAATGGCTCCCTGAGTCCATATTAGATTTGATAAACCTTCCCGGATTAATGTTATATTGTGGTCATCTTAAATATTTAATTTTAATAAAGATATGATTTTCTTAGCTTTCCCTTTATTTTCTGAAAGATATTGTTTGGCATTTTCACTGAAACAAAAAACATGGTGTTAAAAAAAACAAAACATAAATTGCCTTTCAAATCACAGAAATACATTTTTTTGTAGCTGAACATGAACATTTGACATTGCCATGGTTATGCATCTGTTGCTGTTGGACCTTCATAGGCATCTATCAGCAGGCACTGACAAAGTGTTGGCTCTTGTAAAATAAGATGGAAATGTAATTTCAGCACCTCACAGAGATTTAACAACATGTGGAATGAGTTATGTCAGATTCTTATAAGAAACGTTTTATGACTGATAAAGTTCAACTGCTCATTCTGCTTAATTGGAATTTGTTTGTGTTTACACTTTTCCTTCCATGAGTTTGTGTAAAAAACAAACCTATAAACCCTAAGCAAGTACAGCCATGTTGCCGGGGAGGCTCAAATGAAGTGGAAAGCACTTTAAATCTATAGGGACATGACGGCCAGAGTTTGCGTGTCTGTTTTCTTCAAGCTTCAGAACTGTTTGGGCACTTGTAGAGTGGGTTGGAGAAAGAGAGCTGGCTTTCCTTTGAGCTGGAGACCTGAATAGCACACACAAGCAAAGACAGGCCCAGATGTACAAATGAAAAGCACTGATTACACTCATAGTACATTTACACAGAGCCAGCAATTGCATCCCATCATTATGATGAGACATTATGATATACATTTTTCCTCAGCTGCCTTCTCTTCTCTGGTACCTTATTTTTATTTATTACTTAAGCAGAAGATTAAAGGTATTACTCGAAGGTCCTTGTCCTCCGATCCCAAGTCATATCACGGCTTATCAAAACTATAGCTGCTGCCAGCAAAATTGAGTGCAGAGCCATTTAAAAGTTAAAGTGTTTTTGGAGTTAAACTGAATGGTTAGTCACTATGTTAATTATGACAACTGGAGTTTCATACCTTTGGATCATCTTTCCATGGGTAAACGCTGATGTTTAATTGAGGATGTACAGGCCACCTTGGTCTAATGTCAAGGGAGGGCAGCTGAAACAAGAATTAGCAAGTTAACTTAAAGGGGTCATATGATGCGATTTCTTGTTTTCCATTTTCTTTAGTGTGTTATGCAGCTGTTTGTGCATGTATAAGATCTGCAGAGTTACAAACTCAAAGTCTCAAACGCAAAGAGATTTTCTGTGTCAAAGTTAAGGCTCAGCCACGCTTTCCTAAAACACTTCATTCAAACACGCCCCCACAAATCTACGTCAGTGTGTGGGGGCAGAGTTTCATAACAGTATACGCAAAGAAAGGCGGCGTAACTTTTATTCTCGCTGTATTATTGTTTCGCCGGTGCTGCCATGTCGTGGAGACGCTGTGTTTGTCGTTGTGAAAGCCTACTTTGTTTGGCCTTTCAAAAGAGGACATAATTAGAAAACAGTGGTTAAGCTTTATTTACAACACTGTTCCAGAACAGTTCAACCAAAATATTCGACTGTGTGCTGTGCATTTTTCGGAGGACTGTTTCCAGAACCTGGGAGAGTACAAGGCCGGCTGTGCACAAAGGCTGATTCTAAAAAGTGGGGCAATCTTTGCAAGTACAGTCTGGCGCTTCTGACTCACAGACACAGCCTGTAAGTATGTTTTCATATTTGAATAATTTGCTACAAACTATTCAAACGTGAGTTTTGAGCATATAATAGTCACGCTTGTATGTCGTTTCTACGATCACAAATGCAGACATAGTTTTATGTTTACATAGTGTTCTCCCCCCCGTAGCGCGACGCGTAAAAAGACAGTATTTAGTCATTATAATCAATAATTATGTCCCCAATGAAATAAAACCTTACCAATCTGATACTATCTGGTCCAGTCGCACTGGCAAAGTTGATCGATCAGCTTGGTCATCTGCATTTTCCGGATCAGATTCAGGCTCGAATAGACATTATCACCTGTCATTATTGCTTTGCTATTGATGGAGCTGCTGTTCCAAATATGGTAAGGGGTGTGACATTTCCGTTTATTCGGGCCAATCACAATGCACTGGATCACTGGCCAATCAGAGCACACTGCGCTTTTCAGAACAATGAACTTTCGAAAAAAATAAAAAATCTACGCGTTTCAATAAGGCAGGGCATAGAGGAGCAACAATAATGTACGGTATGTGTAAAATAATGACTTTTTTTAACCTAAAACTGCATAAACACATTGCATTAAACCAAATACATAAAATTTTATTTTTATATGACCCCTTTAATAAAATGTCAGTTAGAGGAAAAACAATAATAATAGTTTAATTAGTATATAGCGTCTTCGAAGTTCACAGTCAAATTTCAAGCAAAATAAATTCCAATTCCAATACATTAGTGTAATAAGTGACTAGAATGACAAAACCGAACA
Source organism: Abramis brama (assembly GCF_963993115.1). NCBI lineage: Eukaryota > Metazoa > Chordata > Actinopteri > Cypriniformes > Leuciscidae > Abramis > Abramis brama. The sequence goes on from NC_139965.1 coordinate 33,211,246, forward strand.
CCGGGGCTCCCGCTGAATTCGATTTCTGAAGCAGCTCATTGACATTAATGCATAACTGAGCAAAATGTGGAGAAATCTCAGTTAGCCATTAAAATATGCCAGGCTTCACTGAAAACTGCCCCTCACTGCACAGGAGAGTGAAAATGACTGCATGTCGCATGCAGAATACAGCGAGTTTAGCACTGAGTGTTAAATGCACACATGCTCACACTAACACAAACACACAAACTTAGGCTTGAGGGTCAATATTTCCCATCAACAGTGTGACAGAACTCTCTCTCACACCTGCAGAGTGGTTCAAATTACTGACTAACACTGTTCGCTCCAAAGTGGAAAACAGGCAGTAAGTGGGAAAAAAAAGAAAATGGAAAAAGAGTGTCTAGGGAATGTAAGGAGATAAATCCAACATATAAAACAAGGCAGTGAAAATGAAGATCTCTATTAATAAACAAACACACAATTGCATGATATAAGCTGTCAGAGAAATCAATTTGATCATGAAATTTAAATATTAAGGTATATGACTGACCTTTTTCAGCAAGTCAAAGGTTGAGCTATCCAACTCTTCATTAGCAATAAGACCGGAGTCTCTTTTCAGTCCAGAAAAAAAACGTCAATACCAACACATATATACAGACACTTTCTAATTATGTAGAGTTCATCTTAATGTGAATGGACTTACTTTTGTGAATGTCTCTTTTGAAATAACCAGAACAAAATGACTCCAGTTGCAATGACTACCAGGATCACAATTACACTTAGTCCAACACTGACAGCTGCAGAGTTCAAAATGACACATATTATATTATTGTGTATATATATATATATACATTATATATATATATAGTTGATTATCTGCATGGGAAAAAAGTACATTTATATTCAAATAACTGCATAGGTATACTCACCCATCCAATTACCTAGTTTACTATCCGGTATCACAGATGTTGTGGGAGTAAATGATTTTTCTTGGCAACGATTCCCAATCCACTGTGATGGACAACTAGAGAAAGACAGAAAAACATCATTATTGCACAAACACGCACACACAGACTTTGAATGGCAGAGTTGATTCAAAAGGGAATGTTGGCTCATCAACTTTCCAAAAGAAAATTAAATAAATAATTGCATGAAAATTTGCTTGGAGACATCCACATGAGCTTAATATCAGCAACAGCCTTCCCTTGGCACCTGAAATAAGAAAAAGACACACATTCTCTTTTTGTCCCTTCCTTTCTTTTACTTTCTCCCTGTGTTTTCTTTTACTTTTCTTGCCTATGGGGAAGATCCTTTCACATAAGGAATAGTCCTTAAGCTATTCTGAAATCAACCTCATGCACACAGATACACTTGTGTCTGTGAACAAGCAACTTAAGTAATTCTCGTAATTTATTAGCGATGACATCCACCATTTCAAAGAGAAAGACAAGGAGAGAGAAAACATTTGAGGCTTAGGGGGGTTGATTCAAACGAAGAAAGATTGCGTTTCTTGGCACAAGGAACAGTAATTACAGAAAGCATGCTTTGGCAGTCCACTGAAAAGTACATGTTTATTGGGAAAGTATCCTTAAATCACAGTGGAAGATAACACACTCCTCATCCTGGAGAGAATTTGGTTGGAAAAATGTCACTAGATTTTTCCTCACCCCTAAGCAGAAAAGATATCGAAGCAAAAATGCAACCTGTTGGAGAATGTGCGGCTCAAATGAAGCCAATCATAGCCATATATTCTGGGAATGCTCTAAAGTTCAGGAATTCTGGCAAAAAATTCATAAGAGTTTAGAGAATATATTCATGGAACCCATCCAATTTAGTTTTTCAACTCTATACTTTGGTCTTAAAAGTCTTAAATCAGAAGACAAATCTGATAAATATTTAATAAGAATTCTGTTAATAGCTTGCAAAAAATCTATAACCAGAAAATGGTTGCAACCTGAAACACCAGAAATTAACGATTGGCTGGGAATTGTGAACGAAATTTACACGATGGAGAGATTAACAATGAATCTTCAGCTTCAATCCAAGAAATTTATCAAGCTATGGGGAAAATGGATAGACTACATTCTCCCACTAAGACCAGACCTAGTTTAGAGATTACGATATTTTAAGAAAAGTAGGGAAATCCTAAGAATTACTGAATAAATAGAGAGATAACATTCGTATAAGGAATTTAAAAAGTAATGGTAGGAATACAAATAAAATAAACCACATAAATAAAACAAAATAAACACATTGGGAATGAGAGTACTTCTGGAGTAAAATGTAGCATCCTCAAGTTTTTTTTTTGTTTTTTTTCTTCTCTTTTGTATACAGTTATATATATATATATATATATATATATAAAAAAAAGATCGGATCAGGTACCCAAACTATTGCCACTTGGCAGAGCAATAAATATAGAACTATATATCTGATTAAATTACAAACAGATATTGTGTTGGCTGGCATTGCCTTGTAACTAACTGTATTGATGCTACAATTGATGTCTTTTTTTATATATTGTTTTAATTTTTTTTAAATTATTATTATTTATTTATTTATTTGTATTATTATTATTATTTTTTATTATTATATTTGATACTGTAGGCTAATATCTGAACAAAATCTGAGACTGTTTCGTTTTTTGTTGAATGTCTGTTCTAAGTTTTCAGGTACCATCCTAATGTAAGGAAATGTTGCAATTACTGTAAGAAAAAAAAGGAAAAAAAAGAAAAAAAAAAGAAAAGTACATGTTTAAACTGAGGGCCAGGGTGCTGATACTCTTTGTATAACTCGCTCACATTTCAATGTGATATTCGGCTTGCACAGTAGAACAGCATGAATAATTCAATGAAAGATCTCCAACAGAGTCTTGTCATCCACCTGACCATGACCGACAGGTGAAGGTGGGGATTTTTTCCTCCCAAGTAAAACTGAAAGGAGATTTTAGGTTTTTTCAAACCACAATTACAAAGATGTTTAGCAAAGACTTTCTGTAGTCCAACAAAAATCATATTTGGCCTCCATAACGAACCTATATGTTTCATGAATTTGTATTACCAGCTATAATACATTTCAATATAATGTTAATAGGCATGAGTACAAAAGAAGTGATTACTAAGATAAAACAATGCTATACAACTGCTATTGAGGTGGGATGCATGTAAGGTTAGGGGCAGGTTTGGTGGCATGGTTGGGTTTAAGGGTGGGTTAAGGTGTAAAGGAAAGCATCAACAGTGTAATTAATTAAATTAAATGAAATAGAAGTACAATGTATAAACATGCATGAGAGAATTGTATAAATAATTAATTTAAATGTCAGTATTGTAGTTAAAGACATTTAAAAAAGTGGTACCAAATACACTATTCCTTTTGAAAAATGTTGTATTTCATTATTAATCTTTTGGGATCCACATCTGTTGCATATATTTATTTGTGTGTGCATTATTGTGCTTGAGGAATGTCTAAGGTCACGACTGTAACCCTGGTACTTTGAAGAGGGAATGAGACGCTGCGTTGAGGCGCTGTGGGAACGCCTCTGCGTGACTGCATCGTGAAGCATGTGTGAAATCAGTCCAATGGCGTGACGGAACGTCATAGGCGGGTGACGTCATTAACCAGGATGCTATAAAGCATACCTGGAACAAACAGTGCTAACTTCTGATAGGCTGAAGCAAGTCGATCACAGACATGCAGGGAGTATGGCTGGGCGACGCAGCGTCTTGTTCCATCTTCAGCATCACAGATGTCTTGAAGGGGAAACTCCCGGCCATACTTTTAGTGGAGTGGGCCTGAACAGCCATACGTGAAGGCTGACCAGCCGACTCGTAAGCAAGTGAGATAGCCTCGACTACCTAGTTACTCATCTTCTACTTAGATGCTGGGCACCCTTTGACCCAAATCAGACAAATAACTGTTCTGACTTTTGCCACAGCGCAGCTCTGTGGACGTAGGCAATGCATCTAATGCCCTAACTGGGCACAGCAGATTAAGAATCTGCGATAGGAGTAGGAGAGACGTGCCTGCATCGTCATCGAATCCCAAACCACGCCTAGGTGAGTTTGACCTTGACGTTGAGCCTTAACCCCAACTTCCTCATATGGGTGATGCTGAACTTCCATGTGATCTGACTGAGCTAGAGTCAACCAATCGTCAATGTAATTCAACACGCGAATGCCCTGGAGTGCCAGAGCTGTATCCACGCATTTCGTGAACGTGCGGGGTGATAAAGCTAGGCCAAAAAGGAAGAACTCGATATCGGTACGCTTCGCCCCCGAAAGCGAACCTCAGGAACTTCCTGTGTTGTGGAAGGATGGAGATGTGGAAGTATGGGTCCCTGAGATCTATCGTGACAAACCAGTCCTCAGACCTGATTTGTGACACGATTTGCTTTAAAGTGAGCATCTTGAATTTGAGCTTCTTTACAGAACGATTTAGATGGCGCAGATCTAAGATAGGATGCAACCTCCCATCATTTTTTGGAACTATAAAGTACTGGCTGTAAAACCCGGATTCTCTGCTGGGAGGAGGAACATACTCCTCATGGTCCCCTTGTCCAGCAGAGCCTTTACTTCTTGCTCCATGACTAGAGCCTGCTTGGCATCTACCACTGTGGGTAGAACCCTTTTGAACCTGGGTGGGCAAGACCAGAACTGAATTCTGTAACCCTTTTCTACCATCAGCAGGACCCATTGAGATATAAATATAAAATATAATATATTTTGAGATATATTATAAGTAGTTTCCATGCTGCCAGAAATTCTACTAAAGGAACCAGTCTCTCAAGACTGGCCTCTGTTGTTACTTGAACAGCCTTGAAGTAACAAACCTGTATGGAATGGCCAAACTGACTTCTCTGCGAACCTCCTCAGAGGATCACTGGAGACAGCTGCACCCCGAAGCACACAAGGTGGCGGGGTTGGCAGACCAGCCCCCTGAGGGCACAGAGGGAAAATGGGCACCTTATAATGAGGTGTTGACCACTACCCCTGAGGGTACGACCCTTAGGAGACTTCTTCGCTGAAGTCTTCTTAGAGACAATAACGGTCCTCAGATCCGCTTTATTCTTCGTAGGCTTCGGCTGCGAGCGACGCCCCAACCCCCAGTGTTTTTGTGGGGGGCAATGCTCTGCTTTTTCTGCGCTCGATGAGAGCAGCTTGTAGACGCCCAGCAGCCTCAGAGACGCGAGGGCGGAGAGAAATAAACATATGGAACGCCGCCGCCTGTTTCTTTGACTCCTGAAACCTCTTGACAACTGAGGTGACAGCATCGCCAAAGAGGCCAGGAGGGGAAAGCGGGGAATTTAGAAGAAAACTTTTATATTTTTCTTTTATTCCTGACAGATTTAATCACAGGTATCTCTCCATGGCCACCAGGGCTGCCGTAGTGCGGCCGACTAAATTGGCCATCTCCTTGGTGGCCCGGAGAGATAAATCTGTAGTCCGACACAGTTCTCTAATGGCGTATATATGTATACATAGAGCGCTTCCATTTATGCTTTATAGTTTCCTGGTTGATGACTGCCTATGGCGTTCCGTTACGCCATTAGACTGATTTCACACATGCTTCACGATGCAATCACACAGAGGTGTTCCCACAGCGTCTCGACGCAGCGTCTCATTCCCTTGAAAGGGAACTCACATGCACACTGGTCCATTCTCCTTTACTGCACATCTCCCTCCATTGAGACAGTACCCAAAGGGACACTCTGAAAAATAAAATACATCCACATATAATGTTGACTTATGATAAAATAATCATCATACTGAACAATAAAATCCTATAAGGACCTAATTTCATACTATTAATTAATGCAGATCTGGGGTGATTACATTGTTGTTTAAGATATGGGGCTGGCAGCGTAAGGGTGCAGGTTCCAACACAGTTGGGGGCAACCCTTAACAAGAGAGTTACAGAGAGCCTCCATTAATGATGTGTCCTTGACCGAGGCACTTCACCCCCACGGTGCTCCTGGGGCACAGCTCCTTTAATCAGATGATTGCAGGGATAGTCCCCAGAAGAAAGTGCCCACTTAATGAGAAGTAATATATTATGTAACTCCTAAAAAGTCACTTTAATGTGATGGGCTTTATGTTGTTCATAAATTTTTAAGCAATAAATTTTACCCTTCATTTAGGGAATTAAGTCAGAGAAGCAACTACTGATATTTTTCTTTCCATCTTTTTATACATTGTCTGATGAACAATGCTTTGTGACTTCATACCACAATCACTCATTTTTCCACCCAGATGATTATGAAAACACTATTATAATGAAATCCCAGAAATATACTTCCTAAAAAACAAAATTACATACAGGACCATTCAAAAAGTTTGGGGTCAGTAAGACTTTTGATTTGAAACAAAAATTATACTTTTTTCAGCAAGGATACATTCAATTGATCAAGAAGGACAGTGAAGATGTTACAAGAGATTTCCATTTCAAATAAATGCTGTTCTTTCTACACTTTCTGCAAATTTACATTTCCAACAGATCACCAGAAAAACTAATGATAACTTATAATGGCTTAAAGTAGCAGCAAAACTGTTTTTTTTTAAGTGCAAAAAATGAATATAATAAGAAACATTAACTGATTTAAAAAAAATTACATGAATGATATGACCCCTTTAAATACAAAAGTTAGATGAATGAATGTGTTTGTTACCATAGCAGCTGGACTCATCAGAGTTAAAAGGATGGCAGTCAACAATATTGTTGCATCGACTCTGATACGCTACACACTCTGCAGTCGCCTCACACACTAGTTCTCCTTCTTCACATATCGTAACCGCTACAGAGACACAGAGAGATAATTTCATCTGTCTGTATTACAGCTATGATGTACTACAATGTATTTTAAACAGATTTATGCTTGGGTCTTACGGCATCCATATTCATCTTCTCCATTAGGGCAATCTAAAACAGAATCGCAGCGCAGCAGTGCAGGAATACAGCTGTTGTTCATGCAGCGGTATTCTCCTGTCTCACACCCTGTTTGAGGTGACGTAGTGCCAGGAGCCACGCTCGCACACATCTCCTCGTCCGAGTGGTCAAGACAGTCCACCTCACCATCACAGTGCCAACTCAGTGGTATACACTCGAACAGATACAAACACTGGAAGTGCTCCATGTGGCATGTTTGTGGGATAGGGGTCACTGGACCTGAACATACACAGAAACAAAATGGTAAACCCAGTTTTCAATTTGGGAAGAGCTGAGAATAAAAAGCAATCAGCAGTTCTGTACCTCCAACAAGACACTGCCTAGTGAAAGAGAAGTCATCCACAGCAATGTCAGTCCACTGGTCAGCTCCCACTTCTGCCTGAATACTTACTCTGAAGGGTGATGCATTTGATAAGATCACATTAGCATACTGCCAGCTGTCTCCATGGTTTCCACAGGTTGCCCACATTAGTAAGGGTGCTCCACTGTGGCCCACTGTATACACCTGCAATAAAGTACCCAGAATTCATAACACAGCCTTCAAAGCTCAGTGTTTTCTTTAAATTTCAGTTTTCAATATAAAATGAAAGCAGTGGAAGGGAATTCATTGAACTCCTGCACAGTGCTCCTAAACCTTTGCAAGTGAAATACTGCCATATAATGCAAAAAGGAAGAGGTGAATATACATACATGATTTCTGAAGGATCATGTGACACTGAAAACTGGAGTAATGATACTGGAAATTTTTTTTTTTTCTATTTTACAATATTACAGTTTTTACTGTATTTTTGATCAAATAAATGCCGCCTAGGTGAGCATAAGAGACCTCTTTCAAAAACTTATTTTGTTAACGCACATTATTCTCTCACCTTCAGCGTACCCATGTGATGTGAGCCGTACATGTGGAACCAAAAGCGCAGATGACATATACCGACACTGGCAGGAAACTCCAGCTGGGTTATTAAGATGGCAATGTCTCCTTCTGTCTGGGCACTGGAGTTCACAAACAGGTACCCCCCTCCTCCATCTGAAAGAGTAAACCAATGTTGTCAGCATTAAGTATTTACTTTATTAAGGATGCATGCTAGAATAGCTTTAATATGTAAATTAATTGAAGCAAAACAGCGGCATATGTTACGTTTTTATACTTAGATGTTACATAAATTAATTTATAATAAATGTTCTATATGTGAACAATTACCATGAGGTATTTAACTTATGAAACCTTTTTTTGGTAAGCAACGTAGTTATTTTTTAGGTTTATTAAGACACATTTGTGTCTTTGCTTGTGCTGTTAGCTTGTTATCACATTCAAACAGGATGACATTCTTTTGATTATAGGCACTATTACACTTCTAAATACAGTTCTCATTACTGAGTCTCACATAATAACTCTACTGCACATTAAAGTCGCGATTAAACGCAAGTAGTGACAGATGATTTGTTCTGGTGGGGATTATTTAGTTCTATCCATTGGTTGTTGATTGGATTTTGAAATTTAGGAGGCAGATCTGGATGTGAGCTTGCAGTCATTTGTAAGAAAAGACCTGGTTTAGCGGATTAATTGATTGGAGAAGTCCAGCACACGTCTCCAGAAAGAAATCTTTTTACCAGAAGATCAAGTTCTGAGATAGATTGAAACTGATCGACTTTAAGACTTTTACACCACTACACCTCTACAAATATTAGAAACAATTTCTTATCTTGTCAGAAAGGAGATATTATTATAATATTATGATTGAGACAGTAACAGCAAACATTTGATTTCAGTGCACGACTCCACCATTTTACTCAGAGAAACACTCTGTACAGCAATTTCCTTGACTCTTTGTCCGGAATGAAAAATCAATAGTAGGTTCAGTAAATCGATCACCTTTTAGAGGACAAACACATTTTCACAATTAAAATAATGTACACTTAACACTTTCATTGAGAGACACTGATCTTTCAGCAGAACAGGGCATGAGTATATGAGGGGCAGAAATTCAGAACTCAATTACACTCACTGATAAAGTAGCTGGAAAATGGCTTTTGGTGATGGATATTTCTGAGCTCCAACCCTTTGGTTTTTAAATCATGCAACATTTCATTAGATGATTCAGACGGCTGACTTCAATTTTGTTTCATAGGAAATTCTAGTTTTTTTTTCTAATAATTTAAAGCAAAATAAAGCTTTTATGGTGTTACTCATGGGTGATATGTATGTGTTGAATAGTTTATATTACCCAGCTGATTTAAGGGCACTGTAAAGTTTAGGTTATACTAACTTGGGCTGTGGTCAGCTGATGGTCCTGTCCCATTATGCATTCTGCCATAGCCTATATCCCAGTCAAAGTCATCGTGAGGATCCTGAGACAGCTGACAGGTCTCCTGCCAATGGCCACCAGGCATGTCAAAATTACAAGCTCCTGGAGCAATCACTAACAGAACAAATGCAGAGCTGAGATGTTAACTCCATACAAGAGACAATGTTAATAAATAGACAAGAATTTTAATGTACTTTACTTAATGTACTTACTGCAGTCTAACTCATCGGACTCATCCGAACAGTCAGCTTTACCATCACACTCCAAATGATACTCAATACAGTCTCCATTATTACACACAAAATCTGTGACAGTGGGGCATGACCCAGTATGGACAGCCCCTGAAACACAAGGAAACACTGTCTCACTGATCCAAAACAGTGCAATTTAAAAAAAGAAATAAAAGGTAATCTAATAACAAAAATGAGAACATAAGACATCTAACAATAAAAATATGTGAAATCCAAATGATGCGCAAGCATGACCGTATTCAACAAGTTCAAAATAGCAATAAAACATCATCCATCAAGAGCTTTTTAGCAAGAATATCCTCAAATTATTTAAACATAAAATGACAGTAATGGAAGATTATTCAGGATAAAATATGTCCTGTTTAATTATCAAAAACTTAATTCTTCACGCTTTGATAGAGCTAATTTATTTACACTGTTATAGTTTTTATAGTTTTAGCCTATTACATTACAGACAGCTATGAGTAAGTGTAGATTAGTTGAATTAATGTACATTAAAATAAAAAATAAAAAACATGGTGGAATTTAGTGAAGACCCAGAGGAACCACAAATGCAAAAGGGTCATGTTTCTTAGAAAAACAGCAAAACTCATGTTTACACATAAGTAGATGAATAGTCACATGAATACACATGAATAGTCATTTCTAATAAAAAACATTGTATTTGTTTAAAAAATGCTTCAGTCCACTAATGTTCAACAAAATTTAGAAAGAAGCCTGGACACAGATTGATTGGGTTTGATACCTCTGCTTTACACACTTCTTCGCTAAAAGATCCACAAGCTCAAGTGTAATTACTGTGATTCAGAAGTGTCACTATGCAGATTAAATCTGACAATTTCAATGTCAAGCCTGAAAACCGAAAGAAGAACTTATTCTGACTTTCATGTTGTTCCCTAATGGCTTGTCAGAATTAGCAAATCAATTCTTATCCAATTAAATGGTGATACTGCTTTCCATCAGGCAGTGCTAAGGACAACCCTTAGAGCCCTGTGCTGGTCGCACGCTTATGCATGAACGTGAAGCAAAAGTGACTCATGGGAAATAAATGTGAAGATGAGAACTGGAGGCATTGTTGCTTCCCCCTGATCATCACTGCTCAAACTAGTCAAACTCGCCTGCAGCTTTCACTTGTTTGCTATGGACCAGTCCGTAGAACATGTCCGTCAGATATCAAATATCAGCTTGTTCAAAGCTATTTAAAAATTAGAATTTTCTCGGGTTGGACAATAAATTTAATTCACTTGCATGGGGGAAAAACTTACATGGTGCACAGTCAATGAATTGCAGGTTGTCCAGAGCCGCTCCACCACTCACATCTTGTGTTCGTACAACTTCAAATATGAGAATAAAGTTCCTCAGGTTCCTCAGAGACACTTCCGCTCTTCTCCATTCCCTGTGCATCTGCTGCTCTGTCCACACCTCCCTCAGCTCATTTTCTGTCTGTCCATCACAATGAAGGCAAAATGCTTACAACATTTACTGATTCAATTCCATATACTGTAAAAATCTAGACATTTTACTAAATTTGTAAAAAAAAAAAAAAAAAATCATATTATGAAAATAGTAAAAAGCAATTAAAAAAGCAAAAAAAAGCATTCTTATCTATGGACAAGTTTTGTTAAAGTTACCATGAAACCTTATTTTAATATTTTTTATGGAATGTTTCAGTGTTTATTAAAGATTTATCCATGCAAATCATTATTTTTTAATAAATGATCCCCCGTAATCTTAACATTTTTAAATCTTTATTCTGACATGGATGAGCTTCTTACACTAACTGTAATATATTGCACATAATCTCAGATTCACGCAAGGTTCATAAACACCTTGCTAAAGGTGTGCTAAATGGTTTATTTCAGCTAGGAATCACACATAACACAGTACTGAAAAAAGTCTTGCAAGAACACGTTTCAAGTTTTGGCAACTTGCTGTCGTACATTTCAGCTTATGTCAAATAGAGCTACTGTATAAAGACCTCCACACATTCCCTGATTTAAGTGATATATTCCAGTTGCACTGTGTGTTTGCTCCACCTGGTAAGATCTCAAGTGTGCCGTTTATTAATAAATGTTTTTGGAGCTGTAAAAGTCAGTGTGCGGACTTACCTCTAAGATCTAGTCAATTACCTTAATAAAGAGACGGATGATTCCTGTGGCTTTTTCAGAAATATAGTACCAGAAGACAAGTTTACATGTGGCACTAGACTCCTTCCACACAGAACTTCTCATGTGAGCTTTATCACCCTTCAATCCCACTGGAGTGGCTGCCAGATATACAAAGTGGCCTGTGTAGAGAGAGAGACTGACGTTAATAATGTTGCGCTTTCATATCATAAAAAAAAAAATCCTTCATCCAGCATTAGTGTCAAGATTTAATGGCACAAACTTCACACACTTGAACTCTCTTTAGCACCCTTGTAACTAATTAAACTTAAGAGACTCATAAAACTCATGCTCAGTCTCCTGATGTATAGTGAAAACTCCATCTCATTCATTGATTAGGAAAACTGAACAAGGGGTTGTGGGCATTATCAGCCTAAAAAACATGTATGCATGAGTATTTCAACTCACTGGAAATAGTACACTATCCTTGACATAGTATTTTTAATGTAACCTATATAATTTTAGATGCACTAAACCTAATCTGGCATACAACCGTATGGAAGTCTAAGAATTCTGAAAATGACAAACAGACGAACTCAAACAGGGATAAAGCTGTAATTGTGCATGAAAAAACAGGACTGCCAAATGGGGTGATGTGGTAAGGACATCTGAACATCATCAATAATGGTTTTCCCAGCTTACTGTAGCTTTCATCAGATCATGGGACTCCATAGTTCTGTTGATGCTAGAAAACCTTGCTTATGGAAGGACATACAAGGAATGGAAAGCTTACAACTACTTGAATAATAAAGATATCTTGCTGAGATGGAGTAAAGCAGGGCGCCAAATCAATAACGTAGGCTTTATTACAGAGACAGGGGCTATGAAATCTTAAACCATGTCTAAGACTGGCAAGTCTTTACAGCTTACAAGAGAAATTAGAAAATGTATTTTCATTCCACCAGACTGGGTGTATCATTATTACAAAAAAGTTCTAAATGCAAGTTCAGGAGGAGCTGAATCATTTGGTCCTGACAGTCAGTGACAATTCTTTCAGCATCCCTCTACCTTCCCACCACTTCCTTTTTCTACTCTTCCTTATTTTATCCAATAACCTACTGTTATCAGGGGTAAGCTTGGAACTTGGGTCAAGCCGATGAAAGCAAGTGAAATTAATTTACCATTATTCATTAAGGCTGTACGGGCAGGGCAGGTGAACTCATGCATCAAAAGAACAAAAGCAAATTCTCTCGCTAAATGACAGGCAGTTAGTTCAAGTATCACCCCATCTCCGATAACCTTTACAAAGTGCTGATGTCTCCCAGGGAGCTTACAACAGATGAGTAGAAGCAAATAAATACATCTTAATCCTCAATGCTACCAGCAATTACCAGAAAAATGCAGATGATGCGCAAACCTTTCGACAAAAATAAATTTCTGTTTCTCTTCTTTATTTCAGTCATCTAAGCAGCAGGTGCAAGATGTGCTGCAATTAGCATTTTGAATGCTCTGTGAATTATGAAGTCTGAGTTTTAAAATATCAAAATAGTGTAATTACACAGGACTGAATTTTTGCTTTCTATCTTTAGTCTTATTGAACATGTAGATGAGCTGTAAACACATTATTTACAGAATGTTTCTAACGTGGGTGTGAAGGTCTTTGGGTGGCAGTTTGGTTAGGCCTCCATGTGAGATCATTGCATTTTGCTTATACATATGCAGCCGTATACAGTAAAGTCTTACCACTTTCATTCTTAAATGTATGATCATGAGGAGGTCTGATCATATGAACGGAGCCGACTCCAAGGGCCCAACTAAAGGTGTCCGCCAGGCTGTTTTTCCAACCACAGCGCCCATGTTCAAATGAGCAGGATGTCCCACAATCCAACTCATCAGTTCCATCTCCACAGTCATCAGTAAAGTCACATTTCTGCTCTTGCTTGTAACAATTGGCATTGTTACACTGTAAAGAACCAGGTGGACAGGATCCTGTGAAGACACACTCACAGATAAATATTCTAATGCATAAAAACAAAAGATGTATATTTTATTCTGCTCATCACAAAATTTTCATGTTTCCAGTACTGAATGCTTCTCTTACAATCTTGAACTATCATTCAAAAGTTTGGAGTCAGAATTTTTTTTAATGTTTTTGAAAGAAGTCTCTTATGCTCACCAAGGCTGAATTTATTTGATCAAAAATACAATAAAAACTGTAATGTTGTGAAATAGTACCTAGGAGTAATCGGGGAGTAGTGTCTGTCTCAAATCTGCTACTGAGAATACAGCCTGATGAGAAGATGATGTCATCCAGGCAGATGTGAACTCGAGTATTGAGTCCCACCTTGCCTTCAAACATAATGCGGAAGTTGTCAGAAGATGAGAGAGGCACTTCCTGTCTGCTCCAGTAGTTGCCTTGATTGCCAGTGAGGCTGAGTAAGAGTGAGCGACTGGAGTTTGTAGACATGTACACGTTTAGAGTGCCAATGCCGTCACCAGACATGTGGACGTAAAAGACCATCTTGGAAAGCATACAAGAAAGAAAGAATTGTAACATCAGCTAAAATCACAGTAATGTACTGTCATTACTGTACACAGTACTGTCACAGTAATCACAGCGGAGCTGATGTTCCGACCAACAATACGATTGCTAGTGGAATATATTTTATACAACAATCAACAAAGAAGTGATTAATATTAACTAACTGCCGTTTCTGTCGGGTGCTGCAGGTGGGGGCTCACCAACTTTCACGCCAAATGAACATGATGCTAATCAAATCAATAGCGAAATATCCGAAAGTCAAACTCGTCAACACAGGAAATGGACTACAAATCCAGCTGTCATAAAAAACAGGAAATGGAATGTTTTTCAGACTGTTAACCATTCAAAAATAATATGGGATTCAAAATCAAAACCAAATGGATTATTTGGGGGCCACCTCAATATACGAAGCCTCATATCTAAATCTGATCAAATTCAGCATATTTTAACAGAATCAAACCTAGATTATCTTTGCTTATCAGAAACCTGGCTAAAGGCTAATTCACCATCAGCCGCAATCATGGTACCAGGCTACCAGATCTATAGACGCGATAGAGTGGAATCTAAAGGAGGCGGAGTTATGGTGTATATAAAGAACAGTATTCAGTGTGAAGAGATAAACTTGGCAAATTGTGACCTAGAATGTATTGGGCTGAAAATTATTTTATCACCACAAATGTATTTTAGCCTCATTGTAATTTACCGCCCACCCAGCTCAAATATTGATTTTTATGAAGGGTTACAAAGTATGCTGGCAATTTGCAATTTTGATAAAGAGATAATAATAATGGGGGATTTTAATATAAACTGGGAGGATAGATCAGTCAGGAAAAAACTCAAACAAATAACAGATCGTTTCGACCTCACACAGGTAATTAAGGGCCCTACAAGAGTAACCCAGTCAACCAAAACCCAGATTGACCTGGTATTCAGCAATAGACCAGAAAGGGTTACAAAGTCACTCAACATGATTACGGGACTATCTGACCACAATTTAGTACTTTTGGTGAGAAAATTAACAAAAAAGAGATTTGGTGTCTCTAATGTTAAAGACCAGGAATCATTTAGAATACCTAATAAAGACCAAGAACATTTTAAAAACACAGTGAATAATTTTAATTGGGACTCTTTGTTAACTGGAAAAGATGTCCATGAGGGAAGCAGGACACTCTCAAGTAAACTACAGTGTATTATTAAAAAATTCACTTGTAGGTATACAGATAGGAAAAAGAGAAGTAGTCTCCCTTGGATTAGTGCAGATATCCTGAAGAAAATGAAAGAGCGTGACCTTGCATTGAAAAGGGCTATTAAAACAGACCTGTCACATGATAAACATCATTTTGTTATGCTAAGGAATGCTGTAACATCCATGTTGAGAAAGTCTAGGGCTAACTTTTTTCTGACCATAATTAGCGAGGCAAGGGGTAACACAAAGTTAGTATGGGACCAACTAAAAAAATTAATGGGCCAAGAACATAAAACAAGAAAACCTGTTGAACTAATGGTGGATGAAAAGCGTATTAGGAACCCAGCGCAAGTAGCTACCACATTTAATCATTATTTTATTGACTCGGTTACAGCCGTTGCCCAGAGCTTCCAACCTGTAAATGTTGCGGTGTGTAAAACCCCATCAACAGAACCTAGTTTCGTTTTTACATGTGCCACAGCAGCAAATACTGAAGCAATCATTAAAAAACTTAAATCGTCCAAAGCGAAAGATGTCCATGGAATGGACACAGTAATGCTCAAAAATCTCAGTTTATCACTTGCCAGTCCCATTACAAAAATTATGAATCACTCCATATGTCAAGCAGAATTTCCAAACATATGGAAAACAGCTATTGTATCACCCATTTTTAAATCAGGAAACCCACAATCCGTCTCTAATTATAGACCTATCAGTATCCTACCTGTAATGTCTAAGGTCCTTGAGAAATGGACATCTGATCAGATAAAAGACCATTTAAATAATAGCTCTTTTCATCTTCACCCACTACAGTTCGGATTTCGACCTAACCATTCAACTGAGTCAGCAAATTGCTATTTTATTGATAAAATCAAGTTATCACTTGACAGCAATAGCATTGTAGGAGCGGTCTTTCTTGACCTTAGAAAAGCATTCGATACAGTAAACCATCGTATCCTATTGGCTAAATTATCCTCTTTTAATCTCAGATAAGGTATTAAAATGGATAAACTCATATCTCTGTCAACGATTACAAACTGTTCATGTTGATAATAATCAGTCGGAGCCCCTCCTTCTGTCGACCGGCCTGCCACAAGGCTCCATATTATCCCCTGTCTTATTCTGTATGTACATTAACGATCTACCACTGGTGTGTCCGGAGGTTAACATTCAAATGTACGCGGATGACACAGTTTTATATGTACATGGATCTTCAAAAACTGAGGTAGCTGAAAAGCTTACAAATGTGATGGTTAAAGTAACAAAATGGTTGAACGAATCGTGTTTACAACTTAATATGTCAAAAACTGTGGGTATGTACTTTACAAAATCACATAAGGTAAATAAAGATGCAGATATCCTAGTGTCAGGGGAAAAAATACAAATTGTACAAGAATACAAATATCTCGGCATTTATCTAGACACCAAATTAAATTTTAGATCACATATAAAGCAAACATGTAAAAAAGTCAAATTTAATTTAGCTAACTTCCGATTTATTAGAAATTCAATGTCCATTCAAGCGGCCAAAACCTTCATGCACTCAATGATTCTATCTTATTTTACCTATTGTTTAACGAGCTGGTCCCAGTCTAACTCTACTACTCTGAAACCACTACAATCTTTATACAAACAGACACTCAAAGTACTTGACAAGAAACCAAAACATTTTCACCACTGCGCTATTTTATTAAAATACAATATTTTAAGCTGGGAAAATTTAATTAAGTTCACAAATTGCTGTCAGGTCTATAAAATCTTACATGGAATGGCCCCGCCACCCCTTGGTGATTTTGTCAAACTTAGAACAACCACACACAGAATCACGAGGAGTGTCAAGAGGTGACTGTATTATTCCACTTAGAAAAAGTGCTTTTAGTCAGTCCGCCTTCTCTGTTAGGGCTTCGCAGGAGTGGAACACCATTCCGTCATCAATCAGAGACATCAACACATATAGCCTTTTTCGATCACATCTGAAACATTGGCTTATTAGTATTCAGACCTGTCAACACTAAAGTCTTGTTTTTGCCCGTTTGTGTTATAGTTATGAATGTGTGTCTTTGTTTCGTGATTTTTATTTTTTATTTCTGTATAACCTTGCTAATGATGTTAAAATTGATCATCTTCATATGCGTCTAACAAATGGTTTAACCTGTTACACCGACAATGCATGCTACTTGCTGCTACTGCCTGTGTATATAATTAGGATGCTTTTCAGAACTAATTTTAGTGAGATTTTATATTTTCATAATTACCGTCTACTGTAGCTACGCTGTAGCAGACATATTTGTATTTACATGCAAATTCTTAAAAAAATTGTACTCTCCCTAGGGTGCCACTGTACATCTGGCAAACAGGACTACAGATGAAAATTAGCCACTGGCTAACTCTGGCATGTTACAGGCATACTGTTGTTAATATGCATTGTCCTGTTAAATAAATAAATAAAAATAAAAAAATAAAAAAAAAACTAACATTTTAAATCGGGGTGCAAAACTCAGGGCCACAGCCCTGCAAAGCTTCAACACTAATTAAGTTAATCTGATCCAGCTAATCAAGTCCTTAATGCCTGGTACACATTGTACGTTTTTGAACCGTTCCAGATGAAAGACGCCAATGGTGGCGATTTTCTGTGGTCATGGATCCTAAACGGTGGTCCTATGTTGGCCAGCAAGACAACATCGGCCGTTTTCTTGCTACCAAAGATAGCCTATGATAATTTTCTGACAGTGCCCCAAATTTTGCATGATCATCTCACCGTGACCTCCGTCTACTGTATGGAAGTAAAATAATGCCAAATGTTTTTGAAACAAAAATGCCTGTTGAATTGTACTACTTGAAAAAAATATGCATTGCATTCTTGCATTTTAATGCATTTCAGGGCTTGCATTTTTATGGGCTGAAATTCAACATGGTTGAATATTTAAGCTGTGAATATTTAAATTCAAACATTTCAAACACATTTTCATTAATAAAAATTCAATAATCCATATTCACCTTTCATATTTCACTTCCAAAAAATACAACCTATAATATTTAACAGGCAATTTTCAATCCATTTTATTTCGCTTTACAAATTCGCTTCCACAAATTCAGTGGTTCAAATTCGACAGTAAATTCAACATCGACATCCAGGAATTGCAGGAAAAGCAGTAGATACCGAGCATAATCTCCATCTGCTGTAGTCGACCTCACCAGCAGGCGGTGCAAGCACGTGTTGTTGACGGAGACCAGAGCAACAGTGAGAGCTCCACTGGACTGTGGAGCAGTGGCGGGCCTTGGAGCATGGAGAAGTGGTGAGCCTGTACCTTTGAGCAGGGGTGGGCCTGGACCGTGGAGAAGTGATGAGCCTGGACCTTGGAGCAGGGGTGGGCCTGGACCGTGGAGAAGTGGTGAGCCTGGACCTTGGAGCAGGGGTGGGCCTGGACCGTGGAGATGTGGTGAGCCTGTACCTTGGAGAAGTGGTGAGCCTGGACCTTGGAGCAGGGGTGGGCCTGGACCGTGGAGATGTGGTGGGCCTGGACCTTGCAGAAGTGGTGAGCCTGGACCTTGGAGCAGGGTGGGCCTGGACCGTGGAGAAGTGGTGAGCCTGGAACTTGGAGCAGGGGTGGGCCTGGACCGTGGAGATGTGGTGGGCCTGGACCTTGCAGAAGTGGTGAGCCTGGACCTTGGAGCAGGGGTGGGCCTGGACCGTGGAGATGTGGTGGGCCTGGACCTTGCAGAAGTGGTAAGCCTGGACCGTGGAGCAGTGGCGGGCCTTGGAGCATGGAGAAGTGGTGAGCCTGTACCTTGGAGCAGGGGTGGGCCTGGACCGTGGAGAAGTGGTGAGCCTGGACCTTGGAGCAGGGGTGGGCCTGGACCGTGGAGAAGTGGTGAGCCTGGACCTTGGAGCAGGGGTGGGCCTGGACCGTGGAGATGTGGTGAGCCTGTACCTTGGAGCAGGGGTGGGCCTGGACCGTGGAGAAGTGGTGAGCCTGGACCTTGGAGCAGGGGTGGGCCTGGACCGTGGAGATGTGGTGGGCCTGGACCTTGCAGAAGTGGTGAGCCTGGACCTTAGAGCAGGGGTGGGCCTGGACCGTGGAGAAGTGGTGAGCCTGGACCTTGGAGCAGGGGTGGGCCTGGACCGTGGAGATGTGGTGGGCCTGGACCTTGCAGAAGTGGTGAGCCTGGACCTTGGAGCAGGGGTGGGCCTGGACCGTGGAGATGTGGTGGGCCTGGACCGTGGACATGTGGTGGGCCAGGACCGTGGAGCAGGGGTGGGCCTTGGAGCAGGGGTGGGCCTTGGAGAAGTGGTGAGCCAGGACCGTGGAGAAGTGGTGAGCCAGGACCGTGGAGCAGTGGCGGGCCTGGGCCGTGGAGCAGTGGCGGGCCTGGGCTGTGGAGCAGTGGTGAGCCTGGGCCTTGGAGCAGTGGCGGGCCTTGGAGCAGGGGTGGGCCTTGGAGCATGGAGAAGTGGCGAGCCAGGACCGTGGAGCAGTGGTACGGACACTGGCATGGACACCGCCACGGACACGGACACTGGCACCGACATTCGCATCTGTATGTATGCATAAATGGCTCCTGTCAGTGTCTAACTAACTGGTGAATTAGTGAAAGAGTCTGACCTTTCAAGATCAGACATTTGATTGTGGCATGCATCTACTCACATGCACGTACACACAAATTTTGCTACTTTCACTAAATATATAACACAAAATCTAAAAACAACAACACCAACAACAAACACTTCTGTTCTTAATTGTCATTTACAATGTCTAAAAACGTCTAACCATGGCTGACAAGTACACACAGAAACTCCTCCTCTTCAGCTGCTGCTTGTGATTGATTGATGGAAGCTGAATGGGAGGACAATGGGAAAACGAGTCTCCGTGGGCTAATTATCTCATACGCACATACACACCTCTAAAAAGAATGAACAGTCTGTCAAGTTAGAGGAGATCCAGGAACATGATTGTCTTTCCACACAAACTGAAGCAAGCTTTGAAAGGTGCTCCTCTTTCTCACAGACACTGTGTGTGTGTGTGTGTGTGTGTGTGTGTGTGTGTGTGTGTGTGTGTGTGTGTGTGTGTGTCTGTGTCTGTGTCTGTGTCTGTGTCTGTGACAGGATGATGGAGTGCTGCCGGCGGGCCCAATGACTAAGTTATGTGCTTCATTGTAACAGACAAATCCTTTCTCCCATTATATTCAGTCAATCCAACAGTCAATCTGTGGATCTAACATTGCAGGGGAATCAAGTATTCTGAAAATTAAGGAATTAAATATCCTCATTGTGCAAATGATCTAATTGAAAATATCAATATATCAAACCTTCCTTAATAAAACACAAATATTTTTAAGTATTAAGAATTGAATACTTTGAATAAGTATTTCCTCTGTATTGTCCAGGGCTGTGAAGCCACCTTGCTGCTGTTCTCAGTTGTGTCTGCAATAAGGAGGCATAAAAATACTGTAGAAGTAAAGCATTTTTGGACTGGTAGATGATCAGCAAATACATCTTAAGAGGTTTCACAAGGTGCTGGGACATTTTTGAAGTTCATGGCAGGGATGTTACAGAAATGGTGATGGATCCTTCTACCTTCAATGGTGTGTATGGTTTTGAAGGTGTAATACTTTAAAAGAACCAAAGAGGGGAAAAAAGGGCCAAAGTTCTAGAGTTGAGTTGAGTTCTAGAGATCCAATTTGTTAACACAAGATCAAAACTACCTTTGTCTTTTCAGATAAAAGAGTTAATTATACCATAAAAACATAATGTGGCAACTCAACTTTTCTGTAACAAAATAAATAAACAAATAATAATCTATACAAATTTCAATACATTATTTTACTTTTTACAATAAAGCCATTTACAACCACAAATCAGAAAAAGTACAAATTGTGAGTAAAAAAGGAATGGAATAATTTACAAATCTCATAAACTTATATTTTATACACAATAGAATATAGATAACATATCAAATGTTGAAAGTGAGACATTTTGAAATGTCATGCCAAATATTGACTCATTTTGGATTTCATGAGAGCTACACATTCCAAAAAAGTTGGGACAGGTAGCAATAAGAGGCCGGAAAAGTTAAATGTACATATAAGGAACAGCTGGAGGACCAATTAGCAACTTATTAGGTCAATTGGCAACATGATTGGGTATAAAAAGAGCCTCTCAGAGTGGCAGTGTCTCTCAGAAGTCAAGATGGGCAGAGGATCACCAATTCCCCCAATGCTGCGGTGAAAAATAGTGGAGCAATATCAGAAAGGAGTTTCTCAGAGAAAAATTGCAAAGAGTTTGAAGTTATCATCATCTACAGTGCATAATATCATCCAAAGATTCAGAGAATCTGGAACAATCTCTGTGCGTAAGGGTCAAGGCCGGAAAACCATACTAGATGTCTGTGATCTTCGGGTCCTTAGACGGCACTGCATCACATACAGGAATGCTACTGTAATGGTAATCACAACATGGGCTCAGGAATACTTCCAGAAAACATTGTCGGTGAACACAATCCACGTGCCATTCGCCGTTGCCGGCTAAAACTCTATGGGTCAAAAAAGAAGCCATATCTAAACAGGATCCAGAAGCGCAGGCATTTTCTCTGGGCCAAGGCTCATTTAAAATGGACTGTGGCAAAGTGGAAAACTGTTCTGTGGTCAGACGAATCAAAATTTGAAGTTCTTTTTGGAAAACTGGGACACCATGTCATCTGGACTAAAGAGGACAAGGACAACCCAAGTTGTTATCAGCGCTCAGTTCAGAAGCCTGCATCTCTGATGGTATGGGGTTGCATGAGTGCATGGGCAGCTTACACATCTGGAAAGGCACCAATGCTGAAAGGTATATCCAAGTTCTAGAACAACATATGCTCCCATCCAGACGTCGTCTCTTTCAGGGAAGACCTTGCATTTTCCAACATGACAATGCCAGACCACATACTGCATCAATTACAATATCATGGCTGCGTCGAAGAAGGATCCGGGTACTGAAATGGCCAGCCTGCAGTCCAGATCTTTCACCCATAGAAACATTTGGTGCACCATAAAGAGGAAGATGCGGCAAAGAAGACCTAAGACAGTTGAGCAACTAGAAGCCTGTACTAGACAAGAATGGGACAACATTCCTATTCCTAAACTTGAACAACTTGTCTCCTCAGTCCCCATACGTTTGCAGACTGTTATAAAAAGAAGAGGGGATGCCACACAGTGGTAAACATGGCCTTGTCCCAACTTTTTTGAGATGTGTTGATGCCATGAAATTTAAAATCAACTTATTTTTCCCTTAAAATTATACATTTTCTCAGTTTAAACATTTGATATGTCATCTATGTTGTATTCTGAATAAAATATTGAAATTTGAAACTTCCACATCATTGCATTCTGTTTTTATTCACAATTTGTACAGTGTCCCAACTTTTTCTGATTTGGGGTTGTACATAAACCTTCAAAAATCTTTTTTGAAAATGGGGAAACCACCAACTGTTAACTTCTGCAAACGGTTTACAGAAGTCTATGGCGACTTCTTCCCCACAGATCTCAGAGATGCTAATCTTATGCAAGAATGTTATGCAGTTTTCCATCAAAAAAGGAAGCAGGTACATATGAATGAGACTAGGAAAACAAAAGGAACCATCGGTCACAAGGGCAAGTCTATGGAAGTGTCACAAATCCATCGTAGCGTTAGTTCTGGCAGGTCACCTCAGTCAAGCTAACATCAGCTGACACACAGCTGAACCACGTCTACCTATAGGAATCTGACGCCTATCACATCATACCTATATATATATATAAGGTCAATTCAGTATTATTAGCAGCTTTATCATGTTGCTCAGGAGCTAATTATCCTCCTCCATCCCCAGCTCCTCCTCTCATCCAGTCAGGACTTGGCCTTCTTATACTCCTCTTTGAATCAGACTCTTTTTTTTCTTGAATGTTGTACATAAATCATTAAACATTAATATTATCTGCAATACATTTATGTTAGTTCTGTTCTGTTTACCCTAAGGGTATCGCTGCTCTTCTTGTCCAGAACAGAAACATATCGCCAATCCAAATTGTATGCTGCTAATTGTCTATCATCTTTGACGATTGTGGTCCAGACAGAACTATCATTCCTGTACACTGCTTTTTTGCTTTGTGGATTGTTTCCATTGCAATTCTTCATGTAATGCAAGTACCAACTGATCTTGAACAACAGTGAAATAATTACATAAAAACACCAGTGAGCACTTACTTTGCAATCGTTGCTGCGGGGATGAAAAAGAGGTCCAAGGATTCGGGCAGTATCTCCTGTGTTCTGTGGGAAGGATCCTTCTAGATATAAGTAGTGGCCTGATGGATTTCGGAGGGTGTGATCAGTGGATGGTCCAGTCCCATGAGTGTGCATATTTCCTGGTTTTATCAACCAATCAAAGTCATCATCTTGGCTCTGTCTCCATGAGCAAAGGTCAAATTCAAAATTGCAGCGACCACTGTATCCCTCTGGAAAAGAAAACATTAATACTATTATTAATACTAGATTGTGAAAAATGTCATCATTCACTCACCCTCATGTCATTCCTAACCTGTAGGACTGACTTTCTTCTGCAGAACACAAAATAACTTATTTTGAAGAATGCTGGTTTCCAAACAACAACTGTCCTTTTTATGAAAAAAAAGAAAAAATCTTTCTTTTGTGTTCCATACTGTAGAACAAAGAAAGCCATACAGGTCTGGAAAGACATGAGGGTGAGTAAATGATGACAGCATTTTAATTTTTGTGTGAACCATCCCTTTAAAAAAAACACGACTGCACAAGCAAAGCACATTTAATACAGTATGTGTGCCGGATGTAAAGTTATTCCATAAACAAAATTTGTGACTGGCAAAAGAGATACAGTTGAACAAACATCTGGGAAAAAGTGACAGGAAAGAGGATGATTTGTTTCTCACTGCATATGTAATGATTCTCATCTGAGCCATCTCCACAGTGATCAATAAAGTCACACAAGTTGTCCTCAGAGATACAATGACCGTTGGCACAGATGAACTCGTTGTTGTGACAAGGAAGATCAGACGTTATTGGAAGGGCACAGTCCACAAATGCCACGTCATCAACAACAACATCACCCATGTAGCTGATGCCCCGCTTGGCTCGAAGAACCACCTATTGATTTTATAAAGCGACATGCTGTTAAACTGCAGTAAACTAATGTACTTTATCTGCTCCACAATACTTTCATACAGCTGTATAGCCAAATGCACAAATCAAAGCACTAATTCATATTTACCCTATGAGACATGTCAGGTAAACAGACTGATGTAAAAGCTAGGGATGTCCCGATCCGATCACGTGATCGGAAATCGGGTCCGATCACGTGGTTTCAGACTCGATCGGAATCGGACGTTACCTCCCGATCAGGACTCGGATATATATGTATATATATTCTCATTATTATTTAACACATCTATAGTTATGCGGTGGCACAGAGTTACGCCGGTTTCACACTGCACGCGTTAGCAGAGCATAAGCAGCGCAGGAGCAGTGCGTGTGGTGAGCAGGAGCAGGATACGCGCGTTTTGCTTTCACACTGGCAGCGTTTGTCACGCGCGGCTGAACCGCGGGTTGTGTACAGACAGAGTAGCCTACTCTATAATGGATAAGTTGGCATTGCTTTATTTCGTTTTCAAATACATTTAAGAAAAAATACTTGTCAAGAAGCTTATTTTATTAATAATTTCATAAATATAACTTTTGGTTCATCTTTGTTTTTATTGTTCTGGCAACAAGTTTGTTTTTGGACATTTGTTTTCTTTTTAAATTGATGTTGGTCATTTGATCGACTGTTTAAAACACAATAGATATCATCAATGCACTTTTTGGATAAAACTGCGGTGTATTTTGGCCATGATCAATGCATATCACTTTAATTCAGCGTAAGCGGCGCAGCAAAAATAGACTCTGCGCCGAAACGATCGCGGCACTGCTACTTCTGCTCTGCTCTGCTACGCGCTGCCGCGCCGCCTCTGCGTGCGGTGTGAATGCTCTAATCTGTTAACATGGGCGCCGAAAAAAATATGCGCTGCACGCTCTGCAGTGTGAAACCGGCGAGTGCAGTTCCTAAAAGCACATTACTGGCTTTGCAAACACTGTGGCACTTTTATTTTTTTATTTGTTTACATGCCTGCGGGTATTTTAAGTTGAGGTGCTATTTGTTTATATATTAGACTTTTTTATATTTACTGTTGCACTAAAGTCCAAAAGTGAAGAATTTATTGAGTTGTTGAATGTTAAAATAAGGTGAATTAAATCAAAAATAAGGAACATCCTGGATCTGTTTTTTGCTCTTCTTTATTCTTTTTTTATGTATTATAGAAGTATCGGATCGGGACTCGGTATCGGTAGATACTCAAAATCAAATGACTCGGACTTGGACTCGAGGGCAAAAAAACCTGATCGGGACATCCCTAGTAAAAGCTATCATACTGTACACATCACTCAGAATCAATTTATTGTCTTTAAAAAAAGGCAACAAGAATTTATTTAAATATATTATATATTATATATATATATACACACACATATATAAAGAGTTGAATTGGAAGTGCTTGAGAGCTGCTGCAGTTAAAGGGCACTAAGGCCCCTGACAGTACACACAGCAAAAGGGCACTTAACACTAATGAGTGAGGGTATCATGAAGTATCTAGCACAATGAAGAACTATATTTGTAAGAGTGTTTATATATAAACAGTGTTGATAAATATTAATTATGCAAGGGCCAGATGGAGAAAAGGTCATGATATTTCTTACCAAAGCATCAACAGTTCAAACATCAGCCTGACACTTAACATTTTACTGCACATTTCAGGAATACTAAACACACACAGTTCTTCTGATCACCTTTATAAAAAGTAAATACATTTCATAAATTCTATAAAATTTGTTTACCTAGTTAACAAATAGATTTTTTAAAATGTCTTTGAAAGAAGCCTATTTTGCTCTCCAAGACTGCACTTATTTGATAAAAAATACAGTAATGTTGTGAAATATTATTGCAAATTAAAATAACTATTTTAATAAAAGTGTAATTTATTCCTGTGATGGCAAAGCTGAATTTTCAGCATCTCTTCAGTGTCACGTGATCCTTCAGAGATCAGTCTAATATGCTGATTTTCTGCTTAAGAAACATTTATCATATCATCAATCATGTTTCTGACAAAAACAGCAAATAATTTAAAATGTTTTTTTGTTTTGTTTTTTTTAAAACATTTGATCAGTTTAATGTATACATGCTGAATCAAATTATTAAAAAAAAGTCAATGCTGTTTTTATTAAGTCAAAGTATTCAATTCTTAATAATTTGAGAACCAAAGGGGAAAATACTGTATATTTAAACACTAACTTTTGAAAAATTAATTAATTAATTTTTAAAGAATGTAAAAAACCCCCCAAATGTGTACCTTGAAATGCAATGCAAGTCGCTTTGGATAGAATGCGTAAATGTAAATGTTTCAGAAACACTGACCTGTATGTTATGATGGATTCCTATGAAGACCTCACCCCTCCTCCAGCTGTTGCCTTGGTTACCATTTTGGGACCAAACTTCATGTGTGACAGTACCTGATTTGATGAAGACCTGCACATATAAGATTGAGATTGTTTTGACAAACTGATAATTGGTCTCAGGAAAATACTTCATAACAAACAATTTAGACAAAATGAAGCATGAAATTTATTCTGTCACAGTAATATGTTTGATGTTTTCTAGGCTTGGGTTACCTATGCAGAAAATGAATAAGAATAATATTCATAATTTCTAGATAATTGTACCTGCAGAGTTCCAACAGTGAAGCCACTCATGTGATACCAGAACACCAGAGTGCACTGGGGTCCTGTTATTTTGATGGGAGCAGTCAAGAGATCAGTGGTGTGACCATATCCTCCACTGGAGCTGTCCGCAAATATATACCAACCCTGTGAAGAACCACTACAAAAAAGTAGTGTGTACAGATGAGTAAACACAAAGCAGAAAACACACTGACATAACATGCAAACCTGACCATGCATTTATAAATAAAAGCACAAACACATTCCAGCAAATGGCGGTGTTCTGTCTTTGCTCACAGCGTGTGGTCATTAGCAGGTCTGTGGTTCTGTTCTCCTTGGTGAATACTCTCCCCTTGTCCTGTCTGCCAGCAAAAGGCATGTGGAGGAACAGGAGTGGCTGGATCACTTAAATACCATCCACAAAGTGTGTCACCTTCAAAATCACAATACTCCTTCACTGAGAACAGAGAACAGTAATATCAGAAGTTTGGGGTCAGTAATATTTTTAGGGCCAGATTTACTAACAGCTTGTGTCAGTGCAAACCCTCTTTTGGCGTTAAAAAAATACTGTCAGGATTTACTAAAGTACTAAAATTAGAGCTTAAAAGGCATGGACAGAGTTATTTTTGCGGCTGACCTTATCGCATATGCATTTGTAGGATTTGCACGCTAATTTGCCGTTTAATAAATCTCCCCTTTATGTTTTTAAAACATTATGCTCACCAAATCTGCAATCATTTGATCCAAAATAAAGTAGAAACAGTAATATTGTGAAATGTTATTCAATTTTAAAATAACTGTTTTCTATTTGAATATACTTTAAAATTTAATTTATTCCTGTGATGCAAAGCTGAAAGTCTTCAGTGTCACATGATTCTTCAGAAATCATTCTAATATGCTTATTTGATCCTCAAGAAACATTTCTTAATATTATTGTATAATATTTTTGTGGAAACCGTGATACATTTTTCTAATTATAGAAAGATCAAAAGAATTATTTATTTTTTTAAATCTTATGTAACAATGCAAAACTCTGTCTGTACTTTCGCTTTTGATAATTGTGAGTGTTCATTTCTTTCAGAACCCAAAGACCCAAAACTTAGGGACAGACAGACAGACAGACAGACGCCTACCACAGTGCTCTTCATCAGAGCTATCGGAGCAGTCGGGTGTGAAATCGCACACTTGATTGAGGCTCACACACTCTCTTGTAGTTGAGCACACAAACTGGTCAGGGGGGCAGCTATGAGGGGGTAGTGCTGACAAGGTAGGCAGAGGGGCAGAGGTACTGGGCTCCTTTGAGGGCAATTCACCTATATAAGGATATACACACATAATTACAAACACAGTATTTTAACTTAAAACCATGAAATGTGCAACCACTGATCCATGATCACACTATCCAGTGTTATTTCACCTTCATATGGCTGACAGCTGAGGAAAGACAGATCATCTATGGCAATATCTCCTCTGAAATCATCACCGACTGTCCCCTCCACTAAAATCTGTAGCAGCAAGAATGAAGACAGAAGAGGCTATCTTTATTTTGCAGCTTGCACATTGTTTGGATGGCAAAAAAATAAAAATAAAAATAAGTAGACAACAGTAGAAATATCAATAATATGATTTTGTTATGCCTGGTCAATTTAATTTCTTTCTACGAAGAGATCACATAGTAGACCTTTTAAATTGACTTTATGTAGAGATGGTAAAAGAAAACGAAGTTAAAGAAATTAAGATCAAGCTGATCACTTAAAGGGATGGTTCGGAGTAAAATCAACCTAGGGTCCTTTGCACCATGACCTCGAGCCAAACACCCCCCCAGAAGCCTTTTTCCCCTAGGTTGAACATTATTAAAGTTAGAGCTTATTTAGAGAAATCAGCCGGATGGCTTAGCGCAGGCGCTAATGGATCCAAAGATGTATCTAGTAAATTACCTCACTAATAATGCCCAGAATGGTACCAAAGTTATACAGTAGTACAAATAGGTTCTGTACTCATAAAGCGAGGCATTGTAAAGTTTGTAAGTACATCAGGAGTTTATTTAAATAACACTTGCCTGACGGCTCATGCTACCGCTAACCCGGACGTCAACGTCACTTCAGGGGTTTGGGAAAAGCACGTAAAAGTCCTGGCAGAAAGCGATGCATAAGGACGTCATTATGGAAATGATCCGGCTGTGTCTTTGATCTTTAATTTGCGTGTCGACAGTAGATCATGCACAGTACTTTCCACTACCATTGGCGCTTTTATGGAATTGACCTCTCATGCTAATTTGCCCTGTTTAGTAAATTTGGCCTGGCCATAGTAATGTTTTTTCCTGAATGAATCAGTGCGTTTGAATGAATCAGTTGAGTGAATGAGTCAAATGACTCCCTCATAAAAACTCGATTAGTATACTGTATAGTATAATTAGTAAATGTACACTGATGTAACCTGGAGAAAGACGCTACCCACCACTAATGCACAGACCAGTGGCGTAGTCAGAATATTATTTTTGGGGGGCCCGAGGGGGCCACAGCAGTAGGTTTATTACACTGCTGTCACTTTAAGAGCTGCACATATCCAACATACTGTTACACACGCATTTTCTTTTCAACTGTTTACGTTCACTTAAGACATAACTGACTATGTTTCACAAGGATACTTGCCTATACATGATTTTTTGTGAATTTGTCCATTTAAGCGCTGAGAGGCAGCTTTCTGTTTGCACACAGAAAATGTATTGAAAACGTCATGTGATTACTGTACTGAATTCCTGTAATAAATGTAGGGAACCACTCGTTATACATAAATCATGTAACAGTTCATGTTTTTACTTTACTAGGTTTTATTCAAATCACACATGTGTGCTGAGTGAACGATCAGCATTCAAGAGCATGCAACAGAAGTGCATGCTCTCGTTTTGCTTTCTCTCTCTCTCTCTCTCTCTCTCTCACACACACTTCCTCTCACTCTTTGCCGTCAGTTAACATTAGTAATATGCTCCTCATTTTACTTTCTTTGCCATATCTGACCAAACTACAAAGGTACCTAGGCCCCCCCAGGGCCCCTCGTGGCTACGCTACTGGCACAGACTGACGTTCTCTCTGGTATGGAGCCCCGAAGGTGAAAAGGTGACTAAAAAAAATGAGATGGAAGGAAATTTTCACATTTCTCTCTATATATTACATATAATATTACACATCAGCAGGAATACAGTGCATTTAAAGCTGGAGCAGGCAGTCAATCAAAGGATTCAGCACACAAGGACACCATTGACCCCGCAGGACCCATCCTTTTCAATACCCATAATTCGGATCAATAACTCACCTGAAAGTGGTGGGCGCTGTAGATCGTCAGTATCATCCTGTGCCAGAAGTTGCCTTGGTCACCATTGCGAACCCACAACAAGTTTCCCCGACCACTGTTACTTGTGCGCATGTACACAGCCAAACGGAACACATTTTGGCCAAACATGTGATAGTGGAACCTGAAAATGCATGGTGGTTTGGGTTCAGGACCTCGGCGAGGAGTTGGAAGAAAAGGCTGACTGATGAGAACAGCAGTGTCTTTGAACTTCTGTGGGTCTGAAGATTCGATATAGAGGAAGTGGCCATCCGCATTGGCATGTGTGTGGTCCTTCCATGGGCCCGTGTTGAAAGTAGGAGTGGGTCCTTGGATACGGGTCCAATCAAACATATCCTCCTCTGGTTCCTGAGTCCAGCTACACAGGCCTTCCTCAAAGTCACACATTAGCTCCGGGGCTGATGGGAGAAAAAAAGATCATTGTAAACCAACTGACTAAAAAGAGCTAACGTCAAACAATAAACTGCTTCATTGACCGTTTAAAGCTCCACTAATACTGACAGCAGTTTTCCTCATCTGTTCCATCTCCACAGTCATCGATCAGGTCACAGATCAGAGAAAAGCTCACACATGCTTTGCTCTGGAGGCAGTGAAGGTGATACGGAGTAGGGCACATCTCCACAGCCTCGGGCAATGAGCAGTTATGGAACATAATATCATCTAGGGCAGAGACTCCCTCATACACGCCCAGGCTCAGTTTTGCAACTGAGATGTAGAAAGGCCTGGTCTGCCTGCCAATCTGCACAGTTATAGGGTGCCACTGGTTACCTTGGTTGTACAGTGTTTGCCAAAGTAAAGTGATACTGTCTAAGCCGTCTATCAGCAGGTGCATTTCAGCAGCACCAACAGAATGGCCAGAATTATAGTGCCTGTAAGCAAAACAATCAACATTACTA
This sequence comes from Abramis brama, assembly GCF_963993115.1. NCBI lineage: Eukaryota > Metazoa > Chordata > Actinopteri > Cypriniformes > Leuciscidae > Abramis > Abramis brama. The sequence continues at coordinate 33,242,592 of NC_139965.1, forward strand.
TTAAAATCTGAACACTTCATGTAAGAAATTATTTTGTAAAGCAGTTAAGAATATTGTTCAATTCTGTTTTTTTATATGTATATATAAAAATACATTTTATTACATACATAATATTAACATACATTTTTAAATTCTAATATTATTTTGATTCATTTATAATTCATTTATTTCACCAAGCTAAGAAAGAGGTAAGGTCCGAGCCTTAAGTCACTTGACAAATTCTTCATCCCTTACCAGAAGGTCATGACACAATCTGAACTTGCTTGCTGGAATGTAGGACTGCGCAGCAAAGCCTGCTGGGAAAACCTGCTGCTCTTCTTGAAAATAAACATGAAGTGGCCTTGAAGGGAGAGAAAGAGAGACAGTAAAATGCAAACTTGTAATATTATATTGTACATTATGTTGCTCATAAATTATTAGTAGATTTTGTGACATTTAAAAAATCATTCATTTGAATTCAGTTCCAATGAACAATGGAAATGGCATTTGCAACCATTAATTTGAACATCACGGCAGTCCACAATTATGTACAGGAGCACACAAAGCAGCAGTATTTTACTTCTAGTTTACACTCCCAGATGATGTGTAGATAAACATTATCATTTAAATGGGATGTTACTAAAGATGTTTCAGTGCTACTGCAAACTATGTAAAGTAGGGCCCTATGACTTCTGCCAGTCATAAAAACAGAATTTACTGTATAATGTGAAATTTCATGGAATTTGTAAAAAAAATTATGAATAAATAAAAAGCAGGTCAGTACCCTTAAAGGCAGGGTAGGTGATTTGTTCCAGAAACATTTTTTGTTATGCTGATCGAAAGTCTCTTCACATCCTGATAGCAATCAATAAGTTATTAGGTCTAAATGTATTTAGCAGTGTCGGATCGGGGCGGTTCATGACTTGAATTTCAATGACAATAAGTTTCAATGGCAATCAACGCCGAATCCAAGCTTCAGCAGTCAGGTGGTACCGGTCAGTGCTCTTAAGTTGTTTATTGTAATGGCTGAACTGAACAGACACGCACAGTTACTTCTTATATTTAACAAATAATCCTTAAAACTCCACAACCAACAAGCAAACTGTGAATAAAAGTGTGTGACAAACCACCAAAAACCTCTGGCTAACATACCAGCAAATGGTTTTATGACCCCCTCCCCCAAAAGAATGCAAGGAGAGGTACTCTCACTGCATTCCTTTATGTCAAGACACCTAATGTCCATAAGAATCGACTTTTCCCCCACATTAATTCATAGATAAACCTTGCTGTTAATGAACATGCTTTGACATTTCAGATGGTTAAATTACACTTTTCATAGCTTCATCCCCCTTGTTCTGTTCCGGTCATTTGCTTTCACTTTTCCATTTCCCATGAGTGTGTGATTTGTGTGTATGTGTTTAGATTAGTTATGTGTTCGTGATTAAGTTATTAAAACTTTAGTTAAAGCTGCAGTCCGTAGTTTTTCCTCTTTGTCGCCATCTCTGTTCGAAATCTGCAATTGCAGTTATTCGCGGAATTATCAACTTAACGTGGGTTGTGCCTCGGCACGGCACAGCACGGATGAATCCAATGTTTTGAGGAGAATGTGCAGCTGTTAGTCGCCTCGCCGGTGTGGATACTGGCATTCGCAATCACAGATTCTACTTTTTGGAAGTATGATCAACATAAGAATTTTCACCGGAAAATGTCGTCTGAACAAGTAAGTAACATCCACTTTTGTTCTGACAAAAAGCATTGCAGTAAATTACGCTGATTAAATCCAACAATCGCTTATCATATCACGTCAAACTGTGCAAATTATACTTTGTTCTCAAATTGTTAATGTTCAGCATTGTGTGAATACATTTAATGCCCTTCTGATAGTTATCCTTGTTTTCGCATGGGCCCGGTTGCAGTCTCTTTTTTTCTGTAGCCAGTCCGAAGTCTTTTGCATTTGCACAACGGGTGAATCTCCAGTTGTCAATAGTGATTGTTGTTTGAACCTTTCTGGATCTGCCATCAAATTGATAAGTTTAATTATATCAAGTGCTGTGAGAAAAGGCTATAAATCTCCACCTCCAACATCCTCACACGCAACATAGCCTACTAGTCGAGACTCCTTCTTTATGTGTACAGATGTGACGTAATGACGCAAGACATGCTCGAATTTCCCGCGGAAATCCACCAGAACCACTGGAATTAAAAACATTATTACAAGCTTACTGTTTTGAATCGAGCTAAGGCAAGCAGATAGTTTTGAACACTGGATGGTTGTGTACTTGCTCAAAAATATATTTTGGATAATTTTTAACCCAAAAAAGTTACAGACTGCAGCTTTAACTTTTAGTTAATAAAAAAAGAGTTCCCTGATTCTGATTCTGCCTGCAGATTAATGTCACTTAAACAATTCTTGATCTTGCTACATGCTCTGATTAGTAGACTACTGTACAGTAAGAAAGTTATTTCCCTTACCCGGAAATGAACATTTCTTAGAATTAATTAAAGTAATCAATAGTGAGTGTTCGCTGGACGAACTGATTAATTGATGGTAATATATTAGTTTAACTACATCAAGTTAATTCGATTAACTGATCCAAATATTCATAATTATTTATAACAAGTTATTATTTATTATTAATATTTCCATTTTAAACTAATTTTCTACATTATGTTCATTATTATTGAAATGTTATGTGCTTTGAGACATGAGGTAGTTTAATGCCATCTCTCCAGACACTTTTGTTTGCTCCCTGCTGTGTACATTCATGTGTTTTGAAGGAGGCGTTTGCCATTTCCATCACTCGTTTCTGATGCAATACTTGCGAATTAAAACAGGGTGATGGAAGCATAGCTATAGACTAGTGACTGTGAATATTAAACTGCAAAATGACTATTTAAAAATGAATCCTGCATTGTTCTGCATGTCTCTGTGTGAATGAATTGCTCAGACATGCGATTTGATTTACCACACACACTTGTGGTGTTCTCAGCCTCTGCCGCCTCAGTTTGAGGACATTAAACTACATCTCCAGAGCTGCTCTGAGAGTCACTTCATCAGAAATTTACCATTTAATTTGAGAAAAACTATTGTCATTTCATAAACACACAGAAACTCAAAGGTCTTCAGGGCAACCTGTCAAAAAAAAAAGTTTGGTTTAACTTGAAGAAATTGTGACAGAAATATATTACTGTTGTACAGTAGAATTTAGCTACGTCTCAATGTAATAATAATAATACTAACACTAATCATAAATTATTATTAAATCTTTATTTTTTTTAAAGGAATAATCACAATTGTCCATTAAAATGAAATCCAGAAAACTTAAAACAGAAAACACAGAATTTGGTAAAAAATAAAACGGAATTTGAGGAAAAAATAAATAAAACGTATTTCATAGTGCCCTAAACATGTAATTTTTGTTAAACTTTTAATAAATTGTTGTTAAATTGTATAAGTTTCAATATTTCCATTAATTAGACATGCTTTTTGATTACAAAAAATGTATTTAACCATTCAAATTGAGTCCAAAAAAATAAAAAAAATAAAAAATCTACAATTTAGCATCTTTTGGGGTTGACAGAGTAACTAAAGTGTGAGACAAAGGCATTTCATGTGTTACTCTCACCTGCACTTGTATTAGTCGAGTGGTCCTGGGGTGGTGTTTGGTCTACATAATCTATGGAGACTCCATCAGCTGAGCCTCTTACCCATTCAAATCCATCACCCTGGATGAGCTCATACCAACCACATGAGTCAGACTCGAAATCACACTGTGCCGCTGAAAGTCAAATTAACATTATGAAGGAATAATAAAATAATAATGTAAAGGATAAAACTACCCTTTCAAAGCAGTGTATTTTTTTAACAAATGCTTATGCAAAAAACTTGGTCAATTGCTTATTGTAAAAAAAAACAAAAAAACACTGGGTGTTTGATTTTAATCAAAGTAAATGTTTCTTAAAGGGGTCATATGATGGTTCTAAAAAGAACATTATTTTGTGTATTTGGTTTAATGCAATGTGTTTACGTGGTTTTAGGTTAAAAAAAAAAAAGTCATTATTTTACACATACCGTACATTATTGTTGCTCCTCTATGCCACTCCTTTCTGAAAAGCGTCGATTTTTACAAAGTTCATCATTCTGAAAAGCGCGGTGTGCTCTGATTGGCCAGCAATTCAGTGCATTGTGACTGGCCCGAATACCTTACGCGTGTGACAGAAATGTCACACCCCTTACCATATTTGGAACAGCAGCTCCATCAATAGCAAAGCAATAATGACAGGTGATAATGTCTATTCGAGCCTGAATCTGATCCGGAAAATGCAGATGACCAAGCTGATCGATCAACTTTGCCAGTGCGACTGGACCAGATAGTATCAGATTGGCAAGGTTTTATTTCATTGGGGACATAATTATTGATACTAATAACTAAATACTGTCTTTTTACGCGTCGCGCTACAGGGGGGAGAACACTATGTAAACATAAAACCATGTCTGCATTTGTGATCGTAGAAATGACAAACAAGCGCTACTTTATTATATGCTCAAAACTCGCGTTTGAATAGTCAGTAGCAAATTATTAAAATATGAAAACATACTTACAGGCTGTGTCTGTGAGTCAGAAGCGCCAGACTGTATTGCAAAGATTGCCCCACTTTTTAGAATCAGCCTTTGTGCACAGCCGGCCTTGTACTCTCCCAGGTTCTGGAAATAGTCCTCCGAAAAATGCACAGCACACAGTCGAATATTTTGGTTGAACTGTTCTGGAACAGTGTTGTAAATAAAGCTTAACCACTGTTTTCTAATTATGTCCTCTTTTGGAAGTTCAAACAAAGTAGTTTGGCTTTCGCAACGAAAAACACAGCGTCTCCATGACATGGCGCGTCGGCGGCAACAATTACAGCGAGAATAAAAGTTACGCCTTCTTTCTTTGCGTATACTGTTATGAAACTCTGCCCCCACACACTGACGTAGATTTGTGGGGGCGTGTTTGAATGAAGCGTTTTAGGAAAGCGTGGCTGAGCCTTAAATTTTACAAAGAAAATCTCTTTAGGTTTGAGACTTTGAGCTTTGTAACTCTGTAGATCTTATACATGCACAAACAGCTGCATAACACACTAAAGAAAAAGGAAAACAAGAAATCGCATTATATGACCCCTTTAAACAGTGACATGGCTCATATTCCAGTGAAATCATGTCAACTTTAAGCTGTTTTGATCTTTGAGTCCATTTACTTACAACAGTTGGCCTCATCCTCTCCATTGGGGCAGTCTAAAGAAAAGTCACACACTTTCACCCCATCCACACAGACATTTTCCCCACAGTCAAAGTGAGTTGAAAGGGGTGCCTTGATGTCAGTCTCTGAAGAAAACAATAAAGCCAACACATATATATTATAGAAAAGGTAAGCAAAAGTGAAGTGAATTCTCTCATGAAGTGGAGAGCTTCTGAGAGCTCCTTCCTGCATCATCACCTTTGTTAACCATATCATGTGATGTAGATCTGAACATGGCCACATTATTATGATTAATTGGACTGTCTACGGTACTGCTGAAATAATTCACAATAATGTGGTACCGTAACACACACACACATACACCTTCCTCTGAGACACTTGGTAATAAAATATACAGTCAGCTTTGTTCTGTTCTATTTATGGTTCTCATAAACAGTTAAGCATTTTTTGTGATAAATGTATCAAATATAGTAAATGACTTACTGAACAGCTTTAAGATTAAATATTAAAATGTAGATCTAAAAAATCTTCATAAGATAATAAAACCACTCGCACTTGAATATACTCTAAATCTAACTGATGTCTCTTGCTCCTTCTATCTTCGGCTGAACTCTAAATTGGAAAGCTGCTGAGGTTCCCTTCTGCCTATGACCACTGTCCCCCTGGTGTCTCAGTTCATTCGCAAAGGGCTATACATGTATTAGACCTTATTTACAGCTTTATATCCCCGAATCTCTTGAGCTCTCTGCACCTCACACCATTCAGAAATCGCATCAAAGTGAGCACAGCAATCACATAACTTCATCTTTGTGCCTTTATGAACAGCTACATCATGACCCAAACATGGACATCTGAAGGAGGAGCAATCATACATACTGAATAACATACTGAACTAGAATGTACATTTCCTGAAGAAAATGTGAGTGGTGCTTGCAGTGGCAAAATTCAGCACGGTTGCTAGGGTGTTTCTAGTGGGTTGCTAAGGTGTTCTGGGTGGTTACTAGGTGGTTGCTAGGGTATTCTGGGTGGTTGCTAGGTTGTTGCTAGGTGGTTGCTAAGATATTCTGGGTGGTTGCTATACGGTTGCTAAGGTGTTCTGGATGGTTGCTATGGTGTTGTTAGGCGGTTGCTAGGGTATTCTAGGTGGTTGCTATGGTGTTGCTAGGGTATTTTGGGTGGTTGCTAGGGCGTTTATAGGCGGTTTCTAGGGTGTTCAGGGTGGTTGCTAGGGTATTCTGGGTGGTTGCTATGGTGTTACAAGGTGGTTGGTAGTTGGTATTCACAGATGGTTAATATGGAGTTTTTATAGAGTTCTTCTTAGCATGTTCTTGGCATGATTTATCACTTAACTAATCACTATTAGCATGTAGCTATTCACTGTTAGCATGTATAGCATGTTGGAAGTGCTGTTTGCAAGCATGAGTCAAAAGAGCCAACCCTCATGTCTCTACGATGTTCCGATGCAGAGATATAGTTCTTGCTAAACGGTTGCTAGGGTACTTTGTTTGGTTGCTAGGAAGTGGCTTGGCAGCTGCCAATGATGATACTTCAAAAGCTCCTTGCCAGTATGAATGATAACAACCCCCATGCCTCTATGACATTCAGATTAGAAGATATCCCTCTTTGGGTTTGGGTTGCTAGGGTGCTAGACAATGGTTGCTAGGGTGTGGCCAGGAAGTGGCCAGGAAGTGCTGAAGGTGTCTCATGATTGGCTGTTTGCTGCCCCAAGTCAAATGAGACCACCCTTATGTTTATATGACACTTCTATCCAAAGATATCCCTTTGATCTCTTTCAGTGGAAGTCTATGGAACTTGTTGCTATGGTACTCTAAATGGTTGCTAGGGCATGGCTTGATAGCTTCACAATGATCCTGAGAGACTGATTGGTCGTCTGACTAAAATGAGCCCGCCCCCTTGTCTCTATGACACTGTGATCCAGAGTTATGTTCAATACAAAATCCCTATGCAATTTACCATAGTAGGAAAAGCATGTGTGTTTCATGGGCCGTCCCTTGACCATAGTATGTCAATGGGGCAACTTTGGGCGCTTCCTGCCCCCTAGGGGTACAACTTTTACCCCATTGTGAGGTATGTGAGCCTGCCAGCCTCTTCAAATGTGGTAAACCGCACGTTTCTGCGAAATCCTCGCTCAGAGCTATGACTCGTCAAAGTTTGTTGCAATGCAAAGTCTATGGGACTTTTTTGGCCGCTTTTTTGCCCCTGGGGCGAACATTGTACACCAGTTCTCTTATAAAAGTCATAGCACACCTCTCCTCAATAATCCGCACGATTTGACACCTCATTCATGGGGCTGTGACAAAAGCTGCGGGAGGAGTAGCGTTGCCCGCCAAACTTTTCCACGGAATAATAATAATAAGTATGAGTAATAACAATAGTGATGCCTTGCCTTTGGCAAGCACCACTAATAAAGCATAAGTTTTAAGATTATAAAAAGAAAAAGTTCACCCAAAAATAATAATTCTCACATCATTTACTCACCCTAATGTCGTATCAAACTATACAGATGATTTTTTTTCTACCTTAAAATGAAAAGTCAATTTCATTGACTTTCACTGTATAGACAAAAACATTCTTCTAAATACCTTATTTTATGTTTCACAGAAGAAAGAAACTCATAAAGGTTTGTAACAACATGAATGTAAATAAATTATTCCATAAATTAAATTTTTACTTGGATTTTTACTTAAATTTTTTTTTTTTTTTTTTACTTTCTTGGTAAACTTCAAAAGTGAAACTTTTTTGGATTTAGACAGCCTAACTTGATTTGCAAAAAAGAACAAAAGATGTATTAGTGTTCACTCACCTATGGCTGCCACACATTCTCTGCTGAAGGACAGATCATCAATCGCAACAACTTCATTTGGGTCACTGCTGTTGAATATCAATCCTCTAATCACAACCTGTAGATTCACAGCAATTATGTTTTACCGATTCAGCTATACACCATACATACTTTTGTAACACTTTATTTTACAGTGTCCTTGTTACTTGTTATGATAGTAATATCAATTGTGCATAATTACATGCAACTAACCCTAACCCACACCATAATCCTAACCCTAAATTAAGTACATGTAGCTAAATATTAATACTCAGTTCTAACTGTATAATTACACTGTAACACAGACATCTTAAAGGGATAGTCCACCCAAAAATGAAAATTGACCCATGATTTACTCACCCTGAAGTCATCATAGGTGTATATGACATTCTTCTTTCAAACGAATACAATTGGAGTTATATAAAAAATGTCCTGACCTGACTCTTCCAAGCTTTATAATGGCAGTAAATGGCTGGATGACTTTGGAAGTCCATCAAAGCCCATCTATTCATGATTAAAGTGCTCCACACATCTCTTGGGGTTAATAAAGGTCTTCTGAAGTGAAGCGATGAGTTTGTGTAAGAAAAATATCCATATTTAAAGCTTTATCGACTACAATAACTAGCTTCCGGCAGACACCCCCCGTAATGACAAACGCGGTTGCCCAGCCCTGTTTGTTTGAACCACGAGAGGCGTCAGTTGCCGGCATAACGTTGTGCGTCAAGTTCAAGGGTTATTTCGCTTCAGAAGACCTTTATTAACCTCAAGAGACGTGTGGAGCACTTTAATCATGAATAGATGCGCTTTGATGGACTTCCAAAGTCATCCAGCCATTCACTGCCATTATAAAGCTTGGAAGAGCCAGGAAATGTTTTAATATAACTCCAATTGTATTCGTCTGAAAGAAGAATGTCACATAGCCTACACCTATGATGACTTCAGGGTGAGTAAATCATGGGCTAATTTTCAATTTTGGGTGAACTATCCCTTTAAAATAAAGTGTAACCACTACTTTTTGTTCAAAAGTTCAAATAATAATACTCCTTCCCCCAAACACACATAACCCCTGATTCAGTAAATCCACACCAACCTTAAACTCCTCTCTGCTGTTTAACACAACCACTGTTCGCATCCAGGGAAGAGTGTGTGGATAAGGATTGGAGGTGGACTGAAACAACACCTCCTCCATCTCTCCCGAAGTTTCGAATTGGATCAAAACCTGCAAAGCCCCTGTCAGCAACCCAATATGACGATAGAAAGTTAGCTGTTAAAAAGAAAAGGACAACAAAGAGACAAAATATAAATTACCCCCAAAAAAAGTTTCAAGCGGTGCATTGCTTGCTTCATTACAAGTTAGAAACATTAAAGATATTCAACGGTTGGCCAAATGAGACAAAATTAAAGCTGAAAGCATTTCATACTCAAAGCCATTTTGTTATGAAGTGAGGTTATGTTATTGCATCTTCCTGCCAAGTTCAATGTCATCTTATTTTTATATAAGCAGAGAAGCACTCAAAGTGAATTACTCCATATCTAATAACAGTGGATCTAAAACCATAGATCCCAATGAGTGCATGCACTACCCACTGTGTCACGGCTCTGACAGCCTATGCATAACTCTCTGCTGTCAATAAGAGTGTGTAGCCGTGGCAGTGGATAAGTGCTCTAAACACTTAATTGGGTGCTTGAGCAAAGCATTTAACAAGATGCTGCTTATGGTTTGTGGTAAACCCAAAATGTCTCTCTCGTCAAAAACTAACATATTGCACTGGTTCATTTATGGAACTTCTAAAATATTTTATATAATTATATAATTATATAATTGGCTATAATAATATAATAGGCTTTATAGGCTATTGTAATTGTAAACTGTGTTTTGTATCATGTGCATTAACGGTGATGATTTGTCATCATGATTTTGTCTTGAGAGGACTTTGATATCCAATTTTTAACTAGGAAACTTGCAGTTATGATAATTCTGATAGCACATGAAGGCATAAACCTCTCTACTTAACCGTCAGTCTTGCACATCCACCATGTTTGTAGTTTTTTAACACTTTTTATTCATGTTTGTGGTAACTGAATCCTCGTCCACTGCTCAATGGGTTGTGGGCATTAGTTAGTGCATGGATCTGCACTTCGGACTCTAACCGGGAAAAGTAGACCATCTAGGTATCTTTGGAATGCTCATTTCAACATACTGCAATTTGGGACACCCTAATTCTAATTTCAAATATTATTTAGGACGGATAACATGCGAGCTGGGATGCAGCATTCAGGAACAAAACCAGAGTGAGTCACTCAATCATTCATCCAACCAATTTGTTCATAAACACAGATTCATTCAGCAACAAAACCAGAGTGAGATATTTAATTATTAATTCAACCGATTTGTTCATAAACACTGATTCATTTAGTAACAAAACACCACTACAGAAACCATTTACATTGGCGGAGCAAAAATAGACAAAGTAATTGTCAATATTTTGTCTAAAGTGTGGGTCAATATTCATTTCCTGATTATTGAACAGTTGAATAAAAAAAAAATCACACACTAAATGTTATAGAAATTAGCATATTTATATAGTGGGGAGAACAAGTATTTGATACACTGCCGATTTTGCAGGTTTTCCCACTTACAAAGCATGTAGAAGTCTGTAATTTATATCATAGGTACATCAGAAAAGCAGAACTTAATATTTGGTACAGAAACCTTCGTTTGCAATTACAGAGATCATACGTTTCCTGTAGTTCTTGACCAGGTTTGCACACACTGCAGCAGGGATTTTGGCCCACTCCTCCATACAGACCTTCTCCAGATCCTTCAGGTTTCGGGGCTGTCGCTGGGCAATATGGACTTTCGGCTCCCTCCAAAGATTTTCTATTGGGTTCAGGTCTGGAGACTGGCTAGGCCACTCCTTGGACCTTAAGATGCTTCTTACGGAGCCACTCCTTAGTTGCCCTGGATGTGTGTTTCGGGTCATTGTCATGCTGGAAGACCCAGCCACGACCCATCTTCAATGCTCTTACTGAGGGAAGGAGGTTGTTGGCCAAGATCTCGCGATACTTGGCCCCATCCATCCTCCCCTCAATACGGTGCAGTCGTCCTGTCCCCTTTGCAGAAAAGCATCCCCAAAGAATTATATTTCCACCTCCATGCTTCACGGTTGGGATGGTGTTCTTGGGGTTGTACTTATCCTTCTTCTTCCTCCAAACACGGCGAGTGGAGTTTAGACCAAAAAGCTCTATTTTTGTCTCATCAGACCACATGACCTTCTCCCATTCCTCCTCTGGATCATCCAGATGGTCATTGGCAAACTTTAGACGGGCCTGGACATGCGCTGGCTTGAGCAGGGGGACCTTGCGTGCGCTGCAGGATTTTAATCCATGACTGCGTAGTGTGTTACTAATGGTTTTCTTTGAGACTGTGGTCCCAGCTCTCTTCAGGTCATTAACCAGGTCCTGCCATGTAGTTCTGGGCTGATCCCTCACCTTCCTCATGATCATTGATGCCCCACGAGATGAGATCTTGCATGGTGCCCCAGACCGAGGGAGATTGACCGTCATCTTGAACTTCTTCCATTTTCTAATAATTGCGCCAACAGCTGTTGCCTTCTCACCAAGCTGCTTGCCTATTGTCCTGTAGCCCATCCCAGCCTTGTGCAGGTCTACAATTTTATCCCTGATGTCCTTACACAGCTCTCTGGTCTTGGCCATTGTGGAGAGGTTGGAGTCTGTTTGATTGAGTGTGTGGACAGGTGTCTTTTATACAGGTAACAAGTTCAAACAGGTGCAGTTAATGCAGGTAATGAGTGGAGAACAGGAAGGCTTCTTAAAGAAAATCTAACAGGTCTGTGAGGGCCGGAATTCTTACTGGTTGGTAGGTGATCAAATACTTATGTCATGTAATACAATGCTAATTAATTATTTAAAAATCATACAATGTGATTTTCTGGATTTTTGTTTTAGATTCTGTCTCTCACAGTTGAAGTGTATACCTATGATAAAAATTACAGACCTCTACATGCTTTGCAAGTAGGAAAACCTACAAAATCGGCAGTGTATCAAATACTTGTTCTCCCCACTGTATATATAGCTTGCTCAAAGTAGATTTGTACCAAATAAGCAACTATTTTTTATATGGCATCAGGATTTACAATGATAGTCAATGAAATACGAGATACAAAATACGTTTAGTTAGAAACCGTGATAATGTTTTTCTGTACCCAGCATGTCTGTGAAGGCTGGAAAAGAGGACTGTATATTTCAGCAGTGACTCCTTCTCCATTTTTGGATCGTATATAGAGGCAGTGACCTGACAAAAGAGAAGAAACAGTGTCCTTGGTAGTCAGGAAATACAGAAATAGAATACAATTCTATTTTTTTTTTTTTTTTAATGGAACAGTTTTTTGACAAAATATAAAAAACAATCTAAAAAAAAGTTTTATGTTTTGTATAATTTTTGTCATATGGAGCTCACACTCGAGGTCGAGGAGGAAAAACTTTATTCAACCCAAACTGAGAAAAATATGCAATTTGGTGCAGATGTTATTTATATAGCCACAAAGATAAAATTCTGATAGTTTGTAATACAAATCAATGATATTTTCATTACAGTGTAACTACTTACATAAAATGCATACCAGTTGCTACTCTATATCTCCCAATAATATATCTTAGTAACATGATATTTAAATGCTTTGTTTTATGTTCAAAAGCATATAATATAATGCAATACAATGATGATTGAGATATGTACATATAAACATTCTTTAAAACCCTGTTGTATCATATGTGATAAATACGTATATTTGAACATGATTTTTTCAAATAATTATACTTTTTTTATATACTTCTACCATGACCTGTTGGTGGACATTTTTAGAATTATCTAGATCATACTTTCTAAAACAAAATTATGATCTATAAGTCAGAGGGCAGAATGCAAGCAGTAAATTGTGTGCAACAGGTTTTTGAGCAAAGTTTTGATCATGTCGATTTAGAGGCCTAAAAAATTCATGTATCAAATATGATTCAGTAGGCTGGTTAAGTAGTATCCCTACAAAGATCAACTGTTTTACTTACCAGTAACATTTTCTGCCTCATTACTGGGCCAGCTCAAGCCTGAGCCTCTCATCCAAACATGATGTTGAAAACCACAGAAACCTTCCTGAAAGTCACATCTCACAAACTGGGAGCCTACAATAGAGGAAACTCACAGCTATATCAGGTCATTACAGTAAAGTAAATTAATTTAATTTGAAATCTGCAACAAGAGACACCACTGAAAATATGAAACTCAACATGGCATCCTTCACAACACATTTAAAAGGTGCTTGACTGAAAATCTGTTATAAAATAGATTCAAGAGAGCAGATACACAATAAGGACATCTCATGTAATAATAAAATAATAAATTGCTTATGGATCTTTTCTTATCATCATTAAAAGGATGAATATGCTAAACAAAAGCAATAGTGGTCAACCCTAATACATCAACCTCAATTATGTCATTTTCTGCCTTCTAAAACCAGTGATATTAAATCAATATTATAAAAGCACTGTTGTGTCTCATCTGTAGACCTTCAAGTGTGCCACTTTATGAGTAAGCCATAAATCTCACTGTTTAAACATGAAGCCTTTAGGAGCATTTAAAATCATACTGTCAACAGAGAGGGAAAAGAAAGGGCCATTACTGTCAAAGAGTTGCCTGCGTAAGCACAGAAAACATACAAATAGAAGATCAGAAAAAGGAGCTGAAGAGTGGAAATGAAAAAACAAGTGTTTAAGAATAATACATACAGTTAGTCTCATCACTGCCATCTTCACAGTTTTCTCTGAAATCACATACATGCTCCTCAGATACACAGCCGCCTCTCGCACAAGTAAAGTGCTCAGGCAGACATGGAGCGGATGATACACTCGCCAGGACACACAGCAGAAACAAGGCCTGTACGCACACCCTCATTGAGCTCTCCGATAGACAGTTCACTAGCACATTCAGATCTACAAGTAAGCAAAAACACAGGCAGACACACTCAGTATCCAATAAAGTCCTTAAAATCCAGAGAGAGACAGCGTATAACCTCGACTTTGTGCTACGGACAGTCGCGTCTCACAGAAGAACCATCTGCTTAGTGCTCACACCAACCCTAGCTCAAGTGACTTTATGACTGTTACACAATAGGCCTGTTTTCATGTCAAAGTGTGCGTCAGACTTCTTGTAATTGGCTAGAGATAAAGTGACAATAAATGGTAATCTATTATTTTAAGACACAATCTTCTGTGCAATAATCTTGTGTGCAATAAGAACACAAGTTTACAAGCAAGTTAAACAAACACATTTAGGTTAAGAAATATAAAGCAATTTAAACAAGTATTAGAATTTTATCACTACCTAAATTTACCTTAATTTTCAGCTCGAAAAAACAGGACTGAATGAGCAATAAGGTGGCAAAGTAATCAGTCATGCATTAGTTCAACCCTCTGTCTTGCACCGGCTTTACAAATGTTCATTCAGCTATAATTTTGTTTTTCATGAATCAATGACTAAAATTCAAAATTCACAAGGTGTGCTAGAAGAGAAGCTCTGTTGGCCATAATGATATCCGAATAACCTTCAAGCACAAACGAGCCCAGTGAAATGAATGAATAATTAATACTTAGGAATTTAAAACTGCAGCAAACAAGTCTGAAACCATGAAACATTTTTATCACTGTTGAATTGAAAGTACAAAACATTATTTATTTGATTGTAAAAGTCTTAACTATCACTTTCTAAACAGTTCACTGCATCCTTGCTGAATAGAAGTATTAATTTGTCAAAAACCGTACAGACACAAAACTTTTGAACGGTATTTTGAAAATATTATATATTTGTAGCAAGTAAATTTACCTACATGAATTCTATATTACATGTTACAAAAACTTAGTTCACATTTAGGATTTTTTCTTTTTTTTTTATCAGCCCCACACCATTACTGATGCACTTGACATCTCACTACATTATGGAAATTACCTAGCTGGAATGGGCTATTGTAGGATATAAAGGTCAAATTGTAGAAGGTCACAATACTAATAATCCTCCTGTGAGTGATAAGATCCAGAGACTGTGGGTAGTGATAATGGTGTCTTAAGACACACATCCTAATAGTCCAATTGAAACAAGTACAAATCTTGTTTCACCAGGGATGTCACTTTCTGTCTCTGTGATTAGTTGGGTTTATTGATTGTCAGCGCTGGGACCTTTAAGTGGCTCTGTTCTCACTTGATAGACACTAATTATAATGTCAGTCTCCAAGACAGACAACACAGAGAGTGTATTAAGCTCATCGACCTGTCTTTAAATAAGCTTTTAGGCATTTCTATACAATATCATAAGTATGGATATCATATCATATCAGTAAAAATGATAATGTCTGCGGCATGTTATTCTACATGTGTTTTCTTAATATCAAGGAACATTGTTTATCATCCATTGTTTATCTTTTTTATCATCAAAAAAAAAACTATTTTAGACAGGTTTTTAAGAATCTCTGCATATTAAGAATGGTTAGGAGAAAGTATTAACTGAAAAACAAAAATAATGCAAACATCACCATTAAAGGGATAGTTCACCCCAAACTGAAATTAAGTTCTGTAACCATTTACTCACCCTCACGTTGTTTCCAAACCTGTATGACTTTTTTTCTTCTGTGGAACACAAAAGAAGATATTTTGAGAAATGTCTCAAGAGATTTTTTTTTGTCCATACAACGAAAGCCAATGGTCACCAAAACCGTTGGATTTATTCACTTATTGATAAAAAAATATATATGTTACCGGCAAAGTGTGAAATCCCGGTATTGTATAGAATGCCTAGGCAATGTATAGAATTCCTGATGTTTTTTGCAAAAAATACATTACCTAATTCTATACATTACCTAGGCATTCTATAGAATGCCGGATTACACACTTTGCCAGTAACATACTGTATATATTCAATATACACGTTAAAACCAAATAAGTTGGCAAAACTCAAAAAATTTAAGATAATCAGTTACATCAAAATTTTAAGTTAAGAAATGAAAGTTTAAGTGAGCAGCACTGGCAGATTTTGTATACATTTGAATTGCTCTTAACTTGAAATATTTTAGCAAGCTAATCCATACATTTAACTTAAAATGATCATGCAATCTCAACAAATATTTCTAGTGGTGGAGTCTTGGTTAACTTTAAATAGCTAATTCAGTAAATGGTAACTTGCTTATTGGCAACACAATGCCTGAAATTAACAGAAATTAATTGTCTAAATTAACAGAAACAAGTTCATAAAACTAAAATAAAAAATAAAATAAATAATTCAGATAACTTAACTGTGAACTCAAAAGACAAAGAAAGTTCTATATACTCATAAAAGTTTATTCGATTGAACTAATTTGTTTAATTGTTGAGTTTACCCTACTCAAACCAATTAATAATTTTAGCATTAGGGTTTACAGACTCTCTAGTTTATACTGATTTTGTAGCTCTGACTGCAAATTTTCCTTCAAGATGTTGTGTTCATCTCAGACTCACAAAAGCTGTTGTCGGCTCCTGAGAGCTTCTTTCTCTTTTTAAATTGGAAAATGGCATTTTGTGGCCTGTATGTTACCTGTCAGAGCTGAACTATTAGCCTGTCCTGGCTGCTCCTCAGGTCAATCACATTATCACAGATTATGACCTGTTCTCAGCTGACAGTTCAGTTTTTAGGTCTAAAGTGTGTTAATCCCTCTGAGAAAATAATAATAGAAGAGTTACCTTAGTGCTTGATGTAAATTATGATCTATGATGTCAAACTACTAAAGATGATCAGCTCAGCCAGGTCATTCCTTTTCCTATTTCAAATTCAGTTGGGGTCAGTTGATGCTATCCTGCTTTTATCCTGCTGAAACACTGTTGATATTTGAAATCAACCCAAACAAACACCAAACAAACCCCTCCCTTCATTACTCCGTCCCGCACGATCGAACACGCAATGCAAGAGTGGATGTCTCTTTATCATAGCTGAGGCGAAGCACAATGCTTCATGAAAAATAAAGCGAAAATGACAAACGAAAGACAAGGAAGAACAAAAAATGAACACCCAGTACACAAGAGTATTTACAAGCAACATAACAGTCTATGTTAGTCGCCAGCAGCACAACAGCTCCAGACAAACAATGACACTCAAAACTGCCCAGTTACTATAACTAACATTACAACATTCAGCATCTTGGTTCTGTGAAACAGGTGAAGCAGAAACAACACAACCTCATTGTCCGTTTTCAGGCCTTCTTGCTTAGGTCTCTGACCGCCTCTCCGGTGCTGGAAAGCTTTTCTAATATTAACGCGGGTCCTAAAGCTCTTTCCTGATCATAACCCTTCATTTTCCAGGGATATTCTTATGAGCTTTTCTCTTTTGTAATGTTTCAGCCATCACTCTTTCTACAGACTTTCTTCAAATCTCCCTCTTGCTCACTCTCTCTCCTCCCCCCATCATGTGTGGGCAGGCCTCCGACTGCTGAATGGCTACAAGCGTGTTGTGGTGCTCGGTCCGATCCACTTTCAACAGCGTTTCTCAGAAATCGCTTACTGCACCTTTAAATGGCAGGATGTTAAAATTGGAAAATGTAGAAATCTATAGACTTAACTAAAGACTGTTATTATTCCTTTTTAAAAATATTTGGATTAATAATGTCTCTTTAGAATTTCAGGGTGCATTTGTGAACAATGATATTAATAATATAAGCATCCAAGCAAACACCCAATAAACATGCCTACACTGTAAAAAAAAATTACATCCCCAAGTCAAAAATTTCAAGTGACCGATAACATCTAAATTTTTCAATTAGTCTGACGTATTATTTCTCATTGAGCCAATGTTAACAGACTATTGCAACAAGAATTTCACTTGGGCCAATTGAAAAATTTAGATGTTATCGGTCACTTGAAATGTTTGATTTGGGAGGGTTAGAAATTTAGTGTGTAGTAGTGTATAGTATGGAGTAGTGCCATGGCAAGCACCTCTCACATTTTCTTCAGAAAATGTACATGTCTAATGTCTTATTTCTATTGTTGTTGTTGTTGATGCCTAGGTCTCTAGAGGTTCAGTTTACACTTACGGCTGTCCTTAGGGAGGGCAGATCCTCTACACCTGTTTGCTGAAGTTGAGAAATCACTAAGGTTTGGGTCTTCCGTCATCATCAGTAGTGGGTCGTAGTGATGTGTATCCATGGTAACCCACTGCAGTCTATTCTGTGGCCTAGGTGAAGTTCTGTATTAAACAGAATATTTCTGCCAACAAAGAAAAAGAGAGCCATAGACATAAAGGAATGGAGGTGAAGGACAGGGGAATCTGACAACGACTAGACCAAATATAAAGTGCACCATTTCATTTGATCCCTGTTTCATTTCACGTATGCCAATAATGACACAAGGTCTAGATTCAGGAATCTCATTTTATTGCCTCTCTTAATAGGATGGGAGTATTTTGTCCAAGAGTACCTAGATGAAACTGGTGTGAAAGGCAGTGCTGCATACAGTTGTTGAATAAACTGACAGAATATTTTCCCCTGATACTTGTCAATACATTTCTGTGACTGTCAATACAGTTCTGTGACTTTAGGTCCATTTCATTTCTTCATTTGCATAGTTTTGGTGACATCAATAACATTAATGAATCTATTTTAGGTTATTAATATCCTGGAGAAAATGTAATTCTGGCTTAAGTAATTAGAGCCAATGTCTGGAAAAACACACACTTTGAAAAATCCACAAGGCATTTTGAATTCTAGCTTATTTTAGTTTATTTTATAACTAAGAATGTGAAGGTTATTCCAGGCTTAAATTCTCTAACACTTTTGATTCACTTTATATATGACTGCAATTCCTCAGCTTTGTACACTATAGGACATTTCTGCATAGTCCAAATTGAGCACATGCATTTTTTGCAAATTAGGTGTTCTTTAAATAGACAGCCCATTCTTTCATCAAACAGTTTTAGTTCAAGCCTGCGATTTATGTTCTATATCTGGTGTAATTTATTTCTACAACCCCAATTCCAGAAAAGTTGGGCCATTCCAAAATGCAATAAAATCAAGAATCTGTGATTTGTTAATTCTCTTTCAACTTTATTTAACTGACAAAAGATTTACAATGTTTTTACTGGAACAACTTAATTGTATTTTGTAAATATAAACAAATTTTGATTTTGATGGCTGCTACACACTCCAAAGTATGACACTTGTTGAAACTTTTCTGAAATTGGGGTTGTAAATCATTTTCAGACATCATCATCAGATGAAAATATGAAAACAACACATGATAAGAGATTATTTTCTTATTGTATATCTTACAATGGATGGACCTGGTTGTGCAAACACATATAGCCAATACATAAAACACATACATAAAACAAATAGGTGATTAATACTAAGAGTGTGTGTGCATCCTTAAAGTTTAAACATCTTGTTTAATCTTGTCTGGGGGAGAAAAGACGATAAAACTCAGGACATGTCTATAGTCTGAAAAACATAGATGATCGAATTGGGAGGAAGCAATCAAGCAATCATTATCACCAATACAGACATCAGCAAGTTGATTACATGTTATATCACCATTTGGCATAAATATTCTGAATAATTTTATTTTAATACTGTAATTGTATTTCTTCTGTTAGTCTGTTTCTCTTACTGTTTCTCTTGCTTCTTGCATCCCTATTCAACTCTTTCCCCGCCAGCATTAAAAAAAAAAAAAAAAAATGCCTGCCACCACAAGCATTTTTAACCATTTTCACAAAATTTTCATGGCCCCCAGTTTATTTTGTTGTATAAATATCTGAACATGCAATTTATCAAAAGAAAGAACAGGGGCTCTTCTTTAAAAAAAAAAAAAAAACCCTTTTATTCTAGCTTCATGCAATCTTTTTTAATCAAAACTTGAATGTAAGTAAGTTTCATTAAAAAAGCAACATTTTGAACAAAAAGCTGTTTTTTGCATGTGTTTTGATCCGAAGATGGTGAACTCTTTCAGAAATTGAGTAATAGCGCCCCCTACCATATAACAGCGAAAACAAAAAGGGGAAGCGGTCTCATAAATGACGGAAAATTCCACTGATGGCGAAGCAAAGAGTTAAACACATTGCAACTCTTCCATCTCTGTCAGTGACATAAGTTTTCTCAGATTAAAGGGGTCATGAATTGAGAAATAAAATTTTGACTTGTAAGAGGTCATTTCACTATAAAAAACGTTCTCTAAGTTTCGAAAAGCTCAGAAAACGACTTGTTTGGAATTTTGTCACATTATGACGCCATAGTGCGGCGAAAGAACGTCTCTGCAGGATCAGATCAACAACTACTTCTACATCATCACATATTTGGCCACGCCCACTGGTGCGTTAATGAGATGAGAAGAGATACAGGATCACTAGACTAAAAGTGTTTGGAACATTTCACTGTGGATTCTTTGGTAAATCAGTCGCATTTTGGCGCATGCTTTGCAAACAGACTTTTACTGCAAGATATGGACCCGACAGTGTCACAACCGTGTTAATTATAATGCCCAATCTGTGATCAGTGATTTCTCATATGTAATGATTCATGTACAATCAGACGTTCTTTGCCTCAAAGTCATGTATTACTGTTTATGCGTCAGAAGCTGGGTTTCCATCAAAACATGAAGCAAATCTTTTCAAAGTAAAAAATAAAAATAAAAGAAAAAGTGAATTAGGTGTGTTTCCATCAAGTTGTTCGAGTGGATAACAGTGGTATTGGTAACCTAGTAACCAACAGTAAATAAAACACCATCAGCGGAAACAGTATGTTGTTTGCAAATGAGTCGGTTCAATGAGCCGGCTCCGAGAGTCGGTTCCAGTCTGAGAGCCGTTTTCCCTTTTTGTATATTAATACAAGACAGAATAATAGGATTGTCCTTTTGCCTCAGCCACACGTCAAGTAGTGACTAGCTGATGTGTATGTGCATGCAATCAAGTGTGATGACATTACCCCGCTGCTATCGATTTGTCGCACGCACATACATTAGGCTAGGCTATTAATATAACATTCAGTCACTGCATGGAGTGCATGTGGTCGAGCAGTGTGGTGAAAAGATCATACTTAATATTTGGTCAGAAAACAAGATGAGTAAAAAGCACAAACGAAGTAGTATTTGGATGCATTTTAATAACATAGACAACATGAAGGCAGAACGTCAAATTTGTAAAGTAAAACTTTCATATCGAACAGGGACTAACAAACCTTTAACAATCTTATAAATGTGTTCTGTTTTAAGTGTGATTTGCTTGGAATGGTTTTATTTTGGATAGTTCAATATAAATAAAATGTTCAAAACACGTGTAATAGTATCTAATGGTTTTACATTAGCCTATATGGTTTTTTTTTTTACCTCTTATTACTGAGCTGAGCCAAACGATCCAGTTCCCTAAAATGAGCCGGAATTCCCATCATGGGGAAACAGACGATTAGTCACATGGGTTTAATGTTTGATACGTCAGAATTTATTCGGAAAATGTGTTTCCATCTCCCATTATTCGTATGAACTCTTTTTCACTCAAGTCAAAAACCACCTCAGGCAAGCATAAAAAAAATTTTCTCTCGAAATTTGGCGTTTCCATCACTCGTTTCGGATACAATTCTTCAAAATGCGCATAAAAACAGGGTGACGGAAACAGCAAGCTAATCAAGCCAGTGACTAAACGATCAACTTCATACTGTTTCACTTAGTATCATGAAAATAATCTATTATTTCAATTGTGATTAAATTATATACAGAAAGCGATTAGAACTCTCCCTTTATAATCGCTGGAGCTATCAATCACACAGCACGAGCTCATATGCCAAAACTCCCGCTATAATCAATGACACGGCTACACTACACACTGAATCTCTTATTTACATAGTGTTTGCACTGTTATTTATGATGAAGGCATTCGTGAGAGTGCAGAAATCTAATTTGAATGACGAGATCACTGCAATTATGCCCTCAACAGACATATCCGTCATCGGCTACAATGCTCATCGCTGCAAACTTTCATGTGACGGGTAGATCTAAATAGGCCTATAATGCTAAAATCAACACTTTTCACGATTAGTTAATCTCGATGGCTGTAAGAGTAAAAAACAGTGAAAGATTGCAAGAGTTTCACAAATAATACTTATTTCATATGCAAAGATGTCAGCCAATCACAGCAGTGAGCGTTTACACTGGAGTCTCACAGCAGGCACGCCCCTTCAAATCAGAGGGCTAAAATCAGGGTAGAAAGCTGCCTTATATTAGTCTGGCTATCATCAGACCAAGCTCAATCTTTTAAGATTGAACATTAGTCTGGCTATCATCAGAAGAATGGTTTGGAGCATTGATCAGCGTTTTGCAGAAGCAGCAATCGAGCGATTTTTGCAGGTTGTGCAAAAAAAAACATGAAAGTGAGTGGTATTTACACCCACTCGAGCGATTTGTTTGCTAAACTAAAGAAGCCATTGAGAATCGTCGAGAGGTTAAAAGGAATTGGACTGGATTAAACCCGCCAATAGCGCACCAGGTGGATAAGCCAGTTTGTGATAGGTCCCCGCAAATTTGTAAAGGAAGCAGGATAGAAGAACGTACAGGTTTCCAGGCTGAGCTGCAGGGCCAAATCAAATCGCCGGCAGATCGGGCTGGGTTTACCCAGTCTAGCCTTATATTGCTAAATTATGACAATTTTTAATGTAAAAATCATACTAACATTATAAGTGCACCTCAGGAAACATAATTTTATTTTTTATGTAGTTCATGACCCCTGTAATATGGCTGATGTAAGGTTAAAGAAAAAAGTTTTTTTCCATACCAGTAATTCAGTGACTGTGAGATTTTGAGTTGGTGTGCAGGTTTCCTAATCACCCATTCTCCTGTGAATAAAGAATCAGTATGACAAATAGACTCCTAATACAATGTAAGCCATTAAATCAGTTGGCTAAGTGTGCATTATCTTCACAGTCTGGAACTGTAATGATTATCTATACTCTGATGAAAGCCATGCACCTTATATTGGAGTATTACTGGAATACTTGATAGAACATTACAGAGTGACAGGCTGTGATTGCTTTGGTAGATTGATTAATAACATTCAACTCCAGGTAAAGCATTCTGCCATGTGCAAGCATAAAATACAAAATAAGCAAGGCTGATGAAGCGCAAAATGGATGTCAGAAAATTAAATCTCACCTGTGGTTTCTGTATGACTAAATTACAATATTGTCTGACTGTACACAAGATTTGTATTCTCTGAAATCATTTACAAGTTGCACATGCTCTGTCTATAGCCTATAAACATGCTTTAGACAGAGGAAAAACAACCTACAAAAGAACATTTGAACTAAACTAAAATACTGCTTAAAGAGGTCAAATAAGACATTTCTACAAGAAAACTTGCACTGTATAAAAGTATGAAGCAGTATTGGACTATTACAGTCAACTAAATCTCGACATGTACATACAAGCAAATTTTAAAATGACCTGTTCTGAACTGAAACTTATTCTGAACCGTTCTGAATGTAGTTTGTGGGAACCATTTACTTGTGCTGCTCTGACACAGGACAATGCCACACCCTAGTGGATAAAATGTGCAATTGCAATTTATTTCTGTAATTTCAGTGACACATTTGAGAATATTGCCAAGATGTATCTGATTATCATCTGACACAGTCATAAATACAGTAATAATCTGGTGGTGGCCAGAATTCGCACCAGATTGACCTCATATTGCGACATATGGTACCGGTCAAAAGTTTGGGAACATTAATAATTTTACTGTTTTTGAAAGCAGTCTCTTATGTTCATTAAGCCTGCCATTATTTGATAAAAAAAAATACAGAAAAAAAGTTTTTTGTATAAGCTATGCATTCCGTTAATTTTGTGAATTGGTAAGTTTCGTCAGGGTGTAAAGAAATATAGAGCTGCGTATCATCAGCATAACAGTGAAAACTAATGCCATGCTTCCTAATGATATCTCCCAAGGGTAGCATGTACAGAGTGAACAGCAACGGTCCTAGTACTGAGCCTTGTGGTACGCCATACTGAACTTTTGATAGATAAGACATCTCTTCATTTACTGCTACAAACTGATAACGGTCAGATAAGTACGATTTAAACCATGCTAATCCAATTCCACTAATGCCAACATAATTTAAAAGAATTTTGTGGTCAATAGTATCAAATGCAGCACTAAGATCGAGTAACACCAATAGAGAGATACAACCACGATCGGATGATAAGAGCAAATCATTTGTGACTCTAATGAGAGTCTAATGTTTCAGTACTATGGTACAGTCTAAATCCTGATTGAAAATCAGATATCATTTCTTTCCAAAAAAGGAACATAGTTGTGAAGATACTGCCTTTTCTAGTATCTTTGACAGAAAAGGTAGATTCGAGATCGGCCTGTAATTGACTAATTCTGTAGGATCAAGTTGCGTTTTTTTAACAAGCGGTTTAATCATAGCAAGCTTAAAAGTTTTTGGTATGTATAATGACAAAGATGAATTAATGCTATTAAGACGAGGATCTATGACATCTGGAAGCATCTCTTTCAGTAGCTTAGTCGGTATACTATAAGGTCTAACATACATGTTGTCGATTTAGATGATTTAACGAGTTTAGAAAATTCTTCCTCTCCTATAGCAATGAATGAATAAATTTTTCCTCAGGGAGACTACAATGCGCTCCCTGATGCGATACTGTAGTAGACGGTTGGATAGTTATAATTTTCTCCCTGATATTATCAATCTTATAAGTGAAGAAGTTCATAGAGTCATTACTGCTGTGCTGCTTGGAAACTTCTGGGCATGAAGCTTTATTTTTCGTTAGTTTAGCCACTGTTTCAAATAAATACCTAGGGTTTTGTTTATTTTCTTCTAGGGTTGAAAAATAAGCAGATCTAGCAGCTTTTAAGGCCTCTCTGTATGCAATCGAGCTCTCTTTCCATGAAATGCAAAATACCTCTCTAGTTTTTTTTTTGTTTTTTTTTCAGTTGCGCTCCATTTTTATGGCTGCACTCTTAAGGGCCTGAGTGTGCTCGTTGTACCACGACGTTGGATAATCTTCTTTAAGCACAACGGAGCAACTGTGTTATGAAGTGCTGGAAAAGAGAGAGTTAAAAGTTTCTGTCGCAATATCGAGTTCTTCTAAGCTATCTGGGATGCTGAGATGATGAAACTGATTAGGAAGATTATTGATAAAGCAATCTTTAGTGGCAGAAGTGATAGGTCTAACATATTTATAACACGGAGTCGGCTTTGCAGCCTTGGCTAAATGTAATTTACATGAGACTAGATAATGATCTGAGATGTCATCGCTCTGCTGCAGTATTTCAACGGCATCAACATCTATTCCATGTGATAATATTAGATCTAGAGTATGATTACGACAATGAGTAGGTCCTGACACGTGTTGTCTAACTCCAATAGAATTAAGAATGTCTTTAAATGCCAATCCCAATGCATCTTTTTAGTTATCTACATGTATATTAAAATCACCAACAATTAGGACTTTATCTGCAGCCAATACTAACTCTGATAGAAAATCAGCAAATTCTTTGATAAAGTCTGTATGGTGCCCTGGTGGCCTGTATACAGTAGCCAGCACAAATCTCAAACATGATTTATCATTTACACTAGATATTGTTATATTAAGCACCAACACTTCAAAATAATTATATTTGAAACTAGACTTCTTAGTAATTCTGAGGATATTACTATAAATTACAGCAACACCTCCCCCTTTGCCTTTCAGACGAGGTTCATGTTTATAACCGTAATCTTGCGGGGTGGACTCATTTAAAGTAATGTAATTGTTTGGTTTTAGCCAGGTTTCTGTCAAACACAACACATCTAGGTTATAGTCTGTAATCATATCATTAACAATAAGTACTTTTGAAGTAAGGGATCGAATATTCAGCAACCCAAGCTTTATAATTTGCTCATTTGTATTATATCTGTTTTTTATTTGTTAAACATCAATTAAATTTTTACCCTTAGATGGGATTGGAAGTTTTTTGTATTTCCTAATTCGGGGAACACAGACACAGTATGATGATATCTAGGTGAAAGAGTCTCTATGTGATGGGATTTATCTGACCTTGGTGACGTGAGACGGCTGGCAGACGGTCGGTTTAGCCAGTCTGTGTGCTTCCTGACCTGAGCCCCAGATTGTCATGGTTGAGCTCTAAGACTATATGCCATATTACTAGAGAGAAGAGCAGCACCATCTCAGGAGGGATGAATACCATCTCTTTTCAACAGGTCAGGTCTGCCCCAAAACCTTTCCAATTGTCTAAGAATTCTATATTATTTTGCGGACACCACTTAGACAGCCAGCCATTGAGTGAGGACAATCTGCTAACTGTCTCATCACTCCTGTGAACAGGAAGGGGGCCAGAGCAAATTACAGTGCCTGACATTGTACTTGCGAGTTCGCACACCTCTTTAACGTTAATTTTAGTGATCTCCGACTGGCGGAGTCGAACATCATTAGTGCCGACGTGAAAAATAATCTTAGAGAATTTACGATTAGCATTAGCCAGCACCTTTTAATTTGCTTTGATGTCAGGTGCTCTGGCTCCCGGCAAACATGTGACTATGGTGGCTGGTGGCTCTATTTTCACGTTCCTTGTAATAGAATCGCCAATAACTAGGGCACAATCAACAGGATTCACAGTGGGTGTTTCACTGAGTGGGGAGAATCTATTTGTTATGGTAATCGGAACGGAAGAGCGGTGTTTTGTCCCAAGACTACAGCGTCTCACCGTCACCCAATTGCCCTGCTGCACGGGCTCTACTACAGCTGGAACCCAACAATGTACAGTGTTCACTAAACTAGTCGCATCCAAAGCAGTATCTAAAGCCCTTGCACTCTTACATTATTCACGATAAAGGCGGGTGGAGTTATGAGGTTTGACCTGACTGACAGTTTGAGGATCTAATTATGTAATACGTTTCGTT
Organism: Abramis brama; assembly: GCF_963993115.1. NCBI lineage: Eukaryota > Metazoa > Chordata > Actinopteri > Cypriniformes > Leuciscidae > Abramis > Abramis brama. The sequence continues at coordinate 33,269,639 of NC_139965.1, forward strand.
GGTTAAATATTTGCAAAACCCACAGACAGACTGGAAAAACGAGGGTATGCGCGTGACGTCACCGTCGGTCAGAGTGACTGCGCTCACGCCCACTGAGTGGCAGCATTTGTTTTTAGCGTGAATGCCGCAAAAAAAAAAAAACACACACACATCTAAAACAGGAAAGAGCATTGCGATTGAATGTACAACTAGATTTAACCAGAAATCGGAGGTATATTTTTACAGACTGCCGAAAGCTACAGAAAAGAGAAGCAAATGGATCACTGCAATTCATAGAAACTGGACTCCAGACAGCAACTCCCAGAATCTGTATGGTGAGTTTCCACTAGTCTAGCGCGGAGCAGAGCTAGCGTTTTCAGTTCATATATAAGTTTAGCTTCACGCTCACGCGCAAGCTTAAAGCTCAACTTCCATTGGAATTAGTTGAAAACACTCGCTCTGCTCCGTGCCAGTGGACACGCTAGTGTAATATTATCATAGACAGTAAAAGAAATGGACACAACGACCCCATTAGATTCAACGGAGAAAAGTGAAGTCAATTAGAAGCACTCACTTCCTGATGGCTGACCGTACTGCGCAGACTCAAACTGAGCTTGACGACGTAGATGTGACGTGAGCAACCCGTCTGTCTTCTAGTAGCTGTGCCAAGAGAAATCTGAATCATTCCCTTCCGAAACTTGCAGAGACGGAGAGCGTGAGTAGGAGGTGTCCATGAGCTAGGAGCAGGAGAAACTTTTGCTAAGTATTCTGATTAATTATTTTGTCATTTTGCCTCCACGTCCCCCCGATTGCCCGCGAGCTTCTCCTCCTGGCCATACGGTAATTTCTCTACTGTGCGACAGATAGTCGCGTGGTTATGACGCAATCGTTAGCCTATTTTTACAAAAACTGCTTCTACGGGGCCATAACGTAAGATACAAGGTAATGGAGCCTTTTATAAATTTTCGTGTTTCTTTAGAAATAAATAATGGACAAATGGAGTCTTTAAACACCTCAGATGTAAAGTTATTCGCTGTCAAAGTGACGCCAAAATGAATGGGAGTCAATGGAATGCTAACAGCAGGTGATGGTCTGCTAATCAATGGCGGCGCCCGGGGAAGCTTCAGTTTTTTCTGAAACATTACCCCCTTGAATATTATGGCCGTTCAAATAAAACGCGTGTGCTCACGCAATAGTGTGTATCTGGCTGTAGATTGCTCGTCCACAAAAAAAAAAAAAAAAAAAATAAATAAATTTAGAACATTCTGTTCCGGCGGGAAAGTGACGTCAATCCATGACGAAATATGGAGATACAAGGTTTCTGCCCAATATATTATAAATTTTGTTCATTTAGATTTGATAATTTACATTGTTTTACCATTAGAGTGAAATATTAATAATAATTTTAAAATATATGTATTATTTCTCCTCGTTGTTACTGGGCCTACCCTGACATGCGAGAAATAGGCACGTGCATACAATGCCTATATGCATAATTACATTTAAGCCCGCACTCTCAGTGTGTTAAGTTGCTGATTAACAGTTAACATGGCTCACAATCTGAGCAACTTCAAAGAAACAGATATAGTTCAAATTCAATTTATCACTGAAAAAGGTCTCATAATGTTCAGATAACAACATTTGAGTGTGTTTAAAATGAGGGTATCTGGCTCTTATTTTGTCAGTAATGATGCTGCAGCAAGGACTCGGATGGGGTGGAGAGAGACAGACACATGTTCAACTCAAGTGTGAAAATATTTCACACTGTGGCTAATTCCCTGATCTATATAAAAAAGTTAAGTATTCACTTTTCAGAGATCATAATGTACTAATGATCTCTTAATTTCATGTCTTAATAGTATTTATACTGTAGATCTTCTTAACATTTTTTTATTTCAAGGCCCCCCTTTGTCTGATATTTGAAGGTTTTCTTATTTAAGCTAATGTAGCCTACCTCTGGTATGTCAATATAATGTACATTTTTTATGTTTTTTAATAAAGTTTTAATTAAGATTATACAATTACAGTTTTTCACAATGAATTGCTAAGACACATTTCTTGAAACCTTCACCCATTTCCTCAAAATTTTAAACACAAAACTACTACTTCCCAACAATATAGTAGGCGAAAAACAGTATGTGACAAAGAAGTATGTCTGAATTCAGTCCTCATAAAAGAGTACACAAAAAGTACCCGGATAACCTACATCTTCCGCTGAGATTCTGAAGTGTGCATACAATGGACACTTTACTATCCCATGAGGCCACGGGAGAGGATTTATGAATGGCAGTGAAGCAACGTAACTGATGCTGTAAGTCATGTGATAAGGGCAACATGGCGAATAGTATGTACAGATTACATTACACACATTCATACTATATAGAACATACTTTTTTAGAGGGCATGAAGTAATTAGCTACTTATTCAAAACAATGCGATTTCGGACACAACCATACTCTTCCTCTCAGATTGACTCCATTCATTGTTTGTGTCAACATTCAGTGCACCTGTGCACTCTGAACTGGCTAATATTTTGTACAGTTGGTTTGATCACATTATTAGAAACAATTTTGAGCCGTTGTGTGTGTAGCCTAAACGATGACAACTGTTTTGTAGTTGTGTTTAACTTCGGTCTGTTTACTGTTTTCCAACACGAAATGTGTTTTAGTGAATGAGAATGTTTAGAGTTTTGCAAAAAGAGTGATTGAGAATTGCAAATGGTGTCCAATTACCTAAACTTGTTTAGGGTTTTATTTAGCCAATTTTGCCATTTATTTGACATGTTTAGACCATTAAGCATTTGGTTCAGATACTGGGGTTTAGTGTTTCAGCTTGAGGAAAACTGTAATACAACAAAATTTTAATTATTTTAATACTTATTAGGGCCCCGGCCACCAGGTTGAGAACTACTGTTGTAGACACTGAATTGGAGAACAAGTTACTTATTTTTAAAGAGTAACAATACATAATGGTGTAGGACAATTACTACAAAGCTGAAGCCACAAATCAACATTATAATTAAATGTTTTATAATAGAAACGAACAGGTGTACTTGAGCAAATGGGGAACTCTAGCAGCTTTGAAGCTTCATGGGTACTGAATTAAAAATAAATATCCGACATAAGAGCTGATGGTTTCAAGTACGACCTGGGTCATGTGCCCGGTCTCAGACCTACATTCCTGTCTTACACTTCTATAAATGAAAGACTAAGGCTCCCCATTATAAAACTGTCATTGATTTCATTGATTTATCTTATTAAAGTGCCCCCTTTATCAAGTGTTTTTTTTGTTTTGTTTTTTTGCCTCAACATATGGATAATTTACATCAGAATCAGTTCCTTTCACAGTTAAAAGCATTTCCTATCATCAACTATGAAGAAAATGTTAAGAGATAGATTCATTCAAACAAAGTGGAAGCAGACAATTTCCAAATGGATACACAAGACTAATGTGACTAAAGACTAAGGCTTTGTAAAACTTTTTTTTTACTCATCTTTTTACATATTTACATACAACCCAATAATGCAACAACACAATTGAGATTTCAAAATAAAAGCTTTTATTATAAAACTATAAGAATTAGGAAAGTTGCTACAGATTTCACCTTCTCATTTAGAAATGGCACATCTGAGAACTTCATGGTCTGGTTTGACCATGAACATCAGCATTGAAACAGAATATTAAACTTTTTCAATAGTCTTGTCCAATGACCTCTGTTTCAACATGGTGTCATACAACATACTTGTATCAGGTTTGTAATTATGCATATTAACACACACGAATACACATTCAGCTTTAGACTGAAAAAAAAAAAAAAATGATATTACATATATCTGACCAATGAAGCCTTTTATGCCAAGTCACAACAGCCAAATTCATTTTTTATTTCATCAGAGAAGACTCCATGTGAACTTTTTTATTTTGGTATGAAAGTTAAACAGCACATCCACAACAGTCAGGTAATGACCTCAAAGAGGCACCATAAAAAAAAACCTGCAAAACAGAGACAGACAGATCCATGGGACTGATTTGCCTAGATCAGCAGCCAATAATAATTATTATGTAAAATGATTTCACTGCTGGCAGGGACATGTCAGTGAGAGCACCAATTTGTAGTCACTGCATCAAAGTCTTGCAAGAGTTTCCCTTAATCGAAAGCAGCGCACGGAGAGGATGGAAAAATGTGAACACACACAGAACAGTTTCAGCTTGAACCAAAAAGCGCATTGGCAAAATCAACATGTGAAAAATAAGCACTAGTGCTCATGCACTCATGTACCATACAAACGGAAAACAGAGAAGATGACAAAAAAAAAAAAAGATAATATGAAATGTCCGGAGCTGAACAAATATGAATAAAACAGCAATCACTTAAACAGCAACAGACAACTTATGGCTGGTTGACCTATGAAGATCATCTGCAGGTTCCATTTTTGCACCAACAGGATTTGGATGAAAAGAAAATCATAATACTGAGTTACTTTTGAACGTTATTTCCTTATGATAACTGAAGGACCTTTATGCTATAACCACACTCGAGCGAGGAGCATGGCTACTTAAAACAAACACGCACACAAAAACATGCTAGTTCACCTGCAGTGATGTTGGTTGGACATTCTCACATTCAAAGCGCGCACACACACCTGTAACAAGCATTACAATAAATCCAACATTTTTTAAAACAGCTTTAAGCCTTCTCTAACAGCTGTGATCATACCTGGTGACTTTTAAATTGCATCTCAAATGACATTTCAAGCATTCGAAATGGTAACAGCACCCTCTACAGTAACGAATGTTTGAGGTAATGTGAAATGATATGATATGCTCAGGTGTTTTCATGATATGTAGTGGTAATGGTGGGTAGGTACCAATGGCACTTAAAACACTCGATACCCAAAAAGTTTAAACCCAAAAACATACAGTTGACCAATGACAACAATTGACCCTAAAATTTCCCCATCTGAAAAGTAACATTTTGACCATTCAAATAATTTCTTTCCAGTAGATTTAAAGAAAAACATACATGATTAGCTTAATAAACCCATCCAAAGAACTTCTTTTCCACTGCCAGAATGCTAAAAATGCCCCTCCTCACAAACACATACCAGCACTGCAGTGCCTCTCTTTAAGTTGAAATACTTTGAATATCTTCTGCTATACACCCAGTAAAAAACTCCAGTTGCTCCTGATACATTATTGATCAACAGGTCTGTCAAACCAGATTCACATAACCATTAAATCCCAGCTGAGGTAGGTGTCCAAAGTGTTCAGCTGCAAAATGTAAATTCTGAGATTTGAGAGATTTAAAATAAAACATAAGCAGCCAATAGGATGAGTCTGCGATGCCACCGAAGGAGGTGGAAATCACAGTCAATAAGTCCAACATGGAGAATCAGAGGCTATCTGAGCCCAGCCCTGGAGGTCATCCACTCTAAACCCTGACACAGCCTGAAACACACACACACACAAAAGTGTTAAATAGGGATGCACTAAAAAGAAAATCCTGCCCAGTACAATAAAAAGATAATTTTCACATTAAGACCAATATAAAAATGTTACACTATTGCCTATAAAATTCAAAACTAAAACAATTAACATAAAAATGAATAGTTAAAAATGTTACAAGTAGACATGTGCTGGTATACAGTAGTACAATATATCACGACAATGAACATGCACAATATTGTTATCGTGGGGCCGTGGGCACTTCAAAATACATTGAATAATTATTTATTACGAATTATTCAGATTTTTAGAACGCATTTTGAGAATACTTTACCCATCAACCGTTTAAAATGCACAACACGCTGTAAACAGCGTCAAAGAGGCATGCGCACACTCTGATGTAAACAAGCCTAACACGCATGAGCAGCGCATGGCGGAATGAGTAAAGGAGACCCGTTGAACGAAAATGCACATTCACTCTCTGACAGCAGGTGGCGCTGATGGAACAGCAGAAATGCTGCAGTTTTAAATGTTTCAAACAGCCATTCAGATTTTTGAATTCGCAAATGGTGTTCATCGCAGAACCGATTACTTAAAGACTTAAAGGAGAACTCCGGTCAATTTTAACATTTTTTTGTAAATTTGGAGTGCTGTCAGTACAGAGAACGACGACAAAAATCTGTGTTGCCTACACCATGTTATCCTCTTTTTAAAATTTGCACCCTGTTGACTTAAATGGGGCAAGTTTTAAACCTGCTTTTAGCCTCTTAACATCCTTGATGTGTCATTACAAGTGCACAGCCAATGTGAGTGATTCCTTCAGAGTGAACACGGTGAATCTGACTGCAGTAGATGTGAAAGATATGAATAAAAGTGATGTTAATTCAGCCAGCGCTCATACCTGTATTTACATCCTGTTTTCGGTCAAAGTCCACAGTAGTCGATTGTCGAGTTCTCCACTGTTGCTTAGTTACCTATGATCACACGCATGAACTCGACAATCGACTACTGTGGACTACATGGCTGTGCACTTGTAATGACACATCAAGGATGTTAAGAGGCTAAAAGCAGGTTTAAAACTTGCCCCATTGAAGTCAACAGGGTGCAAATTTTAAAAAGAGGGTAACACGGTGTAGGCAACACCGATTTTTGTCGTTGTTCTCTGTATTGACAGCACTCCAAATTTACAAAAAAATGAGCTCAATGTTAAAATTGACCGGAGTTCTCCTTTAAGGCTATTTATTTTCAAATTAAAACATTTTTATATTTTAATCTGGACTACAACATGCCCTAGATATTGTTTGAAATAAATATGTTCTGATTCTTTATTGTTCAGTCACTTTATATTTATATTATATATAATAATCTCAACATTTAATAATACATTATTCAAATCAAAAGTTGTATTAAAAAAATTAAAATTAAAAATGTATTATTTAATGGACCTGAGCTAACAAACTAACAGTAGTATTTTTTAACTAACATTAACAAAGAATAAATACTTCTGTAACAAATCTAGCTATTGCTCATTGTTAATGTTAGTTAATGCATTAATGAGACCTTATTGTAAAATGATACCCATTGTTCTTTATAATTCTTTTGCACTTTAATCTGTTTGAAACATTTGTCGACTTTGAACATTTAAATACAATAAAGCAATACACAAAAATATTTAGTTCTTTTTGTTACAAGGGAAAAAGTTATTTAATCTGTTATAGTGACAGTGTACTCTTAGTGATAGTAACTCTTTTTCTGCAACTTATTTCAATATCGTGATAATACCGTATACCGTGATAAAAGCTTTAGAAATGATCGCAACATGAACATTTTTATACCGTCACATGCCTAGTTACAAGAGAACAAGCGTCACAGAATTAGTGTATGAAAAATTTATATTTGCAATAGATTACATTTAACATAGTTGTTAAATTATGTTTAAAAGGATTAACGGTAAGCAATAATTAGATGATAGCAAAGCTAATCTAAATGAACAATGAAATATCGACCAATTTTGATTGAGACTGCAGATGTGAAACTGTGTATTATTAGTCAATAAAATGTAATACTGATACATCTGAGAGAGAGATGATATTTTTGGAGAGAGTTAGAACATGATTCATTTAATCTGCTAGCAGAAGTGTCTAGCAAAGCAAGGAACAAAGAGCGTTAATAAGCGCAAACCCTGCCCTGCAGCCAATCACAGGTAACTGCATGATTGAGTTGACCAATGAAATCAGCTGTGAGGCAGGCTTTGGAAAAAATCTACTTATTAGGCTGCTGATATGATCTCCATGAAGTGTGCATCCTTTTGAAGATTTTTCTCTATGGGTAAAACATTATTTAAATTTTAACTTGCTCTGTTTTATTGTATTATTAAATTTTTACATCATTAATCAAGCAATAACTGCAGGCTAGAATAGTTAATGTTCAGAGGTAGTGCAGGTCTTACCCTTCTCCAGTAAGTGCACAGCAGGATTGGATGTGCCATGGATGATCCTTGATGGAGCTGAGGGTCAGGTATTTGGAAATCTCTGCTGCAGACATACAGCCCTTCATGTCTTGCTTATTAGCAAAGATCAACACCGCAGCTTTGCGGAGATCCTAAGTGAATGATGAAGAAAAAACAACAACTGAAAAACAGAATCAACATTTTGCGAGCGCGAAGCTTTATATTCATCCTCCAGAGTTTTATGTGTGTGGTGTAAATGTTAAAGCATTACCTCGTGTGCTAGCATTCTGTAGAGCTCTTCTTTAGAAATGGCTAGTCTCTCTCTGTCAGTACTGTCCACTACCAGTATGATGAACTACCAAAGAAAACACACACACAAAGCATTATCATCAGATGTCAGGCAGCATACTGTTGCACTTGCATTCAGAGGTGGTTTCTAAGTTTAGCAAGGCCACAGAGTAGTTTGTTGCTCAGAGTACACACGACCTTGGCAGAAATGGTGTATCTATGGTCTGTAAGAGCGAGTGCTCCTGAATAAAGCTTGACAGCAGGGCCCCACCACAAATCTCATACGCACACTTTCTGAATGAAAGGCAGGGGTCTCGCTATTCAAACCTCTTTGTGTAACCCTGAACTTTGAACTGTGAATCAGACACCAGCTGCTAAGATCTAGCGGAATTACCGCTGCGCACAACTGTTGTTCAAACTATTGTTCACAGCAGACTGGACCCACAGCTGTTCATCTCACCATATTATCTTTAAAGATGCTATTAGTTTGTGCATGTGCTGTTAGATACTGGTACTAAAAATACCCATTTGAAGATGTATCTGTATGAGCACATTCTAGTCAAAAGTTGGTTTTTGACATTTAAAATAAAACTGGGAACACTTAAAGGGATAGTTCACCCAGAAATGAAAATTGTGTCATAATTTACTCACCCTCAAGTTGTGCCAAACCTGTGTGAATTTCTTTCTTCTGCTGAACACAAAAGAAGATATTTTGCTGAATGTCAGTAACCAAACATTTGATTGGCCCCATTGACTTCCACTGTATTTTTATTCCATGCAATGGAAGTCAATGGGGTCCATCAACTGTTTGATTAATGATTACCCATATCCTTCGAAATATCTTCTTTTGTGTTCAGCAGAAGAAAGAAATTCACACAGGTTTGGCACAACTTGAGGGTGAGTAAATTATGACACAATTTTCATTTTTAGGTGAACTATCCTTTTAACTGAAAGGTTCTATATGTTAAGACTGCATGAAATAACAATGGACAATACATTTAATGCATCTTTTAAACTTGAATTGTTACATATTACCAATACCTTTCTGACATTTCAGGTTGTATAAATTAACATAAGCAAATGTATTATGAAGAAACATGAATTAAAGTACATTTATAAATGAACATTTACCTAGATTAATAAATGTACAAATTATTGTTCATTGTTAGTTCATAAAATATTTCCAAAGTCTTTTCCAATAGCGTAAGTTTGTCCACTGAAATAGGGAGTTGCAGGACCTGATATTGTGAAAGCACATACATTCTTACAGATATTTTTTTTTTTAAAGAAATAATAATTTATTCTACTAGAACGCATTCAATTCAAAAGCCTGTATAGTATATGCATTTATAATGTTGCAAAATACTTCCATTTCAAGTCTTTTGAAACTTTCAATTCATCAAAGAATCCTGAAAAATAAAAAATCAGCATATTCAGCAAATATTCAGCAGCACAACACTGTTAATAATAAGAAATGTTTCTTGAGCAGCCAATCAGAATATTAGAATGATTTCTGAAGGATCATGGATGTTTTTCCATCACAGGAATAGATTACATTTTAAATAAATAAATAAATAAATAAATAAATAAATAAAATATATATATATATATATATATATATATATATATATATATATATATAACAACACTTTCACAATATTGCATTATTTTAAACTTCAAATAAATGCAGCCCCCTTAAGCATAAGACACTTCTTTAAGAAGATATGCGGATTCAATTCACGCGTCATGTTCCCAAGCCATTACATCTTTCTCTGCCAATGATTTCCTGTCTACTCTGTGAGGTCTCTGTGAATACAAAAACAGGCCTAAAACAGGACGCAGGAAATTCATCCTCGGTCTGTTTATCCTACACATTTGTTTTCTCTCTTCCAGCTCGTGAAGTCCCATTTACAATTCAACAACACGGAACTGACTTCAGCTGAACAACAGCCAGAATGTATTATTTTCCTGTTATCATCGTAAAGCTGCTTTGAAACAATCTGTATTGTATAAAACGCTATATAAATAAAGGTGACTTGACAGCAGCACCAATCAGAAACCGCCTGTAAAATCTCTCATGGGACCTATATCCACTTCAATTTCATCTGCAAAGCATTTAAAAAAAAATCAATTATGTAATCCAGTCCCCTCTTGTGTGAAGTTTTCAATTCTGTTAATACAATCATCACCTATCAAAGGGGTTCAGCCTCCAGCAGTGTAGTGTATAAGTGCATTACCTCAGTGTTGGAGTAGTATGTGTTCCAAGAGGAACGGAGACTCTCCTGACCACCGATATCCCACATCAGGAAGTGGGTTTTCTTCACCACTATTTCTTCCACATTGCTGCCAATCGTAGGAGACGTGTGCACCACCTCATTCATTAAACTGCACAACAAAACAGGTTCAGATAAAACAAACCGCAGAGCAGTTTGTATACTTCACATTAATTACCACATTGGAAACTTTACCCATCTGTCCATACAGTATCTCAATCTATTGTTTTACTGTATACTGCACATTATATGATGAATAAATTGCCATGTTTAGTGTGTATTGTATGTCCATTCTCACCGTAACAATTTTGGCTGGCCCAGGCGTGTGGCAATAAAGACTCTATTCTATTATTCAATGAATTAGAGACTACGAATATAAATAAAGAGCAATAAAGATTCTAATCAAGTAAATAAAATATCTATTACTCACAATTGATAAAGTATAGTGGTCTTTCCAGCATTGTCCAGCCCCACAATTATCACCTTGTGTTCTGCATAACAGAAGAAAATATATTACAGATTAAAAGAATGGTCAAATTAATATTACAAGAACTTTATTTAAAATTCAAATGCAACAAATTAATCTCAATAAATAAGGATAAGAAAATATGTGAAATGCCATAAAATTTTAAATACAATGCAATCCATAATTAAAGTGGGTTCATTGCGTTAACTGTGCTCTTTCCTTCAGAGCTAGTTTGTTTCTGTTGTTCTCTCTGTTCTAACTCCCAGATAATTGGTCCAGCAATCCCATACAAACACACAACTCCCAGCCACATGGGAAGCACAATTGCATAACAGAGGAAGATGTGATTAGATAAACCACTGATCCATCCTCCTTTATCAGAGCTCAATGTGAGGAAATTCTGACAGCCTCTCTCTCTCTGTGTGTGTGTGTGTGTGTGTGTGTGTGTGTGTGTGTGTGTGTATATCTGAGAGGGCACATTTTGATATTTTTCACCTTTAAACTCTGATGTGAACTACAGGAAGCAGGACTGGATAACTCATGATATCTTTGGCTGCTCCACAAAGACTATTTCACGCCTATTACTTCCTCCAGAAGCACCGACCCCTATTTTACTCCTGTATGCCTCCAGCAAAAATGTCACAGGGGCAAACTAAAGCCATGAAGAGAGACTGTTTATTAAGACTACAGTTACACTTCCCACAGGTTTTGGTGGAACTTTTCATAACAAACTCAAGGACAAATTTAGCCTGATTCTAATGCAAGACTACTAGTGCTACTGCTCTACGCTTTAGCCAAAGGATAAAACCATTGAACATTAAAGTGAGCGGTTAATGATTTACAAGACCAGTAGGTCCTAATTTATTTAAAGGGGTCATATTATGCCCTTTCACGGAGTCTTGATTTTGTTTTTGGGGTGTACTAGAATATGCTTTCATGCTTGATTGTTCAAAAACACATTTTTCACATATTTTACATTATTACAGCTCCTCTCTCTCCAGTCTGTCCCGAACGCGTTGTTTAGTTCTGGTTTCGATGAAGTCCCTCCTTCCGAAATACAAAATGTGCTGTGATTGGTTAGACCCTGACAATGATTCAGACCATGGGCATCGGAAGAAAAAAAAAAGTGGGTGGGTCCTCCCCCAGAAAAATGTTACTGGAGTAAATACCATTTCATGTAGGCTATTCTGGTGCCTTTTAATTAAGTAAAAGTAAACAAAACTCCACTTCACGTCAGGCGGTTCTTTGCCTCCAAGTCGTGCATTAAATGCACAGCTATCCGTGGATTATCCCGCTAATACCATGGTCATCTGCCAGCAATGACAATTTAAAGCTGTTATTGATGTTTGCAACGCAATATTTGACTGGAAAAGTACAACGGGCGGTTACTTTCGTCAGTTGCGGCTCGTTGAGAAATATAATGTAGTGATTCAGCGGAGTTTAATTTATTAGGGAATTCCCTAATAATTGGATTTGACTGACAGCGCTATGAAAAGACAAATGCGCTGAATCAGAGACGGTAAAAGTAAGTGGGTCCAATATCATTGGTCTTAAAAAGTGGGTGGGTCTTGTCCCACCCATATACAATGGTTCCGACGCCCATGATTCAGACCCTGACAATGTTAACAAACAAGAGGATCATCCAGAATGGATTTCATGCACAGACTTTACAAGCACAGATTTCACAGGACGTTTAAGAGTGGTATGTTTTTCTTGTACTTTATAGGTACGATGTTATCCACCATTTAATCATGATATTTGTCGGAAAACTATGGTAATCAATCACAAAAACATGGATAATTTTCCTAAGGGGCGGTGAACAGTCTTACAAAAGTGAGAGCGTACAAAAGATATAGTAAACACTATATCAGCACTAATGTTGGCTGGCAGGTGAGCATAGCAACAACATAAATAGAAAACCCAACTACAAATAAGATGTGATTCTGGAAGCTGTTCTTCGTAAAATGTGCAGCGCACAGATAAACATCTTGATTATAATGTTCAGGATCAGTGTTTAAAATAAATTTGACCCATTCTAAGTTCATCAGCCTTAGGAAGGTCAAACAAATGAGTTGTGGTCTCTTTGACATAGCAGCTAGGCTAATCCAGGCCTCGTCCGCTTTTCTGCCTATTCCGTGGGCAGGGATTATTTAAATGAGGAACATTATGACTTTGTAAAGCCCGGAAAAATCGCGTCATCATCTAAAATCGCGTCCAAACGAGCCGTTTGTTGTAGCTCTTGGAAAGTGGATTCTGTTAAATAAAATATCTCCCTTTAGAGTCGACTTTGAGCTTTGTAACCTAGCAGATCTTTTTATGCTCAAACAGCAACATTAATAATAATTATAATACGATACTGTTACGATATAATATGACTGCAGGAACGATTGTGTATTAGAGAGAGCAACGCTCAATGTAATGAATTGACTTGTCCTCTTCAGGACAGTAATCCAGGGAATTAGGAAAGAGAATGGGATTACAAATCCAACAGACAGAATTCCTTCTATGTATACAGAAGTAGACCAAAGAGCTATCCTACTTTCTCCTGGGACCTCGAACTGGACCTAGAGCAAGACTCAGCATTTAGCCCAAAGGACTGTCTAGTTCATTTGTAAGGAACAAATCTAGCACACACAAGAAATCATATGTTAACAATAATTAACAAGTAGAAACTTCTATGAATGCAAATAAATTGGTGTCAGAAATTATTGAAAGTGCACGCAATATCAACAACGTCCATCCCAGTGTTAAAGGAACATCTGTCCTACATTACAGCAATCTGGATGTGGTTAGGAATGTTTGTCAGGGGACAAAACTGCTAAAAAAAATACACTGGAAATACTATTTGGTTGGTAAAAATTCAGTTAGAAGTGTAATTTGGAAACAATCCAGTACACAAGTTAAAATCTCTGCAGCTTCTGTGAATTTGTCCATCATTGTGTGTCCTGAAGGCTGGATCTCTCTGGGCAGGCTCAACTGACTGCTGAAATAGGCGAACAATGGGAGAGGAAAACGCTGCTTTTGTTTGCCAGGTGCTTGTGGCGTCTGTTTCTCTACACAAAAGCATTTTCAATTCAAATCAGTTCCTTTTATTGTCATTCCACAAGTTGGAGCTGATATCTGACCCCTCTGTCCTCTGGACCTACATCATGAGAGACACATCTGTCACAGCAGCAGTTAAGACATACATCAGTCGAAAAAAGAAAAAAAAAGCATTAATATAGCCAAGAGCTGGAGAATAGCTGGAGTTTCATCACAGGCTAGTTGTAGGCAGCAAAATCCACTATGGCAAAACCATTGCTTTTTCATGCACTGATCAACTGAGGTTTTGGGCTACCAAGAAAACACACAAAATACACATTTAAGTATTTAATTTATTGCAGTATCAATTTGTGTCTGTAGATTTCAGATATCTTTTAAAGGCCAAGTTGCACTGCACAGCAACATCTCCACTTCAGTAACTTTGTTACTTTCTCTAAGTTTTTATGGAGTGACAAAAAGAGTTCCAAAATCCTATCTGTAGAAACCTTTAACTCCGTGTAAACAAAATGAAACAAATTTTAAATCTGGCTTTATCAAATGTTCAGATTTCTGTTCTGGAAATGTATCCAGTGTATATTTAATAAGGTAATGCATTATTTGCATATTTACACATTTCACAAAATGTAATACAAACAATTTTCTGTACTGTGATTAATCAACGGGGGGAATTTAATATATTATAATATTATTATTTTATTTTTTTTACCTATTGGGTAATTTTTATTTATTTAAATTTTTAAATTGGGTAAGGTTTAAGCTTGACATTATAGCTTGCGGTTTACGTGTCTTACAACAACATACAGTCTTCAGAAAGCACGTTATGGCATCAACAAGTGGATAATACTCAGTTTATGTGCAGATCATTTAGGAGACATTTAACGTTAGATCTGACCCATCTGTTACCTTCACCACTAACCAGATCATCTGAAGTGTTTGAGCTACCGGGAGAAGGTAACGGACAGGTAGCCGACTAACGAACCGTTACAAGGTGAAAACACGATCAGGTCGGTTTAAAATATAGGATAAACACAAGTAAACGTGTCAGTGAGAGACATGGTTTCGATAGGTTAACATTGGCACAACGCAGCGGATTTGAAACGAGCTCACTAGCATTAACATTAGCTCAGTTCCGCTGGATATCTGCCCGAGGCAGACAACAGTCAAAACAACTCGCTATAGTACAATCCAGTCAGAACAACACCTCTTACCTTGATTACAAAAGAAGCTCCATAGTTTGGCGAAAATTAGACCCATGTCTCCTGGTGTGTGAGAGAGCGTGTCCAGTGAGTGTGAGTTTAGCGAGAGGCCTACAGCAGCTGTCCGTGAAGCCGTTATTTCTTCATAAACCCGCTCGCGCCATGCAGATACGATAAGTCAGCAGCACATGCCTCCTGTCCGTGTGTGTGTGTCCACGGTGTGTTCACCCAGGCGAGCAGCTCCCGAGCACTTTCTTCTTTCTTTGTGATCAGATCAAGTGTGCGACAGATGCGAGCGCGGCGGATACATCACTGTCCAAACACAAGCCTCTTCACTTCCCAGGTCGCTCTGACCTCATCCACATTTTCCTCATGGACAAAAAAACCGCACATCAGCTCCCTTTGTCAAGCTACACACGGGTAGGTGCACAGGAGGACCTCAGGGGAGTTAAACCACGCATATGTGAAATTGTGCATGTGCTGCTGCTGGGTAAATAACAAGATCTCACTCTCTTTTGCTGTGCTGTACACACAAAACACACACCATCCCCCATCAGTGTTACACGTGTGAGGATCATGACGTGCACACATCCAACCCACAAGTGTTTTCTTCTTCTTCTTTGGTGAACCCACAAGTGTCACTCACATCCATACAATGTGTTTTATATTTAATTAAAAATCCCTGTTGAACATTGAATCTACTGTATACTAGAACACGGTTGCAAACACAATTTTAATTTTCTTTTTAAATTGACATGGACATATCCTATAAGCAGATAGATGGGCAGGTATGCAGGCACATAGACAGGTAGTTAG
The DNA here is from genome assembly GCF_963993115.1 of Abramis brama. Taxonomy (NCBI): domain Eukaryota; kingdom Metazoa; phylum Chordata; class Actinopteri; order Cypriniformes; family Leuciscidae; genus Abramis; species Abramis brama. Next base: position 33,285,593 of record NC_139965.1, read on the forward strand.
TATGCAGGTAGACATGGTGGCTGTCAGATAGATAGATTCATAAATGGTGGATTGATTGATTTAATGTTTTACTCACCTGAATCAAAACTAGGGTATGACCAAAAACCACAGCACTCTGCATTGATTTTGACCACTGAGAGGAAACTGGTTGGTTACTCATGTCTTTTTCTGTTTTGCCTGAACCACAAGTTCCCTCCTGCCTGCAGCAGAGCTTATTTGCACTATAATGTGAAATCTTATAGTGAAATGGAGGCTGTATGCAAGTACCGTGTCTGCTAAGAATCTACCGTAATAAGAAATTATTTGCCATTTTACTGAACACTGTCATATGGTTGTCTCAGATTAGCAAATGGTATATGTCATAATATGACCTAAACACTTAACAACTTCTTTATCATTCATCAGAAATCTGATTGGTGTCACACTTCAAGAAATACGACTTCAGTTAAAATCTAGTTGAACTTTAATGCTACATAACCACATTTAAATGAATCAGTGTGTACAGACACTTGGTAAATGTGTTTACAGTGTTGCACTAAGAAAACTAGCAGGTGCTCTGGATGGTTTGAAGACAGAAATGTGAGAACTTAGATTTTAAATAAAAAAACAAATATTTTTTCATTTAAAGGCACACTATGTAATTTTTCGCCACTAGAGGTCGTTTATTCAAAACAAAGGCGTAGCTTGATGACGCCTTGCTTTCGCAGAGTCATGGGAGTTCTTCACAGTGTGTCTTCACACAGCCGGTGGAGAATCCGACGAGACTTGGACAGAAATCATATGGATGACCGGTAATGTAAGATTTGTTAACATAACGAAAGCCATTGGAGCGGAACGAGGCCGCTGGAGCGATTGCTAATGAGAAACAAGCACGACACACAGCTCGAAGGCAGTGGAGCTTTTATTATGACGACGCACGTACACGGTCCGTGTCCTTGTTAAAACTGCTTATTTCTCTGGATTTAAACATTCTTAGAAACATTTGGGATAATGTAAGAACACAAATCATCAAAATATAACATTGTTCTGGGTTTTGGATAGGCTATTTGAATCCAAATATCTTACATATTGTGCCTTTAAGATGTGAAGTTGTCTAAATATTCCTTTTGTGGCAAGACAACATTTCTTGGTGTAATTTCTTTAACATAAGAGTAGGTGCAGCCATTTGCAATTTGTAAAACTATGTTTGATGTGAGCAGGCCACTTGTTGAATCAAATATGCAGCATGCTGGGAACAATACTACAGTTTAATTCATAGTATCCGGCATGTTCTTATGCAAAAGTTAAGCAGAGAAAAATGAAGAAGTGCTTGACTTTAAACACATCTGTAATCTAGCCAATAGATAAGAAAGAATCTGAAAAATATAAACATTTCAATTTTGCAAACCAGACATGGTGTAAATGAATAATGAACACCTGAAACTTTTATGGCATGTAAAAACTTTCTTTAAGGAGTTAAAAAGAAATGCATACACGAAGCCAGAGCTTTCCCTATCCGATGTTTTTTCCCCCTTGTTCTAAAAACAAATTCCACTGTTGTGCCGAATTTCGACCCCCTGCCAAATAGAGAGCCTAAGTCCCTCCCCTTCCGGTTGACCACCATGGGACCTTATTTCGGAAAAATATTGTATGGTAGTCAATGGCGAGAGACAACAAATATTTTGATCTCATTTGAATTGTGCCCTGAATTACACATATGATGTTTGTCAATTTAAAAGATACATTTTAAAGTCAAGAAAGTCGCAGTTTGATGTAAAACTGTTGAGGTATAAGACTGTGAAAATACAGAATTACAAAGACTACAAACCCAAAAGGCGCGCATGTGACGTCATACCTTTTCTCTCAATGAATGAAGCTAACTTTACTGAAGCTAACGTCTGTCATTTTTTCTATAGTCTTACGTTATAATCGTAACGTTACGCCATCATGCCTGAGTGTTTTGTACCAGACTACACACGAGCAACGGATGGTCACGTACATACATAGCGTACATATAGTGCGAGACGAGAGATGTAAGTTATTGCGCGATTTTCACATAAAACTAAATGTTACTCTTCTGTTTTATGACAAACTGCGACATTCTTGATTTTCATAATTATCTTTTAAATTGACAAACATCATATGTGTAATTCAGGGCACAGTTCAGACGGAATAAAAAGATAAGTTGTCTCTCGCCATTGACTACCATACATATTTTTTCCGAAGTAAGGTCCCATGAGCCGGAAGCGGAGGGGAGGTACTTAGGCTCTCTATTATTACCCTCCTCGTTGAAGTCAGTAACTGATTGCCTAATCCTAACCCCTCCCCCACAGTAATAATTTCGCGGGGGTCGAAATTTGGCACAACACCGTAAACCGTAAACACGGCGTCGTCTCAAGAAATATTTGCGCACACACGAAACCACTGAAACCGGCTCAAGACGATGTAGTATACATGCCAGACCAGTATGTGGCGCTGTAAATCTGCCACAGAGACACTAAAAACGGAGAAGAAGTCTTGGAGCATGGGCATAAACCTTGCGCGCTATGGAACAAAGGAATAAACTATTTCAAATTATTTTAGATGTTGCCTAATTAAACTTTATATAATGTCAGGAGTCTGCTCTCAGGTGAACATATGAAGTTCCAGAACTTCCAAGCCTTCTAGTGCACTGGGAAGGCTTTTATAAAGGTCAAAGCAACTGCTGGCTTGTGTGTATTTTCAGGTAATTTCCAGGGCTCTGAGCTGCAGGAATACAGGAGCGAGTCAACGGGCTGCTCTGACAATGATGTATCCATCCACATGATTTATCCAAGACTGGCAAGGCTTCACAAGAAGGCAAAGCATAATACTTATTTAAATACTTGTTTAACAGTAGTGCCATTTTACTGTTTTTCCAAAAATTCTAAATCCCAAATCAAAATAGGCTATGCTTAGTTTTCTGGACATGATTCATAATCCTCTCCATCTGTTAGTATTTAATATATGGATGACAGCAACATTTTGTAGAACACAGATTTATAGTGTGCATACCTCCTGCTTGTTTTATTTTATTTATTGTACAATGCTGGTTTGATCGCTGTCAGACGCTAGGTGGCGCAGAAGGCACCATTTCAGATCAGCAAGCTCGTGCTCTGTGTCGACTAGAGCTGGGTATATATGTATAAACAATAGCCTACTAGTAGTAAGCACAATTATGAAAAATACAATTCTTAATAATTAACTGTGTTTTGATTATAGGTAGTAAAGTAATGGTAAATTATGACGTAATTGTAGCCTTTTATTTATCATTATTTTTTACTTGACTTTAGTTGTTGTTTTGAAAGCAACATGCAATGTATTAATTTAAACACAATCCAGCTGTTTAATTTGGACAATTTGAACAACTTTGGACTTTCACCAATACTTTTTATAATTCAGGTATTTTTACAGTTGAAAAACAAATAGTGTCAACCGTTTTAGAGTCTCTCTATACAGCCACGAGATGGCAGTGATGAGAAAGACATGAAAGAGAAAGAAATACCAAATTAAAGGAATAGTTCACCCATAAATGAAAATTCTGTCATCATTTACTCACCTTCATGTCAGAGAGTGAACACATTGCTCTATCTGACACCTCATATGCTTATAATCACTACAAGGGACTGTAGATTGATGTGTGATAGTCCATGAATAAGGTGTAGCCTATTTTTTCTGTAAAACAGCTGGTGCACAAACTTACATAATAATTAGCTTGCTTGTTCTCTTCTTGCCAACCGTAGCCCATTATATGGCACACTCAAATTAGAGACCAAGAAGGTCTTGACTCTATACAGCAAGAGAGCAGAGTGGTTCTTTTCTCCTTTGTAAAGCTATAGTCAGAATGATTTTAAAAGCACTGAGTGTAGAATGAGCACGAACAGTAAGTGGGGATGAAATGTTGAAAGAGATTCAGTAATGCTTTACATTAGGATGTCCATTCATGCTAATTACATCTTATAGATACACATATATATATATATATATATATATATATATATATATATATATATATATATATATATATATATATATATATATACAGTGAGGAAAATAAGTATTTGAACACCCTGCTATTTTGCAAGTTCTCCCACTTAGAAATCATGGAAGGGTCTGAAATTGTCATCGTAGGTGCATGTCCACTGTGAGAGACATAATCTCTCCAGAAATCCCAATGTATGATTTTTTTAACTATTTATTTGTATGATACAGCTGCAAATAAGTATTTGAGCACCTGAGAAAATCAATGTTAATATTTGGTACAGTAGCCTTTGTTTGCAATTACAGAGGTCAAACGTTTCCTGTAGTTTTTCACCAGGTTTGCACACACTGCAGGAGGGATTTTGGCCCACTCCTCCACACAGATCTTCTCTAGATCAGTCAGGTTTCTGGGCTGTCGCTGAGAAACACGGAGTTTGAGCTCCCTCCAAAGATTCTCTATTGGGATTAGGTCTGGAGACTGGCTAGGCCACGCCAGAACCTTGATATGCTTCTTACAGAGCCACTCCTTGGTTATCCTGGCTGTGTGCTTCGGGTCATTGTCATGTTGGAAGACCCAGCCTCGACCCATCTTCAATGCTCTAACTGAGGGAAGGAGGTTGTTCCCCAAAATCTCGCAATACATGGCCCTGGTCATCCTCTCCTTAATACAGTGCAGTCGCCCTGTCCCATGTGCAGAAAAACACCCCCAAAGCATGATGCTACCACCCCCATGCTTCACAGTAGGGATGGTGTTCTTGGGATGGTACTCATCATTCTTCTTCCTCCAAACACGTTTAGTGGAATTATGACCAAAAAGTTCTATTTTGGTCTCATCTGACCACATGACTTTCTCCCATGACTCCTCTGGATCATCCAAATGGTCATTGGCAAACTTAAGACGGGCCTTGACATGTGCTGGTTTAAGCAGGGGAACCTTCCGTGCCATGCATGATTTCAAACCATGACGTCTTAGTGTATTACCAACAGTAACCTTGGAAACGGTGGTCCCAGCTCTTTTCAGGTCATTGACCAGCTCCTCCCGTGTAGTTCTGGGCTGATTTCTCACCTTTCTTAGGATCATTGAGACCCCACGAGGTGAGATCTTGCATGGAGCCCCAGTCCGAGGGAGACTGACAGTCATGTTTAGCTTCTTCCATTTTCTAATGATTGCTCCAACAGTGGACCTTTTTTCACCAAGCTGCTTGGCAATTTCCCCGTAGCCCTTTCCAGCCTTGTGGAGGTGTACAATTTTGTCTCTAGTGTCTTTGGACAGCTCTTTGGTCTTGGCCATGTTAGTAGTTGGATTCTTACTGATTGTATGGGGTGGACAGGTGTCTTTATGCAGCTAACGACCTCAAACAGGTGCATCTAATTTAGGATAATAAATGGAGTGGAGGTGGACATTTTAAAGGCAGACTAACAGGTCTTTGAGGGTCAGAATTCTAGCTGATAGACAGGTGTTCAAATACTTATTTGCAGCTGTATCATACAAATAAATAGTTAAAAAATCATATATTGTGATTTCTGGATTTTTTTTTTTAGATTATGTCTCTCACAGTGGACATGCACCTATGATGACAATTTCAGACCCCTCCATGATTTCCAAGTGGGAGAACTTGCAAAATAGCAGGGTGTTCAAATACTTATTTTCCTCACTGTATACATGTTAATATATTTATCTACAGTATAAATAAAAAACAAAAATGATGTGTAATTATATCCCAAATCCCAAAATAAATGCATATTAAGTAGCACTGGGACAGTGCCTTTGAAACTGTATATTGGCTAGCTAAAATATGTATTTCAGTATGTAGGCTATTTATTTTGGGAAGTTGCTTATATTTACACATAATTATTGTTGATATTGTATTGTGACTATTAACTTAAGAAATGCAATGTGAGTGACTCATTGTAGATCGTTACTTAAGGCTAGATTTTAATAAAATACACTATAGCTAGCCTAATTTACAATCACACTACATTCATTCATTACTGTCCAGCTCTGATATCAAATATGTTGCGGTATTATTCAGTATTTAAGTATGCAGTAAATCACTAATATATAGAATGTGACCTAACATTCTTGCAAAATGTGACTGGGTAATGTTGGGTCAGAATGGCTTGATGGCTTTAACTGTCTAGAGAGTTTTTTTCTGAGACTCGTCATCCGTTATTCAGTAATGATTGACTCAAGATCACTTGTCTTGTCCTCTAATTAGGCCACAAATGCACCTGTTGCATGTCCTGCAGGATCATTCAAAGCATCTGAAGGGCACTAGAACACAAGCACACTTGCTTTCATGTTGACCTTATGCCTATTCATAAGCACACAACAGCAAAACTGCTATGTGAACTTCAATCAAGGCTACTTTTACACGTGGCCGGCTATTTTCATAAACGGACATTTCACCCTCTCCATTTTCAAAAATAACATCGTGCACACCTGTCATATATATGCCGTCAAGAGCATGCCAAACCTGTAGGTGGCAGTGTACTGGCTCTTCGTGTTTGGAGGGAGGACTGAGGAGAAGTTGTTGCAAAATTGCTGACCTCCGAGCACTCATTCGTCTCTGCTCCTCGACAGCTGTATTTGCAAATGCAAACAGACGAAAAGGGTTTTTTACCAACATAAACTGCAACTGCTACTCTGAATGCATCCATGATCACCATAGCCAAATGAAAATGTAAACATAGGTAGCACTTTTTGACGCAGGTGCCAGTTCTGTCGCATACTGTGACGTCGGCTGCCTAAAACTCAGTTTTTCTCAGTTTACATGCAAACGTGCAAATTAAGTTTTCCAAAATCTCCTCTCTGGCCGGAGTTTTTGAAAGAATCGTTTTCAGAGGCGAATTCTCCGTTTGCGTGTAAACGAAGGGCACAAACAAAGGGAAATGTCTCCGTAAAAAAAACAAAAAACATGTACGTGTAAACGGGGCCCAAGCCTTTAATGGTCATATGAGGGTAGCCTAAAGTGTGCACAAGGTGAGAATTAAACATAACGGAGAGCAAAACTTCTTAAGAGTAAATAACCGTCTGCAAGAGAATAAAGTGAAGTATGAAGTAGAGTAGAGAACCTAGAAATGACTAACATTCAATAGGTTCAGGTTCAGCCCGAGCCCTCTAGTGATTCACCACTCTTTACAACCACTCGCCACCCCTGCAGGTGCAATTACCCTGCATCTCCATCTCCCCAGAAGCATGGTTGCCTATAGCTACAGCCCCTAATTGGAAATCAGTCCTTCGGCCCACATCGCTGCCAATCTCCAACACCAGCAGCGCTGACATCTCCCATCTCCCAGACTGAACAAACCGACCTCAAGTTGCTGGATGATGCCGTTATCTGCAGGTTACAAAAAGTCGAGGCAGAGTAAAGATGATTTTATGAAATAATGGAAAGTGAATCATCATGCCATAAACAAATGCTGGTGGATTTCAGGAAGAAGAGGGTCCAAACTATCCCTGAGTAAATATGCATGGGAATGTCATTTAGTAGATTTTTTTTTTATAATCCAAAGTGATTAACAAATGAGGAACATCACAATAATTTATTATGCAAGTGTAAAATAAAGTAGGAAATTTAACTGAATGAAAGAATGGTATAGAATAACTCTATCAATACACACTGAGGCTTTCTGAACAAGTTTTTCATTGTATGCGCACTGAAAAAAAATATATATAAAAGTTATTAAAAAAGAGCCCAATGTACTTGTAACGTGGCAGGCTGGAACATAGAAGGAAGCAGGATCCAAATGCAGCAGTAGTAGTACTTTTAAGACTAGACAGACTCAAACTCTCAGGCATAGGAAACAGAACGGCACAACCAACATCTAACAACATCATGAACCCACAAACACTAACAAGACACATGGTTTAAATACAGAGACTAACAAGCTTAACAAGAGGGCGTGGTTAATCAGAAACACCTGGGGATACTAATAAACTAGAAAAACTACAAAGGACTACAAAACATGACACAGAACAGGAAATAACTAAAGTCCACACAAGACAAGGGAAACACCAGACAGGAATCATTACAGTACTGTGTTAATATGAAGTAATTTTCCATATTGGTTTAAAAAAAGAGAAATGTCCCTAAACTTAATGGGGAATATATATATATATATATATATATATATATAATTTTTTTCCCTTCTGATTTTTGCATACATTCCCCCCCAAAAAATGTCAAGCCTTTTTTCAAGATTTACGCTTTTCAATTAATAGCAAAATTCCATCGAATTTAATTGAATAATCCTTACATATTATTCATATTATGAATTAAGAATTTTAAATTAGTAAAAAAAAAATAGAGCTTAATAAAACATTTGGTATGAATCTTAAACTTAAATTTAAACATACAGTATGTAAACAAAATGTTTTATTAAGCACTAGTTTATTTTACTCATTTAAAATTCTAAAATTATTCATAATATGAATAATATGTAAGGATTATTCAATTAAATTCGATGGAATTTTGCTATTAATTGAAAAGCGTAAATCTTGAAAAAAGGCTTAAAATGTTTTTGCGTTTAAGGTGAAACATTAATTTTGACAGGTTCTGTGCATTCTGAATGTAATATGCATTCAAAACGTTTTGTATTTTTGTCTGTGTAAGCATATATTTTCTATCTCTTTTTGTATAGGTCTCTTCTATTTCACATCCATCCCAGTTGAGCATCTGACAAATAAACTTTAAGTCTATATACTTTGTATCAACTATAGTATGAGATATTTTTTGCAAATTACTATTGTTCCTCTTCATCTTCTTGTTGTATTTACATTAAAAACTTAAAGCACAAAACAAAACTGTGTGAAAAAGAAATTCCGATAACATCAGTTTGAATATGGGTTTTTCATTTATGACAGAGCCATCTTTCCCCCTTTTGTGGGAAAGACGCCTGCTTCCTATGAAATATGTGAAAGCAAAGATAAACTGCTGAACAGGAAGACCAAAAACTTCAGCCTATAATTATGTGCTGCTTCCAAAACCGTCATTCATGTGATATGGCCCCCACTTCTTGCAATTAACATAAATTAGTGAGTGTTTGTGAATGAGGTGAGCAGAGAGATAGAGAAAGAGAGTCTATGATGATGGTAGTGGTGGAGAGAGAACACATCTGTTACTGTTTGGCATAACACAAGCACCATGATTATGATTATCTATTTTGGTGAATTCAAGTAGGTTTTGTATACCATCTTATTCCCTTCATATCCAGATGTTTCTCAAGTATTGTCCAATAGCTGACTGCAAAAAGTATTAACAATGTATATGTTAAGTTTTGCACTGCTGCTCAAATTGTTCATTTCAGTTCATTTCAGTTTCTTTTGTGTGCCATCTCTCTACACAGAAAGGTGCTTTATGCATGAATCTCTCTCACTCTCTCATTACTCTGTCTCTGAAAGTGCACAGGGTGTTCTACAGATATGCTTTTGTGCTGTCAAAAATGACTACAATAATGGAACTACAGATCCAAAAAGGAATCTGACGAGTCACAAAAAATGACCCAACTCTACGAATAAGATGCTCAATCACAAAAGATTAAATGCTCTCTATTTCAGTCCAGTGGTCAGCCGGTTCATTCATCACAGACCATAATTCCTCTGTCTCTGCCTGCTAATCTCTGGCCTGTAATATGACTTCGATACCCAGTGGCCTCTGTCCATCATGGCCTCCTAATCCTCCCCATATACTGATTGGCTTCATCACTGTCTCCTCTCCACCAGTAAGCTGGTGTGTGGTGGGCGTTCTGGCGCAATATGGCTGCCGTCGCATCATCCAGGTGGATGCTGCACATTGGTGGTGGTTGAGGAGATTCCCCCCTTCTATGTAAAGCGCTTTGAGTGTCGAGAAAAGCGCTATATAAATGTAATGAATTATTATTATTATTATTATGCCAGATAGGACTCAGACTAAATGATTATGCTTTTTTTTATTATATATTTTTAAGTTAAGTTTTATTACACATGAAATCATTTATGTAATGAATATTGCATTAAAAAAAGCTCACAACTGATTAAGCACATAGACAACAGTACACAGTTTCTGCTGTGTTTCGTAAAAAAGAAAGCCCACGGTTTGGCCACGCAGGGCAGCTGCGTATTACATGTTGCTCATTAGTCCTGGCGTGGCTTTCATGTCTCTTTAGTATGCTCTCAAGAGATGTGACATTTAAGTCTCCATGAATTCATTTGACCTTCCTGGGAATTCATTTTTTCTTTGCAGTTCATTGCAGGCACAGTGTTTTTAATCATGACAAAACTCAAACTGTCAAACATCATATTTTATGTTAGTGGTTCAGGGAGACGATAAGAATGAAAGGTCGCCCGCTATTTCAGACCAGTTTAGGCATATGCCAAGGTAATCTCCCAAAGTAAATAATGATACTGGAAGGGAAAGTTGCCGTTTACTCTGCTATTGTATTTGAAATAAGATGGTACGATTTTTTACCTCCATTTGTGTTTTGAGGATCATCTCTATGCAGTGCCACATCCATAACATAAACAGGCTTATACTATAATGACCTGTTACAATAACATCTGGCATGCTGGTCCAATATACCGTATGTGGATTTAGAGAGGTTTTTTAGTGAGGTAGGCCAGCTAGACCAAGTTAAGAACAGCGTGGCCATGCAAGGAGACAAGTTAAACCATCTGACCAGCAGGCTGGGAGACCAGCTAAGACCAACAACCCATATAGGTCGGTTTGTATTGATTGCAAAGTGAGTGATCTTTCGCGCTTACGAGCCTATCCCAGTTGAAAAAGACATAGCTATTAAATGTATTAAAAATTTACTTTTAGAACCTATGTTTTTAGTACAATACAAATATACTATAATACATTTAACAGTACGTCTTTTTCACCTGGGATAGCAATAATTCATTAAATAAACATTGTTTTTTATGCTGCTAAGAGGACCGATGGCCAATTACGCACTGCAAAGTTCTGGAAGTGACATCTAATAAAATGCAGATTCACTCTCGAAATTGCAATTGACAAAGTGATACTACGTAGACCCTAATAAAAATATGGCATGTCAAAATAGATACACGCAATGTAGGCTAAATAAATGCAGACTAATAGATAAAAAATATTCGTATCAATAGGCCTACAGTATATTTTAAATTCCATTCCAATTATTTGTAAAATTGCTATCCTTGTTATGAGCCGTTGCTACATCTGCACTATTTGATTCTTAATTGTCCATCTCACAGTCAAATTAAAATGTAGATTTTTAATAAACTTGTAGCTAAATTTTAGGTAAATATATAATTGTGCATCTGATTAATAAAATAAAGTCTGCAAATCCATTAAAATAATTTACAACAACTGCAAACAACTAACTGTGATTTGTATCGCGACATGTTGTTTATGATGTTGCATAAATCTAAATTTTAACAATGAAAAGCAATATAGCCTTTGCAGACAGTGATGCATGTGCAACAACAATAATGTGCATAGTTCTGATACTGTCTTAACATAATATAACTTATTCTTAATCATAATATGGTTAGTTTCTATTAATATCGAAGGCTATAGCCTGTAGCTCTTTTTGACACATTTTGTATCAGGGGTTCCTGCTCCATGTCTCTATCGCCTAAGGGGCCCTTTCCTCGCCCTGAAAACGCTGAAGACCCCTGCCATAGATGCATAATTAAACTCTGTGTTTCACAGTCAACATATGGCTTTTTGCCCAGGCAGGGTAAGGGTGTTACACCTTACATCAAGGCGACATAATGGATGGCACTCCGTGGGGGTGGAAAAACAAGTTCTTTATGACCCGCAGGAGTTTTTTGTATAAAGATTTGAATGCAAAAAAAGAAAAGAAAAAAGGCATGAGATTCGGCTGTTTTTGTCAATTGTAAGTTTTAATTTAAAATGTTTGTGATTTTAACTATATTTTAAAGTATAGCCTACGTTTAAATGTTTTGACACTTGGGTCATTCTACAGAAATGTCCACTTTTAGTATGGCAAGATGTCTTAAAGGGATACTTCACTTTAAAATGAAAATTCTGTCATCATTTACTCACCCTCAAGTTGTTTCAAACCTGTATGAATTTCTTTCTTCTGCTGCACAGAAAGATAGATATTTTGAAGAATGTCAGTAACCAAAGAGTTAACTGGAACCATTGACTTCCATAGTAGGAAAAAAAAGTACTATGGAAGTCAATGGTTCCAGTTAACTGTTTGGTTACTGACATTCTTTTTCCCTTTAAAGTCCCTTTAAAATTGATTTCTTTTTCTAACATTTAAACTTACACCACATTATTAGATTACCCTTTGACTTTATGAATACGCATAAATGACAGCTTAATGATTTTTTATATTTTTTTTGTGCATTTATGACCGCATGTACCATTTTTTTGTCACTGGTGTTACCTTACTTCTTTGGCAATATTAAAGGTTTTTATGAAATATTATTTCAATTTATTTTTCAGCACATGTCAGAATTACTGAAAAATAATAATGCAACAAATAAGGTGATTATGTTTTACTTATTTTAATCAGATTTGTTAAAAGTGTGCTTGAATGAGGTTAGTTCGTTTGCGCAACCATGTGTTTGCTATAACAATGAAAATATTTGAAAACCAGTTAAAATCAAGTAATGATGCAATCCTTTAAATCTTAACTTTTGAGTGTAGCAGAATTAAATGGATGTAAAATTATTATTATGTCACATGTGACATTGTATTTAAAGACAGTGACACCAGTGACACAATGAATCACCAATGACATACATAAGACCAAAGATCCTTATTCTTCAACTATAATTAAGTAGATGAGACTAAATTGTTACATTTGGCATATAATCTAAATGAATAGCTTTGAATAAAGTTTATCTATAAATGGGAGTCACTGATGTTACTGGTGTTACCCATAAGAAAAGTGACACCAGTGACAGTAACACCAGTGACAATTTTCATGAAAAATTCATTTTACAAAATGGCTGCTGCAAGGTATCAAACCACATCTTGTCAGTCATGGTATACTAACTAAATTAAGTGGTTTAATCCATTTTTATTCGAGTTTTTTTTTTTTTTTTTAACAATTACCTAACAATAAAGTAGGTCATACCAGTGAGTTCAACTAAAAGCTTCATATGAAATCATGAGATAAATGAGAAGATTTCTCATAACTGAAAAGAGACAGTGGATCTACCATGGGCTTTTCTTCATAGATATTCAGGAAATTGGAAGAAGGAAGTCATCAGTGTTCAAAATAAGAGATTTTTGTTTAACGGTAACACCAGTGACACAACTCCAGGGGACCACTACTTACATTATAAATTTTATAATATTTATTCTGCATTTTTTTTAAATATCATTTACATAATATATTTGATAGTTATGTATACATTATTGTATTTTAAATGGTGTAAAAACCTGTTATTGACCTCAAAATAAAGCATTTTCCCTCTGTACATGACTGTGGGGATGAGCACTTCTGTGGTGCTTGGAATTCTATATAATTAATAAAAATCAAATATTGCCACATTGATGGCTCAAGAAGGTGTAATTGTTCAAATAACATATTGTTTTATTTTAAAATGTAAAGAAATTGTAACCCTAAAGTGTTTTTTTTAAGTGTAATATTTCTGTAAAGGCTAGGGACAGAAAAATGGACATTTCCATAGAATGACCCACTTGCTTGAGCAACATAATAGGCCATCTATATAGTAAGGCATTGAACAATTAGTCTACGTTTTTATTTAGTGTGTGAATAGGTCTCTATGAAAGATTGTATAACTATACTTACAAAGAGAATTACGATTCTGAGCAATCCTGACAAAACATTTTCAGTAACAACTTTTGGATTGGAAATAAAAAGAATGAAAACATGTTGTGTTGACAACCGCGGTTCAGATGCGCATTGCAAACGCGGAATATCATATCCTATGTGAAAGCACAATAAGCGCGTGCTGCTCTTGCATCGCATACGTAATCCAAGACGCACCGCATACGCACTGCAAACGGAGTAGGCTATGTGTGAACCTGGCGTTAAGTAATCCTGGATGAGGCATCGACATCAGACCGAGCAGCGTTAAATAAGCAGCCAATGAACGCACGGTGCCCTATCGGTATAAAAACCCAACCGCCCGTGCCTCTCGTCTCGCCGAACTGTGAATGAGCAGCTCAGTCACTGTCGGACGCGCGGATGGCGTGGCAGCTTTTACGCGCCGACTGTCATGCATAATCGCTTGTTGACGGAGGAAAACGGCGGCAACACCATGCAGTCTTTATTGTCCGTGGCTCACTCTCCCGGGATACCTACAGCCGTTTCATTCATGTGGAAATCAGGAAATCCACAGTCGTCCAACTGGTCGGGGCTGGAGAGGGAAAACGCGACTAGTCTCGGCGACTTGGACACATTTGATAACCGGCGCGCACAGTATGGCCAGTTTACTCCATCCACCTCAATATTCCTGACAGTTCTCATGACACTGCTGGTGTTCGCCACGGTTCTCGGGAACGCGCTTGTCATTTTAGCTTTTGTGGTTGAGAAAAGTTTACGCACACAAGGCAACTTTTTCTTTTTAAATTTGGCCATAGCGGACTTTCTTGTCGGTGAGTGATATTGATGAAGGTTTGCATGTCAGTTTTCGTTTTAACTCTGCAGTGTGTTGAAATGTAGCTGTGTTTTAATGGATTTTCAGGCGGGTTTTGCATCCCCGTGTATATTCCCTATGTCCTGACGGGTGAGTGGAGGCTGGGCAGAGGTCTGTGTAAACTGTGGCTGGTAGTGGATTATATGTTGTGCACCGCCTCAGTCTTCAACATCGTGCTCATCAGTTTCGACAGGTTTCAGTCCGTCACTAAAGCGGTGAGTGTATCGCAAACACACACACACTTGAAATTTTTCAAGTGGACATAGTTCCATATATGACTTTCAATTGCAGAAAAGGTCATTTATGGTAGAAAAAGGTTCTATTAAAATGTTCTACACACACACACACACAAACAAAAGTTATTTTAAGAACTGTTCACTAAAAGGTTCTTTGAAGAACTAAAAAAAAAAGTTATTTTATGGCATCTCTGCGAAACCTTATTTGGTTGGCTATAGGCTACTTTATTTACTGTGTAGCTACAATTAGACTATGACATTTGAGCGCTCCTAATTAGTTGAAATCTGTTTTGGAGAATGGTAATTCAAACTAACGAGTCTGAACCACCACTGACAAGAAACAGCAACAAATAAATGTTGGTCTTCATAGATGAACACAGCAAATAACACATGGATGATTCACAAGGATATCTGTGGAAGCTCGTTTCCACCACATATTAAAACATTTTAAAAGATAATTGCGATTTTTTATTCCCCTCAGAATTGCGAGATAAAAAAATACCTTTTTTATTTTTTATTCTGTGGCGGAAACAAGCTTCCATAGCTCACCGAAAAATGAAAATTGTGTCAATCTCCTCTCCCGCATGTCGTTCCAAACGGGTATGACATATTCCTGTGGAAGCTTAACAAGTAAATTATAAATAGCTACACAGACCACAATATTACAAAATAATTGCCTAATGATACATGTTTTAATGCCTTGACAATAAAAAAAAAAACATGGTAATGCTGAAAATGAAGAATTTCAGATTATATGTGGTTTCAACATAAAACAAGTATCACTGTGAACATTTCTATATAGACAGTTCCTTTCAGGAGTTAGCTGTTCACATAAAGATGAATCAATCCAACACGAATACGTTTTTACATCACATATAAATGTTTGGACAGACACAGTGAGTGCTGATCTACAAATGCCATGCACACTTTTACACTTGTCAATCATCTGTCAACATTTATTTATATCCCCAGCATGCAGCAGCGCACAAAAGCATGAAACCAATTGCATCTGCTTTAGAGATGAATGCACTGAGACATCCGTTTAATCATAATATTTAATTATTTAATCTGGCAACCTATCACCTATCTATCTGTCCGTCTGCCCATCCGCTGTTCTTTCGCTCGCTCTGTCTGTAGCCCTACGTGTAATTCATATTAATTCAGTTATAAATCTGTATTTCAGGTGAGTTACCATTGCCAGAAGGGGATCACCAGAGAGGCTGTTTTGAAGATGCTCTGCGTGTGGCTGGCAGCGTTCCTTCTTTACGGTCCGGCTATTATCAGTTGGGAACACATCGCAGGAGGAAGCGTAGTGCCAGATGGAGAGTGCTATGCCGAATTTTACTTCAACTGGTATTTTCTGATGACTGCCTCAACTGTCGAGTTCTTTACCCCTTTCATAAGTGTCAGTTATTTCAACCTCAGCATTTACATCAACATCCGCAACAGATGCGCAGTGAGAGAAGAACAGCCGACTCGCATTCGGCTTAGGAGCCTCAAAATGAGGCCGCTCAGAGCCGGCGATGTACAGCGTGTGTTTTTTGTGAGGCCTGTAGAGGAAAGTGGGGCCGCAAATTTGTCCTCGAGGTCACAGTGCTGTCGGTTATCTTCTACTGCAAAGGTGTCCGCCGCCGAGTTCGCCAATGGCAGACAGACTAAACGAAGAGACAGCACTATTGCAGACTTGTCTCCTCTGCAGGTCGGAGACCGGCTCCTGCCATCCAGTGAGGCACAGTTTCATTATGTGGATCATTCAGCTGGATCACACAGACATCGCCCTGATATGGTTGCCAGTCTAGCCAGCCGCTTTCGCCTATCTAGAGATAAGAAGGTGGCGAAGTCTTTAGCTGTAATAGTTTGTGTTTTTGGACTCTGCTGGGCACCCTACACACTGTTGATGATCATTCGGGCAGCGTGTCATGGTCAGTGCGTCCAGCACTACCTTTACGAGATCTCGTTCTGGCTGCTGTGGATAAACTCATCCATCAATCCAATCCTGTATCCTCTGTGCCACAGCAGCTTTAAAAGAGCCTTCAGCAAATTACTATGTCCGAGCAAGATAAAAATACAACCTCAGAACGTTGACCAGAAGTATTAAATTTATGAGGATGACTTCGTTTACAAATGGGGCTAGTCCCCCCCCTACCCTGCTTAATGTGCTTGTATCTAGCAGTAATGAACAGTAGCACAACATTTTCATGTACATTGTGAATAAAAAGACAAAGACCTTTTTATCTACTTATTTAAAAATCAATTTTTTTCTATGAAATTCAATAATTAATTATTGATTTATGTATAAATGTCTGAAAGTGTCCAGCGCAGTGCCATGTTTGCCTTTGTATGTAATAAATAAATAAAAATCCCATTTCAAAATAAACTACTGGTGATGTTACAAACATAATGGAGTGATATACCTCTTGAAACCACGGTCTGATATGGTCGGATATAGACCAGCCTATCCATAATTGTGTACTGATTGTACATGACAGATGTAAAGGGATTGCTGGCGAAGCCTGTAGTTCCCCTAGCAACTGCATGACCTATAATTCCTATAATCATATCTAAGTAACCAACTAATTATGGATTATTTCAGGGCTTATAGCAAAGTCTGAACACTTGAATCAATCTAGTAAGATGTACAATGCATTGAGATTCTCCAATAGACAATACTATTAATACTTGCATTCAGTGCAAAATCTGGCTCCAAGGTATGCTTATTAACAAGAGGAACAGCTGAAGAAAGCATGGAGTTAAAATTTATATTTTCTAAATGCATGTTATAGATCTCATTGTGAATATTTTAATCTATTATTGGATTATTTCATTTTAAAATGATTTTTTGACCGTCTAATGTTTAATCAAAACGTCATAACTGGATCCTCTAGTTAAATCGATAGACTTCTCTGGTGACGCATCCCGGACTTACCTAATCATTTAGTCTGCTTGAACCCAGCCTTTCCACAATCGACCGGAAGCTTCATTCATTTTTGAGTGCAACATCCACACTTCAAAACCCAACAACAGTTGGGTAGATGTCAAAATACGAAAGAGAAAACATCTGCATCTACTTCCGTTGTTATAGTGACTTATGAAATAGTACTTCTACAGGCCTGTGGGGTTAATATTTTTTATTTGTGCAAATGCCATGAAATCAATGATATTTTGTTGTAACTGATTTACAATTAGATTATACATACAATATATGAAGGGAGAGGGAATCATAATTCAAAAAAGTAGACAAGATGCAAGAGAAGGCTTCTGACATTGTTTCGATTCACAGCCACAGCTACTCGTCTATACACGTTCACCCATTCCACGTATTAGTCAACACACTGTCCCACTCCACCAAAGAGTCTGCCGTAAAGTAAAAGGGTGAGAAACGAGACTATTCATTAGTTACACAAATGTCTTCAATTCAGCATGGCGTTTAAAATATTAATGCTGAAAAAACGAAGTAGAATCAAGTGTAGGTCCTCTAAACAAAGACCGTAACAATGCATGGCTCAAAGCCCTGCCTTTTTTCTCCTGTTTGGCCGGCGGGGCAAGGAAGTGGTGTAGCAACACTAAATTATTCTTATTATTTTTTCACTCTCTCTTCAATGTATAGTTTTTATTCTTGCTCATTTGTATGGCAACAATAGTATCAAGAGGGAATGGTAGTCTGAAGGAAGCGCAGAGTAGGAGTGCAATGCATACACTGTTCTCTAAGGAATTCACAAGAAAACTCCTCACGAAATGAGAAAGAGGAAGGAGGGAGAGAGAGTAAGACAGACAGGCAGAAGACAAAAACAACATACAGAAAGTATGAGCAGTAAGAGGAATGGGTAGAGAGGCAGGTGGGTTTGGCTTTGTTTTTCCCCTGGCTGGAATACCCTGGTGTGCACATGTGGGCATATACATATATCTCTCTATGCATGTGTACACAAATATAAATGTAGATGTGTGAGGCTCCTACAGCACCAGCCCTTCGTAAGCAGGTCCTTCGGACTCAGGCGACTCTCTCTGCAGACGCAGGTGCTCCAGTGTATTGTGGAAGTGTTTGTTAATCTGCTCCGTCTCCTCGCTGGCCTCCAGGTTTGGGAGATCTTCACGGATCTTCTGGATCAGCTGATTCAGGACTTGGACCGTCACCTGTAAGACAAACCGGCACACAAACAAACAGAAAATGTAAATCCAGGCTGATCTGCATTTATGCAGACAAAGTTCACAGAGACAAATTACAGTGTGGAGAGCTTTTCTTAGTAACAAAGTGTAAGATCTTAATATTCCTGTGATTAGACTATGGTTACTGATTATCATCACATATCTTTCTAAAAAAAACATATATTTCTATTTGTGTGGAATTAATGAGGCAAGATATGGTAGTACCACATGGGTTGATGTGTACCATGAAACAATGACAAGAATTGTCTTTCCGTTGAGTTGTCCTCATGGGCTGCAAGAAAAACCGAAAAAATATACGATGCAACCAGTGCAGTCCAATTCAACAAATGGACAAATTAGCCTTTTGAGTTGGTTCTATTTATATTGATTTAAAAACATGCAGCGAGACCAGTGCAGTCTGACGTCTAACGAATGACTCTTGGGAATCAGTTCTTTTAATGAAGGTTAAGAGGAGTTACTGGTTTGATTCAGTCTGACAAATCATACTGAACTGAATTCATCAAAGTGGTCACTGAATCAACATCCGGCTCACTAAACTGCAAGTTACAATTATTTTCAGCGATGTCATTATCGAAAATGAAGATATTTGGGGTCAGTAAGATTTTAATCTTTTTTGAAAGATTTCTATTTCAAATAAATGCAGTTCTTTTCAAATGGTTTAGTCCGATCTAAAGTATTTATTAATTATTCAGTCAGTGACAAACATCAGATGGACCCAATAAAATAGTAAGTCCCACCCCAGCTCGTGAACAGAACCAATCAGAGTTGAGGCGGCAGGTCCTGAAGTTAACGATGAACTTGGTGGAAGAGCAGGAGATTGACTGACAAAATGTCGGGGAAAAGAAAACATAAATCAGGGTACCAGAAACTCTATGAAAAGAAGGATAGGGAGGCCAGGAGAGTTGTTGTATCACAGTCGATCAAGACGTTCTTAAAGACAGGTTGTATTGTTATTTCGCTGGGAATAAGAAAACTACCGTCTACAGCCTGTACTGTCACCCTCCATTAGCCTATCGGTGCGCACCACAATCAACCGAAAGATTACGTGGTTAAAATTCCTATCTTTTTACACTATTGTAAATAGTTAAAAAATTTACACGAGTCACGACGCATTGCACTATGCACCTGACCTGCCGGCTGATGATGTATTTATTAAATCAAGAAAACACGAATACAACACAGTGCACTTGAATGAATAAATTTTAGCTTTATTTAATAATATTATCTTATAAATGACTTAATTTAACAATAAATGACTTTATTTTTTAAATTTGACTGCATTCTTGTCAATTTATAAATGTTTACTTTTTGATTTATGAAGTATAACAGACTGATGGGGGAAAAAACATTATTTTACTGCTACTTTTTAAAAATTGGTTTTATTATTATTTAACAATTTATTTTTATTAGTTGTAATTTTTATATACATTTAACTTTTAAAATAAAGGTTTTACAACAACATCACCATCACCAACATCTGTTATATGTGGGCCTCCATACTCATCTATTTAGAGTATATGTTATCGGTGGAGGGGGCCCACATCAATATTTTTTCAGGGGGCCCCGAATCCTCTAGCTACGGCCCCGTGTGTGTGTGTGTGTTTCAGGAGGACATTCACTGACAGCGCGTTCTCTTTTGTCTTCTCGCGCATTGATAGTTTAAAACATTTGCGTGAAGGAGAGCATGATCATATAACCCAAAGGATGAGAGAAAGAACGGACGCTGCGATAAATATTTTAACACGTTAAAGCTGGACAAAATTTAATCGCATGCGTTTACGTTGACAGCACTAACGTTAGGCTACTTGTCATACATTGCTGACAGAAAATGCTGCGGTTTAAAGTGGACTCGTTTTCATGGTAGGCCTACACAGAATGTTTTTTTTTTGTAAGCTACACAGAATATTTAATTAAATATTAAAATTAAATATTTAGCCAAGTCTAAAGTGACCAAGCAGCAGTGTATGTTAACGTTAGCTCAGTTATCAACAGGTGTAACGTTAGACAGAAAATATGATTATCCTGATCTGAGCTAATTTACTGAATCAACCAACTCACATCTCCTTTCTTTCTTTTCATCCATGATGACATTAAAGTCACCTGTTATTGTTTCTGGCGTTTCATCGCTGTCTGTGCCGCAACCGCTACTTGCTCATTAGAACATTCAGTGAGCTATTTTACACAGGCTCGGTCCTGCTCCTCCGTGGCAATGACGGCGTGCGGTTAAACATCGTAACAAACGAATTTGAGTGGGGGTGGGGGGGGGGACAACGGGATTTTGGAAAGTGTCCCCATAGGAAATTACGCCCGTGGGTAGGACATCATCCCCAAGCTTCATGAACTAGCGCTCCTTTCACCGACAACACTAACGTGATGTATAAATCTCAATCACACTGTGTTGCCAGGCCCCGCCCTGCTCTGCTTCTGATAGGCTTGTAACGTTAGTAGAGCTGCGTTCCTTTCATATGATTGGTAGGTGAAATCAATTGACTCGAAAATATTAAACCGCATGCAAGTTCCAATTTTTTTTTTTTTTTTCTTCCTCACGGCCGCACGCCGGAGATCCGGCACGGTGCCGGAATACTTTAAGCCCTGTTACCAGTTGGACGCAGACAGGGGGGACTACATTACAATCAATAGAAAGACTCTATAAGCAGGCTTTGGATAAATAATTATAAATATTGAATAAAAGGTCTAATTATATCATAATTGTAAAATTTTAACTAAATATGATTTTTTTAAATTGGGAAAATATGATTTAATTTGCGGATATTTTACTTGTATATAAAATTTTGCATGGTATGGCCCCACCTCCACTTAATGAGTTTATTAGACAAAATCATAGACCTAACTCATCTACTAGAGCCACTACTAGAGGGGATTGTATAATACCACATAGAAGGATTGCTTTTGGGCAGTCAGCTTTTCTTATAGAGCTGCACATTCATGGAATACTATACCTACAAAATTAAGATGTGCTCATGTTAATTAATGTGCATTGTCCCTTTTAAAATAAATAAATTCAAATTCCCAACGCTGTTCTCCATTATACACATTAATGACAGAACAAACATTGACAGGTAAATTTGTCAATGAAATTCAGCGTGGGAATTGTTTTCGTTTCGACTCTCCCATTTATTTCCACATTTAAAGAGGCCCTTGCCCTTGGATGAAGCTCAGATGTCAAGAGCGACCTCTGTAATAAGTCTGCTGTCTGATAGGCACACCTTGACTTTAACTGCATGCGTGTTTGTTTGTGCTTCCTCTTAGCCATTGCCGCCCTGTGCCCTCGATGTGCTCCGGCAAGTCCTGACTCAATCTCCCCAAATTGAACACTGATACAGATGATTCCTCTCAGATGAGTGAGAGTTAGGTATAATCTAGCACTGCTTGCTCCAGACAAAAATGTGGAGCACGGAGAGGGAAATTGCAAATGAGTGAGAGACGGAGAGACAGAGCAAAGGCCACAGGTTTAAAGAGAGCAAGTATTAAGAGGTAAAAGAAAGCGAATAAGAAAAACGAGGGGGTGAATGATCAAATGTGAAAAAAAAGGCATCTCTGGTCATACCGCATCATTCTCTCGCTCATAGAAGCAGATGTATCTGTTGAGGATCTCGATGAAGAGCTGAACTTGCAAGGACGGGTCCATACACTGGTTAGCGATTTTCAGAGCCTTCTTTAAGCATTCCATCACCCTCCGCCCATCACGGATCTGACAACAGAAGAAAAAAAAAGATTTCAGTTCAGCCTCAAATTATTCCATTTTGTCTTGGCAAAGGCACCATGCTTCACCATGCTTTATGGGGTTACAAATTGGATTGGGAAGCTCTGTTGTTAGGGGTAACACATACCTCCCAACAACATGCTGTGGAGCCGAGAGAAGAAAAACAGCATGATCCTATCTCTCCACATGCATGTATGAGTCACAACAGCATTCTCTATTGATCTATACTAGAAGAAAATAAGCACTGCTACATCAGGTTCCCTGCATTAAGTGTCATTTCAAGGGGGCTGATGTATTATTATTGAGCGCTGCAAAAATGTCAGTTATATAATTCACTATACATTTAACTCTGAAATTATACACTTGTAGGGCTGGGTACCGAGTTCAATACTTTTTAGGTACCGACCGAATTGCCTCGATACTATCGAGTATCGAAAAATGACTTGTTGTTCGGTACCAGATTTCGATACCTAAGGGGTTAACTCGTCAACGTCAGTGCTCAGACAAATACATATGAAATGCACAACGACACACCTAAAGCACATACCTCACGCACATACACGCAAACTCTACACACACGAGACGCACGGAACTGTCCGCGCACATACTCATATGAGACGTGCACGTGCACACACAAACTGTCCACGCACTTAGTAATAATATGAGACGCGAGCACACACACACACAAACTTGCGCACATACTCAATGAGACGCGAGCACACACACACAAACTCTCCACGCACATACTCATATGAGACGCGAGCGAGCGCGCGCACACACACACACAATACCCTAAAGATGTGGAAAAGTCGATCAAAAGTGTGGCTACATTTCTCCAGGCTCGATGCCAACAGCGCGCGATGCAGTATTTGCGGTAAAATAATTGCTGCAAAGACCGGTACCGCGACAGATATGATGAAGACCTTGACAGTGCACGGAGTAAGCATAAGAGCAGAAAGTTGCTCCGTCTTTGACTGGTAAATGAAGAGATACCTTGTTGATCACTCTGACAGTGTTTATATTGCAATAATGACCTACTGAATGTACACTGCCGTTCAAAAAATTGTTGGTTAGTCAGATTTTTTTTTTCAGTACGGATGCATTAAAGTGATCAAAAATGACCTTAAAACGTGTAATGTTACAAAAGATTTCTGTTTCAAATAAATGCTGTTCTTTTGAAATTTTTATTCATCAAAGAATCATGAAAAAATTTATCAGTTTCCAAAATACTAAGCAGCACATTGTTTTCATATTTCTGAAGGATCATGTGACACTGAAGTAATGATTTTGAAAATTCAGCTTTGACATCACAGGAATAAATTACATTTTAAAATATATTCAAATAAGATTTTAAATTGTAACATTATTTCACAATGTTACAAGTTTTACTGTATTTTTGATCAAACAAATTCAGCTTTGGTGAGCATGAGCTCTTTATAATAAAAAAAAATTGTTCCTTTGTGCACTGGCTAAGGAGCATGAGTCAAACTGAAAAAATAAAACCAAAGTTTTTCTGAGGTAATGTGTTATGTAATCTTGTTAAAATGGATTTAATAAAATTGGTATCGAAAAAAGTATCGTTCAGGAACCGGTATCGGAATCAAGGTATCGGTATTGGTATCGAAATTTTTTGAACGATACCCAGCCTTATACACTTGACAACCTGCTTATGTCCTACAGTCATAATATACACCAGAGTGAGTCAAGGGGAGGTGAAAAGTCATACAAATGATGCTTTGATTTTTAACACTGGATGTGCAAAGAACATCACAAAAAAAACACTAAAAGTCAGACTCAGTCTTAAGTAAAATATACTTTATGCTGCATTTCCTTACACTCATTAGTTAAAGAAAGAACCAATTCTGGACTGCCTAAAACAAGTTGTCAGTAATTCCAGTCTTACTTGCTGCACAAACCTACGTAAGTTTGTAACAGATCTGCATAATACCAGCCTATGATCTTCATTGGCTGCCAACGAACAACGTCTACTTTGACCAGCTCTCAAACACTGTAGTTGTAGCTGAGACTTAAACCAATCACAACAAACAGGGCCATCTGACCAATCAGAGCAGAGTAGGTTCTCTGAAAGGAGGGGTTTAGAGAGACATAAGGCTTGTTCGACGTGAACCGGCGCCGCATGACATCAAAGTACCGCGAGAGCGAATAGAAAGTAGACAGCTCCTTATACTTTTGAATTGCTCTCAAGTCGAACAAGCCTTGAATCTTTGAATGAATCGTGTCTGACACTGAGAAAAGAGGTGATGCTGCAATGTATATTATGAGAAAATGAAGAGACCTCCAGAACAAAATTAGGAACCTTTAAATAGCATAATAGGGGCACTTTAAATGGAGAATAAATACTGTAGTATGAAGTTGAAGTTGAAGGATCACATCATAGCCACCACACTGCACAGCAGAATGGCACACTGGTGCAATGCAGGAGCTAGTCACGTATAAGCATGAATCACCAACCAACTACTTTCCCCCCTCTATTTTGGCCAACTGGTCTTAATTCGTATTTTCTGAACATTTTCTCATGAAACCAGGTTGGATAAATGTGGTGAACATTCAAACACACACAGTTTGGGTATTAATCAGAATGGCAATCTTCTATAAATGAACAGACAACCTTAAATTTCCAGGAGCTACAACTGAATTTTGAGAGTGCGCTGTGTGTACTGTGCGAATGGAGCCAGAGAGAAATGCAGAAAAATTCACACTTGTATATGAGGGGTCAAGATGCACAGGCAGATTCTGAACCAACTGTGTACAGCCTACACAAAATGCTGCTTCTAAAATGAATCACTGAGTTTCACTGAAATCCCTGGCAGATTCATTTACAGTTGTGAGCAATTTACCCTTAATTATCATCTCAGTACAAATGACTCAGAAGAACATCTTCCACCTACAGAGTCTTGAAAATGAAAAAACCTTCTAGAAAAGCTTTAAGCTTCAGAAATGACAGCAAATACCCAAATATCCAATCCTACTCACACTCTCATTTTCATACCTAAAATAACACGGTTCATTGTCAAAACGCCCACAATAACTTACTGAGATCACACAGAAAGACACTACAAAACTGAAAATTACACCCATTGAGAAGCATCAAGACATGATCATTCTGACAGACTCAAATCTAACAGGTTATGTAAGAATAACCTCTGTCATCATGATCAGACATTGACTATTGCCACGATTATGGCACAATTGGAAAACAAACTAAAAAAAGCGCATGAACATTATGTGCCAAATTGTGGCGAGGTCATTAACTTTGTTCAAGACTATTCAATGAGACTTACATAACCTGCAATCCAATTACCAACTTAAGTAAAATTCACAGTCACAAAAGAATTACTAATATTAGAAATAACATTTTCTGAACACCAGATTTCATTGGTCCTATAATAAACTGTGGAAGACATGGACCAACCTCTTCTCCACCTTTGTCAGTGTTGCGTCCTGACCAGAAAAGGTGGGCACAAATGCTGACTGCACGGCACTGGTCGGGTTTCTTCAGCAGTTTGGAGGCAGCCAGAGCGCACTGGGTACGCAGGGGCTCGTGGTTCTCTTCGCTGAAGCACCGCGAGCGCTCAAACGTGCCAATGATCAGGGTGATGGCGGCCAGCTGAGCCTTTGAGTCACTGATCTCGTCTTCATACAGAGAGAACGCCTTGGGACACACACACACAAAAATTAAATCAGTTTTCTAGAATTAATGTTTTGAGGTGTGAGAATCAGTCAGTGAAAAGCAATTTTTTTTTTTTTAATCTAGTCTTGCTCTCAGGGTATTACCATAATATCATTGTGAATAGTAATGAACATGAGAGGGACGGATAAAGAATCTATGCATGTTTACCATCTTGATAGTGACCTAGGCATTTAATCAAAATGCTTCTCTACCTGAGACATGAACTCATATGCAACGGTTTCGTGGTTCTCGAAGCCGATCTCTCCAGCCGCCAGAGCCCCCTGGAGGAAGAGCCTCAGGGGTAACTCTGCCAGCTCTGCTTTGATCAAAGCGCTGATGGTCTGATGGGCAAATGAGAAAATCTTCTGACATTTCTTTTCCCATTTATCATCCTGTGGAAGAGAAAGATTGACATGTATATAAAAAAAACTCTTCTATTATGAACTGTGATTCAAATGCGAGTGCATTTCATTAAGTGTGAAAATATGACAGATGAGGCTTGTGTAACCATACTTCCATGAGTATTTTCACACTATGGATGCCAAATGCAGTGCTTTAAAGGCTTTAATTTAAAGGCAATTAAACTGTATTTAACTGTGTTTTTTGGATAGAAAAAGAAAACATTTTTCATGTTTCTTAAATTACTTTTTTATGATTTCTCTCCTTGTCAGCCTCCATAAATTAGTCAATTAATTTACAGTTAAAGCTGCAATCCGTAGTTTTTCCTCTTTTTGTCTCTGTTCGAAATCTGCAGTTGCAGTTATTCGCGGAATTATCAACTTTACGTGGGTTGTGCCTCGGCACGGCACAGCGCGGATGAATCCAATGTTTTGAGGAGAATGTGCAGCTGTCAGTCACCGCGCCGGTGTGGATACTGGCATTCGCAATCACAGATTCTACTTTTTGGAAGTATGACCAACATAAAATGTCTTCTGAACAAGTAAGTAACATCCACTTTTGTTCTGACCAACTAAGTTAAAAAAAGCATTGCAGTAAATCACGCTGATTAAATCTAACGATCGCATATATCACGTCAATCCGTGCAAATTATACTTTGTTCTCAAATTGTTAATGTTAACAACATCAGCATTGCGTGACGACATTTAATGCCCTTCTGATATTTATCCTTGTTTTCGCATGGGCCCGGTTGCAGTCTTTTTTTCTGTAGCCACTCCGAAGTCCGAACAAAGTCTTTTGCATTTTACAACGGGTGAATCTCCAGTTGTCACTGGTGATTGTCGTTTGAACCTTTCTGGATCCGCCATCAAATTGATAAGTTTAATTATATCAAGTGCTGTGAGAAAAGGCTATAAATCTCCACCTCCAACATCCTCACACGCAACATAGCCTACTAGCCGAGACATCTTCTTTATGTGTACAGATGTGATGTAATGACGACATGCTTGAATTTCCCACGAAAATCCACCAGTACCACTGGAATTAAAAACATCATTACGAGCTTACCATTTTGAATCGAGCTAAGGCAAGCAGATAGTTTTGAACACTGGCTGGTTATGTACTTGCTAAAAAAATTATTTTGGATTATTTTTAACCCCAAAAAAGTTACGGACTGCAGCTTTAATTAATTTAATGATAATTATTATTTCATTAGTCCCTAATGAAATGCACACAACAGATGGGCTGAAAACCTTTTGGCTAAGATACAGCTATGTCAGACCTGCCATGTGGATTAAAGCATTTAATTTATAGAAGATTAAACTGAAGGAAAAAATCTCTCAAATTTTCTTCTATATTTTATACAGGTGTGTAATTACACAGTGGCTTTGTTACCAAATCTAGTGAGCTGCCGACCTGAATATAAAAATAAACTAAAAGCTGAGAAACTAAATGTTTAATTCTGAATCATATTGATACAAATATTCCTACCTAATCTAAAGTTAACTATTATTTTTTTTTCTATTAGAGTAAAGGCCCAAATACATTTCAAGCGAAATCGAACGAACGAACTGGTGTGACATTATTTTGAACAAAATCAGGCCAAAACGAAGTTAGTTTTGTGTTCGTTTCGGGAGTTCGAAACAGCTTGCCAAAGCAAACTTTCCGGAAAAGTTCTCTCAGGAATTGGTCCGTGGCGATTGCGTAATTAATAGGTAGGTGTGCTCTGAGGCTCCGCCTTCTTTGACATGGAAATCTTCTCTGGCTAATTTCTTCTGTTCAGTCCCTCAAGGTCGGACGTCCGCAAGTAAAAACATAAACATACTAGAGAGCCGCTGTATAGTAGAAAATTAAGTTGTAATTCTTAATTTATTAATTGTTGAAAAAGTGAAAGAGAGATTGACACAGTTTTTTCATGTTTAAGACGGTAAGTAAAACAATCTATTGTATAAAGCGGTATATAAATAAACGTGACATAACTTTACTGGAGTGCCGAATAGCAGAGTTTGTGCAAACATATTCTTGTTGCTATGATCAAATGCTTTCTTCACTATTTCATCATTGCTGTCATTTTTGTTGCGTGTTTATCTTAATAAAAGAAAAGCGAGCAGCGCATAATATTTTCATATTCATCTAAACACCGCTCTCAGTAGTATGGGTGGCGTCGGGATGTTCGCTAACAGTATAACGCTGCTCACATATTTCAAACATTTTACCCCAAAACAAAGAACAAAAAAGAACTTCGCCGTGAGTATATCGGGCCTCAATGCACTACAAGCTAACACTAAAATATTTCAAACTAGAGTATGCTTGGGGGACCAAAGAAAAGATTTTATAAAATGCATTTCTTAGATCTGTTCACTTTAGATATTAGTTTAATATGTTTAATGCAATTATTTTTAATATACTGTAATACCCAATTAATAAAAGTTAGCAATTTTGTTCTGGTCAGAAATCATGACATCAATCATAGCCATTTCATTTGACTGAATCACAGTACATTCACTTTATTCTATTACATAAAAACAAAACCTGAAAAAGTTGCTTTTGTATTGTTATAATACAATACAATAAACTTCTTGTGTTCTTATCACGGTTAATATTGTTATACACAGTATAAATGTGTCTTGATTCAAGAGAATATATAGCTGCCATTATATTTTATTAAGGGGATCATCATGGGGGTCCTGAGCATCAAAAAGTTTGAAAACCCCTGCTCTACTGGAGCACTATTGTCACATGTGTATGTGACCGCCAACAGAGGTGCTGCCAATTAGGAGTTTCTTAAATCATGCTTTTATGAAGTTCCTATTCAGTTAGGACACTGCCTCTAAGGTTGCCATGTAGACAAAAGCAAGCACTTTGCTTTAGGTAACGTCATGGCAGAGTGGGATGTTCCGTGGTTGAATGTGGGACATACCGAGGAGGAGTTTTCTTTGTAACGGAAGGCCAGATGATAAGCAGCGAACACCAGTGGGGGAAGAGTGTGTCGAATTCTCTGGTTCCCCCCAGCGCCAAAGTGTTTCCTGGCAGTGTTTAAAATCTGTGGGAGGCACGAAAGAGAGTAGATGAATCGATTTGAATAATTCATTAAGCAGCAAGATGATCTCAACAACTGATTGAATGCAGAATGAAACCACTTTCACTGGGAGCTAATTAGACTAGTTCTGGCTGATGTCAAACAATCATGACATTGTCATTCATTTGCTTATGATGTTCCATCAAGGGGATTATATCTCGTTAGCATCCAGCACTGGTGAAATGATCAAAGAAACATGCTGTACTTTTTCCACAAATAAGGAGTACTTGACAGCAGTGCATTTTTATAGACTTCTTTGAATAGAGTCTAACAATGCCCTTCTCTGTCATATGATGAAAGGAGTGAGTAAAAGAGGAAAGACCGCGTACCAGATACTGCTGGTCAGGGTCGTCTGAATGCAGCAGATGAATGAAGCGGCCCACTAAACTCTGTTCCTCTGCAAAGTCCTCTGGGTCAGGATCCTCAGCAGGCTGATCTGGCTGGTCCTGGATCAGCGTAGACACCAGGCTCAGGATTGCATCAACCTGCAAGGAAAGAGCCATGAGATTATGCCTGAAAAAAACAAAGGGTGGCTTACACACCTAAAGTGACTTGGGAATTTGGAGAGAGATCTGAATTGAGGTTATACAATTTAAGCAAGTCTTTGGAGAGTTTGTTTTTCGATTTTTAAAATACTTTCTTCTCTCCATCTTAAATGTGCAAAGATAAGTAAGCTACTGACCCTGTAAAGGGCAAACACTTAGTGCACTTTAAGTTTGATTTAAGTCAGACTAAAGGAATAATTTGTCTTTTTTTTAAATGTCATGTAAATGCTGTAGTCTGACTGAAGTCATACCACTCTCAATTCTGAACAGACCTGGATAATTTAATCATAGCTTGGCTTCATCCAGTCATTTTGTTTTGTATTTTTTGCAATTTTGAGTTCTAAATCTGTTTCTAAAAACTGACTACATAACCATTTGAATCCATGCTCTCTTTTCAACTGCTCAGCAAACAAGTCGATGAAAATATGTTGCTTTTTTGGCACAGACCTCAGAAAACGCCAGAGCAGCTCCAACATTCTCCAACACAGGAATATCAATATATTACTACCTCGGTACTATGGTCAGACCTGTCTGAGTCATAGCTGACCTTTCCTTCAGGAGTCACAGATTATAGGGAGAATAAACAAAGCACCTTTGAAAAGGTAGAGAAAGGCAGGCGGAGAAAACCCCTGGGCTAGAATGAAACGGCATTTAAAGCCAAAAGCAATCAAAAACCTCTCCAGTGCTCTAAACCCACGGTGCACAGCGTAATAACAAATGAGGAAACCGAGAATAAACCACCTGAACCTGTCAGACACTTACTATTAGAGGAGCAAATGACTCAAATATCGGTTACATATTCATATTCTCAAAAAGAACATACAAACATTAGCAAGTTTGCGAACCCTTAAGAATTTCCTGTTTATCTGCATAAATTTGACCAACATTAAAACTTTCTATCAGAAGATCCTTTCCACTTATTTATTGACTAAATAAACGTGACATAACTTTACTGGAGTGCCGAATAGCAGAGTTTGTGCAAACATATTCTTGTTGCTTTGATCAAATGCTTTCTTCACTATTTCATCATTGCTGTCATTTTTGTTGCGTGTTTATCTTAATAAAAGAAAATCGAGCAGCGCATAATATTTTCATATTCATCTAAACACCGCTCTCAGTAGTATGGGTGGCGTCGGGATGTTCGCTAACAGTATAACGCTGCTCACATATTTCAAACATTATGTGATGGGAGTATCACATTAAGAGTAAATATCTTTGTTGGAGAAGTATATAATAAAGTATCATCTGTTAATTTAAAGGTGCAGTACGTAAGATTGACAGCTAGCGGATTGAAATGGGCACTGCAGTTCAAATTCATAATATTGGAGAGGGCAGTTTCCCCTGCCCCCTTCCTGCTCGGACTCGACGCCCAGATTGAGGACAAGCAACAGGAGCGAGCGCAATTGACAACTGAAGTCGAGGAGACGCAAGTTGATGAGTTGATTTATCCGTGTTTTAATATGCTCCGGTTCATAGAGATTTTTAGAAGGGTGCCGAGGCTTTTTAGGTCGGGCAGAATCTGCGATCTCTGACCTAGTTTGTTTGCTGGCTTCCATGACTGCAATACGCTGTGTCTTCCAGCAACTGGCAAAAACCGGGGTGTTGAAATATTATTGGGTAAATTGTCAGTGGGCGGGATCATACGGACCAAAAACAAAAACAGACATTCCGGCACAGAACGCACATTTCAAAGTAAAATATCTGGCTGTAGCATTGTTTTTCAGAGAAACAAATATATGAACTTAGCATGTTTCCTAAATCTGATAAAAATCAGATGTGAGCTTAGCAGCCCTGCCCTATTGAAAGAACAAGAAGATATAAGAAAGGATCTTCTCTATCAAACTCTGGTCTGCACCATACAGTTGTGAGGTCAGCCATGGCTTGGTCATTTGTATTTCTGATCTTATTAATGCTTACCAAGCTGGAAAAGTTTTATAGTTGCGAAGAAACAGAAGTAGCGACAGATCTTTTCTTCCATATTGTGACACGCATCTGAGTGTAACAGAGTATCGAAAAGAAAAACATTTAGGGAGGGGACCTGGTTCTATGCATCGGTTGTTGATTGGATTTTGAAATGTGGCCGTTGCACTCAAAAGTATAGATTGCAGTGCCGGAGTTTAAGCGGACTAAACGATTGGAGGAGTCCTGCATATGTCACCAGAGAGAAGCATGTCGTTTTCACCACCAGGTCGTTATGATATTTTGATTAAACATTACAAGGTCGAAATATTTTTCAAAATGAAACATTCACAGATTATACTTCACAATAAGATCTAAAACATGCATTTAGAAAATAGACAGGATGAGTTTTCATTTCATACCTACGTTAAAAGCTATTTGTAAAAAAGTTTGGGTGCACTATAAGTGTAAATGGATGAAAATTCGAGTAACTTTAACCACTGTTACTCTAAAAAAAATCAAAATCAAGACACATAATACTCAAGGAGGTCAATATTATCTATTCATCTGGATATCATCTGAGGATCGACAGGCCGCTCTCGCTTGGTAAGGTTAGTGTTCATGAGTCCAACATCAGACAAACACTGAACAAGAACAGGGTGCAGTGCATGGAAGGACGCCACTGCTATCCAAAAGGAACACTGCTGCCTGCCTGATGTTTGGCAAAGACAATGTGGATGAGCCAAAATACTTATTTTTGGTTTAAATGAGAAGAGTTAAATTTGGCAAAAACTAAACACAACATTAACCCAATAGAAATGTTCACTACTATTGAAAACTTTTGGGTCAGTACATTGGCGTCGGAAGAAAAAAAAAAGTGGGTGGGTCCTCCCCCAGAAAAATGTTACTGGAGTAAATACCATTTCATTCTGGTGCCTTTTAATTAAGTAAACTAAACTCCACTTAACGTCGGGCGGTTCTTTGCCTCCACGTCGTGCATTAAATGCACAGCTATCCGTGGATTATCCCCTTAATACGGTAATTTGCCAGCAATGACAACTTAAAGCTGTTATTGATGTTTGCAACGCAATATTTGACTGGAAAGGTACAACGGGCGGTTACTTTCGTCAGTTGCGGCTCGTTGAGAAATATAATGTAGCGATTCAGCGGAAATGGAGTTTAATTTATTAATTTTAATAAAAAAAAATATAGTTATTTTAATTCCTCAAGTGGAATGGATTTGACTGACGGCGCTCTGAAAAGCGAACAGACAAATGCGCTGAATTAGAGACGGTAAAAGTGAGTGGGTATAATATCATTGATCTTAAAAAGTGGGTTTTCCCCCAAGAAATTATTATTTGTATTCATCAAGAATGCATTCAATTTACCAAAAGTGACAGTAAAGACATTTACAATGTTACAAACTATGTCTATTTTCAAATAAGCTGCTGTTTAAAAAAATAAAAATTCTATTCATCAAAGTATCCTGAAAACCATGTATCATGGTTTCCACTAAAATAATGAGCAGCACAACTACTGCAGTTTTCAACATTGATAATAATACAAAATGTTTCTTGAGCAGCAAATCAGCATAATGATTTCTGAAGGATCATTGCCCTGAAGACTGGAGTAATGATGCTGAAAATTCAGCTTTGTATCACAGAAATATATTACATTAAAAAAGATATAAAAATAAAATATAAAAATAAAATTTTAATACAATTTCACAATATTAATGTTTTTACTGTGTTTTTGATCAAGTAAATGCTGTCTTGGTGAGCATGAGACTTCTTTTAAAAATCTTACAGACCCCAAACGTCTGTACGGCAGTGCAAGTCGATGTAATTTAAGATAAAAACATTCTTAGCAGGGCTCACAAACTTTCTATTACCACTGTACAGGGATTTTGTTTGAAACATGCAAAAACATCAGCTTGACAGCCAACAACCACAACTGCCAAAAGTATTGAATGTGATATAAACCTGATCTTGGGCCACTATGGTGGTGTTGTAGTCCAGAATGTTGCTCAGCACGTAGCAGCTCATGCTTTTGCGTGATTCATAATCGAAGTACTCGAAGAGTGGTGGGAAGTGCTTGAGCTGGAGTACAGTGAGGATGTTGTTGTACGTGTCCACGGGGATCTTTAGGAGCCTGGTCAGCTCTTTAGACACCGCGCTGCTGGTGGCAATGCTGCACAGAAAGACACGAAGACATCCAACATTAACTCACAGAAGCAGGTACAATGATGTAGCAACGATTGACCTTACTACTGTGGTCATCTGTATTTTGAAAGGCAGGAAAGGCAGGCCAAAAAAAAACATAGCTAGGCCTTTGTATAACCAAGGCAACATAGTATAGCTACCGGTATGTGCCAAAATGACACCAAGATGTTGAAGAGGGCGAAACAATTCATCCTTATAAATAAATACAGCATTTACAAAACTTAATTAGTAAGATTTCAGGTATGACATTACAAATGTGGAACATTATTACCACAACATATCAAAGATATCTGCTGAAGTGGCAGCTGGTCACAAATACCAGCCCTTAACATGATTGACCTGAGCTGGGGGATTGCAAACAGTGAGTCATCATGTCTATGTGGCTTCCCATCCACCCTCAAAATTGCTGGGTATCTGAAAAGATTTTGGACGTCAGCAAAAAAAAAAGGCATTTGCCCAAGTTATTTTTAACATATTACAAAGACAGCAAAGAAACATTTTATAGCAACATTTAAATGTAATATCTGCACGTTCTTTGATCAAGGTGCTTTAACTGCTGTCCATGATATTTTAGGAAAAAACCCTGAAGTGCTCACTATAATACTGTGTTATTGTATTCTATTAATATTCTTCAAAAACCCTAATATTAAACATCTGCAATTATTTCTGCCTGAAAAACAGTGCACAGACCCTATTCAATATTTATTATGTATTGTGATGCAATTTACAGTCAATATGACAAATACATTTAAGAAAAAAAATTTCAGGTAGGCTACAGTAGACCTATAGAGTGGTGCAGGGGTGACGTAAATTTGTAGGCCAAAACGCAGAAGCGAGTTAGCACTTCCGGTTCCATCGTCTCAAAGTCAATGGGTTTTTGGTTAAATGGCTGAAATAAGGTCTGTGATGAACAAGCTCAAGATACTTTCACGTTTTATTCTACGACATAAAATACATCAGTATTACCCCACTTATTTTTATAACTCTTTCCCCGCCATCGACGGAAATTTCCGGCTTTCCGTGTTTTCACTGTTATATGATAAGGGGCACTATTACACATCTCGTGAACGAGTACTGAATCTCCTGATTAAAACACATCCGAAAAAGATGGCAAAAAAAAGCGATCTCATATGCATATGTAAAATAACGCGATCATCAACAATAAACAGCATATAAATCAAAACTGCCTTATGTTACTGAATGAAATCTCGACCCAGGACGAGCTATAGGACTGTGAAGCATTAGGGGTGTTGATGAACTATCTTATCTTTCTTCCGATCATTCGAAGATTCTTTCTGAATCTGATCTGGATGTAGTCTTTTTGTGACAAAAACATGATTTTTTTCAGGTTTTTGCTCAAAATGTTGCTTTATTTATGAAATTTACATTGATAAAGTGTTGATTAAAAAAGAATGCATGAATCTAGAATAAAAGATTTTTTTCGTTTAAAATCAGAGGGTCTGTTCTTTCTTTTGTATGTTCAGTATGTTCAGATATTCATTAAAAAAATTAAATTGTGAAAATGGTCAAAAACGCTGGCAGAGGCAGGCAACTTTAAAAAAAAAAAACCGTTGGCGGGGAAAGAGTTAATCTGTTATGAGTCTAAAAAAGGCGGTTGCTAACAAGTGGCTAAATGGGACTACGAAGGCTGTTGACGACATTAAATGCCATCACGCCGAACAGGTGAACTCCGCTTTTACAGCATTGTTATGCGTATAACGTGCTCTTATAAACTATTCTAACTCAAACTTTCTGGGAAAATGCTTTTTAGATAAAAACTGAGAGAGTTGTCGGAAGCTTAGTGTAGGTGACGCTGAAGTTGTGGGACCGTGGTGCATTTCGTTTATAGCCTTCCTTTAGTTTTTTACTTCTGGCGACTGCATTTAGGCTTCAAAATTCATAAAAGTTGTGTTCATCTGTGATAATAATCTTGATGGACAAAATGTGTAATCTTAACTTTTGTTGATCACAGAGCTTGTTTTTTGCGATAACCCAAATACCTATGGGGAAATCCTATTGGGTGTTTGTCGAGGGAATCAGTGTGATGCTAACTGCTGGTTGGCCTGCGAAGTGATGTCATACCTGCACCACTTAAGAGTAGCATTAAGAAATTAAATAAATGTTTAAAAAAGCATTGCATTGTCTTCACTCTATAAATTAATTTACACAGATTCTTAATAAATAGATTATAAAGCAAGCACAATAATCCGTGAAAGAGAACTGAATTCGCAATATCATACTGTCTGAAAGACAGCTTTCTGTGCGCACGCTTCAGATCTGAGCCTGGCAGTGCGAGTAGTGCTTTGAGCTCTTTTTCGAGGCTTACTGATAACTCAAACACATCCCACGCTTTATTTTCTCATGCACTGGGCATGTATATTATACTCCCTGCAGGGAATGGAAGCAGAGCTCTGCACACACATGTGCCAGACATTGACACAAATTATGAATTACGGCTCTTATTAAGAATGCTGTCAAGTACCGGTACTGATAAAACGTGAAAACGTACAATTTTTAATAGCAGGGTATCGTAATACCATTCTAGTGCCGGTATATCGTGCAACACTAACACTGTTCTTTCACTAACGCAAGAGAAAATGGGTGAATAATTATTTATCCTATGGAAATCCACTGGAATAAAATGGATTTATTTTATGATTGATAGTATTATTATTATTATTATTATTATATTGATGTTAGTATTGATAGAATCAAGAGATGGCTTGGATTTAATGGTCAAAATGTAATCTAGATAAAAACACTAACCAAAAATGACATTGCAATATTTTCAATTGGTCCTATCTTCCTTGCATATATTTATTCATTTATTACCACCAACACAGTGACTATGTGCAGGGAAGCAACAACTGAAATATAAATAAAGGATCAGCATAATTAGGTCTTATAGGCATGTCCCCAAGTAAGTTCCTTAGATGCAAAATGGGACTAAATACAGAAATCGAGCACTACAATCATCCAGCAACACACTAGCTGTGGTAAAGAGAGTGGGTGTTACTTGGACCATGTGCTGATCTGCCAAATGGTGCGAGAAAAACAGTGTAACTAATACTCACTGTTCCAGGTTGAGTTTGTTGAAAATCTCCACAGTACTTTCCAACACTTTATCCACATAGTCCACACGCTCAGGATAGCACTTCATGGCCAGATTGATGAGAGACACTTGGAGTGAAACGACATCTTCAGATGGCATGTCCTGACGAGACTGATGGGGAAAAAATTAAAGATGGCAACATTAAACATTTATATTTGAGCTAGTGATTTTAATAAATGACTCAATATTTTAATAAAGCCAAAGCATACCTGTATGACAGTTGCCACTTGCTGTGAGAAGATATCAAACAGCTTTATTTCAGCAGGGATTCCAGGCCCATCTTCTCTGTGAGCAAACAAGGCCAACCTGTGGGATGAGGCAACAATAAAATAAGACACTATATATGGGTGTTTGTAAAGTTCAGCCATGCTAAAATGTATGAATTTCTTTGCATTGTATAACAAACCAAGTGGCATTTACTTGAAAGAACAGATCATGTATGTCAATAATAGGCATCTGTCAGAGCTTAACAGTGAATGAGTGGAAAAATACCTGTCAATAAGAGCAATGATGATGTTCTTGACGTTCACATTTTGGTGCAGCTCGGCACAGGAGCGAAGGAAAGGGTTCAATGTCTGCAGGTGGAACTCATCTGGAAAAACCTGCAGAAAAATAAAGTGCAGACAAAATTGTGAGTGCATTAAATTTGACATGCCTGCAGCTACTACTTGAAAACGAGGAGAGCATGTTCAAAGACAGACTCCCTCAGTCAAGTACAACATGATGATGAGTGATTGTGTGGTATTTCTGTACCTGTATGATGCACTCCATGAGGTATTCCTGTGCTAGAGGGTCTCTACAGTTCACCACCTGCTCCAAGATCCCAGACAGCACGATCTGTGTGGAGACGACACATATTCACTGTATGCCAAGTTAGTGCTGCCAAACTCTTTTGCAAACAAGATAACTGCAAATCACAGCACAAGTCTACAAATTTCTGCCTACAGTATACAGCATTATTACAATTTTTAATTTTAATTTCACCAAGCTGATTGCTCACTAAAGATCCATACAGTCATCATGTTTTCAGTCCATTTCAAGATTAATTTAGATGTGAAAAAGTGGTGATATCTGAGTTGTTTACGCTTTAATTAGTCTTCCCATCATTTTGATCATTCGAGCGGCGGGATTTATCGCACAAACTAATAATATCCAATCATAGAGCGATGGAGGCATTGCCTCTTCTCAAGTGACTTTCCCTCACTCGTCCTCAATTACCCCCCACCAAACCCACCACTTGCTTTAGGGGGTCTTATAAATCTCAAAGGGCTCAAGGGAGGCAAGAGATACGCGGACTCCTGCTTTAACTTTACATTCTGGTGTCGCTGTTGGACAGTGATACTTTAGAAAAACTAGTGATTTATACACTTATACACTTGTTTATACACAATATTTACATTGTTTTATTTTTCTAAAATGGATTATTTTCTCATCCAATTTTTTGAGGAGGCACTGCCTCTCTTGCCTCCTTGGAGGAAACGGCCCTGCCATACACTACTATTCAAAGTTTGGGTTTGCTATTGGTCTTGTGCACAGCACGGCATACACAAATTGGTCGAGCCACATGATTTTTGTCAAAGAGCCACATGTGGCTCGCAAGCCATAGATTCCCAACCATCCATTTAAGAGAAATATGAACCAGCTACATGAGTCTGTGAGCCATTAGCTATAAGTATGAAGGTGAAATACAGAATTTTAATTTAGCCACATCACTGAAAAATGTAAAATTTTCATTATAAATTTTCATTATAAATAAAAAATGTAATTTACTTCTGATTAAATAGCTTTAAGTACATCTAACAAGCTGCTTTGCACACACAGTGTGATGCATATGTATGGGTGCTTGAATTAAAAAATCAAATGAGACCAAATTGAGTCCATCACGTTGTTAATTCATGAACGTGAACATCGAGTGCTTTAACAAACAGCTTTCAAAAGATGCTGTAACCTCTTCACGCAGTTGTCATGCCATCAATGGCTCTTTTCCCCAGTGATTATGCTAAGTGCTAGATTGAGGTTCCCAGTGTTTGCCACAAATAAACAGGTAATCAAGATTAAATCTAATTTCGATGCACCCTTTTAACCCTTTAAATGAGCCCTATGGGTTTTTTTATAGAAAGATCATAAATCTGCACTGGAGGACTGAAAATGAAACACACCTGTTTGTACTTTTCCACATTGACGCCTTCCAGCTGGCTCAGTCGGACCAGATTAGTCCCTACAAGGATACGCAGCTCTTGCCTCTCCTTCTCTCTCTTTTCTCGGTCCCTACTGTGTCCCTGATGCTGCATCCGCACCCACAGTTTATTCATCTCGGCAAAATTCAGCAGGACAAAGTCAATGGAGTCATTAATGTCTCCGGTCATCTCTTCCCTAAATCAAACAGGAAACCACATTGGGTTAGTCATTCAATCCTTAGCAGATAATGAGATTTTCTAGTGATTCATTTAGTCAAAAGCTGTCTAAGTGCTCCGTAAGCACTGACTGTGGGAAAATAAGCCTTTTCTAGCAATGGATTAAATTGTAACATAGCACTTGGGATTATACTACGGTATCATTTAAATTGCTCAGTGGGAGTCACAACACTCAGGGGTACTTGAGGTGCAATCACAGCCATTAGATACGGAGTGTCGTACTCAGCCTGCTCTCCATCATCAGGCAGGATGTTGCGGGTGCACTGCAACAGGTAGTTCCTGAGGAACAAGCCTCGGAGTGGATGCTGCACTCCACGACACATTTCCACCAGGTCCTTCAGTATGTCTTTGCGGGATTGTGGGAAAGAACGAACGTACACCACTCCAACAGTTATCAACAGGTACCTGGGAAGTAAGACAGAGGGATTGGGCAATAAGTTAATGGGCAATATGAATCACTGACCACAAAAAGTAGATAAAAAAAAAACAGATAACAACGGTACTATATGCAGCATTTATCAGAACAGTCTTTTGCAACACAAGCGATGTAAAATGAAATAAGACATCTGCCAAGCTCCACAGTAACAAGCACACACACACCTGTTTTTGAGGGTCTGACTGAATTCAGATGATTTAAGCATGATTTAATCAGATGATTTATTTAGCTATACTTTGGTATTTGAATTCTGTCTGTGCAGAGTAATTACCATTTGGATGTAGTACGTTTGTAATAGTACCAGCATGTTTAGAGGAAATACAAATTCATTTAATACAAATTTAAAAATCTAAGTTAATACCACATCATTACATTCAGATGAACTGATCGAATGGTGATTAGGGCAGGGAAAGGTTTTCTTTTTAAATCCTGATACATTTTTAGGATTTCCTTTTGATGGCTTTCAATAGTCTCAGAAGGCTGATTTTAGCCATTAACAAACCGCAGCTGTTGCAAGGTCCGTTAAAACATTCAATGCAGGATATAAAATACAAAAAAATGCAGATAAAATGATAATTAATTACGCTTCTTACATAGAGTTTTTTGTTAAATTCCTTCACAGAACAATAATATTGAATTATATATAATTAACATGTAACAATACAAATGAACAAAAAAAGCTATATTTAATGAATCGCTTTTTTAATCTGTTCATTTATATGAGCAAACCTATTAAATAAGCCTATTATTCAGGCTTTCCAATGCTACATTTCAGAGGGTGAGCAATTTAGGCTGAACTGATTTGCTGGAATGAACGTGATTTTCAGACCTTTTAGAATGAACTGATTCCACCAGAATGAATGTCAGATTAGCAGAGAATGTTTGATTATCCCCATCAGCACACAAAAATTAAAAACACCCACTGAACCACTTGGATGGGCTACACTGTAAGTTGGACCCCCAATCCTGGTCTATAGCAACAGCAAAACAGAATCTGAATCAGAGCATTTACCGTGAAATGGCACACACAAGTGACAAAGTGCCACTGATGGCATGATGTAATTTACATACATTTAGCTCTGCCCATTTACCTCAGGGCCTAATTAACCTGGCAGAGGGCATCTGTCTTTACAGAAGATTCTTCTGTCCTTCATCAATGAATTCAAGACCCTATAAACATTTCAGACCTTTTCTGTTACCAACGTTTTTACAGCTTGGCTTTTTTGAAAAGATCCAGCAGGTTAAGAGACTTTAATTTAAGAGAGAGACCACTTCAATAGTGCAGTCCATATAGAAAGATAGCAAAGTGAAATAAGAGGAGGCAGAGAAGCACTGGATGCTGCTTAATAATAAGTTATAAACTAAATCACAATTCCTTTAATGAGAGGCGTGGGCAGAACTGATAGCGGGCACAATGCCATGAAAAGGCCGCAGTTGAGTCAGAACTGGAGTGCACATTTCACTGTACGTGAGTGTCAGCGACCTATGCTGCCTGAAATTATGCTGCCTATACCAATGATGGCCAACTCCTGATGACAGTTATTAAAAGACACACTCAGTGGAGCAACCCAGCAATCACTTTTCTATATAAAAAAAAATAAAAATCTAGTTAACTGTATAAACTCGGAGTTGTTATTTGGTAGAAATTGTTGGTGGCTGTACTTATGCTCTTGCTTTCAGTGTTAAGTTTGGTGACGTATAATATGTCAGTTTTCGTCAATTAAATTTTTTCACAAAAACGAGACGATAACAAACTAGTTTTTGATGAAAAAACTATAACAAAATCTATTGACTTTTTCATCAGCAAATAAGAATGAGATGAAAATGTTAGAGAGGGAAGATAGGAAGAGATTCAATCAGAATGAATGTGTTTTAGAGAGCAGGGCTCTACCGAGCAACTTAAAATTACGTACGACTGAAAAAAAATATTAAGGAACACCAGATTTCTTGAACGCAATGGCCAATCAGAGGTGTTTATATTAGTCAGAATCCACTCATCGCTCAACATTTTGAGTCCAGTGCTGAGTTCTGCACGATAGCGAATCCTCTCAATAAAACAAATGAAGTGTAGACATGATGTAAATCCATTGTGTAGTGTAGACAACTTCACTGATTATAACTAGTGCTGTCAAATCGATTAATCGCATCTAACATAGAAGTCTTTGTTTACATAATATATGTATACACTGCCATTCAAAATTTTGGGATCGGTAAGATTTTTAATGTTTTCAAAATAAGTCTCTTCTGCTCACCAAGGATGCATTTATTTCATTAAAAAAAGAAGAAAAACAGCAATATTGTGAAATATTATTACAATTTAAAATAACTGTTTTCTGTTTGAATATATTTTAAAATATGATATGTGATATAATCAAATAATAATAAAAAACTGTTATTTTAAATTAAGGTGCTCCTAAATTTTTGACCCTGTAGGGCGGTTAGGTGCGCATATATGAATGCAACATACTGATCTACCCGGTGGGTCAATAGCATACACTTGCTGCATGTCTTATAAAACATTTTTAAAAAAAGAAAAGAGAAGAACAGACATATGGATAAATTTCACATTTGATTTAAAGGAAAACAAGACCGTTTGTAAACTGTGTGGAACGACAATCTAATACAGGGCTTGACAATTAGGACTGCACTATGGCCCAGGACAGTTGAAGGAATTGACAAAAAGTTGATCATGCATTTGCACGCGTTTTACCAATTTACACAACAAATTAATACATTTCTGTAGGTAGTATTTCTTACCTAAATACTACTGTTAGACCAACATGACAAGCTTAAAGCAGGTAGTTCTGTTCTATAGTGTTTATTTGATTTGTTTCTTATTTACTGGCTGATAGATTTTAGTCGACTAAATAAAATCTAGATTTAATCTAATAAAATCGTAAGATATCAAGTCGACTAAAACTAGACTAAAACTAAAACAATTCAGATGCCAAAACTAAATCAAAATTTACTGTCAAAATGAACACTGGTTGCTTTTGCTTAAGCATTTTTTGTCTATGCGGTTTAAAATAGGCCTTTCTCTAAAGGTTTCTGTCGTTTCTTCAAACAGATGCACTCCACCAATCTGTTTCAGCACATACTTCCTCATTAAGATAAAGAGTCAATGAAGGAGCTTTCCATCTGTGCTCTCAGTCGCATCCTCATCTTATTTTTCTCTCTGCCATCCACATGCTCACATTCAAACAAAGCTAAATGTACTGCTCCAGTGCAGTTGTATTACAATAGTAAGCCATTTTTGTCTTAGAAACAATAATTATAACATATTAGTAATTTATTATTATTATAATTATTATTATTATATAATCCACCTCAGAGCCTGAGGAATCAAAGACAACAGAGATTCAATTGATTAAAAAAATATTTATAAGAAAAGTCTGATCAAAAGTAAATTACGTTATCTTTCTAAAACAGTATGAAATATCTATATTTTTCAAGGTATTGTATCAAAGTTAGACATTTCAGTACCATCATCAACACTACATCCTATTTTTTAAAACTAGATTAAATCTAAGACTGATTGAGCTGAGCGCATCCTTAATGGGTTTCCCCAATTACATGATGTCTTACAAGACAAGAGGCAGGCGCAATGTAAGCAATCCCACGTGGAGTCTTTAAACTACAGGACCACACGGCAAGATCACGCAATACAATATTTACACACTCATGAACATTTATTACATAATACCAGAAATATCAAAGGTTTAGAACACACCATTCACTCATTCATTTACAGTCTGTCCTCAGTTTAAACTTTTCAGTAAAAATGAGTAGCTTTTGGAAATATGTTATAATGGTGACTAAAATATTATAATACTATAACATTACGAGCAATTGTCCCTTCCTTTACACTGAATGAATCAGCATCCCATGCAAATCTAATCTTTAAGCTTTCTGTGCTATTAAGAAAGAACACAAATGTTGCCCAGGGCACGTTCGCTGTTAATGAAAATTGACGCTGCATAATTGAACGAATGAAGGGAGTCACGGTGTTAGATTAAGTATTGACTTGCTACTAACTCAACAAGTGAAGGCACTGATAAACAGCTGGTGGTACAATTGGGCAAGCTGAAAAGCAGCGAGTGTGGGAAAGAGAGAACAAGGGAGAATATGCGGGAGAAAATATTGAACAGCCGGTGCCTCATGACAAAGTGTACTCATTCAATTCTTAATAATTTCTTATCTCATTAAGATCACCAAATGGATTCAGATTGCTCTATTGGCAATTTTATTTTAGTTACATTGTTACAATGTGACTAAAATGGCAAAATCTTGAAAATGTTTTACAGTTACACTAACTGGGGAGATTTACTAACATACTCACAG
Source organism: Abramis brama (assembly GCF_963993115.1). NCBI lineage: Eukaryota > Metazoa > Chordata > Actinopteri > Cypriniformes > Leuciscidae > Abramis > Abramis brama. The sequence continues at coordinate 33,330,436 of NC_139965.1, forward strand.
TCTAGGGATGATGTTCCCTGCATACTGAACAAGCTCATAGAGGTCAGCCACCTTGCGGCCTTTGGCGAACTCATCTGTCAAATAGACCTCCAGGTAATGCAGCTCATCTGAGATGGCCATGTCTACAAGCACAATAATCAAATGAAACCTTGATAGATAACATGTAGTGTATAGCAGCTGTTAAGAAGAAATTACAAAACAGAACACCGTTCTTTAACACTCAAGAAAATTCTTACTGTTAAACTCAAGGGTGCAAATGTGGTCTGTTCAAATTAAGAACATAATGCAATGAAAAAAACATACAGAGTTCGTAGTAGCTCTTGGGAGAAAGCATAGAAGTCCTCAACTCCCCCAACATATTTGAGGCATGTTTCAGTGCATCCATCAGCTTGTTCTTGTCCTGGATGGAGGAATATAAATGCTCATAAACAGAGATTAAGGGCAAAGTTTTCACACTGCCATGAGAAACAGCCTATAAATAAAATCATGTTTTATTTTCCAATTTGTTCAAATCAAGAGACATCACACTGCTATGGCCTTGGGATGCAGGTTAGCAGCGTGTTGTAATCTTGCATGTACTTAACTCACCAGACAACGCTTCATTTGAAATGACTGAACCTTGACTGCCTGCACAGCTTCATCCAACAGCTTCTCCTGCTCATCCTGGGGCGACTGCTGTGTGGTCGGCTGGAATAAACAGGTGCAGTCAAACAATCAAACTAGGATGTGATGTCTCCTACCTTTAAATTATTAAAAATAGGTTTTGGCGGGGTTTTTTCCAACATAAAAATTTTAGCGTCTCTCCAGTCAAAAGCTTGGATGCAAAATTACTGTCTACATCTTAGAATATCTCATTATTAACTTTAATAGGTGCACCCAGTATTTTTTTGTTTTGTTTTGTCGTCCAGCTCATCTTTTTAAGAAAAAATTTTTTGCTTTCAAAACTACTTTCAAGCATTGGAACCTTTAGATCAAAAGTGTTTTAAGATCATGAAAAACAAATTCAGTTAAGTGCGTCTAAACTTTAGATGGAATACTATATTTACATAACCATTACATTTACATTTATGTTCAGAAGGTGAACGCATTGGGAAATATTATTACAATTTAAAATAACTATTTTCTATTTTAAAATGCAATTCATTTCTGTGATGGCAGAGCTGAATTTTCAATGTCACATGATGCTTCAGAAATCATTCCAATATGCTGATTTGGTGCTCAATGATCATGTCGGTCACACATTATATTAGGTGTCTTTAACTTTTATGTACTTGCATTTAAGAATAAATTGGTACAGTGTACTTATTGTGTTCATGTTGTATTCCAGAACCTGTTTGCTGCGGGATACGGGTAAGGTTTAAGGGTGGGTTAACAGTGTAATTATAGATGTAATTACAGAAATGTTTACAGCTATAATTACATGTAGGTATTTTTTTTAATTTTTTACGATGTCAAAACATGTGCACAATAAGATCATTGTATCAAATTATTAATACAAGTGTTACATTTCAGTTCAAGACACTTAATATAAAGTGTGACCAACATTTCTTATTATTATCAATGTTGAAAACGGTTGTGCTGCTTAATATTTCAGTGGAAACCGTGATGCATTTTTTTCAAGATTCTTTGAAAGATAGAAAGTTCAAAACAGCATTTAATTGAAATAGAAATATTTTGTAACATTATGCATGTCTTTCTTCAATGTCACTTTTGATCAATTTAATGTGTCTTTATTGAATGCTGAAACAAATCTTACTGTCCCACAACTTTCGAACAGTAGTGCAAGTATATATGTATAAAGGACATTTTCACTTATACACTATTGTTCTAAAGTTTAATTTCAAGTGCTGTAGCAGGTCATTTTAGGTGATTTTTAATCACATTCTAGCCTTGTATATTTCAATTAATTTGTCCTGCGGCATGACAAATGTATTTTTCACGGTACAAATATTCTAGAAATAGTCACAAAACCAGTCGCATAAAAGTGCATAATTGTAAATTAATTGAAATGAAAAATAATGTTTAAAAATGTAGTATGTGAATTATAACCATATAATCATATGCAGAACATTGCTGTTACTGTTTTAATTGTCATATGGCACATTTTTGCTAATAAAAGTTCAGAAAGTAACTGTATAACTTCAAGAATTGAAACAGTGACGCTATATTAATCTGTTGATGTGTCTAATAAATGTCTGTAAATGAAATTGCCATTGCATAAATAACTATAATTGAAGTGTCAGTGGCCTGCGGGCTGGGAATCAACAATCTACGGTCATCTCTCCATTTCCTTTTAAGCCCAAACGACCCATCGTTAGTGACAGTAACAAACGGTTACACTTGACATGAAGAGCAATTTTAAAAGAGTTATGATTAACAGTAAGCATAAGATATGATCTGGTTCGAACTGAATGAATGAACCCGTGACCAAATAGCATAAACTGAAGCTCATGTTATGCACACTAAATTCATTGCTATTATTCAAATATATGTAATGCGCATGCAAGAAAAAAGCTGTATATAAACGTATCTTAGATATCTGATTACAATAATAAAATAAAAATGCCTATATAAACATAACTGTAATGAAGTAACAAGGCTAATGCTAGTGGATTAGCAGTTCAAATTAGCCTATTTTGTTGAAAACCTGTGGATTGTAATGACAGCAAAACATGATGGCTGCAAGTTCACTACACCTGCAGGGCGAATGTTAAATCGCTGGTAGAATAAAACAAGACAGAAGAAATAAACGAGAATAATTAGGTGCATGTAACGTTAGGCCTCCGCATCTCAAACGCTAATGCTAACGGCTATCTTCACAGACGCTAAACAGCCAGTCAAGAGATATCAGTGCGTCTCTGGCACTATGACAGCTATAAACAACATAACGGAGCATACAAAGAATCCAGCAGACAGTCTATGCATACGATGATCCTAATATCTTACCATGATTATCAGATATGTTAGAGGAAACACTGGATGACCCCCCTGTGAGTGTGTCGTGTCATGTGACTGCTGTTCCTGCTGTTCCGCCTCATGATGACGAGCACTGCCCGCACACAACACAACAAGCCCTGAGACTGACAGCTGTGTTATTCATCTCTAAAGCTCCGCAGAAACAACATTAAGAAATAAAATACATTTATTTACTATAAAAATCAGTAGCTGGGTCGTGTCATTACTCAACTGAAGGAAATGTGTTACGAAAAAGTTTCTCAGAACAACATTAAATTTGCATTTAATATAGAAAAATATATTTTATACTTCTTTTAGACATATATGGTATCATTTGTCGAATAATTAAAACTAGTTAAATTTTAACAGTGTTTTACCCGAACGACGCTTTCCACGCCCATTTTCTTGATCCACCAATGGCCGGTCAGAACGTTTATTTCTAGTGTGACACGTGTTTGTTTTCCCGCGAAATCAGCCTGTCTCTTTGCGAAGTCTGGTGAAGGATTCTTCTGATAGTGGTGAGAGGATCGAACAACTTTACAAATGGATAAAGAGTTGTTTAGTAAGCTTGCTTCGAAGATCGGTATAACTGCTGTTAAAGTATTGAGGTAAGTGTTGCAATATATTAGCCACTCGCTTGTTTGGGGAAGACATTGGTTCAGTCAGAAGTGAACATGTCAGTAACGTTATAACAGCAGAACTAATTCGGATTCATTTTCAGCCAAGCAGAAGAGTACATGCGATTATCCCAGGTGAAATGTGTTGGACTGGGTTCTGTGACAGCCACCAGTAAGGCCCTTATTTGCCTTGAGTTGGCAGCGACTTCAATGAAATTTCCTGTAGACAAGGCAAGATCCTTTTCCCTTAATGTGTGTTGTGATGTGTAACACAAGCATGCACATATGATGTACAGACATGCATACATGCACACTTAAGTATGTTGTTATCTAATATGCATATGTGTGAGTATTGTTTCGCATTCTCACACATTTATTTGTCTATTCACTTTAATATTTACTAACACTGTCCAATAGTGGCCATGTATGCATCATAGGAAAATTGTTTCTCTTTTTTTTATATCTTTTTCCCCCCTGAAAGTCATTAAAATTACCACCAGTGTCATTCCGTCTCAAGTCATGTGTAGTAAAGTAGCTTTCTGCATGAAAATTATAATTATTATTAATGCTAATTATTATCTTAAAGAATTGGCCGATTCCTTCGTCTTGTCAAGATTATCTTGCTACAATTGTTCAATCTTAAATGCACACAAAAAATATTTAAACACTTTTTGCATTCTGTTTTCTTCATGTGTCACGGCTCATGTAATATTAAGAATTGCTCATCCACTGTATAACTTAAAAAAAATTTAAAAAAAAAAAGTGTATATATATATATATATTAGGTGTAGTCGTATTTTTTTTTAAATTGATAGTAATTTTGCACAATAAACATTGAATGGTTTACACAATATGCTGTACATATCTAACATGTATTATATACGTAAACATTTTTTCTTGCAATAAATGTACAAAAATAATATTCTTTCAAAATTCTGCCGGATAGGAGTATGCCATCAAACTATCTGGCCTGAGTCCTAAGGTTTACTCCAGCAATTTCAAGTCAATGGAGTGCATGCTGGGCCTGCAGTCAAGCCTGGGTCTCAGAGATCTTGCAGTGCAGTATGGGTGTTTAGAAGCAGTTAAAGTGGCCTCTCAGATCCTTGAACGGTGAGACTTCACATTGCATCAGTGCAATCAGCTTGATTCTGAATGGCTTGATTTAAACTGCAAGTATTTGTTTAAGGTATGAGACCAGTTTACCCGCAGCTCAGCAACAAGACCTTGACCTGTCTAAGCCTCTCTTTACCACAGCAGCTCTGTATGCAGCATGCAAGTGAGTATTTTAAAGCCCTGAAATCTGCTGTAATTACACATCATCACTGAGTCAAATAATGGATGCTTCAAAAATACTTGTTGATGGATGATTAGGTGTTTGACACTCACATTAGATATAAATATTGATGGGAGCTCCACTGTCTCTTGAAAACCTGATTAAGCTCTTCACAGTGTGGTCAAAGTACAGTGAGGCCATAAGTACTTTAAAATGAGGGCACAGGCGTAACTATCGGCAAGCAGGGTACGCGGTTGCTTATGGGCCCGGACCAATCAGGGGCCCGCGTGACTGGAAGATATTGATTGACAGCCCTATCGCATTTTACAATTTTTAGTCTGATCGCATTTTACTTTATCGTGAATTTATTTGAATAAATAATGACAACAACATATTTTACTGATCATTAAATACATGTTTGAAATGAACAATGATTGATTTTGGTGTAATTTGTTTCGAATTGGGACTGGGGAATCCCCGGGTCACAATTCGAATCCCGGATATGGTAAGTGAACATGCGTGTTGCGTGCAAAACAGTAAAAACGTTGAACTTGAGACAGACAATATCGAGATGGAGTCGTCGTCAAATTACAAACACAAAAGTGTAGTCATAGCAGTGAATAACAATGTGTTATGGTGCGCCGTCACCAGGGTTTTCTTTTTTTTTGTGGTGCGTGTAGGCTACTCCTGATTTTGTCAGTCATCTCATCTCTTAGGCTGCGTTTACACTTGGCATTAACATGCGAGATCGGATCATAATCCAATCAGGACATGGTGCGCTTACACCTGTCTACATTAAGTGGCTTCTGTATCTGGATAACAGATCAGATCTCGCATTCCCAAAAAAAAAAAAAAAGGATGGTGCAAAGTCGACCTGAAGTAATCCTGCATACGGGCCCGGTGTTGGCTTGTTACACCACTGAACGAGGGTATGAGAATTACATACAGATTAATTTGGAGCTGAATTTACATTTGGAAAGGTCAAATCTTGGATTGGCCATCACATGTTTGTACCTTGTCCTTAGAGCTAGGTTATCTGCATATTAGACTCTCTATGAAAGTGAGTGCTCACATAAGGAATCCAGCTGTACTGAGACTGTGTGACTGTTGGGTTATTGCTATCCAACCAAAATCTGTTACTGTACAATAATAAACTCAAGCTCCCAGATGGTTTAAAAGGATTTTATGCATGCCAACATGTCACAGAAATCTCTAAATCTAAACTGCACCTGATTTACATTTCATTATTGAAAATGGAAAAATAAATTGGTTCTGTCCTTCCTGTTTGAAGGTGCATGAAAATCAAAACTGACAGGAAATTAGCCTCTTCATCTGGAGCAAAGAAGGGCATCTTTGATCGGCTGTGCACACAGTTCCAGAAATGTGGACAGGAGATCTGCAGTAAGTGTGACTCCTCCTAACAAAAGCTTTTTAGAAAATGACATTGCCTAATTAAAGCGAATAGATGCTCAAAGACATTGATTGAAGATGCACAACTTTTAATCTTGTTTTTAATTATAAAAGTATTACTTCAAAGAGATTTGTCATGAAGAAAAAGACATTTCATTAGTTACCATGGCTACAGGCATACCACAATTAGACAATGTATATTTTTTGTGTAGTTGAACAAAGATCAGCATGTTTTTTATTCTCAAGTACATATTGTGAAATTAAGCAGACTGACTCACTCTAATATCTCTCTGTACCCTTAGAAGAGGCTTCATCTGTGGAGAAACCAGTCAAAACTGCTCAAAAGAGGCAGAAGTCGCTCACTGAAATGCTAGAAACGGCAGAAGATGGTAAGAAATTCACTCGCTTGTCACAATAACTAATAATGGCAAATTATTTCTACCCATCAGCTGCCATTATGTGCTGTGAATGATTATCAATGTAACCTTTTCTGTTCTTAAGCATGTCTTCAACCTGTGGAAATAAAATCATTTTCTTAGAGCAATGAGACTAATAATGAATACTTCTAGATGTAATATCTAATAAAAGACAGAACTTATCTTTCCTGTTTGATGATAATTTGATGTAATTGTCTTTGTTGTTTTTTTTGTTTTTTTTCCAGATGAGAAGATTGCAACATCTCCTAAGCAAGAGCGAGTTGAAAAGACAGAGGAGGAAGAGACACAAATTTATGAGGAGTGGAAAAGAAAAATCCTTGAAAATGCATTAAAAGCAAAGGCTGTAGATTCTTGAAGGTTTTAAGTTTCCCATTTATTTAATGATGGCTCTTCATAATGTCAACAGGACCTTTTGAGTTGGATTTAATACTCTACCAAGAGAAGTTGCCTGCCCCCCTCTGGCTTCTTGTGTGAAACTGTTTCATCCACATACAGACATTTCCAGAGGAATTGAGGCTCTTTTTTTATCTGTTTTATTTTATTGCCATTTGCCAGGTCAAAGATAGTTACTATTTTAGATATTGTGCAAAGACTTTCCAATTGTTGAATTTGTGTTGTTTAGTCTGACATGGTTTGGATGATTACGTATGGTGACAATATGACTTAATTTCTCAGTGTTCTGTGGTATTGGTTTGAATCACCTTAAAATCTCATTGGAGGTGTACAATGCATTCAATATCATCTAGATGTGATTTATCAATTTGTTTCAATAATACATGGCACATCTGCTTTGTTTGATTTTGATGTGAATAAAATGTGTATTCAAGACAGTTTAATTTTCTTGGTTTCTCATGTTTTTTAATGTCTTGATTAAACACTAATTTTCTACAGAGGCTATTTGTCACAATATTGTTAAAAAAATACCCAATACAATGATTTCTATACAAGCACACTCTATATGAACTATGATAGAGAAAACAGATCTGCCCTATAATTCTGTGCTAACTTCAGTGAACTTGTTTGTCAGTCACTATGACAAGAGCAAAACCACCTTTGTGCATGTATTTGTGGTTATGCTATTACCATAGAAATGTGTACAAATGCAATAAATTCATAGAAAGTAGTTTCAAGTCGCAATATTAACATTCAAATGTTCTTGAACAACCAGTGAAAATAAAATGAGAATTCTGAAAAATAAAAACAGACCATGCCAGTGTAGTCTCTTATTCAGATTTTGTTTCCGAAACTAATCAATGTGCTAAACAAAACATTTAGGATGACCACAGTGTTTATACATCAAATCTTCATGCCATGTTTTTTTTTTTTTTTTTACTAATATAAAATACTGAAACCATGAGTTGAGAACCAAAAACACTTTCTTTCAAATACTAGGATAAGGCAGTAGTGCCCAAGAAAAACACCTTCACAGAAGGGACAACAGCTTTTTCATGTGGTTCAAAAGCACACCCTGCCATCCATGCCGTACACTCCTGGTGTGAAAGCACGATGAAGTGGAAATTAAACGCAACAGTGATTCAAACAAGGTACATAAAAATACACTTTTTAACAAGATACTATTACACTGGCTATAAACAAGGCGAGAGCATATTAAACACTTTCTACAAAGCCATTCAACAAATTGAGACATGTTCATTTTCCAGTGTGTGACACTGTGATGTCCTCTCAAGCTACTGACACTGTCCTCCAGGTTAATAACTAATTTGGCACACTAACTGATCTGCTCTGCTGAAACCTCTTCAACCTGTTTGCTGCAGCGACTGCATAGAAATGTTTCTGTAAAAACAAAAAGAGTTAACATAAGAGCAGGATCATGCGTTATGCTGGTATGCGAACACCATATAAATCCATTTAAAAATCGAAAATGCGCCGACTAATGATTCCATACCTTCCACTGATGGTGAGCAGCAAGGTAACGCTGAAGCCTCAGTTGTGACTTGAGCCGAACTTTGTACATCTTGGCTTTGTCCTCCAGGTTATTTAGCCAGCTATGCTTCATGCATCCTGATGCGCTCAGACGGCTGCTGCCATAGAAACCACGCAAACACAGAAACATTAAGGTCTTAAAAACATCTGGCACACAAAGAAAAAATACAATTCAGGCCCTTCTGTGTAATGACTATGAATCATATATGGTTTTCAAGCCTTAGACAGAAATTTGTTTTGATCATTGATTGAGCACTTACAATTTATAAGAGATGTCAACAAACATTAGTAGGCCCAAGGTCACTTTATTACACATTTATATATAATATATATTTAAAGTTTATATTAAACTATATATAAACTTAAATATAGATTAAGTTTGACTAACTGTACTAACAACTGCTGGCCTTTCCCATCCCAATACTCACACTTGCAATCTTTGTACTTGACCACTTATTTATCTGCATTATTTCAAGTTTTCAAGTCGGCGTAAAGACTGCAAGTATGTGTAGAACTTTTGATCACTTGATGGGACACACTTGAAAAAAAGCATGTTTTTTAACAGAGCATTATATACACATTTTCAATACCTTGCACTTTAAAATAAACAGTATTTTATTTTAAACTTTGTCCCATCCCAATACTCACACTTGCAATCTTTTTACTTGACCACTCATTTACAGTGAGGAAAATAAGTATTTAAACACCCTGCTATTTTGCAAGTTCTCCCACTTGGAAATCATGGAGGGGTCTGAAATTGTCATCGTAGGTGCATGTCCACTGTGAGAGACATAATCTAAAAAAATAAATAAATCCAGAAATCACAATATATGATTTTTTAACTATTTATTTGTATGATACAGCTGCAAATAAGTATTTGAACACCTGTCTATCAGCTAGAATTCTGACCCTCAAAGACCTGTTAGTCTGCCTTTAAAATGTCCACCTCCACTCCATTTATTATCCTAAATTAGATGCACCTGTTTGAGGTCGTTAGCTGCATAAAGACACCTGTCCACCCCATACAATCAGTAAGAATCCAACTACTAACATGGCCAAGACCAAAGAGCTGTCCAAAGACACTAGAGACAAAATTGTACACCTCCACAAGGCTGGAAAGGGCTACGGGGAAATTGCCAAGCAGCTTGGTGAAAAAAGGTCCACTGTTGGAGCAATCATTAGAAAATGGAAGAAGCTAAACATGACTGTCAATCTCCCTCGGACTGGGGCTCCATGCAAGATCTCACCTCGTGGGGTCTCAATGATCCTAAGAAAGGTGAGAAATCAGCCCAGAACTACACGGGAGGAGCTGGTCAATAACCTGAAAAGAGCTGGGACCACCGTTTCCAAGGTTACTGTTGGTAATACACTAAGACGTCATGGTTTGAAATCATGCATGGCACGGAAGGTTCCCCTGCTTAAACCAGCACATGTCAAGGCCCTTCTTAAGTTTGCCAATGACCATTTGGATGATCCAGAGGAGTCATGGGAGAAAGTCATGTGGTCAGATGAGACCAAAATATAACTTTTTGGTCATAATTCCACTAAACGTGTTTGGAGGAAGAAGAATGATGAGTACCATCCCAAGAACACCATCCCTACTGTGAAGCATGGGGGTGGTAGCATCATGCTTTGGGGGTGTTTTTCTGCACATGGGACAGGGCGACTGCACTGTATTAAGGAGAGGATGACCGGGGCCATGTATTGCGAGATTTTGGGGAACAACCTCCTTCCCTCAGTTAGAGCATTGAAGATGGGTCGAGGCTGGGTCTTCCAACATGACAATGACCCGAAGCACACAGCCAGGATAACCAAGGAGTGGCTCTGTAAGAAGCATATCAAGGTTCTGGCGTGGCCTAGCCAGTCTCCAGACCTAAACCCAATAGAGAATCTTTGGAGGGAGCTCAAACTCCGTGTTTCTCAGCGACAGCCCAGAAACCTGACTGATCTAGAGAAGATCTGTGTGGAAGAGTGGGCCAAAATCCCTCCTGCAGTGTGTGCAAACCTGGTGAAAAACTACAGGAAACGTTTGACCTCTGTAATTGCAAACAAAGGCTACTGTACCAAATATTAACACTGATTTTCTCAGGTGTTCAAATACTTATTTGCAGCTGTATCATACAAATAAATAGTTAAAAAATCATACATTGTGATTTCTGGATTTTTTTTTTAGATTATGTCTCTCACAGTGGACATGCACCTACGATGACAATTTCAGACCCCTCCATGATTTCTAAGTGGGAGAACTTGCAAAATAGCAGGGTGTTCAAATACTTATTTTCCTCACTGTATCTGCATTATTTCCAAGTTTTCGAGTCGGCGTAAAGACTGCAAGTGTGTGTAGAACTTTTGATTACTTGACGTGACACACTTGTAAAAAAAGCATGTTTTTTATTTTTTGTTTTACAGAGCATTATTCACAAATTTAGATTTTCAATAATTTGCACTTTAAAATAAACAGTATTAATGATAGGGCACTGAACTTTTTCAGACCTGGGGCAGTCTTGCGTACTCTTGCGCGTAGTCTTGCGCAAGTGGGGGTATTGGGACGGAACCTGTGGTAAGGTTTGGCTAACTGTTCAAATGTTTGGCTAACCATGCTAACATCTGGCTAATTGTGCTAACGGAGACAAAAGGCAGACAATTTTGAGAAAAAGGAATAGATGGCACCCTGAAAATTACTGAAAGGAATGTTCTTAATTAAATAGGTCGACCTCCCCGAAAGACAGCGTAAGATTTGTTTGTGCCCAAGTGCATTTTTACCAGCAAGAAAGACGTAATCCAGCTGATTATACTACATTATCATCATGCATTTAATCCACTAGTTTTCATCGTCTGAAAGCATGAATGTTCAAGGGTGATATGAATCACATGGCATGTGTGTGTGTGGGGGGGCTGTGATGAGGTTATTAGACAACATTGTCACCACAGATAAAGAGAAGGGAGGAAGGCCAGGGTGGGTGTCATGCTGCGTCTAAATGCACCTTGTCAAAGTGCACTGAATCATCTCTTTTACTTCGTAGACTGTGGTAAGATGGTGGGCAAAAGACAATGCGCCCTCTCATGGCAACCTGCTGTGCCAGCCTGCTATTATCTCATGCCATGCCAGCTGAGCATTACAGCCCTTGTGTGGGAGAGGTTAGCTAAGACAGAGCAATGTGAGGGTGAGCTTCAAATGCTCTAAACTGCTCCAGGCCATGTTACATCACCGGCCAATTATATGTTATTTGTGCCCATTTTTGGAGTACAGCACTGCATTTTCAGAGGTTTCAGTTTCGATGTCAGGATGCATTAAGGGAACCTGCAGGTCAAAGTACAGGACAATGACTGAGAGATGGAAGAGAAGAGTGAGGCTCTTAAATCCACAAGAAAACAGATCAGAAAGGAGGAGAAATAATAGAAGAGAGGCTAGGCCTATATCGAATTATGTGGGATAGCCTAGAAAACATGACTTGCGGTATATTCTAAGTAGCCTAAAGGAGATGATACACAGGGCAACTTTTTGAGCAATGTTGCTAGGCAATCTTGCCGAGTGATTGTTGCTTGGGCACTTTCCCTTTTTTTTTTTTTTTTAAATGGGCAATACATTTCTATCTGGATAATTTAGATCGGTCGTGGGCCCTGTGTCTCATCTGGTTGCCCGTTGACGGCAACATTGCCCAAAAAGTTGCCCTGTGTATCATCACCTTGACGTCGTCATACTCAGATTCTAGTCAGAATATGAGTCTGATACTGCTCCATTGGGCTGTGATTAAGCGTATTTCAACCGAACCAGGAAAGAAAATACCTCTTTCTAATTAGATAGACCTACAACCAATGAGAGCAATGGAGTGTGATGTATGTTCTTCATTCATCTTTCCGATCGACAAATTCCTTGATCGAGGTTATCTGTTCCTCTTTTAAAATTAATGCGCTATCGATATTTACTTTAACAAATGCGATGGCGGAATCTACACATCTCAATTCTCCAGCGACAGCTTTCCTTCTTGTAAACGAATTCAACCCAAGCGCTCTTTGGTGACGTGGATGATTATGTTACTGTTGATCATCTGTCCATAATCGTATAAAGCCTGCCCTGACAATTTGATTGGTCCGAACAGCTCTGGTTCGAGCATAGTTGCTCCACAACGTAACAATCCCAAACCGAACTTCCCGACCTCAAATATTGTGAACTCAAAAGTTCGGCTGGCATCCAGGCAATATTCTATGGTTTTCCATTAACGGAATAATGATAGATAGATGAATACCATTTAGCGGGCACAAGGAGGCTGGAAATGAAGTCTTTAGCTTCTTCTGACACATTCTCAAATGCCTCTGCGTCAAATTCCCATTTGGCGTGCAGAATGTTGTTCATTGTTTCTGTGTCATTGTCACCCATGAATGGAGAAAGGCCACTCAAGCTGAAAAAAGAAAAAGAAAAGAAATCACAGGGAGTGTGAATAACCCAGAAAATCTGTTAACCCTTAGTTCTGACCTAAATAATTAGGAACTAAAAAGGTGCATTTACACCTCTGTACCATTCTGTTCTACTTTTAAAATGTTCATATTGGAGCACTGCAAATATTGTTGTCTTCTCACGATTAATCAATTGTATTTGTATTTTTGCTCATTAGTAGGCTATGCTTTGGTTAAAATCTTCCATTTAATGAATAAATGGTGAATGGTGAAGTGAATGTCATTTCTATATATTCTAATACATTTTCTCAACATTTCAAGTTGTATAAATTAGTTAATTTATTATGAATGAACAAGTTAACAGTTAATAATTGATACTTAATGCATGAATTAATGTTCATACTAAACATACTAAACCTTGTTGTAAAGTGTTAGTGAACAAATATGAAATATTTCATATGATAGTCATCATTTACTCACCCTCAAGTTGTTTCAAACCTGTATGAATTTCTTTCTTCTGCTGAACACATAGGAAGATATTTTGAAGAATGTCGGTAACCAGACAGTTGATGGACCCCACTGACTTCCATAGTAGGAAAAAAAATACTATGGAAGTCAATGGGGTCTATCAACTGTTTGGTTACCAACATTCTTCAAAATATCTTCTTTTGTGTTTAGCAGAAGAAAGAATTACAGATTTGAAACAACTTGAGGGTGAGTAAATGATGACAGAATTTTCATTTTGAAATGAACTATTCATTTAATACAATGAATGCTGGAGACTTCTGGATGTTCAGTTCTTAGAGAAGTGTGAAGTAGGTTAAACACATATTCTCTGGATGGGCAAGCCCTAAATCTCCACCAACAGCTGTCAAGTAATTGATTCATTCATTGAGGCTTGACCACTATTGGCCAGAGCAGTGGGTCATCTATGGCCAGTACAGCAGCACTGCTCATGTAGAGCAGAGTGATGAGTGCACAGGACCAGACATGGGACATTGTGTTTGTTTGTGTGTATAGGATTTTGTTTGTTTGTATGTTTGTTTGTTTTTTTGACAGCATCAGAGCAGCAGGATTAGTAACATGCTTTCTGAGCTGTACGGCACTGGTGCCCTTTTATCAGGGCTCTATTGATTGATGAGGGCTCTTAGAAGAGCCCTCTAAAGCTTTCATATGCGTTCCATTTGCATTTGGCTTTTGATCTCTCTGATATTTCACTCAAGAGTCTACGCCACGTGCAATTCAGAGTATGAAGAAAGTGAAACTTCTATAATGCATAAATCATCAAATAATAATTCATACTTTATGAATGTCGATTCTGACTCTTTAATGGCAATTTTACAGATTCTGTTAAAATTTGGAAGTTCTATTAAAATTTGTAGATCTGCCTTACTGCCTAGTTGCGTACTCACAGCATGTATGTGATGACACCAACACTCCACATGTCTGTAGGAAATGACACAAAGTCATAGTTGACAACTTCTGGTGCCAGGAACTCTGGGGTTCCAAAGTTGACCTTCAGCTTTTCTCTGGGTCTATACCTGGTGGGAGGGACAAACACATTTTTGTTTTTGGATCCTGTATCATTCCCATATGAAAAACCAAACCCAAACTCACTAACTCACAACCAAAACTGATTCAACAAAACCTTGCCAATGAAAACACCAGGTCAGCTAAGAATCTAGAAGTACTTTTTGACTTAAATTAGCTGAGCATCAAAGACCACAAAACAAAGAGTTCAGTTCAGTTATGTGTTTTTGCACTCTGGGATCCCAATGATCCCAGTTGCAGGCCACATGCATTCCTCAACTCAACATATCAAAATAGTCACTGGATCTGTACCTCTACCTCCACACACATCTGCAAATTTGTGAGGTGCATATAAGAGATTTAAAATCACTTTCCCAAACATTTACATTCAATGTACCTCAGTGGTATAACAATCTTCCCAACTCCACCAAAATGAATCCCTCTCCTGTCACGGTTCATGAATTCACTGTTTTCTTCGTGTCTCGTGTATTTGTTGTTCTGTGTGTGTGGGTGTGTGTGAGTGGGCGTTACCGCTCGTTACAGCTGATCAGCGCGCCAGCTGATCTCATTCCCCGCACCAGCTGCTGCCAATTCACCTATAAGTTCTCATCGCACTCTCCTCTCTTTGTCAGATCGTTGTTTGGTGTCCTCAGTGTGTGTGTGTGTGTGTGTGTGTGTGTGTGTGTGTGTGTGTTTTCATCGTGTGCCCGTCTTCAGTCTTGTTCCTGGTTCGAGTTCCTGTTCGGTGTCTTCGTGGTTCGTCTCGTCTGGATATTCACCTGCACTGGATTCACCGTCACCACTCTGCACCAGCACGCTGACCGTCTAGTCCCTGCGCCACCAGCCCACCCGAGTTTCTGAACTGTTTGTGTCTTTTGACCAACCAAATAAAAGTTTACTTGCATCCTTGCTTCAGCTTTGTGTTTTATGACAGAACTATCTGACCAAGCGATGGAAGCAGCAAGCGAACCCTCTTCTCCTCTGGAGGAATTCATCAAGTCCAGCATTTCACGGATGGATACCCAGGAAAGGAACGTGAATGAGTCGGGTCGGGCTATTCAAGCTCTTGTGGCGCAGGTGTCCAAGCTCACCCAGCAATTACAACATCTGCGAGTTCCCACTGCGCCACCCACATCGTCCGCTCCCCCCGTACCACCAGAGAGCGTCTCCCAGTCAGAGCCCCGCCTACCTGTTCCTGAGCCATACAACGGTGAGCCAAACTATTGCAGAGCATTCCTAACACGCTGTTCAATGCATTTTTCTCTGCAGCCCAGGACCTTTGCCAGTGAACGAAGCAAGGTGGCATTTGTGCTCACGCTACTGACTGGGAGGGCAGCGCTATGGGGGACGGCGGTGTGGGAGAACCAAGATCCATGCTGTGCCTCGTTCCAGACACTCTCCGCCGAAGAGAAGCGGCACGGATTCTCGCGGACCTCGAGCAAGGCGAAAGATCTGTATCTGATTACTCTATCGAGTTCCGGACTTTGGCGGCAGAGTGTCAGTGGAACGAGGAGGCGCAGTGGGATATGTTCCTGCATGGGCTGGCTGACCGCGTCCAGAGAGAGATTTATGCTCTGTACTTACCCACTACACTCAATGAGTTGATCGAACTGGCACTTTGTGTGGATTCCCGACTCTCCCGAGTCGAACGTCGGATGTTACCCGCTTGTGTTTCTGGAGCGGCTGAGACTTTGCGAGCCAGCGACGGGGACGCGGTCAGCCCCGTCTACGATCACGAGCCCATGCAGGTCGGGCGAGCTCGGCTTTCCCGGGAGGAGAAAGAAAGGCGGAGATCCCAGGGCCTTTGCCTTTACTGTGGCATGGCAGGACATTTTGCTTTTAACTGCCCGGTAAAAGGGACAAGCCCGGCAGTAAATCTGAGGCTACTGTCGGGTGGGATCTCCGCTGAGAAGACCTCATCAACATCTACGCTCCTCCCGGTAAGACTAAGATGGTCAGCCCACACTCACGACTGTCGAGCACTACTGGACTCCGGGGCAGAGGGTAACTTCATGGACTACACATTCGCACTCAAGATTCAGGCTCCCCTTCTACCCCTCACCCCTACCATCGCAGTTCACGCTCTCAACGGCCAAGCTCTTCCCACCATTTCATTCACCACTGGACCCATCACACTCATAGTATCTGGCAACCACACCGAAACCACTTCCTTCTACATTCTGGACTCCCCCCTCGCACCCATCGTTTTAGGACACCCCTGGCTCATTAAACACAATCCCAAAATAGACTGGCAGCAGAGATCAGTGTTGGAGTGGAGCAGTAAATGTCATGAGTCCTGTCTTGTGTCTGCTTGTTCGTCTGTTTCTGTTTCTGCGTTTCAGGAGGAAGCAGTGGATTTGTCAAACATGCCCACGGAGTATCAAGACCTGAAGGAGGTGTTCAGTAAGTCTCGTGCTGCTTCTCTCCCTCCGCATCGTCCCTATGACTGTGCTATAGAGTTACTGCCAGGTACGTCTCCGCCTAAGGGCAAGTTATATTCACTTTCTGTTCCAGAAAGAGAGGCTATGGAGAAATATATTTCTGATTCTCTAGCAGCAGGGTTCATCCGTCCCTCCTCTTCTCCAGCGGGGGCGGGGTTCTTTTTTGTGGGGAAGAAGGACGGATCCCTGCGACCTTGTATTGACTACCGGGGGCTGAACAGCATCACGGTAAAGAATACTTATCCTTTGCCGCTGATGTCTTCAGCCTTCGAGAGGTTGCAAGGAGCGTCGATCTTCACTAAATTGGACTTGCGTAATGCTTAGCATTTGGACCGCATCAGGAAGGGGGATGAATGGAAGACTGCTTTTAACATCCCCAGGGGGCACTTTGAATACTTGGTCATGCCCTTCGGCTTGTCCAACTCCCCAGCAGTCTTCCAGGCACTCGTCAACGACGTGCTGCGAGATATGGTCGATCAGTTCATATATGTCTACCTGGATGACATATTGATTTTTTCTTCTTCTCTCCAGGAGCACGTGCAGCACGTTCGACGAGTGCTTCAGAGGCTGCTAGAGAATGGGCTTTTTGTCAAGGCGGAGAAATGCGCTTTTCATGCACAGTCTGTTCCTTTCTTAGGGTACATTGTGTCGTCTGAAGGAATGCGTATGGATCCTGAGAAGGTTAAGGCTGTGGTGGATTGGCCAAGTCCAGATTCCCGTAAGGCCCTACAGAGGTTTCTGGGGTTCGCCAATTTCTACCGGCGGTTCATTCGCAATTTCAGCCAACTAGCCTCGCCTCTGACCGCCTTGACCTCCCCCAGAACTACGTTCAGGTGGTCAGACGCAGCTGAGGCTGCGTTTGCCAAACTGAAAGGCCGCTTTGTTTCAGCCCCCATCTCAGTTACCCCTGATCCATCACGTCAGTTCGTGGTGGAGGTCGATGTGTCAGAGGTGGGGGTAGGTGCAGTGCTATCTCAACGTTCTCCTACAGACGACTCTCTCGTACCGCCCGGGTTCCAAAAACATCAAACCCGATTCTTTATCGCGCATTTTTGACCGTTCCGATCGCCCGTCTACTCCCGAGTGCATTTTTCCGGAGACCCTAATTATCTCCAGGGATTACGGGATTACGGTCCGACGTTATTCAGTGGGGGCATTGTTCCAATGTGGCTTGTCATCCAGGAGTCAGTCGCACTACATCTTTAGTCAAGCAACGATTTTGGTGGCCATGTATGGCTCACGACGTTCACAGTTTTGTTTTGGCTTGCTCAGTTTGTGCCACTGGTAAGACTTCCAATCGACCCCCAGATGGGCTCCTTCAACCGCTGCCGATCCCTTCGAGACCCTGGTCCCATATCGCACTAGATTTTGTCACCGCCCTCCCACCCTCTCAGGGTAACACGATAGTTTTGACCGTGGTGGACCGGTTCTCGAAGGCGGCTCATTTCATTCCCTTGCCCAAATTGCCCTCAGCCAAGGAGACAGCGTTAACAGTCGTTAACCACGTCTTTCGGTTACATGGCCTCCCGACGGACGTGGTTTCCGACAGAGGACCCCAATTCGTGTCCAAATTTTGGCAAGAGTTTTGTAGATTACTGGGTGCGACTGTTAGTCTGTCCTCAGGGTTTCATCCCCAGAGCAATGGCCAAACTGAGAGAGCCAACCAGGATTTGGAGAGAACGTTGCGATGTCTGGTCTCCAAGAATCCTTCCTCATGGAGCCAACAACTGTCAATGGTGGAGTACGCCCACAATTCGTTACCAGTGTCATCTACGGGCCTATCTCCGTTTGAGTGTAGTCTAGGTTACCAGCCACCAATTTTTCCTAGTCTGGAAACTGAAGTCGCGGTCCCCTCCGCTCACGCTTTCGTCCAGAGGTGTCATTGCACTTGGACTAGAGCCCGCGAGACTCTACTCCAAGTGGGAGCGTGCACCAAGGCCAAGGCCGATCGCCACCGGTCTAGGCCTCCCGTATACGTCGTTGGTCAAAAAGTGTGGCTTTCTACCAAGAACATTCCTCTCCGTTCCGTCTCTAATAAACTTGCTCCCAAATTTATCGGCCCATTCACTGTCACCAAGATCATTATCCCGGTGGCAGTCCGCCTCAAACTCCCTCCAGTGTACAGGAGGATTCATCCCGCCTTCCATGTTTCCAAAATAAAACCCGTGTTTCGTTCTTGTATTAATCCGCCTGTCCCGGTTCCCCCCCCGCCGCGACTCGTAGAAGGGGAACCTACATATTCGGTTAATCGTATTCTGGACTCAAGGCGGAGGGGACGCGGGTTCCAGTACTTGGTGGACTGGGAAGGTTACGGTCCGGAGGAGAGAAGTTGGGTGCCTGCTAGAGACATCCTGGATCACTCCCTTATTGATGATTACAATCGACAGGTAAGGGAGTCTGGGGACGCCAGGAGGCGTTCCTAGGAGGAGGGATACTGTCACGGTTCATGAATTCACTGTTTTCTTCGTGTCTCGTGTATTTGTTGTTCTGTGTGTGTGGGTGTGTGTGAGTGGGCGTTACTGCTCGTTACAGCTGATCAGCGCGCCAGCTGATCTCATTCCCCGCACCAGCTGCTGCCAATTCACTCACCTATAAGTTCTCATCGCACTCTCCTCTCTTTGTCAGATCGTTGTTTGG
Organism: Abramis brama; assembly: GCF_963993115.1. Taxonomy (NCBI): domain Eukaryota; kingdom Metazoa; phylum Chordata; class Actinopteri; order Cypriniformes; family Leuciscidae; genus Abramis; species Abramis brama. The sequence continues at coordinate 33,350,075 of NC_139965.1, forward strand.
TGTCCTCAGTGTGTGTGTGTTCATCGTGTGCCCGTCTTCAGTCTTGTTCGTGGTTCGAGTTCCTGTTCGGTGTCTTCGTGGTTCGTCTCGTCTGGATATTCACCTGCACTGGATTCACCGTCACCACTCTGCACCAGCACGCTGACCATCTAGTCCCTGCGTCACCAGCCCACCCAAGTTTCTGAACTGTTTGTGTCTTTTGACCAACCAAATAAAAGTTTACTTGCATCCTTGCTTCCGCTTTGTGTTTTATGACATCTCCACTTTCAGAAAACACACAACTCCCCTGTGAGGACCTGACTCTGTACTTTTCTCACTCTGTTCTTTTCTTTTGTAATTCTTTGAGCAATTCTGGTACTTTGCATTGTGCCACTTCTCAGTTGTATGCATTGCTTTTGTTGTAGTTTTTCTCATTTCTAAGTCACTTTGGATAAATGAAAAAAATTTAAACCAAAAATCCCACACCGGTGCTTTACTTGCACACAAAAATTCTTACCTTTGCCAGTTACTAACAGTTACAAGGCACAGTACATTTTGATGACTTTGTAAGGACTCAGATTGTTTTAATGGAGCTTTAAAGCTCAAAGTAAACAAAGCTCTCAAAAATGATCACACATGAAGGAATGTGACTGTAGTCATGGTGACAGCACAGTGGTGTGAATCAGAAGACATGATGCCAGCTATAAACACATACTTTGTTTTATGTGTGAAATTAGGGACATAATTACCCAAGACTGAGAAAAGCGCTTCTTTTGTAGACTTAAAAAATATGAGATATCAATAAGTCTACTATTTAATAACAAGATAATTTAATGAAGTCTGCTTACTTACTTTCTGGCGAGTCCAAAGTCAATGATCTTGATCTGATTGCCTGTGGTGTTCACACATAAGATATTTTCTGGCTATATTGCAGAAAATAAAAATGTATATGAGAAAGAAATAAGAGAGATTTAAAATACATTTAAACTGATTATTAATTCTAAGACAGTAACAACATAAAAAAAGTATTTAAAACTAAATACAGGATTCAAATGTATTGTTATGGCCGGGGTATAGGGGTACAACATCCTATAACATTGTATGCATTCCATATTCCTATACACAACATGCTAACAACAACACAAGGCACAAGCCCACTGGCAGTGTGCTAATTCAAATGTGCGACATTCAGACTGCTGATGTTGACATACATGGGTGATTCATTGGTGGATTTTTCCATAGAGATACCCGACACTAAATGCACTGCTAATCCCTTTAGTATCACATTATAACATTCAGTGCGGTGTGTGGAGTTTACCTTAAGATCTAAATGGAGAATGTACTGCTGGTGAAGGTACTGAACCCCCTCACAAATCTGCCTGGTAAACACAATGGCATCCATCTCCGTCAGCTGGTAATTCTCATCAATGATTCGGTCAAACAATTCACCACCTTCCACACTGAAATAACAAACCATCACAAATTAACTCCTCTCTTTTAGTTCAGTCTATTTGGACATGCATATTGAAATTAAGTGGCTTAATCCATGTGGGTGCCAGTAGTTTTAAATGCTAAAACAAAGCTGAATTTTGATACTCGTTCCTTGTTGTGGTACCTTCATATAACAATATCCATCTTCCAAAAATCTTCATCATTTATAGTTATGTCTTGTATTACAAATATTGTAATATACAAATATTTGCCGCTATATCATACAAATAAAAGCTTAAATTCAATACCATAAAAAATAAAATAATTTAATTTGTGGACAAGACATGAAGATGACACACACACCAAAGTGGCATGTGTGGGAGCTCTATGTTCTTGTGACAGAATGTGAGGACCAGGCCAGGAGAGAAAATTTGCTTTGCAAATGAGGCCTGATGAATACTGTCCAAAGCCACTAATCAGCCTGAATTAACAGTTAAAATGATCATTTAGAACAATAGCTATTAAATATATTCTTTTTTTGCAGAACTTGTTTATTTTTAGAATTAGAGCTATTTAATCTAACCTTTCTAGTACTTGGAAACAATCATTCTGATTTGAACTAAGATCTATCTGTGGTTTACTTACTATTCCATAATGAGTGTGAGGTTAGTCCGAGACTCGAAAGCATCATACAGCTGAATCAGATTCACATGGTTTAACTGGTTCATAACTCCAATCTCATTTTTCACTTCATCCTGGAATGAAAGCACAAATAAATAAATAATTCCAAAGCAAATGCATTTTTAATCTGCAACAGCTTTCTAAAGCCTATATTTTAAGGTTTTGAAATGGTGTTGTTATTACTCTCAAAATGATAATAGCGGCAGTGTTAAAAAATTAGGTCATTAGTAAGAGAGAAGCTTTTTCAGAAATTAAATTGCACAGTTAAATAGCTTGAAGTGAATTTGCAATGACTGAATTGGGTATAGCAAAAACAAGCGTTTCGGAATGGGGGCTTGACAGCCTTTGCCAACCCTGTAATTGTCTGCCCTAGTTACTCTCTTCCTGTCCTCCATTCTCTGACCCACAAAAAGCATTCAATTATCCCATATGAAGCTTCTCTGTCTCTCTCTGGCATACACTGGAGCAGACGGCACGTGCCGCAGGAATGGCACATCATGTTGCCACTAAGAAGGAGCATTTCGAAATGCAAATGAAGCTTAGAGAGATTAAGTGTATGTACACTGTATGTGATTGTGTGTTGAATTCTTTTACTCCTTTGACATTTGTGTCGAGTGGCAGAAATTAAAACGAGAGAGTGAAAATTATCTGCATTTGTCCATTCCTGTCTGATTACTCTCTAATGGTGGCAACAGATGGCATTGCATTGAGGGCAAGTGCTGCTTATGACAGAAGTGCCATCATTATATGTAATTATCAGCACTTGTTGAAGCATGGAGGATGAAGGGAACAGATAAAAGTAGTACATGCTATTCTGTGCAAAGAAAAGATTTATATTTCACATTACACTGTATATACAGTGTAATGTGAAATATAAATCTTTCGTTGCCAAGTAAGACATGTTCCTGGATCAACATATTTTACTGATCCTGGAACAACATTCTTGTCCCAAAATTTTGTCCTAATCCTATCCCTACCCCTAATTCTAAACCTACCCATAAGTTATCCTTAAAATCAGAGGGAAGTGATAGGTGAATAACACTAATGTAAAAGCACCTGACCCTGGTTGTAAGCCTAAACTTGACATAAACTTTAAACTTGTCCCTCAAATCTGACTGATTGATTGGAATGTTGTTTCAGGATCAACACAGATACTGAAGGAACATCTTGCACTTGGTGAAATGATGTTCACCATATAAATATTGTGTTGAAAGTATGCATTGTTTTTAATGCAGATACTAGAAACAACATGCGCTTCCATATCCTTGAGGGACTATGGGTGTTATTATGTTATTTGCGAGAGGGCAAGTGTCTGTGTGTGAATGTGTGCGTATTTGTTCATATGCTCATGTGCAGAACTGTCAGCAGTTGTCAAGGAAATGTTCTCATAAAGCATCCTAACAGGAACAGAGTGATGGACAGATTGGAGTGGGAGGGGAGAGAAAGACAGAGCAAGGGGGGTAAACATGTTTGAAATGCTAATGCTTATGCATGTTTTGTACTCACCCTCTCTTTCATTCCCCGGACCTTTATAATTTTAGCAGCAAGCATAAGACCAGACGACAACTCTGCACACTTGTGTACCTGTCCAAAACGGCCTCTGCAATAGCACACGTAAACACAGATTTCATTTAATGGATTATGGACATCACTTCAACCTTTGTGAAAGTTATGTCACTATCTGCTGCTGTTCTTCTCACTCTGCACTTACTGGGCTGCCTATTTATTTGGAACTGTGTTTCCATGGGGTGAGATTGCGTGTTTATGTCAAGATGGCTGCTGCTGTGGCTGAAAATAATACCAATGCACCAGCTCAACACCTGCCTAAAATAAACTCTGCCGATGATGAGTCAAAAACAAGCCAGTGCTTACTTATTTGTGGCGTATGTGGAACAAGAGTGGAGAGGGGGTGCAAATGAGCCCTTGTCTGCGTGTACCAGTCATTCAACTCATGCTATATGTTCCATCTGCCGGTCCTGGAGAAAGAGTCCCCAGCCCCCCAGCTACTCCCCACAACCTAATCTGCTGCACTAATGTCAGCATGTCAGATATAACTGGGAAGAAACAATATACAGATAGTGCAATAGATTGGCTAAATGTTAGCCAATATCAGATAAGTATTATCAAAATATTTTAGTTTTCACTGTTTCACTGTTTTCACTGTTTCACCAATTCACAAAACAAACTGAATGCATACAAAGAATTGGATGACTAGTAATTTCCTACAACTAAATTCTGGAGAAAAAACCCTGAGATTTTAAATATTGGACTAAAAAAGTCTGCACATAATAACCTGGAATACTCTCTAACACTTTATTTAGTATTCGTCATCAGTTGGGAACCTGGGTGTGCTCTTTGATAGCAGTATTTCATTTCAAAGCCACATTTCTACTTTCTAGCATTTGCAAAACCTTGTTTTTCCATCTTAAAAATATTTCTAAATTATGACATATGCTCTTAATGACAAATGCTGAAAGTTAGTTAATGCTGTCATGACCTCAAGGCTAGATTATTGTAATGCTCACCTGGGTGGTTGCCCTGCGTGCTTAATAAAAAAAACTTAATCTGGTCCAAAAAGCAGCAGCTGGTTCTTACAAGAAGTATGACCATACTAGCCTGTTTCCGTCAACACTGCATTGGCTCACTATTAAACATCTCATACATTTTAAAATCTTGTTGATTACTTATAAAGCCCTGAATTGTTTAACTCCTCAGTACTTGAGAAAGCTCTAACACATTATAGTCACATCTATTGCAATCTCAAAATTCTGGCCAATCGATAATACCTAGAATATCAAAATCAACTGCAGGCGGTAGATCCTTTTCCTGTTTAGCACCCAAACTTTGGAATAGTTTTCCTAGTATTGTTCGAGAAGCAGACACACTCTGTAAGTTTAAATCTAGACTAAAAACACATCTCTTTAACCTGGTATACACATAGAACATTATACATTTCTATGATTCAAATCCCTTAAAGGATTGGTAGGCTGCATTAATTAGGTCAACTGGAACTGGGAACACTTCCCACAACATCCGATGTACTTATTACATTGTAAGAGGAATGGTATCTATGCTAACATTAGTCTGTCTGTCTCATTCTTATCCAGAGGTTACCATAGTCAGCCATATCTGTTCCCTATCCGTATCTATATTAACTGAACTGAGCTGGATAATGACATAATTAATGAAATTTACACAGTTATTAAACCAAACTGAATCAACACTGTTTTCAAATGAAGAATGGCAGTCTTTTTAGAACTTCTTAACAGCAGAATTGAATTCAGTTTGCATCGAATCATTATTTTCTTGTTGATCACTGTAAAGCTGCTTTGAAACTATCTGTATTATATAAAGCGTTATAAAAATGAAGGTGACTTGACATAACTTGACTTGATTACACACAGGTTAAATTAAGCAAGTAGTATTAAATGGTTTTGATAATTCAACAAAATACGAAAATTCTGTCATCATTTACTCACCCTCATGTCGATCCAAACCTGTATAATATTTTGTCTTTTGTGGAGCGTAAAAGTTTGGTTCTAACATTCTTCAAAATATCTTCTTTTATGTTCCACAGAAGAAAGCAAGTCATACAAGTTTGAAACAACTCAAGTAGCCTAAATGATGACAGAATTTAAATTTTGGGGTAAACTAATGTGTTTATCCATTAGCACATGGACTCACCCGCCCAGCACATCATTGGGGTTGACTGCGTAATATGAGTTCATGGGAACCTGCTTGGCACTGACGATGCGATGCTCAAATGGAGCTGGAAGAGGTGGACTGTCATCTAGAAAACAAATATCAGTATGCTGGTTTTATTGAACACTACAAGCTGTATAGTTCTAATTACAAATTATTGATTTTAAGTTTAAGTTTAAAGCCTAACTGATCATTTTTGTCACATGATGTTTACTGGTTTCCAGTATCATTGTTCATTACATGCTGTCCACTGTTTGCTCATCTTCTAAAACATATTTGCTCAGATAACATGCATGACTGCTCATGACATGCATACATTGCTGTCAATGCCTTTTCCAGTGTAGGGTTGGGAACCAAGTATCGGTTCTTATTTATTAGCCGGTTTTACAGTTATAACCAGTTGTTTTTAGTGAATCACTGGCTCAACCAGTGTAGTCCAACTCCCAAACTAATTACTCTTATGAGACGGTTATTTTTAGTGAATCAAAACCACATTGCAGTGTAATCTGACTCCCAAATGAATGACTCATGAGATGATTATTTTAGTAAATCATTCATAGTAGGGGTGTGCAGTGGATACAATATCTGTATCTGTAACAATCGCAAAATTATTCGTATCTGTATTCGGATAAAACCGGAAGTGGGTGGAGCTTTACCCGGAAGTTTGTACAATTACTTGAGAAGACCGTTATTTCTCTTCTTATTTATTTTTTTACAGTTATCTGTTTTCTTCGTAGTTATCACCGAACATGTATGCCTTGTATAACTGATTACATATTTTTTTTATTACGATTATAAAATTTATTTAAATATCTTCTAACAGTCGGAGCTGGTAGCAGAGCAATGCGAGTGATTCAGGTGTAATTCGGTTGTGCTTCGGGTGACACGAGGTTCGAGTCCAGGCTCGAGGAACTTTCTGATCCGATAATTAAATATTTAATTAACTTCTAATTAAAACAATAATACTAAATGATAAATAAAATAAAAAAATAAAAGCTGAACAAATTATAAAGAATATACTTCCCAGCTAGCAAAAGTCATCTATTAGACGTTGAATAGACATAAATCTTCAACGTCTAATTACGACTTTTCAACGTCTTGATGGAATATGTAAAACTCCTTAAATTTATTCAAGATAATAATGAACATGGTTTGGTAGTTTGTTTTTCTCCGTTATTTTAGCATGTGACTTATCCTGTCTTAGATTATAAGTTGAAAACATAGATGATCAGTTGAAAACACGTAGTCAAACAGTCCGGCCGAAACTACTTAGCTGAAATCACGTCGTAAACCAGTCCAAGGCGGACCGACTTATTTTCAACCATATTTCAACGTTGAAAGACGGTAATTGTTTAGGCTACTGGGTAGCGTAAATGCCGTCTCCAGAAAAGAATGAGACAAAGAAATATCATGTAGCCTAGCTTATCATATCATAGGCTACAAAGTAGCCTAGTAGAAAATGTATATGCATCTTAGACTTGATTATGGGCTACAAATTTGGTTTCTGGGAGATGGAGACGCGCAGAGACGGCAATGCACTGTTTGATTTGCAATCGTGCATGTGTGCTTATTACATTCATTCGTTCATTCGTGTATCATTTAAATAGTCATATCAAGTAGTAGATAGGGAAGATCTTACCGATAGGGAATGTGAAGGTGACGTCACGCCGTGTTGCATCATGGGTCCGCCGCCATATTTACAGGATCGCGCCCTATCCCGCTCTACCCGCTGTATTTGAATTCGTGTGTTGGAGGCTGTGTTTGGATTTTCTGTCGAGATTTTAATAACAGCGATATGGTTGGTCAGTGCTGCTCGATCAAGAACTGCCATAGCAGGTCACACGATCGTTCAGGGAGGAAACTGAACAATGGAATACGTTTTCTATCAAGTCCTATTGTACCGCATTTTGGTTGTAGTTCCACCAGAGTTCCACTGGGGGTGATCGCCCATGAGTGCAAAATGAATGGGAGTCTATGGATCTAGACGGCTAAATTTGTCTCTTTCACCCGATTGCCGTTGAGAAATCTCAGATTTGATGGTAGGTTATGCAAGTTCAACATGGGTTATAGGTCGAAAGTTGAATGAACGGGTACTTATGTCCTTTCGATTTCTTACAGGTTGAGTTGTTGTTGCCCAAAACACGCTAGCATTCTGCTAATGAACGCTGATTGGTCAGTGAAGGACTGATTACGACCAGACATACCACTTGATGGCATCGTGGCATCCGAAGCGGGACCAGAATGTTAAGGCGGACTTTTTCGACCAAGTTTTTTTTTTCAACGCAGCAACTTTTTTTTTTGGTTGCTGGCACTTTTATCTGCCTATGGTTATGTATGTACTAAGTATGAAAATAAACTGAATTTGAGTACTTGTTGTGTTATTCTTGTGCTAGGAAATACAGGATACATATGGTATGGTATAGTATTGCCACCTTAAAAAAAACAACAACAACCAATGTCCCGCTCAATAGTGCTAAATATCAATACAAATTGAAAAAGGAGAAAAATGCCTCGCAGGTGTGCAATGATAAATTGTTCTAATAGTGGGCAAAGGGTTGTCCTATTTCTCGAGAGAAAAGAAAGTGCAGAGCGCAAAAGCACCAAAGTGACTGAAGGATTGCCGTAAGCAGTATCTCTTGTCGTACGATGTGTATGACGTCATTGACAATTTAAAAGATTTTTAAAGCAAATAAGTGACTCTAAAAAATCTAACACCCAGCAATGTGTAATTTTTTTGCATCTCCTTTTGAAAACAACATTCAAATTACTAGGCATAAAATTATATCCTGAGAAAAGTGGATTTTGAGGGGTATAGCTCCATAGACCTCCATTCATTCTGCACTCGTCCTGTGAGCGCCCTCATATGGAACCAGAGTGGAACTGCAACCAGTTCAGAAGCCGGAAGTTTACTGAGAGTGGAAGTTCTCGCCTTATTAGACATTCTCTGATAGGACTCATTTGTTCACCACACCGGCGAAAAGGTAAACAGAGATTGTGCCTGTAAACATGGCGCCCACGTCCCATAATGCAACACTGCGTGACGTACCTTCACATTCCCTATAGAGCTGGTAAGTCCCGCCCATCCGTAAAACCCCAAGTGGACCTCTAGGTTGAAAAATCGTCAATGCAAGTGAATGTGAGAAAATAATTATTTTCTGATCCCGTTTGAATTGTGCCATGAATATGAACATATGTTGTCTGTTAATTTTTCATGTTACGAGTTTGACAGTATATTGTATGATTCTTTGGCAGTTGTGGAAAAGACATAACGAGAAAGACTACATGTCGCCTATGTGACGTCACCCCATAACACATTTTCCCTCCACTTGTCAAATCACGGTGCTAATGCTGCGATAATCTATGGAGACAGATCGAGATGCCTGTGTGTTTTGTACCCAAATGTCACCATTCAAACCAAATGGGCTGTTCTTTCTTCAGATTCCCGTCTGATGTAAAAACTAGTTGTAGTCCACAAAGTGCTCTCACACAAAGTCTAACCGTATCAAACTTCTACCCGCTAAATTGTAGCATTCTTCACACGAAAAATTATATTAAAAATTCACAGACAACATATGTTCACATTCATGGCAAAATTCAAACGAGACCAGAAAATAATTATTTTCTCACATTCACTTGCATTGACGATTTTTCAACCTAGAGGTCCAGTGGGGTTAGCGGAAGGGGCGGGACTTACCAGCTCTATAGGCTATCACTCTTGATAGAGAGCTGGTTTGTTTTCTGAGAGATGGAGACGCGCAGAGACTGAAACACTGTTTGATTTGTGATTGTGTTGTTAGCCTAATGGCCTAAAGGAATAAGTACGTTTACATGCGCAGTTATAATCAGTTTTAATCAGGTTTTTGTGTAGGCTATAGTCGAGCTACATGAGTGACAGGTCGTGACAACCTCACGGCAGTGAACACGTCATCATAGAAGAGAGGTTGCTGATTAAACATTACGAGGGCATGTGAATTTTAAAAAAATATTGATGTGCATGGAAATTATTTATAAAAAATTTTTTTTTCAATTTTGATTTCATGGTGACTTTAAGGATCCGGAATCATAAATATTTACTTCAAGATTTCCATCCTTAGCTATTAGAGAGTGCATATCAACACAGTTTCACTTCAAGGGATGAATCACTCACCGATGATCAGTAGCTGTGTCTCTGCTTTTCTCAGAGGTGCTGATTTTGCTTTTTCTTCATCAACAAAGGTTGTGTTTTGTGGACTAGGTGCTGCACAGTTCTTTATTGGGTCAGACTCCAAAATCTTCTCAGCAGTTTTATTTTCATTTTTCTTGATAGCTGGTTCAGATCCTGTCTTTCTCTCATCATGTTTTGGCATAGGTGCTACCATCTCTATTGTGTCTTTATGTTGTGACTTAACCTCTGCATCCTTGTTGACAGGCTCTTTGGTGCAGAGTTGAGGTTTGCAAGGAACATCCACCTTCTTCTCCAGCTGTTGTTTCAAAAGGGCCTTGTCACCAACCTGTGAAACCTCTGTCTGTTTATGAGGAACCTCAACCTTCGGCTCCACTTGTTGTCCAAACAGTGTGGGAGTTCCTATCGACTCGAGTGAAGCCTCATCGCCATCCTGTGAAACATCTGCCTGTTCATGAGCCCTGTGAATAATCAAAAGAACAACCATTTGTTCATTTTTCAAAGGTATAACCATGTATGTGAGACCTTGATATATGTAATCAGTTAAAAATATGTAATGGGAATCAGCAAATGCAGCATAGTAGGCATGTAGGTGTCCTTTTAATAATAAGTGTGTTGTCTATGAAATATTATGTGGCTGCATGTGAGAGGCTACTACGAACAACAGCCCAACAAACCCAATAACACAACAAGGTCCTTAACTGGAATGTTTTGTATAAAAATAAATGGCCTAAAACTCATAATGCCTGGCAGGCTGGCAGCATGCATTCAGTCACCACTGCATTGTGTAATCTCAAGACCTTGGCCATTAGTCTAATGAATTATACTTTCCAGCATGCACAACATCCTATTATTTCAGGCAGAGGGTCTTTTGTGCCTCAGTACAAAACATGCAACTAACACATTAAAAATACAGAGCACTTGCAGGTGCATTATCAGCACTCTGCCTTGTAAAACTCTCACGACAGAGGAGAAAGGCATGGCTGTATGATTGTGCCTTATTGGATTTAGGAAGGAGCTGTTCTAGATGTGATATTTATTTTCTGGTCTGTTCAGAGATGTTATTTAGTAATATTCTCAAATGTTATATTTTTCAAAAATATAATACAAAAGTATTATTTTATATTGCAACCTCTTTGACTATTGTTCTGGCCACATTAGCAGGGTTAATTACAATACTCTGTATATGTGAGGTGTCTAATCTCTAATCTTCTATATACTGTAGTTCTTATCTGCTGGAGAAAAGTATAATAGTCTATTAGAGTATTAGTGGCGTCCTCACTGGCATCAGCTGCTATGTAATTATCTCCAAAGGTGGCCAATGACAATGTTCGGTCTTCCGTTATAACCCGTTTCCCTTTCTGCCTATAGTCATTTTTGACACTTTTCTTCTACAGTCTTAGAAAAACCAACATATCATTGACAAAATCCCTTTTAAAATTAGCTTAAATGGCAGCAATTTGTAATTTGTCACCTCTCTTGCTGAAGAGACAAATCTTTTTCCACTTTAGTTGTTGTCACAGTGACACATTCAGCATTAGCTTGTGTGGCGGTTGAGCTATCTGTCTCTTGCTTGGGTACACAATATACGTCAATATCCTCAGCCTCCAGCTGGACTTCAGGACCAAATGTCTGGACCTGCGCAGGTGCTCTGCTCTTCACGGTGACTTCCTTGGCCTTTCGTAAGTCTTTGGAGCTTTCTCCTGTACTAACAGGTATCAGAGGTTCACTTGCTCCTCTAAGGGCTTCAGGAGAAGGTAGGCTGCTGGGATCAGTGGGAACAGTGACCTCTGGCTTCTGCAGCTCAGGCTTAGCTGTGGATAATCACAGAGTCAGGCTAAAACATGGTTTGAAGAACCGTACATTGAAAAGCATGCAGGAAAAGACTCTGACATATCACTTCTCACAAGCTGTCTCTTAATAATACACATTTCTAGTCCATAATCTGCTGAAAATATATTTTATTCATACCTGTAATCACTTCTTTAAACTCCTCCGAAGTCTGTGTGCTCTGGTGGCGGTAACTGTCATCTGGTTTAAAGCTGTTGCCATCTGGTTTGTTTTTCTGTGAAAAAAAAAAATACTTTTGTTGTTGTTTTATGCAGTATTGATAGATTTGAACTTTTTGAACAACAGAAGTGAACGTTTTGTAATAACATATTAACAGAACAGAACTTAGAGAGCCAATTAAATATTCCCTCAAACATTGCATTGGATGTTTTTATGGATTTAATTTGGCAAAGTTAAGATATTTCAATGAGTAATTACATCATTAGATCTTTAAACATTATGTGGGTGTTTGAATTCTAAGAAAACATGATGATGCTGATTATGGTGGAGCAGTATTATAACAGACAACCTGTTTACAGAATGGCACTTATGCAGCTTCATGTTCGCCGCACGACTCAGAGGGCATTTGTCACAAAACATTCCATTTTGTGCTTTTTGGCATTTGCTGCATTAAGTGCTTGGTATAATTACACTGTTTGACAACAGATCTGCTTATTATACACAGTGTGGAAGGGTTCCATTTTCGAGCCTAAGCCAACTATTGTAATTTTACTTGGATACAAAAGCACTTTCACTTATTTTTAAAAGAGATGCAGTCCTTAATTAACAATATAGGCATATGTCTACGTACAACCACTCCAGATAAAAAGAAATGGAATATGTCATCTGACAAGCTGTTCTGAGATAAATTCACATTTACACTGTTCTTAAAGTAGCCTACGTATGATAAAGGTTTGGTTTTAAACTGTGGTTTTGCTATTGCAAAACTGGGTTATAGTCAGTCACCATCAGCTCAGTCACACATCCAGTCTAGGAATTTGAAACACGAGGCCCGTTCAGCCTCATCATAGATAAAATAGCAACCTTGGTAAAAGGTTAGATTGGCTGTAAACTTAACATGCTTGCTAGCAAGAATAGATCAGCCAACAGAGTAAATGGTGGATACAACTGCAGGGACATTTCCCTTTTTTCTTTCTATCTATGAAAGAAAATGGGATTTCTTTGTTGACCATTGTAAATGCATTAGTGTGAACTATGGGGTATTTCTATCTTTGTCATGCAACTCTAAATTATATTTAATTATATTTGATCTGTAAAGACCACCTGACACACTGTAAAAATTATATGATACATACGTTATGACAACATATATTTTTACATTGCTTTAACTCATCAAAAACTTTTTTTTATAAGTTATACAATATTCAACTAATTTTTTTCAGTTTAATGTAATTTAAGTTAAAATAACTTAAACATATTATTAAAAATAAGGCAGTAACTTTTTTTTTTCTACAGTGCAGCTACACACTGAAATGCTGTGTAATGCAACTAAATGAAATGATAACATGCATAATGTACATTCTAATGATACATAAAGGATCTAATCTTAGAACAAATTGAGGTCTATACAGCATGTTCAGTCTTTACTATGCTCTTTTCATCAATCCAACAATCAATATCTTGCACATTAGATATTATTTAACATTGCAGGCTGATTTGAATTTGTCCTCATTTTCAGCGACAGCTCCATCTGTTGTAAACAATTTGGAAAATAAACAGCTCAGATTTAACCTCATTCTACAGTATCTCCTGTTATACTGGATATCAGATAACCTCTGTATTTTTCTGTTTATCTTTTTGCTGCAGAGATCTTGGATGACCAGGATCTTACTGACCTCTTCCTCTACAGTGTCCAGAAGGCCTTGTCTTCTCCATGGCACCACTCCATTGAGGATGAACTCCACTATTTTTGAGTTACGGAAAGCATCTCCCACATACCCTATTACTTTCTCCAGAGTGGACAAAGAACTTTCCATACATTCAATCTTTTTTCTCTGCTGCTGACTCTCCTGCTTGAGATTATGAAGCAGATCCACAGTTTCCCCACAAAGTGATCTGACCTCAGTCAGCAAAGGGAGCTTGTTGCTCTCTCGCTGGCCATTTTTGATCCCGTTTGATTCCTGAGCACCCTGCTTGTGCTGCAAAAGGCTCCTTTCTAGTGCTTCCATCCCTTGACACAATAAGCTCAGCTTGTGAAGCACCTCTGTCTGGGTAAGTTCAATCTGTTCCACCTTCCCCTCCAGGTTGTTTAACTTGACCTCCACATTGCTCAGACTACCTATCAGAGTTGGACTCGGCTTCTTGACTGTCCCAGATGGAGTTCCAGAGTTCTCCAACCTGTTGCCTTCATACATCTTGGCAATACAAGTGGCCAGAGTCTGTTTACTCATGGCTGCCCCAGTCACACTCAGTGCAATGAGAAAAATGCAGAAATAGAAGAAGCCCCACTGATCAGTTCCCCCGTTGGTCTCTACTCTTGTCTAAGGTATTGTGTGCCTCTCACAAAACAGACAGCTCAGACAACCCTGTTGTTGGTACGTGCCAGAGACATGACACCACTTAAATAAACACCTCCATTGGGTATCTTATCTCTCCACTTCTATTTTGCGTCCCCTTCTCTCTCTCTCTCTCTCTCTCTCTCTCTCTCTCTCTCCACAGGCCTTTTATATGACCTATAGTGGGCCTTGGTGATTGCCAAAGTTCCAGCGCTCTCTTGACGTCACCAAAACATTTAAATTCTCCTCAGCAGATGCTGCTGACAGGTGGGCACGCAAGGAATGACCTCTGTAAATGGCCAGTCATTAGGTAGAGAAAAGAAAGATGAAATCTCCCTCTTTCATTTTCTTATCACGTTTTCTTATTAATTCATTGCTACACAGTAGCATCCATTTTCCTTTGAGATTCAACCATTGGATCCACCCTATCACAACTATATATCACCTATAACACCCTCGTCATTGGAACGTGACGTGACATTGGTTGACATTTTAAGTAAAAATAAACCTCTGTGGACATGGGTATGAGGATTAATGATATGCTACAACTGCCTCTCTCTCACCTCATCTGGAATGAAACCATGGTTAATACTGAATCATTAGGCTACAACAAACGATAAACATAACAAAACAAACATAATCATGACATGAACACAAATAAAATCATTTAAAGACAAAGTTCATCAATCAGTGCGTGCATGCAATTTTTTTTTAATATAATTTATTTACAATTAGTTAACAGCCATAAACTAACAATCAAGATTTTTATTTTATTGTTTGTTAATCTGTTAACATTCATTTATATTTATACATTACACTAAAAGTTGTATAAATCAACACTAGCTAATGAATTGTGAATTAACATGATTAGCAATAAGCTAGATTTATAAGTTATATTAATTAATTAATTAGCCTACACTGTTAGACTTTTCTGTAATTTCTACAGTTATTTACTTTAAATCCCCCAGTATTATACTGCTATTTCTCTTTACAGTAAATAACTGTGATTCCCATTGCATCATGGGAATTTTCTGTTACGTCTAACACCACATACAGAGACTTACTGTATTTTTTAAATTTGCTGTATACTACTGTATTTGACGTAACGGCCTCTCTGGCTGGCACCATTCCATCGTGCTTTTTATTTCCTTTAATGTTTGCCTTACACCGCGTGTCTACAACGCTATAACAGTCAGAGGCTGTCTATATTGGACACATTGAAGCGACCGGGCCGGACCATTAATGCAAAATGTAAACCTGTTTGTCCCTTGCCAGAAATAGCGCGAGCGCTTGGACTCGGAGTAACGTTACCGTCCGTACGTCAGACATATAACGGCGCATCACTACACTGTCTGGGATTTGTCGTGTCTCGCCGGAGCATCCAGTGTAATATCACTGGGACTGTCTGGCCCGGGGAAGAGACGGAATTCACTTCACCGAGAGAGAGACCAGCAAGCAAGGTAAAAAAACATGCTGTGTGTGTTGACAGGAATGTGCCCAGTTTAACCTGTTATAAGTTACTCGTCAACATGGCGGTAACGAACTTTACCACAGTAAACTGCGCTAACGTTTCATTTGACAGACTTTGTTGTCGAGTTAAAATACGCCAACGAGCAACGCTTAGTTTACATTAACAATAAATTAACTATGTGAAATTCTGTTTTGGTTGTAGATAATGTTGGCCTACTGATGAGAAAATAACATTGTAACGTTATGTTAGCTAACGTTAAGTTTTATTTGGCTAGCTGCCACCTTTCTAGTTTTAGCATTAGTTTGCAAACTATAACATATTATAGTTTTTTTTAATGGAATTTAATATTTACTTCCATTTTTGTATGTGTTTAAAGGCAACTGCAACAAAGCGCCAATTCGCGCCAGTGACATCTAGCAAGATTGAATAAGATTGATAAATTAAAGTTAGGCCATTTGTGATATATTTTGACAAGTTTGCTGAAATGATTAGCAATATGTGATAAGTGCTTTGGAGCCACTGGTGCAGACTAGGTAGCATACAATATCTTATAAAATCTCTATAAAATTGGCTAACTTTATATCAAATAAGTGACCTTTGCATCATGTCTAACTTTATATTTATTACACAGCAAATGAACCAATCAGAAGATGGACCATTTTCTATGTTCAGTCTCACCAGATTAAATGTATTCAGGTAAGCACTGCACTAAAACTCTCACTAATTCATTCATACCAAATCTAGCATTCTAAACAATTTAAGTTTATAATTTTACATTATTTTGATATTTTATTAGGCAGAAGACTCTCTACCATTGCAGTCCCACCTGACCAGGAAGGTCCTAACATCAGCGCACAGGTGGGTTAACTACTGTAGGAAGGAGAACGGTCATCACTCAGTGATTTCTTGCATGTGTCTTAATGTATATTTGTCTCAGACAGGGACCCCTTCACTGCAGACAAGCTGAAATGGGCTAAATCATCGATCGATGTCAGTCTTTCTCTCTATGGATCTTAGCATTTTTGGACAGAATTTAGGATTTGTAAGTATTAAAATTTAATCTGGAATAATTTAATTTAGTTCAGTTGAAATGTTTGAATATGCTATTGCCAAAGCTGTTTACAAATATATATTCTTAAGTTATTGTAAACATAATAAAAATGTAAAAAAAGGAGGTTAAAAATATTTTGACACTAATATTTATTTCTCTCTCTCTCTCTCTCTCTCTCTCTCTCTCTCTTACAGTATATAGTGTTGGAACCAGGCTCTCCTCTGAAGGACTGAGTACATTTGTGTTTGTGGACACGCACACAGATCAGGGAACATTCTGATGCTGTCAGTCAAGTTCTGAACAGGAACCAATCTTTGGAGAAGTTCATTTATTCGCAAAGGTGGACAAAAACATTGTGTTGACTTTTTAAAGATTATTTTGATGATGATTTTTACTCGTAGAAGTAGAAGTAGACTGAGGGGTAGTACTAGTCAGTCAGACATTGATAATAATAAGAAATGTTTCTTGAGAATCAAATAGACTTCAAAAACATTAAGACACTTAAATACTTCTTTTGGCCACCAGTGTACATGAATCCAACACATTTTTGTAAATAAGTGAAATTATTTTGAAGGTGGGGTTATGTGTCATGTATTGTGAAAAGAACTGTGTTGTCCTGTGTTGGACATTTCCTTTTTGACTGCTTAAAAATGTATTTATATTGTGCAGTTTTATGAATGTAATGGTTGATATTTCATTATAATACTTGTATAAGCTAAACAACCAGTGACTCTACATTCATTTTGTCAAATGCTAACGTTTTGTTTATGATTTTATGTATGATTTTAACAATGTGTGCAGTGAAGGATATCACATAATGTGTTAATTTAACACGTTTACACATCTTTGTGCTAACCTTTCTGACATATTTACTTTGTTAAAATCATTAACACAATGAATGAGTTAAAATTAACACAAAAAACGTTGTCCCTAAACTCACCCATTAATGTGTAAAAATTTCACACATCATTTCCAGCATTGGCAGACTGTATATTTTGTGATATATATGAAATGTTTTAAATAAAAAAAATGGTATTTTGTAATAACTTTGTCTAATTGGTTTGTATGTTAGTAGTATTTATGTAGGATAAAAATAAAATCAATTACCATATATAATCAAAATTATGAAATCTAATTTAGTACAAATAAAAAATAATTACAGTTACAGTAGTGTACTGATTAGCTTCGTTTTTACAGTAATGCACTGTATTACACAATTACAGTACCATACTGTAAAACTGAAAACAGTAATGTACTGTAAATCTTAATTACAGTAACTTACTGGCAACAGTAAGATGTGAGTCACTTGAATGTGAGTCGCTTGTCTACCAAATGTATAAGATAGAAGGGGCTTCTGGCAGGGAACTTTGAACTCTCTGGATGCAGGGCCGTATTAACCATAGGGCTAGGCAGGGCTAAAGCCCCGGGGCCCGAGCAAGGAGGGGGCCCATGATTGGCTGTGGAGCATATTGACTAGCCATCGGTAATGCTGATTGCCAAAGCCTTACCACGCCCCACATAAATCAGCCCTGTTACTTGGTGGCGCTTTGCCGTAAATTACATGCATTATCATGGTATCATTATCAATATTATTAATTGACCGTTTGCAATTGACCCTCCTTTAGTTACTCACGAGTCACACCACACATCTTACTCACGCAGTGTTTTCGCTGCTGATGCAGTAGTGACGCGTTCATAAACGGCACCTAAAAGCTGTCACAAAGAACCAGCAAGTAATGATTATGAATATGTAAAATATTGCAATGAGACATTTTAATTGTTTATTGCAAAGATGAAGTTGACGATAGGCTACTGACTCGCGATCTTAAGTAGCCTAGTGAATGTGCTGGGCCGGAGAGAAATGCACATTTCGATTACATAGTTTTATTTTGTTTTGAATGGTTCCGTTTAAAAGTAAAGATTTCCAGCTTTCTGTAGATAATAGATATATTTAAAAAAAAATTAGGTCTGTGAGGCGAGTAGGCTACCTTTTATACGCTGAGTTTCGGGATGATCTTAAGCTCCAGTTCAGGCGCCGGCTTGATTATATAGGCTATATTTAGCCTACTTTTTATTTAGGCTATTAAATCCAGGAAATTGGTTAATGGAAAATGTATTAAAATTAAGATACAATTAATACAAAACGAAAGTCGATTTAAAGAAAGGCTTCTGTGAAAGTTTTAAAGTCTTTTAGTAGGCTACCGCTTCTGTAATGGAGAACTGTCACGTAGCCTAACATTGTTTTTTTCCCTCATAAATGCGAAAACGAAAAATAAAAGACAAAAGACTTTTTTAAAAAGACAAACCATCAATTTTTTGAAAAAATGTATGGATTTATAACGTTTTGGGGAAACAAATGGATGGATTTAAAGCATTTTAAAAAAAACAAACAAAAAAAAACTTTAAATTCATCATCAACAATATTGTTGTTTGATTTAATGATCAGTGTTCAACATGTTCAGACTGAGCCAAAAAAACAAACAAAAAAACAACAACTTTTTAACAGGATAAATTGAATATTCACAAAATGTGTGGGTCTAGGTAAAAAAATTACATTTTCCTGAAAACTATTGAAATGGATTTATTGCGTTTTTGAAAAGAGTTCCTCATCATTATTGTAAGATAAAATTACTCCTATAATGACAACATTTTGCTCATTATCCACCCCTATATCCACTATTAGCAAGTGATATTGACATAAAAAATTCTGTAGTTGGTGACCTAAAGTGATGCAGTAACTCGTAGCCCCGGGGCCCAGTGAGGTCTTAATGTGGCCCTGTCTGGATGTGCTGTTTCTAATGCCAATTCTAAATGTGTAAGCCAAGAACTTTTTGTCTGAATCCTTCAGTGAGAACATGGCTTTCTGCTGTGTTCGACTGCCAAAACACAATACTCACAATATAGTATAACCTTATTATGTAATAGAGCTGGAGGCCAGGGTCAGGACAGCCATAGGAATGTGGCTCCATGCTGACTAGTGGTGGTGGTGGGATGAAGGGGGGTATCTGTTATTACAAGCTGGCACAACATAAGCAACTCAATTTCCAGTCCACAACATAACTCGGGCCAGTAAGATCCGAACATCACTAGGAAAGAATATCTGTTTGACAGAGATAAACATAACTTTCACACTGCTTAATATATTAAAACCTCTTTGATCTCTGATATTCATTTAAAATGTCACACAAACAAGTCGAGTACACAGTGTGCATTAAGAGGAGAAATGCAAGTCTGCTGCTAAACTGCTGTACTTGTGGTATATCATGAGCCTGATAGAAATGATGTGGCTTTGTTAATGGATGCTTTTGTACACAGTGGAGTATATCCTTGCCCTCTCTGAAGGGAATGTTTGGACTGTAGTCTCATTTTACAGTCCCTTCTGTGCCCTCACATAAATGTTTGACATGGCAGGGACCCTTAATGTTAAAGATTGAAATAGCAGATGGGTCCGTATCCCACTTCTGTCTTTGACAAGAGCACTCAAGGGGACGGTGTGTAAATTTGATGTAAATCCCATTACGGTTCAAACCTTTCAATCAAACTTCACTTTGAGTGCTATGAAGTGTCGGGATTAATTAAAATTGAATCAGTTGTTATCTCTTAAATAGGCTAAACTAAATATGCTTTCTTGAAATAAATTATTTCTCTTCTTCACTCTCTCCCGTTAAGCTAATTGCATTTTCTTGTTTCGTCTTTGCTCTGACAAAAGAGATGAGATTGTGCTGATGTACAACATCTTTAAAATGTTACAGACAATGATCAATTTGTCAGAAGTCCAAAGGGCACTGTTGTCAAAAACATGTTTAGCAATTTGCAACAATGCTGAGATGATTTGCCACAAAAAAGAAAAGTAAAAAAATGTCAGAGCACACAACTATAACAACAGCTCAAGAAAGAAGCTTTTAAACAAAGTAAGCAAATAAAGTAATCACACATTTGAGTGGTAATAGCAACCCTGAACTTGTTTAACAGTTCTGTCTCCTCCTCAGAATTACAAACCATATTTAAATTAAAAGGGGTATCATCTGCAAACAAAATTATTATTATTATTTTTTTGTCATGAGAGAGTCTTAAATTAACAGTCACTTAGATAAGGGCAGCTTTAAAAGACTGATTTAGCTCCTAAAAAGAGCAGTTTATTAGTAAATGACAATGTCCTAATAACCTAAAAGTGCAAAGTCTCTCAAAAGCAACTGCATATTAAAAATAGGTTTATATATATATACACATAATTACATTTTCAACTAAAACATTTTCAAATATATTTTTTAAGATATATTCTATACAAACTGATTTTTCTGCTTCCCTTTGCTTGAATTCAGGATCTTACCGTGAATTTGCGTATATAGTTCGACACACTGAAGCCGCCTGTACTGAGAAGCGTTGATCTGTACAGAGAGGTCCCCATCATGCATTGCCCTCTTGTCGTGGGTTATAGGACTCAGCGTAGTATTACATTGCCAAAATGGGCCGCCATAAGCAATGAATATTCCGCAGACCTGGACTCTCAGGGTTCTGTAACATTCTGGAAAATAGACAGATCACCCCTCAAACACTAACTATCTTATCACTTTCAGCCCGTTTACTGGGTACACGCCCCTGTCAGCACGGCAGTGGGCCCAGAAAGCACTTCCTGCTTAGAGATAACAGCTGCCTGAGATTAGTGTGAGTATGCTGGAAATGTGAGTGTTCTGTTTTATTAATAGGTTTCAGATTTGTCTTTTTTTTGGGGGGGATGGTCCCCACGGGAAGTCTTCCTCCCAACACAGCCGGGATAGATGGGTGGTTGGAAAGGATGGTGATATGACGAGGATGCTGGGGGTCAGACCAAATTTCAGTTTCCTATTATGCTGTCCAATGTGCTGACTTGTGAGGGATTTGATCTCTTGGACTGACCCAATTTGGGACAAATGCGTCAGTCGCACCCAGACGTGTAGGAATTGAGTAGCTAGGCTAAGTCCTTCCGGATAAGGAATCTTGAAGAGTTGGAGCAAGAGGAGAGAGCTCGTACATCTGGGTTTGAAACAGCCCAGAGCTATACACTACAAGTGGGCAAACCATAAGACCACCATGCAAGCTGTTTTGTCGGCTCTGGTTTTAGAAGCATATGTAAAGCCCCAGGAGGCTGATGGAAGAAAATCCATCTCTGATTGGTGGCATTGCCTGGTCGGAAAACGTTTGTCTTCATGGCTGGCTACTATTGCCTCTAATACCAGGAAGACTGAGCATGTCGGTGCATGTCAGTGATGTTTATACGTAACACAATTACAGTGGTTGATATGATGCTAATACACTTTTAAAGTTATTTTAAGGTTCTAAAAAATGTGTAAATAAAAAGCTATCCTTGCAAGAAGTGCAGCGGTTTAATTCATACTTCACTGTTGCAGTGACGGGTGTTTTGAAAATCTCCAAATGTAATTTGTTATTAGAAGCAACATCTTCATCCTATGATTTGTTAATTTATGTGGGTGGTGGTCCAGATGGCACTGACAACTCTTTAATGTTAAAACAATAATGTGATTCTGTGACGGGGCTGTTGTTCCTGTTAGTAATGGGACAGGTGGCATCAAGTATGGCGTCTAAAATGACTCACACGCACTTTTGTCATCACTGACATGGATTTTAATGACTCAATATATGCACCACACCATGAAAGCACTGCTTGTTCTGACTCTGCCTGGTGTCAGTGGCCAGGGGCACCAAAGAGTCTTAATCCGCCACTGGTTTTGTGTATGGTTTTGCACAGGTAACTTACAGCGAGGGAGATAAGAGCTGTGCGTCATCTTAAGGTTCTAGATCCAGTTACTTTTCTCCACCGGACCGGCTCCCGTCTGTGTTCTATGTCACACACAAAGGCCGTGTCATGCGCGAGACCAACGATTAAAGGGTCAGGTTAGCGCGTTTACTTTGAAGCTTCTGTCGGTAAATGAAGATTTGACGGATAAACTCGCGGCTCAATTGCACTCTTGTCGTGTCAAATGTGATAACACTTTTAATTTTTATGGACGTCGCCATCTTTGATATACTTGGTCATGTCGCTATGGTTAGCCAACTGGAACAGGACTCTCGTTGCACGGACAGTATTCGAGACGCTGCGGTAAGTTGCTGTGTGACCGGGACATTTCGAGACTCACACACCTGTAAGTAAATGCAGTTGTCAATCCCAAAAATTGACAGTGGTGAACCACTAGCCTAACTGGAAAACAGACTGTGCATCAGAAAAACTGGGTGTGCCACATTTATTGTCAGATTAATGTGCAAAAAAAACCTGACTGCGTATCACTAACGTTACAGAATAGACTGGGCTGATGTGTAAAACTATACACAGGCTCACCACATAACCATAAAACTATAAAATATCTACACACAAGATCGCCAACAACCAGAGATGGGCATAAATACATGGAAATGTATTTAAAATAAAATACAAAATACTGTGTGGAAAAATGTATTTAAATACAAATACAAAATACTGTGTGATTTTTTTATTTAAATACATTATTTTGTATTTTGAAAATACACAAAATACCTGTGAAATCGGCCATCCAGTGCAGCTATAGGTCACAGTGAATGAAGAAACTGCATAGGCCTACTGACTTTTCATTCCTAACCTCATCTCTGCCCTCTCTGTCATTCTTTCTTTCTTTCTGGCAATTACAAATAAACTTATGCAAAATAGCAGCCATGTATATACTTATTTCTGTGTAAAACTGTGGGAACCTTTTCTGCCATCTAGCAAAGAATATGAATGGGCACGATATGACCAAAATCTCAATTTTGATACTACAGCATAAACGGAATTTCAAACTCTTTTGAGTTTTTTGTTGTTGTTGTTGCAGGTAGTCCAATGCTTTCTAAGTAATTTTATATTTATTTTATGTAAAGTTTATTTGTTTCTATAAGTTTATTAAAATTAGCAAGTTTATCTAATTCATTTGACACTACCCCCCTTTTTTTATGTACAATAAAACTAAAAGCAGAAGATTTTTGAGGAGTATCATTCATCAGTGTTTCTTTTTCCACTCCAACGTTCCAATAATTCCTGCCCACTAAAAGCTGCACGGATAAATATGCTTACCTCACAAATAGGCCTATCTATGTAAACTTTTAGAAAAAGTTCCATCGATTCACACTTCATTGCTATGATATGTTGTATCATATCACCCAGCCCTAACATACAGTACAACATTTGACAAACTAGTTGATAAAAATCAACAACGGGTCAAGACTGATTGGCTAACGCTATTTTCCCACTTGTCTGTGCTCTTTTATTCTTTCATGTTAACTGAAAGGCACATTATGTAACTTTTTTTGCTTTAAAAATAGCAAAAATCACTATATCTATGTTATATATTTTTTATAGTTGTGTACTTACATTATCCCGACTGTTTCCAACAACTTTCAAACCAGGAGAAATTTGTAATTTAATTTGAGAAACGTCCCGTTTCTTTATTTCCGTTTTGTCGCCGCCAATGCCGTCATATCCGCGTTGTCCCTGGTTTCCGCTCGTGCTGCCATGGCAACCAGAGCTATGAACCAGAGCAGAGAATGTCTAATATGGCGAGAAGTTTCACTCTCACTACACTTCCGGCTTCTGAACTGGTTGCAGTTCCACTCTGATTCCATATGAGGGCGCTCACAGGACGAGTGCAGAATGAATGGAGGTCAATGGAGCTATACCAATAAAAATCCACTTTTCTCAGGATATAATTTTTTGTTTAGTAATTTGAATGTTGTATTCGAAAGGAGATGCAAAGAAATTACACATTGCTGGGTGTTAGATTTTTTAGAGTCACTTATTTGCTTTAAAAAGTCTTTCAAAATGTCAATGACGTCAGAATGCTGACGTCATTAGCAGAATGCTAGCGTGTTATGGGCAACAACAACTCAACCTGTAAGAAATCAAAACGACATAAGTACTCGTTCATTCAACTTTCGACCTAAAACCCATGTTGAACTTGCAAAATCTACAATCAGATCTGAGATTTCTCAACGGCAATCGGGTGAAAGAGACAAATTTAGCCGTCTAGCCCCATAGACTCCCATTCATTTTGCACTCATGGCGAGCGCCCCCAGTGGAACTCTGGTGGTACTACAACCAAAATTCGGTACAATAGGGCTTAATAGGGAGTGGGCAGGCTCTCCGTAGACGGGCTCTGACCAGAGCCGTCTGATAGTAGATAGTAACCAAAGCAACTGACGCGGACAACTTTGTAGTTCGCAATGTCTATTTGCACGCTGTTGTTGTTTCGTTCAAACATTATGGACCATGGCAAGCAGACTTTGGATAAAAAAAGGAGAACTAAAACGAGAATCAATATCAGCGCGGTGTTTTCGAGATGCCGAGAGCTCCCATAGACAGTATATAAACGAGAGCTCCACGTCCGAGACTTCGACCGCTCCTACATGTACTTTATTAAACAGGTGAGCACATTTACATAAAACTAATCAATGTTTTATAGTTCAACAATGATAAAATGTCAGAATATGATCTGTATGTTATTCTAATGTTGATCTAGTTTACTGCTAGTCTCATACAGACAAACTAACACATATTTCAACACATTCAAATGCAGTTTAGTGTGCTAGTGTAATGTTAGACCAAGTGAAACAGCGCTACGTTACCTCACAAGTTTAATTTGTCTAATAAACTGACCTGTGAGTAGTAATTCTGCGTGTAGTTCGGTAGAATGAAATGTCCGTATTCCTTTTATATCCGCGGGACTCGCGTCGCGTGTGGAGCTGATAGCTCTCTCTTAGCAATCCCGAACTGCTTCATATCACAGTCATGATAAAAACATCGATGTATTCAGTCATCCATAAACATTATTAGATCGGTCGGCTTGACGTTGACGACAAGATCCATAATTCTTAGCAAATGTTGCATCATCAAACTACGCCTTTGTTATTGTAAATAGGTTAGCGACCCCTAGTGGCGAAAAATGCCATACTGTGCCTTGAAGGCAAATCTGAATAATGCACTATTTTAACTTTAATCAACAAGTAGAATTGATCATGACATCCTCACCTTATTCCAAAAAAATTCGCTGATCCAATGCTGAATTAGTGAATGTCTAAACTAGTTGATGCACAAAATCAGTACCCTGATAAAGAGGTTGAGTGGCAAAAAGTATTTTATGTATTTTGAAAATACAAAAATACTCCTCTTAAATGTATTTAAAATACAAATTACATTTGATTTTTTCCAAAGTCTTTAAAATACAAAATACAAAATAGTATTTTGTATTTCAAATACGTATT
This sequence comes from Abramis brama, assembly GCF_963993115.1. NCBI lineage: Eukaryota > Metazoa > Chordata > Actinopteri > Cypriniformes > Leuciscidae > Abramis > Abramis brama. The sequence continues at coordinate 33,376,159 of NC_139965.1, forward strand.
TTAAATACATGTATCTGAAATACTGCCCATCCCTGCCAACAACATAGTCATAACACAGTACCTTTAATAGTGCCTGTTCGCTGCTTAAAGGGCGAGACAGAGTGGCCTGGCCTTGAATGCATCAATTATGTCTTCTGGGTTCAGTGTCTCAGTTCTCATTCAAATATCAGTAACGAGAGGCTATTTAGTCTTTCTGTGAGCATGGTTGTTCTGTTGCTGGATTTGATTCGGTTCACTGCTGAAAACAAGCTCTCCACAGAACAGCTTGTAACAGGCAATGTGATCAAAACACGCAGTAAACTGTTCATGTTGGGGGAAACGTCTATCACATGAGTCTAAGACTTATTTTAAAGGGATAGTTCACCCAAAAATGAAAATTCTGTCAGTGATCACTCCCCCTCATGTTGTTCCAACCCCGTAAGGCTTTCGTTCATCTTCGGAACACAAATTAAGATATTTTTGATGAAATCTGAGAGCTGGCTCACTCCTCCATAGGCTTCTATGGGATCGAAACTTGCCGGCCCAGAAAAGTTATTAAAGACATTGTTAAAATAGTCCAAGTGACTACAGTGGCTCAACCATAACAGCAGATTCGTGTGCCCACCAGGTATGATAAAGTATTGGACCAGAGTTATTGTACTATTGCTGATGCCTTTCATGCGGTAGCCTGGGCTCCCTTTGGGCAGTCAGACCATAATAATGTCCTTTTGATCCCTGTCTATCGTCAGAAATTAAAATCTGTAAAAACAAAAACTAAGGTAGTTAAACAATGGTCTTCTCAAGCCATCTGTGCACTCAAGGACTGTTTTGATAATACAGACTGGTCTGTTTTTAAAGAGTCATGTTGTGATCTAAATGAATTTGCTGAGGTGGTTAATGCCTATATTAATTTAGCTGAAAATGTATGTGTGCCTATAAAGTCAGTGACTGTGTACAGCAATAATAAGCCATGGTTTAGCAAAGAGATAAAACATCTATGGAAAAATAAACATAACGCCTATAAGAGTGGGGATAGAGATTTATACAAGGCGGCTAAATATAATATATATGACTTTAATAATATGACTTTGAGAGAGCTGTTAATAAGGCCAAGGCTGACTATAGGCACAAGCTGGAAAGCAAACTAGAGGCTAATGACAATAGAGGGGTATGGGAGGGTCTGAGGCAGATTACCAACTATACTAGTATAGCGTCAGTGATGATCCTAAGCTGCCTGATAGTCTCAATGAGTTTTACTGTCGTTTTGACAGAAACTATGTTGATGACATCACAAAATCGATGAACATCGATACCCCCAGCCCTCCTTTTGTAATAGAGGAGGATGAGGTCAGGCTCTTACTGCGAAAGCAGAACTGCAGGAACGCTGCAGGTCCTGACCTCGTATCCTCTGCTACTATTAAACATTGTGCAGATGAACTGGCCCCAGTCCTCACAGACATATTTAACTGGTCCTTGAGGGAATGCACTGTCCCTAAATGTTTTAAGTCCGCTGTCATAATTCCTGTGCCCAAAAAACCCATCATAAGTTGCCTGAATGACTACCGACCTGTAGCACTAACATCTGTTATAATGAAAATCTTTGAGAGAATAGTATGTAAACATCTGTCCAGTGGGGTCAGGCTCGACCCCTTCCAATTTGCCTACAGGGCTAACAGGTCTGTTGAGGACGCTGTATCCTTATGTCTTCATTCCATTCTACAGCATCTGGAGGCCCCAGGCAACTATGCAAAGATCCTTTTTATAGATTATAGCTCGGCTTTTAATACAATCCTACCCAGCAAACTTTTTCTGAAACTACAACAAATGGGGGTCCATAATTCCTTATGTCACTGGATCTTGGATTTTCTGGTGCAGAGAACACAAGTGGTCAAAATAGGTAATAACATCTCCAATGTTAAGTATATTAACACTGGAGCCCCCCAGGGGTGTGTCTTGTCACCTCTTTTATATTCGCTATACACAAATGACTGCACATCACACACTGATTCTGTTAAAATGTTTAAATTTGCAGATGATACAACAGTAGTGGGGCTCAATTCTGGGGATGATGATGTTGCCTATAGAAAAGAGGTCCTCTCATTGATTGAATGGTGTTTCAACCACAATTTAGAGTTAAATGTCTCCAAAACTAAGGAGCTAGTGGTTGACTTCCGCAGAAGGGGGAAGTCGTCCCAGCCCTTGCACATCAATGGGGAGGTGGTGGAGCGGGTGGACAGTTTTAGGTTTTTAGGTACAACGATATCATCTTCTTTAAAATGGGATGATAATATAACCAACATTACCAAAAAAGCCCATCAGAGGCTTTTTTTCCTTCGCCAGCTGAAGAAATTTGGGGTAGCCTGTAAGGGTATGTTGCAGTTCTACCGAGCTGCCATTGAGAGTGTCCTTACTTTTTCTATTACTGTCTGGTATGGCAACTCTACTGTCCAGCAGAGGTTACAGCTAGACAGGATAGTTAATACAGCCTCAAAAATCATTGGCTGCAAACTCTCCCCCATCTGCGAGATCTATGAGGCCCGTATTCATCGGAAAGGCCTAAAGATCCAACAAGATGATACTCACCCTGCCAATTTCCTTTTCTCCATACTTCCATCAGGGAGAAGGATGAGAGCTATTAAGACAAAAACCTCCCGCTTCCTCAACAGCACATACTGCAGAGCCATTAAATCTCTAAACAGCTCTCAACCCCTGAACCAGTCCTTTATGAAAAAAGGTTCTCTTAATGGGTCTGCATAATTTGCACTTTTTTTTATATATTTTTTAATAATGATTTTATTATACTTTTTTATATGTTTTATGCTAACCGTACTAGTGTAATTGTATCTATTTATTGTTAAGTTGTGGATTTGCGCTCCGTATCCCTATGTAAATTGTTACTTCTACTTGACATCACAGCCACTATAGCCTCCTGGACTGTCATCCAGGTATGTGGTGAGCGGTGTGTTTCTTTTATTTTGATCTGCCTGTGTCAAGTGTCATCCCGTGTGGGATTCCGTTTGTGTATATATTTGTTCTCTGTTTTTGGTTGTATTTTGTTGATGTCCTGTTATGAGCACACTGAAGCAAATCCCTAACAACTTGCATACGAGTTGTATGGCAATAAAGTATTGAATCGTTATAAGTTTATCAAGCGACGAGAATACTTTTTGTGCGCAAAAAAACAACAAAAATAACGACTTTATTCAACTATTCTTTTTTGTCTGTGTGGGCCTGAATGAATTCACGTAGTGTAACAGCGCAGCGCTTCTGTGTTGTACGTCACACGCATCACACACATGACCAGTGTCGGCCAATAGTGAGCCAACGTGGTGACGTACAACACAGAAGCGCTGCGCTGTTACACTATGTGAATTATGGTTGAGCCACTATAGTCACTTGGACTATTTTCACGATGTCTTTACTAACTTTCTGGGTTTGCAAGTTTCGATCCCATAGAAGCCTACGGAGGAGTGATCCAGCTCTCAGATTTCATCAGAAATATCTTAATTTGTGTTCCGAAGATGAAAGAAAGTCTTACGGGGTTGGAACAACATGAGGAGGGGTAATTACTGACAGATTTTTCATTTTTGGGTGAACTAACCCTTTAAGGATGGGTACAGGTGACCCCCATCCACTTTTCGTTTGAGCAGTTGAACAAATACTGTATAAGTTCAGGACCTTCCACTCCAAGTCCACAGTGCTTGTACCTGCACCTGTTTTTACCTGTACTGTTATTACAGTACCTGTAATATTTCCATCTGGCCAAACGCGTCTGATACGGGCAGCAATATCAAGTTGGTCCTGTTCCACAAAAGAACGCCAGAGGGCAAGCTTGGACCTGAAGCCTCTCAATTTGTCGGTATTTTCACCTGTGTCTTGCATTTTTGTTTTTGAACACCATTCCACGTCTGTAATTAACTCTACATATTTAGAATTTTCCTGGTTTATTTTTTTTAACTCTTCCCTCAGTTAGAGTCGTGCCAAAACCTTGCCGCGTAATAGCCATGGAACGGCGTATGTTAACGAGCTTTGATGTTCCGCTCCCATTAAATCGAAAATATACAGCTCTTCAGTGGACGTGCCTTGATGAAATTGACTATATCTACTGCTCTGTCCAGTACACCAGAGAGTTCCCTGGGGAACATTTTTGCGTGCCTCCCCATGTAAAAGCAGTGAGTGGTTTTCACATGTGGGTTTTGCGCTGGCTCTGCTAATGAAGCCCTTCCCCGTCATGGCAGCGGCCCCATCAGTAGGCTACACAGGCAACTGAGACAGTCCTTCCAATTCAACCCCGCCTTTTCAAGATACTCTGTTGTCACACAATATATTTCTTCTCCCATCGCTGTGTCAGGCATTGATTTACTAAATAGAGAAGTTTCTCTGATGCTGTCGCCATCTACGAATCGAACATTTGCCAAGAGCTGAGCATGCCTGTTAGTCGATTCATCCAGCTGCAAGGACAATTTCCCGCTGGATCGGATTTTTTCCAAAACCACACTTTAAATGTTGGAAGCCACGTCATCTATTCGCCTGCTGCTAATTGTATTGTCTGACAGGGGAACCTTTGATATTTTGCTCGCTGCTTGTGGGCCTAGCGTTGTGTTAACGATGGCTTTGCATGCTGGTATAAGATTACAGTCTCAGCGATTGTATGTTTTTTGTAATATTTTTTAAATGCTTCAATGCTTTTTAGGACACTTTTGCAATCTTCATCACAACTTCCTTTTGTTTTTCATGTTGCCTTTTTAATCGAATAAAATAGGCATAGTCTGCATCCTTACTAGTGATTTGTGATTTTTTTCAGATGCCGTTTCAGTTTGCTAGGAACCATTGCTTCATCCGACAATTTGTCCCCACATACCAGACACAGAGGAAGAGGACACGATGGATCTCCGATAAAGGTGAAGCCATATGCCAAGTAATTAGCCTACTGTCTTCTCTTCTTCTTGCTGCTGCTCTCAGCTGCCCGATCTGGACTAGGCTACTACATGAGGATGTTGATGGTCCAGAAGCATTTGATTATTATCTTTATGCGTGTATTTGTGTCTGTCTTATCTATTATTTCAGACATTAGATATTTATAGGCCTATTAGCTATATGTTTTATACACATTTTACCATTTTACCTGACCACTGGGTCAGAAGTAGCCTACTGCTTAAAGCACCAATGTATAGGCTACTAGAGTTCTTTAGAAATAAATAAAACAAATGTAAAATATTATAAAATGTGTTCTGTTGCAAGTTCACATAGCCTACTTGATCTCATGTTTTTTCATGGTTTATTGTAGAGCTGTCAAGTTGTTGAAATAATCAGATCCTGACATTCTTTATTTGTGTCCTTGAAGCAATTACCTTTTTCGTTTTGTTTTGGGGCGGGCGTGAATTGGTTTTTCTCTCACACACTTATCTTCTCACTTCAGCTGACATTGATCCATCAACTGTGGCCCTTGTGTGGGTTTTAAATCGTTATCTTGGGTTGTAATACACTTGCATTATATGAACTCACAGAGATGGATTATTTTTCTAGAAAGTTTGTGTTCATCTAAAGAAAGAAATTCAAATACACCTGGGACGGCACGAGGGTGAGCATGTGCCATGTGATGAGAGAATTTACATTTTTGGGTGGAGGATCCATTTAAGTCATGATGGTTTTAGAGCAGTAAAACTATACTACTGGATTTTGGCTGGTTTTATTCCTGAATCTGATGGCGCTTTTCCACTACAAACACAGTACCAGCTTGCCTCGGCTCTGTTTGGTTTTCCACTGTGTAAAAGTTGTACCTGTACCTGCTTCCAGGTACTTTTTTTCGTACCACCTCCGGCGAGGTTCTGAGGCGAGCTGAGGCGATACTAAAATGTGACGTGAAAACACGACAGATTGCTGATTGGTCAGAGAGAATCGTCACTATTCACTGCGTCATCATTGCACGCGCCAGACGGAATATCCTGAATAAAAAAAACAGCAAAAACAAAAACAAAAACATCCAAAAACAGCATACACTCGATTTCCTCCATTGTCCTGTGTGTGTGGGTAGCGGGTGTGTCTCGCGCGTCCCGCGTAGAAGATTAAGTCACGGCAGTTTCCTGCGGCGTCGCTATGACGACCAGGTACTATTGTGGAGGTACTATCTGCAATGAAAAGCGAGCTGAGCTGGTACTGGTAATGGAAAAGCGCCATGATTGAGAGCTGAAGCAACGGGTTCTGTAAATGTTGCATGAAAACTAAGTGCTAGTGGAGGATTATGGTTTGGCTGCCATCTAGTGGTTCATAAAGAGACAGCTAACTGAAAAAAGACAAAATCTAAAAGCCAGAAAAACAGACGTTGAGCTATCTGATATACATGATATTAAGGCTGAGGTCTGTTTTATTCCACACCCTCGGGCAAGAAACCATGTTTCCATCAACAACCTAAATGGTTTTTCAAGGCTCATCTGAACAAAGTGATTCCAGAAAGAGGGTATTATGCAAATAGTATCTTAAATAATACATGTACTAACAAACAGCAGACGACTTCAGTTCATTCCTTGATGTCTTTTGTATGATGTTAATCAAAAAGCCTTGCTTTCCCACATTGAATGAACATTATTACCCTTTCAACAGGCTTGAAAAGGTTTTATGTGTGAAGCAAATTCTTAGGCTTTAGCCTTGACAGTCATGTACAAATATAGCAGCTTTTGTCGCGGTCTGGTTCTCCTTTCATCAAGCTTTGTGTGTTATGATCTAAGGCTTGGGCTATGCTTGATTAAACAGTTGTTTAATTATTTGAACAAATAGTTGTTTCTTATTTTTGATGGAATTTTGCAGTAGGCTATATATTATACGTGATTTATTTATCTGTGCACATCATTATTATTACTTTAAAAAAAAAGAAAACCTATATGCAACCTACTCAAGACAAACACATCAAAAGCAAAGACTAAATCTAAAGAAATGAGGAAATATGACATCAGTAACTTTCCAAGCTTTCCATGGTATGCAATTATTCAACTTCTCCATTTCCTGTAACCTAAGAAATAAAAGCAGGAATCTGTTTTATTCCTAACCTCCAGGAAAAGTGCCAGATACTGTGATTCACACTGAGCCTGTCCAGAGGGAGCTTCAGCAAGTGCCAAACAATATCAGACCCTTGTCACCTCCACCACAGAGAGACACACCGTCTGCCTTTGACCTTAAAACCATTCAGACCAAAAACACCACCTGTCACATCATGATGTCACTGAAACCCACAAAAGCACAGATATGATAACAGTTTCATGCAGGAAAAATCCCCACTAGAGTTCTCCACAAACTTGTTAAATGAAGTGAATGAATTACGTTGGTTTTTGTATAGGTGATGTCTCAAGAACAAAAGCTTTAACAGCTGTCACACTAATCTTGACTGAAGGTGGCAGCCAAATGCAAATGAAGCTACTCATAAAGTGGAAACCCCTGGTGCAACTCTTGTGTCATGTATATTAAGATAAAGGCAATGTTTATCTCGACACTTCTTACTTTATTGACCACACAGTTGTAGAGTTTCTGCTCAGTATTTGCATTTTTATTGTTACACCTCACTGTATAATCAGTGATAAGCTAATTTTATTGTACATATAATTTTACTTGGCAAATAGGATCCATTTTCAGGCAATTTTTTAACTCTTATATGATCTGCTTTGGCCACGTTTTCATGGTTTCTCAAACAACTTTGAGCCCTTCTTTTTATGGAGAGAGCTACTACGGCACATCAGTAACAAATCTGCAACCCTGTTTTTCTTGTTCAACAGGCGAAGCTAAACCCCCCATTATTCACAGTTTGAGAGCCAACATTAATTAATGTAAACATGAAAATACACTCATTGTGAAATTAATTCTGGAACATTTGGATACGTTTTCCATTTACTAAGAATGCCTCACACCTTGCAACCTTTTAACGCAAGGGAAAAGTAATATGATGACTGTAAAAAAAATACTGCTTGTGAAGAGTTGAAGCAGTATAAAATATTTTACTGCACACAAACAGCTGAAGGAAGGTAGAATATATTGACTATAGAGGTATACTGTACTGTTAAGTAGGCATGTTTTACATTGTGAATTATTCATTAATATGGCCTTTGAGAATCACAAAGGTTACTGTGGGCAAGTCAGTGACGGATGTAAAAGGGAAGATAGAGCTGGTGATGCATCATTTCTGTGGAAACCACAGCACACTGGATTCTCCGAGGTGAGCTTGTTGCTTGGTGATGAAGCCATGGCAGCTGCTCTCCTAGGGAAGCTAACACAATCCAAACTGACTGTGGAACTAGATAAATACAATGTTCTCCAAGTAAATCATAATGTTAGATAAATACCAATTATAACATTATCATTTGAAACATGGGCATCCATGGACAATCCTCATGCGTTGTATTCAACACATTTGAGTCTGGTTCTTTGTTCATGGTTAAATATTGCCTGTAAAGAACTGAAACAAAATGGTTCAGTTTTGAGTGGAGCTTTAGCTGAACAGCTGAAATATGAGCTCTCTTTGAGAGTTGCCATAGGCATTTTTCTTGCTCCAAATCCATCTTAAAGAGGGGAACATGACGTATGAGAAGGAATGGTTGCAATTAACTTCCCCTGAAAATAAAACAAAGTGTAAATGCAAATAATTTTAATATATTCATATACAGGGTGAATATTACACATGAATTTTGTTACCATTTATCAAACAATAACAAAAGAGAAAATAAAATACACACTTAAATTAAGGTGGTTGAGGCATAATAAATAATCATTAATTCGCCATTTCCTTGGGTTCAGCTCCCACTAGGTTACTTGTGAAATAATATTGCTCACTGGCACCTAAATAAACAAATAATGGAATTGGTCAGCTTACAAGTCTGAATAATGGTGCCAGACATAATTTGCACACAAAATTGTTCTTTTGCTGAACCCCCTGTCCCCCAAAAAACAGCTTAAAAATGTAAGAAACGACTGGTAGGAACATTGAATACATTCCATAAAATTGTCATTAAAATAGATAGAATCCTACACCGCTAATGAGTACTACAGTTCTCACTCATGTCGAGGATAACAGTCATTTTCCCCTCATACGCAGAGAGCAGGTGTCTGAAATCCACCGATACACGGCAGCACCACTGAGCTTCGGCCACACAGGCAGGGGTTTAAGCTTCTTCGGGTCAGAGTTTCCCCAACCGCTTTTACATAGACATATGGGACATCTGCACACCCACGTAGTAAGAGTCCTGAGTTTCAGCTGCAATTGTTTCCAACGCTTGTTACAGGATGAGTCTCTGGCCCAGAATTTTGCGGTTAATCTCAGCCAAGGCCACCGAGAACACAAAAGCCTTCTCATCTGAGAGGTTGGCATAAATGTCAACCTCCTTTTCCTGTTTTTCTGTGAAAGGAAAGAAAAGAAAAAAAAGAAAGAAAAAAAACAAACAACCATGACTGTATTGTTATCAACAGGGAATTGTTCCAATTAAGTATAGGATACAAAGCAAGGATAGACCTTCATACAAATGTAATTTATTTCATAACCAAATGAAAAACAGCAGATTTGCAGGGAAGTGAAAATCATAAGATTCTCCATGGAAGAGCTGACAACGCATAGACGCTTCCAACTCGGCAATGATTTATTCAGCACAGAGTAAAGAAAGAACCATGTGTGTAAATCATTAATCCACAATATGAAAGCCGTACACTTGGAAGCCACATGCCACCCTGATGGCTCCTGAATTTCTTTTGACCTAGTGTCCATGGAGATATGGTCTACTGTTGTCATTTTAATAAACAAGCTTTATCTAAAACATACTTGGGTTGCTCAACAGAGGGTTTTATTTAATGGGAGACACTATTTGGTTTACAGCTAGGTGTGGCAGGGAGTGAAGACAGATCAGTGGTGACACGCCAATGAGAGGCTTTTATTCTAAATGCAAATGAAAATAAACAGAAATCTCTAGGGGGAGCGTGAAATCAGAGAGGGACATGATGGGACTGAAGGTCAGTTTGGGGAGAGGGGTGGTAGGTAGGTCTGTATCTGGACCTTGAGGACACAAATAGCATCATCACACACAGCCAGTATTGTTGTATACCTCCTGTTGGCCAGTCACTCCAGATGTGAGAATATAAGTCAAAATCTTTTATTTCTTAGGATATCTGTAATGCTCCTAAAATGTTCCACTTTAAGGTTTTTCTCATGTACTGTTTGACCCAACAGGCTAAGATTATTAGTATTCTTTACAGGTTTTTGCATTGCGCTATTTTTCAGTTTTTCTATGTAAACGTGCATTTGACGGACATGTTCGGCTGTGTTCGTCTCATGCATGAAATGGCATTCTAAAAATGCAGCGAAAGCTCAAGTTATAGGAAGTTTAACTTGTGTCTCATAACTTTGCATTATTACCCATTCCACTGCCCACGTCTTGTTTTTAAACGCAAAAGCATTCTGTCTGAATAGCCGCTTAGGACTTAATCGCCCAGCCCTACTGCCTCAGCTCACGGGCATGAAGCGCCATCTACTGGTATTTTCCTGAACAGTCACACGTCAGATTTTCCACCACAGGATGAGAGCTTATCAATTACAAACACGATTATTTATTTTTGCTAATTATTATTTTATTTCAGATAACTGATTTTCAGTAACTGTTGTTAGTTTCGTTTAGTTTTAGTATTTCATTTATTTAATCATTTCTATTTCAGTTTTACGAAAATGTTTTTTGACCAATAGTTTAGTCTTCGTTTATGAAAATAATCTTGCAACAGGCAAGAAGCATTTAAATTACGAGATGGAGAAAAAAAGAGAGAGCAGAACTCAAAACGGCAACAGTGATGATGGCAACAAATGATGGCAACAGTGACAGGAATTGAAAATAAATGTCACATCGATAGTGAAAAATGTGTTCACAAAAGCAGGAAAGAAAACTGTAATCAAACATTTTTCACAAGAACCCTTCACAGCACACTCACTGTGAATGCTTTCATTTGGATAACTCAAAAAACTTTGACAAAAGCATTTTTCAAAGGTCAACGAAGCACTTCACATAAGAGCATATGCATATATTCCAAGAATATATTTCAGCAAATATTCAAAGAAAAGTCTATGAGAAAAATTTATCTGACATCACTGTAAAAGACTAAAGGGGAAAATAACACTCATAAAATATCAAATAAATCACCCTGGATGTCTACGTTTCTCAAAGTCCATGTTTATAGTTATTATAAATCTACAATTCTTACTTTTCCCTAGACACGTGGGAGCACATTACCTTTTTCTTCCTCCTGCTTCTTCAGCCCAACAGTTTTCGGTCTGCCTCGTCCTCTGCGGATTGGATCTGACTGACTGTTGGAGCGGGATCGCCTCCTATTTTCCATATCACTGGTAGATGATAAATTTATCTTCTCTTTTCTGATTCTTTCTGTTCGTCTTCTTTTGGCATCCAATTGGTCTGAAACACAATCGAAAGGATAAATGATAAAACAGTGGGGGTTGATACATTCTAGCCAACAACTAGCCAAACCATCTTATAAACTGCTTTTACACAAACAGCAGCTCTCTTTTTCTCACATGATCTTTAAACCCATCCCCCAAGCATTATTGACAGACTTAAAAGCCAAAAAGGGGGTCTGTCACTTCACATGCAAATCAGCAAATGTAGAAAACCACAACCATATGCAGAGCTATAATCAGAGAATTAAGAGCTTGTTACTAAAGAAAGTAGGCCTGTGTCTCTCTGAGGTAGTTTATTTATAGGGCTCTTTAGTCTTCGAGTAAACATCATTAGTAACAGACTCTAGCAACCCCGTGTGAAGAGAGCTGACAATTTTCAAAATGACTACACCACGATAATAATAATAAATTAAGAGCAGTGAAACAGATATACAGAATTTGGCTAGATATACTTAATCTTAATATTATTATTTTTTAAAGACCTCAAAGAAAATTTTCCAGAGAAAAAGAAAATAGCTATGTTTCTATCACCCAGTTTTTATGCATATTTTGAAGTATCGCATCAGAAACGAGGGATGGAAATGGGGGGGGGGGGGTCCCTTAATTCGCAAAAAATAAAAAATAAAAATTCAGCTCGCTTGGTGTTTTCTGAAAAAGAGTTTTAAATTGCAAATAATGGGAGAAGGAAACGCATTTGCCGAATAAATTCTGATGTAGTGAACCTTAAACCCATGTGACTAATCGGCCTGTTTCCACTGATGGTGTTTTATTTACTGTTGGTTACTAGGTTACCAATGCCACTGCCATCCACTCAAACTACTTGATGGAAACGCACCTAATTCGCATTTGTTTTTGCAAACTTTAAAAAGACTGAATGGAAACCCACCCACTGATAGTTTTTCTAAAACCAACATATTATTTTGGTCTAGATGTATATGAATAATGTGCATTTAAATTGTATATATTAGGTGCTGTGACTTTTCTGTCAGCATTTTCATTTTCTATTTTCATCACCTTTTTTTATGTTCACTTGTTTATTTTGGTGTGACGAATTCATTTGACTACATGTACTCCATGTAGTTTCTCAAGAAATATGAGTTAATGAAAACTGCATGCATAATATAATAAGAGAATTATTAGCAAAATGCAGTTTAAATATTGTTAGACAAAGTCACACCAAAGTACATTTCAGCTTTCCAAAAATATTTTGTCACATGTATTTACAATAATTAACTCAATTCTGTGTATCTCTTATGACAACACAATCTGTCACCAACAGACATTTTAAATATTTATATAATCAAGTATTTCCATGGCAGCCATTTGATTCTAATCGCAGCGATAAGATCCGTTGTTCCTGCTCCCTCCCTTTCCAGGCCTGCTGTATGACTGCACATTAACTCAGGAATCCAGGCACTGTCAATAACCTGCACTAACAAGAAGAGCTCTGTCTGTTCTACAGCTAATTAACACTGCGTAACTTCTCCAGAAGAAGTCGGGGTTGCATGATCGCATGGGAATATTATTGTCAAATTTCTGGAAAGATTGGCTGTAAATGTGACCAAATATTCTCATTTTATACTCTAGTCTAGTCTATAGTATTGTCTCATAGATAGTAGTCGTTCATTTAATATTTCATCTGAATTACAATTCCCCTTACAAAAGGAGCAAACAAAGCAAGGACAGAGGCAGAGCAATCTAAATAAAGTCTGTCCTATTTCAAATTGAGCACATTATTCTCAGCAGAGGGATGGGTAAGCCCTGAATAAATACTGCTGCTAAAATGGAAACCTAATGTTACAAGAGAAAAGACATTTCTCTTAGAAGGAACTATGACTACACTCTTCATTTAACATAATATAAGTAGGATCTCACACTCTTCACATATTAACAAATGAATTCCTTAGGCGACTCTACTTTTGTACAGAAAAAATACATCACACCACTGTAAAAAAATTCAAACAAAGAACATTTGTGCAGATCATTCCAGTCATAACTCAATGTAACAATCACAGACTGAGTCTGCAACGCCAAAAAACGCAATGCACAAGCCAGCTGGGTTTTGAACAATAAAGATCATAAAACTTCAGCACGCCTGAGACTATCTGCCGATTTGACGTGCACAATGAGAGGTAGGTTTCTAGCTTATACAATAAAAATACTCACGACTGGCCTAAAACCTGATTTTACTGTTTGAATACTACATCCAAAAAAAGAGAACATCAAATGAATGAAAAAAAATAAAATAATTTTAAACCACAAGATTAAGTTTACCAAAAAAAAAGGAAAAAGAAACGCATTAAAAAACCACACGTGTGGTCACATGCGTAAGCTGATCTCTTATCCCTTATATGGCTAACTTTAACAAAGTGCCATCTTTGTGATTTCACAGCAAAAAACCCTCCTATTAAAATACCAAAAACCTCCAGTTTAACTTTAAGAAAGCTATTTTGTATAATAATCTTTGGGAGAATTTGTTTTTAATGACCGTTGGTGTATCATAAAAATTAGTCAACTGAAATATTGTGACTAGTTTCTAGATAACACAGTGGCGGGAGGGGGTGGAGAGAGAGAGAGAGAGAGAGAGAGAGGCAGCAGGAACAAGCTTTTCAGACAGGAATTAGTTTGCCCTTCCCCCATCTCTCTTAGCACTACTCACTCAAGCAAACAGCCACACTGCACCAATCATTTCAGTATTCTCAACGCATCCTGCTGACTGGAAACTTGCCTGTTATTTAATTCCATTCACTAGCCCAGAGTTCAACACATACCAATAGTAAAAAATTTTTTTTTTTTTTTTTTTTTTAAATGAGCCTGACTCATGAGTGTAGCCAGAAAACATGGGCCAACTATGGCAGACACATATGCACAGATATTAAAGAGATGAAATAAATGAGTGTTGATTTTCAGTGAGAAAGAAAAGTTTGCTGATCAATATATGGAATTACATTCCATTGTCCCTCCCATAGCAGTCACTTTTCAGATCAATATTTACATCACATCTGGTTAAAGGCCACTTGATTAATAATTTAACTGTACATACTTTAGAATAACATAATATAGTAGTGGATATATGGGGTTTTCATATGTATAAAACCCATTAAAGATGCACAATTTACCCATCACTGGAGATCTCTCATTTAATTTGGCATTGAGCAGCTTTCGGCTGATGAAGACGTAGCCACAAGGACAGGATTTACAAGCCACAGGAATCTGAGAGATACAGAAAGAGCTCAGTGTAAGCAAGAACAGACTAAATTTATACAATGACTGTCTAAATATTTCACAACACTGGAGGAAGAGCACTTCAATATTAAGCATTCACAAAGGGATACATATGGTGTGCCTTAATAAAGGCAACATTGATGTGTCCTTTGACTGAGGAAAACTGACTATAGTAGACAGGAAACAACCTTATAGTTTTATGCTAAATTGATGTGCCAAAACACAATGGCACAAAATACAGTCTAATGAATTTATCTCTGCAACGACGCGAGTTATGTTTGTTCAAGGGCAAAATAAACATTGGTAATTTATCGTTTATAATGTCAATATATCCTCTCATCATAATTACAAATGGTCGAAGTCTTCAGATCGTATCATGCACATTTCTAAACAGTTTAATCGCAGAGATTAGCGTTCTTCGTGATATCTGACGAGGCGAACACAGACTGCATGAAACCTATGAAATTTCATTGTTTCAATCCAGTAAGCAGGAAATTGTTGTACAGCCTTACACGTTTTCATCGCCAAAGTAAAATGAAAACAAAATTCAGTGGCTAATTATGTGATCATATACATAATATCAATAATATCACTTCAATACAATCGTCAAAAATGAGAAAACCATATTTTACATCACGTAGCAACGTTGTTTGCAACTCACACACATCTAATGAATAACTTTGCCTCATTAAAGCACACACCATACTAAACAAAACAATTCGGCGAATGAAAACTTAAACAAAAATGTATTATTCTTTCTCAGACAACACCTCACCTGTTGGTCACACTCCGGGCATGATTTGGTGGCCATCTTCACTTTCTTCACTTTGTTTGTAGACATATTTATGACGAAGAGCTTCAATAATATCCCTTGACCGAGCAGCAAAACTTCCAGCTGCACTAACGCACACAGAGAAGTGCAGCTGATCGGGATCCCGGGAGCTCAGACACACACTAGTCGTGCGATGAACCATCAACCGCACTATGCACACTGCGCATGCGCCCTGTAGAGCTTCGAAGCTCGGTCCATGGCTGGCGGCTCACGTGACCCACAGCTAGCAATGGACAGATTAGGCACTTTTTTGACAACACACTCAAAAATGTAGTATTGTTCGTCACAAAAGCAACTTTTGGAGAGCGAATGGCAATATTAAATATTCAAGGTATTTCCAGATATGTCCAGCTACTGCCTGCGGTACCCTCGGAGCATGCGCACTACAGCACAACAGTCACGTGGATCAAGAACAATACGTGCTGATGTAGGTGAAATAGATATGCTGGTTGAGCCACTGCCATCACTTTTTAATATAATGACTTGATGAAAACAACTGTTCGATTACGATTTATATGCGATTATAACTATCAATATGAATATAATCGTTTATAATACACTCACATAAAACATTTTATGTGTGTAGTAGCCTTTAACATGTATTATGTTTGCGACTGTCAATGTTTGTGTGGAAGTGTGTGAGAGCATTAGATCTGTATTACTTTCCCCTATTTCAAAAACACTATCCTAAAATTGTTTAACCTATTGTTCCCTCACATTGATTTGCAAGTTTGTTTGAGACACCAACCTTAATGATTTTCTGTATGCTGTATAATCAGTGTCTCCTTTTTGTAGGTTAGGCTACTCACTTGCTCATTGTCATAACTTACACTGGAATATGTATAACAAACTTTTCTTTGTATATGTATAAGCTGTAAGACTAGTTGTGCAAGATTAGCATAATTGTGAAAGGATCTGATTACTCTTTAACAACAACAATTTCTGTGAACAATATTCCCAACAACCTGGCAAACTGATCCCAGCTATAAAAAAAATCTTATAGTTGGCAGGAGTACCAGGACTTATATCAGGAGTATCTTGGAAATATCTTAAATCCTGTACATTTTATAAAACATTACATTTCATTGATATGAGGGCTCATTTCATGGCATGAATAAGATGTGAAGATATGTACTTTGTAGCATTTAATAGTTTTTTTTTCTTCAGTTGAGCAGGTGATTTAATTTCTTGGACACAATATCTTCAACAAAGTTCTTATCAGATGTTTTAATATCAATCACACTTCTTGCATGTCTTCTGCTTCCATTTGTAATGTTTTTGCCAACTCCTCTTAACCCCACCCCCACCCACTGCTATTTGACAACAAGGGACACAATCCTATCATTTTAAAAATACAATCAAAATGCAAAATACATTCATCCCATCATCACAAAATACAGTCAATCATTACTGAAAAAGTGTGCATGAAATAGAAATGCATGAACGGGAATATGTTTTTGTTTATAACACAATAAGTTGGATACATATGTGAGAGATAATCATAGATTATCGAGCTGATTTTTATTTTAAAAGCTAATTACTTAATGATACTAATCTTGATTAACGTGAAAAAGACAAAAACATTTCCTCATTCGATGCAAATATGTCATTACAGCATCTGCAGCTTTTACAGTTCTACTAGCCTGTTTTGTGGTTTGTGGAACGCATTTCCTTCATCACTCTTTAAGTCAAGTAGGCATATTATTTCCCCAAACACTGCACATCATACACTGCTTGAATCACAACCCTGGTGTTTTGAAATTACAACATAAAAGTAGAATTTCGTCCATGTCATTTGAAAATGCTGAATCCTGTCAAGTGCTTATTGAAACAGAAAGGAAAATCTTAAAAGAATATTATGTGTGGCTCTGCAGACTTGTTGGTTGCACTGTGGGAACCCCATATCCTCTTCATATGCTAAACAAGCCATTGTTCAACACAACACTGCTCTTTTAACCTCACACAAGATGACGTAGGCTACTGGTACATAGAGTGTTAATGACGTTTTCAGTGTGACTGAAAGAGAATCTTGTTTGGGAACTAACTGGATTTTTTTTCTTTTTCTTATGTTAAAACATTTCACTGTCATGCCAGCCGTTATAAGTGAAACCACTCTTCAGTTTCACCAAATATTTGCCTCTTATAAAAAAACCCTATATTAATACCCCTAGGTAGATATTCTAAAAATGCTTAAGTGTTAGATTAACAAACAAACAATCAAACATATATAGGCTGTTATTGAGATACAGCCTTGTTGCCAATAGATGGCAGCATTTCATTTAGATTACATTCAATTGCAGTCTACAAAAAAAATTTTTTCACTTCTTCAGGATTTGACTTTAATTTGTGGTAAAATCCACACCATGCTTAACTTAGGCACTCACAGTACGTTAAAAATGAACGAAACAGTGTGCCTATGATTTTATGAACAAGCTTTATTCTAGTCATCTTACGTGGGTATGATGCTATATTTATTATCTATTATTGCGACTGGTCTCTGTGTAATTATATGATCTCTATTACTAATTTATTCAAGGAATTATTAATCGAGTAATAGGCCTAACCCCTTTAATTGTCACTACAAGAAACACTTAAGGTAAAATGTTTTTCTTAAATAAATCTAGTCATATTCTTTAACACATTCTTGCTCTTTTTCTTTCATTCTAAACAATGATTGCCCCAAGCGACCCCCAATATGTTTCGTGTAATATGACACATTGTGAGAATGCTTAGCTTCTGCTCTCACCATTTCAATGTGATGAAATACAAAAGACGTAAACAAGAAGATCATTTCGTGTTTATTGACACTGGTCGGAATATTAGAAAATCTGAGGTCGGTCTTATTCACCTTTATTCTCCTTTTGCTACCAAAACTATGGTCTACCCAAATGTTTGAGAAAACCGTTAAAAGGATAGCTGAAAACAGTTTTTTTTAATGACCAGACATGTCACATGTCATCTGAAACGGCAGGTTTAAATTGCCGGCTCTCGTGTGTGTGTGTGTGTGTGTGTGTTCTGATGAAATTTTGGCCCTCTGTGACAGTCGGAAAGTCTCCTCCCCTCATACACATCCACCGGCTGCGCTAAAACATACAGCGCCGGGTATTGTAGTTTTATTTTGAGCTTTGAATGGTGTAGGGTAGGCAGCGTGAGAACTACAACCCCCAACGAACAGAAACATGATCTCGCTGAAAGAGAGCGCATAAAGATTGGCGGGTGGATGATAGTAGGCGAGAATGAGGTGATTCTGAGCGTAATACAGTCAAGCACTCTAGAATGCTGATCGGCCTTGTACAGAAGATACATTTTCTGAAGTGATTTCGTGTTTTTATTCGTCAATTTTGCCCTGTAATTGTCCTAACTGGCGGTTGAAACGACGGTTACAGTATCTTTTAAAGTTGCGTCCCTTCACGCGCATCCTTGTTTCGAGCTTTTGAAAGGGCCACCGGACAGACTCGACTTCCTCAATCTGCCGACATGCATCGCTTGCAGTTACTGGCAGCTCGGTCACTGATCGCCGGAGCTCTCGATCAGTTTACCCCATTGACACTATCGTCATCTCTTACCGGGGTGAGACACAAATCTCAAGGTCCGTCCGTGGAGAAGTACGGTCAGATGCGCTTCAGCACCGCCGAGGCTAAAGTGTCTGCTGGGCGCCTGGACGGAAAGATGCGGGAGAAGAGCCTGACTATGGACACGCTGAACCCGCAGGTGAAGGCTGTGGAGTACGCCGTGAGAGGACCCATCGTCATCAAAGCTGGAGAGATTGAGAGATGCTTGGAGGAGGTGAGAAAATGTTTAAATACCCATTTTACACTTAATGCTCCCAAGTACAGCATCCAAGAGCTACATGTTTGTGAATGTGATTATTATATAGGCTATTATAATATAATTTAACTTTATCTCAATTATTCCCAGTTTGTGGGTTTTGGATACCCCAATAAAAAAAAACGTATTTTTTCAACAACAAAAAAAAAGTTAGTGAAAGTAGGTTTTATTTCTTTGCACAATTGTAAACAATTGCAAAATACACTCTAAATTGTTCTGTTAGACCCAAAAGACAGTTGCTAACAATAGTTAAACATTTTTCGTTTTCAATAAACTTTTCTTTTTTCACTTTTTTAATGCGATTTATATATTTGTGTTTCTCATTGGTCACTAATCTGACTACTGATATGAAGTGATTATGTTTTTTTTAAAGATTTCTCCGCCTCATATAATAGAGCCTTTAAATATTATATGTATAAATTGTGGTTGTTGTTTGAATATTGTTTTTAACATGCTTCCATTTCTGGAGATTTGACACATACATCTTTTTTCAAAGGAATAAACCGGAAACCGCTCTGGATTTCAAGATAGCTGGTGTAAATGACCTGGGCTGCATTTCCCAAAAGCATAGAAAACCCAAGTAGATTGTAGAAGCATTGCCACCAATGGTCTCTACGATCATATAGCTCACAATGCTTTTGAGAAATGCAGCCTTGGCCATTTACACCAGCTATCTTGAAATATTCATTATTCACACATGTAAATAAAACAAACAGAACTTTAATCTGTAGTTTATAATACTATGTAAAACACCTCTTAGGGGATACTTCTTTTAATACCAAATGTACTCTGTGGTTGGAAGTAACGTACAAAATGATCCGCCCTACATGCCTTGAAGTTACTCATTTAGATTTTTTCTCCTTTCCTTTCTTCTTGTGTCCATGATGGTTGCTTTGGAACAAGTTCAGTCCACTTTCTGACCTTCTTGCAGTGCCATTATCAAAGCAATGCTACAAAGGTGTCTGATTGCTGTGAAGCTGACCATTCAGCAGTAATATTATGTAACTCTTTACTATGATGTAGAAGTTAGTTTGAGCTTGCATGCTCAGCAATGACAGATGAGCACTTCGGAAGAGAGCTATATTTATATCCCATGAACAGGTGTCTTTTCTGGACCTTTGACAAGGCATAACATGTCCTTCATTGACGTTTGAACTTGCCATGCCCTTAGCATGTGACTAGATGGCACAGAATGAGGACTACAGTGTGGTACAATCCAAGACATTGAAAGTGACAGGAAAATTATAATTTATGTCTGTAGATGACATAATTATAGATATAATTATATAATTACAAGATATACTTTTCATTCATAATATTGAGCCTGATTTCACAATCACAACATTAGTTTTCTGTGAATGTAGCATAGCCTTTACATCTATTTTCCAACAACAAACTTTATTATGCGTGTCCAGACAAACATCTGCTTTCACTGCAGTTTGGTAGACATGATCATTTCCCTAAAGCTGTTTGGTGCATGTGAGGGCAGGTCTGTTTACTGTGTGCTTTGGAACATGGATTCTAGGCAAGACTTGTGGCGTTTTAGAAGCATTGTTCATACAGTGGGCTCCTCCCTTACTCTCTTACTCTCTTATAGGGTGGTACGAAACCCTTCTCTGAGGTCATCAAAGCCAACATCGGTGACGCACATGCCATGGGACAGCAACCAATCACCTTCCTTAGACAGGTAACCACAAATGCACACATTATTCTAGTCTTAAAGAGACAGTCTTCATCTCTAATGAAATTGTTTTGGCATTGAATTAAGCAAACTATCAAAACCTGCATATTTAATTGACCCTTCGCTAAGCCCCGCCCTCCTTAGTTACTGTTGCTACGCCTGTCAAGCTTTTGCGCCTGGCACGTCTATTACAGTATGTATGCACTGGTTTCAGACATTCCTAAGGAGATAATTAGTCATTTTTGGCAAACAGGTGAAAATATGAGAGTGCAATACTGCAGTATGCATTCGAGGGCTATATCCACGACATAATATGCAAACGATTAGAGAATAATTTCATCAAAATTGAAGTTAAAGCATAACGTTAGGTCCCAGCGCAAGCAGCAACCGCCTCATATGCTGACCATTCAAATGGGAAACACACAAATTTGAGGAACAGCTTTGTGCATGCACAGCAGGGTAAGTGAAATTTGAAAATATTCTAATATTTATAAAACAAACAGCTTATCCATATGTATTGTGGAATAAACACAAGACATTAGCCTGACCACTTTGCAATGAGAACATTCTCCCGCTTATATTTTTAGCACGCCAGGCTACCGTTACTGCTCACACGTCGGACTAACTTACTGTTATGAACTGATTAAGTTTGCATACCAACCTTTTCCTTGGAGATCTCCGGCAAGCCCCGTGATGTTCCCTCCTTTTACTAACTACCTTTTACTTTTACTAGAACTAACGGGAGAGTCGCGATCGGATTGGGGTAACGGTTTGGCCGTCGATTAACAAAATGTTGAAATATATTTTTAAGTAACGTTAAGTTATGTCAGTGAGCCTCCGTCTTGCCTTTAATCACACTGCTTGATCCACGAGCTGGACAATAACTTTATTCTAGAGCTGCTATAAAGCCAAAACACTTTACTTTTAATTTCCTATTATCAATGTAAAGCTGCTTTGGAACAATCTACATTGTTAAAAGCGCTATATAAATGAAGATGACGCCCGGCATTTCTCCCCTTGGGTTTTAGGTTTCGGGAAGGGAACAAAATCCACCACCCCGTCCAAACTTTTAGGATACCGGGTATCAGATTTGCACAATCCATACGCACAACACTTCGGCATGTTTCCCTCGCTCGAAAGCTTGCCAGACCTCCCGCGCCTAGTTACGGTTGCTAAGCCACGATTGGCCTGTGGCGGTTTTCGGGCGTGGCTTAGCGAAGGGTCAATTCCTCTGAACTGTTGACTGTGCCAACATGTAGCAAAACATTAAAGCATTAACATTAATGCTTCTGAAACTACGTCTCTCTACAACTACACGACTCTTCGGTATTGGTATTATTGGTATCTAAGGGTGCTTTCACACTTTGTTAGATTGCCTGGTCCGAATGCGAGTTCGATTGCTCCCCTGTCCCCCTGCCCCCACTTGATTGTATTCACATTATATTATTTAGGTCTGAACCGTGGTGCGTTTGCATCAATGCAGCAGCTGTTACCCCTGTTGCTTGGCAAGGACTACGTAGGAGAAGCCGGCAAAATACATAGCATTGCTCGCCCCACTTTTATGTTTTGTTTTCAAAGCGTCAGCACATAACAGCACTTGTGTCTTTCTGCATCGAATGTACTGCAAACTTTCTAAAGAATGCGGGAGTCTATTTCTGCTGAAGGCGAGTAGAAACTAGATCTACATTCTCTCTGCTTGCAGTGAGTCAGTCACACTCGTCAGGAAAGTGAGTGAGGACATGCACACAAACACACAGTTTTATCAAATCCAACATCCTCAATAGTGGTTCACTTCTGCAATTTAGTATGATTGCGTTCAAATCAGCAGCAAACCGTACTGGAGTTCACATGAACCATACCCCAGACCAAGCTTTTTAGGTGGACTCGGGTATGGTTCGCGATTCGGAAAAAAAAACGTTCACGCCATCCAACTAAACTGAACTGAACTGAACTCTTACGCCAGTCGAACCCGGGTGTGCACCAGAAGTGCTAGTGTGAAAGCACCCTTAGAAACAAGATTAATCTTAGACCTTTGAAGCATGAACATGCTTATTCAGGTTAATGAGGGGTCTGATTCCAGTGGCTTGAAAGAAAAGCAGCTTTTGTTGACCACTCACAGTTTTGGAACACACTGTACATTCCAGTGGAAGACAGTCTCTTATTATTGGCCTAGTTTAGTCAGAGTTGATCTAGCCTTTCTTTATGAGCTGAACAAAAGCTTCTGTGATGGCCTGGAACTGCAGCTTGAACCAACAGGACGCAGCTTTTTAGGGCTGCACGATATTGAAGAAAAATGCGATAACTCATTAAATAATGTGATATTCGATATGTGATACGATAATGCTTAAAGTGTGTAAAATAAACTTAAATTATCTTTAAAATATATTTAAAATTTACTCTTCTGTTTCACATTCTTTTTGTGACGAGAAAACATCCCTACAACTTCTGAAAGTGAACAGCAGTGTTTTACTGTAGTATAAGAAGTGTTATTTTAACATCAGTGTAAACCACGGTTATCCTACATTAGGTTTATTTAACAACAAAAACTGAATTCCCAAATGTAAAAATAAAACACTGCTTAGTTTTCACTGTATGAATTAAATATATACTGATATGCATATCGCGATATATACATTTGCGATATTTCGATAATGTCGATATTGTGCAGCCCTACAGCTTTTCATGCTAGCATGATAGTCATATGTTGCATCCCAATTCACCCCCTTATACTATGCTCTTAAAGTATGTACTGTTTTGGTGAAGAATAAGTACATACTTTTTGAGTGTGAAGCAGAATAGTAGGCAAGCTTTGAAACATATTAGCTCTGTGTATCCTCTCACCGTTTAAACTGCCGTCAATCATTTTGTGTCAGTTAAAATCCTCCACATTCAATTTAATTTTTTAATTTAAAAAAGGGGAAAAGTAGACCATCCGGGTATCTTTGGAATACTCACTTCAACATACTAAGATTTGGGACGTACTAATTCTAATTTTGAATACTATTTAGGACGAATAGTATGCGAATTGGGACGTGGCAATAGTCTCTGGTCAGTGTGGTCATATGATTTTCAAGCTAATGTCAACGTTGAAGAAAAGGGAGACAAAGGGAAGCTGCCTCTGACCTGAATGGGTTATTATGGCTTGGAAACTTGGGAGGGACTGGATTCCACCAGCCAACAAAGTTCCTGCTCAAAATTCTGATCCCCATTCAATGTGCATACAAAGTCACACAAACACATTTTCCTATATACCAATTGAATGTGAATAAATAATGAATAATCATTGAAACAAAATGCTCTCCTTGCAACAGTACATATTGAAATATTGCCAGAATCAGAACTGATATCCCATCCAATCAGCTGCAATCAATTGTTTTCAATATTTCATTATCATTATTATCACTGATTGCAAGCATCTCTTCTCCATTTAGCATCAGTGGCCACCACAACTTTCAGTGTAATGCAGTGTATGGAAATTGTTAGAATTAAATCTTGAGGGCGTGTCCCACAACAGGACAAAGCAATATTGATACGATCCACCTTTATGTTAAATATGTTTTAAGCTTTTGGAACTCATTAAATCATTATGTTTTAATATAATATACTAAAATGTTATGCCTACTATACCATTTTGTTATAAACTAATTTCTTGTGATCGACAGTTAGAAATATTGCTCGTAGCATTGAGAGTTTAGTGGAAATACGTCGGCTGTACTTTGCCTGTATTTGCTCTTACACCTGAACACAATACATTTTAAAGTGGCAATATAACATCACGCAACTTACTGACTACAGACAAATAACAGTGTTTTATCTGCATTTGTTCATTTGTGCAGGTGGTGGCTCTCTGCACGTTCCCTGAGCTGATGGACAGCCCCAGTTTCCCAGAGGATGCGAAATGGAGAGCACGGCGTATCCTGCAGGGCTGCGGAGGATACAGTCTCGGTGTGTGCGTTTTTTCCTTTGAGGACAAGGACATGTTGTTGAAACTGGTTAAGACCTTGACATTGAATCAAATAGTTAAGATCAAGTTAAAATCTAGAACTGTTTACAACATGGCTCTGTAGCGATTGGAAGGCATGCATGAAGCTTTGTTATTGCAGATCATGCAGTTCTCACGAAGCTGGGGAACAATAGACCTGTATTGCAACACTCTGTTCTATTCAATGTTGTTTTGCAGTAGTAGCCTAAGAGCTACTGTGCTAACGCATGCGTTTCTGTCGCAGGGTCATATAGTGCAAGCCAGGGTGTAGAGTACATCCGCAAAGACATTGCCGCATTCATAGACCAAAGAGATGGAGTTCCTTCAAACTGGGAAAACATTTACCTCACCACTGGAGCTAGTGATGGCATTATGGTAATTAATTGTATATTTACAATCAATCAGAGACTTGACCTAGAGTGCTTACTTGGCATGCGATACCAACAAACCCTATTTTTTTTTTTTTTTTAAGACTATTCTGCGGCTGCTGGTGTCTGGGAAAGACTCTTCTCGGACAGGTGTGATGATTCCCATTCCTCAGTACCCACTTTACTCCGCTGCAATCTCAGAGATGGATGCCGTACAGGTCAACTACTACTTGGATGAGGACAACTGCTGGGCCCTGGACATAAATGAACTTTACAGAGCCTATCAGGCTGCCAAACAGCACTGCCAACCCCGAGTCATTTGCATCATAAACCCTGGCAATCCTACTGGTATGTAAATTGTAAAGCTATTCTTGTGTGCTAGGAAAAAATGCCCTTGTGGCTGTTTGGATCAAATAGCATGTGCCGTTGGAAGAAGAGCATGCGCTATTTTTCCAGTCATGATCCCTTGTGATTGGGGATGATGCTGATGAGATCTAATATTACATGCATATGATGCAATATTCTAAGTCTTCTGAAGCTGATCACTTTGTGTGAGGAACAGAAACTGAAACTCGCATGTGGAATATAGAATATGTTCTCTAGAATATAGGATATTCTGTGTAGAATTCAAATGGGTCGGACACGTGATTGTGATTTGCTCCAGCTTGCGCTATTCTTGTCTCTGTCTGGAGTGATGTGTACTGTGGTATTTCAAGTCATGCTGATGCAAAACCAGGTGTTTCGCTTTGATGGAAAGCACATTTACACAACCTATTCCCTGTACCCTGTGCCATTCACTGTATAGGAAATAATAAATGAGTGACCAATGTACTGATTTCACACACAGCTTTAGCTGATTAGATAAAATCTGATGACTCTTTATTAAAATGTGCCACTTCAAGATGCATCATGCTAGGTTTGATGTTGATGCAAATTATATTTAGGGGAACTATCTCTTTAAATTCTGTCATGATCCCCCTTGCTTTATCTCGCTTTACCCTTTACAGGTCAGGTCCAGAGTAAAAAATGCATTGAAGAAGTCTTGCACTTTGCTTACGAGGAGAATCTCTTTGTTATGTCAGACGAGGTAAGATGCGCTCTTTTGCTTTCATCATTTGAATTGGAAAGTCTTTTAGTTAAGCTAGAAGTAGAAGTTTAAATGTTTAAAATTTGGTATCAGTAAGATAAAAAAGAAAAAAAAGAAATGAACTTTAATTCAGCAAGGTGCATTAAATTGATAAAAAATTACAGTTAGATATTTTATAATGTTACAAAAAATATATATTTTAAATAAATGCTTTTCTTTTTAACCTTCTATTCATCAAAGAATCTTGAAAAATGTATCATGGTTTACACAAAAATGTAGAAATAATAAGAAAAGTTTCTTGAGCAGCAAATCAGCACATTAGAATGATTTCTGAAGGATCATGTGATGCTGAAGACTGGGGTAATGTTGCTGAAAATTCAGCTTGACCATCACTGGAATAAATTAAATTTTTAAATGTATTAAAATAAATAAAATAAAAGTAATTTATATTTCACAATATTGCTGTTTTTACTGTGTCTTGATGAGACTTCTTTCAGAAACAAAAAAAAAATCTTACAGACTGCAAAAGTTTGACAATTAGTGTATATTTAAAGGGGTCATATAATGCCATTTTTTTGTACAAGCTAATATGATTCTTTAGGGTCTAAATTAAAAGTTTGTAATATACTTTAATTAAAAATTCTCATTAGTATTGTAAGAAAACACTCATTTTACCTGGTCAAAAACAGCTCTGTTTTCAGCACGCCATTTAAGTGCATGTGTCTTTAAATGATAATGAGCTTCGCTCACCCCGCCCCTCTGTTCTGTGGGCGTTTTGCCACAACAACACACGAGGAGTGTTGCCTTGACAACAGTTGAGGGTAACGTTATATTTTGAAGAATGGCAGCGGTCTCTGAGGACACATCTGTGCAACCGTATCAATTTGAACCGGAGTTGGAAAACAGGACGTTTCTGAATGGTTGGTTAACGTAATGTCACTTTGATCTATCTTTGTATGTACTGGCAGGGTAGAGTAGTGAGATACGAACGCTATGTGTGTTTACTGATGTATACATTAGTTCATTGACAGATTGACGTTATAGCTAATGGTCATGAAAAACTTTTTTCCGGTAAATGTAGGCTTGTCCGTGATGCGTAACGTTATCTATACAGTGTTAGGTACAACTGTCAGGGCTGAAGCACTAACATTTTACTGATCTGTTTAAAAAATAAGCAGTCTGTGAGACAGTCATTAGGCACATAAACAACACATACTCAGACAGGAGCTAATACCTTTTTCAATGTTCTCGTTTATAAAGCAGTCTGGTGAAATGATTCGCGCAAACATGAAAGCATTGCTGTTGATCGTGGGGAATATTCCCTTCGAAAACAAAACTCAGTCTGCGTCTTCAGCGGTTCGGATTTAGGAACATCAAAATGACTGCTGTGTTCCTTATTGCACCCAAGAACAGAACACCACAATCGCTTAGACGCCATTCTGCTCATAGACACTGCTCCAGCGTATCAACAATGACGCGCGGACTATGATGACAGACAGCGCGCTCACGAGCGAGGGCGGGTCTGTGTTGAAACGCTGCTGTCAATCAACAATCGTGGGAGGGGCGTCGATTTTGTGACGTCACAAAATCGAACGGCTTGATTTGAGAGAGGGGAAAACATATAAGGAGATTAAAAAAAAAAACACTGGATGGATTTTTATCATTTTATGATGGTTGTGTACAGGCACTGCCAACACACATTTCAGTACCATCAACTTGTAAAAGTGCATGTACCATTATATGACCCCTTTAAGTGTGAAACAATTTGAAAGTAACTGTTGTGTGTGCCTTTGACTTGCCCTTGACAATTGTGTTCTCAGTGTTGGTTTGTGCTGTTGCTGGCAGGTGTATCAGGACAATGTGTACGCTCCTGACTGTCAGTTCCACTCCTTCAAGAAGGTGCTATATGAGATGGGTCCTGAATACTTCAACAGTGTGGAGCTCGCCTCCTTCCATTCCACTTCCAAAGGCTACACGGGAGAGTGAGTGTCCCTATCCGTCAGCATGTGCCTTAATTCGAGATGGCCTTCTTAAAGCCCATGTTGCAGGTTAGAGTACACAGTAAGCCAATGTATAGAAAAATAATGTAGGAACTAGATTTAAATATAAACATATACTTATAAAACGCTAATTAGGCTTCTGGAGTCGTTTTTGTGAGAAATTTTTACTTCCGCATTTGAAAATCGCTTAAACCGCCGAACCTGAAGTGACGTAACATGAGGTAGAGCGGTCAAAGTAAACAATAGGAAAGCAATGGATCGCAATGACAGATCGGAAAGCTGGGGGAATTGTAGCCTAAATGTTTACTCGTATGATATATATATAATTCATATATAATTGATATATGATGATATCATATAATTATGAGCCTGATATGAAGCCAAGTGAGCAGGACAGGCCAGGTAAAATCGACATGTTTTCCATATTAATTTGTGAATATTTTAAATGTTTAATAAAGGGGCAAAAAGTCAAACAAAAATCTGAAAATTCGTCAATATTTACTTTTTTGCGCAGCAGTTGGTGTAGCCAGTTCAAATTAAAATGTTGGTGTTCAACTTTGCGTTTTAAAAAGACAACAACCGTTCATTTTTCGTTTTTCAATTACGGGTTAAAAAAGGAAAAACGAATGGACACAAAAGTAGCCTATCGTTTGGACAGAATACGAGACAGACTTCTTTATTAAATTCATAAAAGAAACAATAATTAGCCTATAGGAATACTGGATTCTAAATCTCAAAGAAATGCCACGATCAAAACATATGTTTTCCAGGTAAATAAGTGTTTTATTCTCATTCTGACCAAGACATTTGTGCATTGCAATAAACTTATGATCACTTTGAACTTTTTTAATCATTATTTATTTATTGGAAAAAAACTTTTTCAAGCTTCAATCGGTGGTCATATAAATAAATTATTACGTTTTTTTAACATGTAACACTGTCTATGGTACCAGTCACCTTTTGAAAGTAGCTTTGCACTTCAAATAACGATTGGATCGATTATATTGTTATGCCACCAGATGACGACAAATGACTTTTAAAAAACATTTGTCATTGAATCGTTCATTCAGGAGATTCGTTCAAAAATGCTGATTCATCTATTGAAACAAGTGCATTTGATTGAGGAATTGAATCATTCATTCAAACCCAAGTTTTTTTTATTTTTTTATAATTCAGATTAATTAAACATTTTTAATAGACTTCAGTAATTAACATAAATTATGTTATTTTGTTTAGTTGTTTGTTCAGAATCGTGATCTCTATTTTTATTCTCAGTTTATCCAGAATTGTGTAGCTCTAATACATAGCTTGTGTATGTATCATTTTGTTCTATTTAAAGCAGGGTTTCTCAAACTCGGTCCTGGAGGGCCACTGTCCTGCACGGTTTAGCTCCAACCCTGATCAAACACACCTAGCTGTGAGTTTCTAGTGATCCTGAAGACATTGATCAGCTTGCTCAGGTGTGTTTGATCAGGGTTGGAGCTAAACTGTGCAGGACAGTGGCCCTCCAGGACCG
Source organism: Abramis brama (assembly GCF_963993115.1). Classification (NCBI taxonomy): domain Eukaryota; kingdom Metazoa; phylum Chordata; class Actinopteri; order Cypriniformes; family Leuciscidae; genus Abramis; species Abramis brama. The sequence continues at coordinate 33,406,085 of NC_139965.1, forward strand.
AGTTTGAGAAACCCTGATTTAAAGTAATGTATAGAAGGTAGGGCCCGAAAGTGACTCAAGCCCAGGGGCCCCCACCACCCTAAGTCCTGCCCTGTGTACAACACTATGCTCAGATCACAGTACTGTACAGATTATTATCATCATGTATCAGGCAATAGCAAAGCTAGTACTTAGACCCATACCTGCATGTGTTGTGTGTGTCAGCCATTAGAAGACAGTTTCCAGAGGAAGAGGGACTTTATAAAGGCTTTGAATTGACCCATTTGGTGACGATAAATAAAAAAAATGATCACAATCACAACTGTCTTACTGTACAAAAACTTTATATGTAGAAACAGCCAACACAAACATTAAAGTCGGTTTGTACAGATTGAAAATGAATTATAGAACATAATATATTATATTTATAATAATAATAATAATAATAATAGTGTCGGCTGCAGACTAATAACAAACACATAAATGCATTACATTACAAGTTTATGTAGGATATGCTAATTAATTAAATTAAGACATGGCACATTTTGTAAAAAATATGTACAATAAGTGATCTCTGACGGATCCGTGAGCGTCATGTTTCCCGCTGGCGGCCGAACCACATGCTGATGGCGGACCGGGCGACCCGATGAAGGAGCCGGGACAGTGTGCACATATCGCCGGGATTATAATCATTCGATCTATAGTGAACGCTACACACTACCGCGTTTTCCAAAGCAGAAGCAGAAGTGAAGTCCCGTCTCTTACCCGGCACAAAACGCACACTGGCACGGAAGATCGCACCGTCCTTTTTCTTATTCGGAAACCTGTGGACTCGATGTCCTGACAGGCCATAATTCACAATCATTTACCACGACGATGATTTATTGAAATACAATAAGCACAGAAAACACACTGAATCATGACCGCTCCTGCGCTCCAACTGAATACCAACCTATCTCTGCACTGAGCGCGAACGCAGAGCCAAACGACTACCTCATGTGACGTCAAATGACGCGTTGGTGGAAAAAAAGCGTTTTTTCAACACGGTCAAGGAAACGGTCACGTTTTCTATTAAATTTGTGCCCTTATGTCTTGCAAAACAATTTTTAATCCTGCATTTACTTTTCATATGGTATTTTCATACAAGGTTATATAAAAAAAATAAATAAAAAAAACCCCTGCAACATGGCCTTTAATATCGGCTTTCACTGACCCTTCACACACTTTCACATGACATAACCGCAGTATCCTGAAACATATTTAGACATCGTCTGGCTTTGTAATTTGCAATTTTAAATAGATGCGATGTGGAAAGATCAACCACCTTCAGTGACAAGTTATTGGTATTTGTAAGGAAGGCTTGGACTGGTAGAGTTTTATAGGCAGTCCAGTGGCTTGGCCTGAGGCATTGTTGCATTAAATGTAATCTTTGTTAAAACTCATTCCTCTAACTGAGACTGGTTGTTCAAAACCAAGTTAAAAGTTATTCATGCCGAATGTTGGCTGACTGGAATTAAAGATGCTGTATGTAAGTTTTTGACTGTACTAAAGCATAAAAATACTATAATATTTTTGGAGATATTTTGGAAACATGCTGAGTTTCGACACATACTCGTTTCTCTGAAAAACAATGCTACAGCCAGTTATTTTACTTTGAAATGTGCGTTCTGTGTCGGAATGTCCGTTTTTGTTTTGGTCTGTGTGATCCCGCCCACTGACAATTTACCCAATAGTATTTCAACACCCCGGTTTGCCAGTTAGTGGAGAACACAGCGTATTGCAGTCATGGAAGCCAGCAAACAAACTAGGTCAGAGATCGCAGATTCTACCCGACCTAAAAAGCCTCGGCACCGTTCTAAAAATCTCTATGAACCGGAGCATATTAAAACGTGATACAAACTCATCATAAATCAATAAATCAACTCATCAACTTACAGTTTGTAAGTCTCCTCATCTTCCATTGTCAATTGCACTCGTTCCTGTTGTGTGTCCTCAATCTGGCAACCCGCGTGAGCAAGCGTTGAGTCTGAGCAGGAGGGGGCAGGGGAAACAACTCTCTCCAAATATTTTGAATTCGGACTGCAGTGCCCATTTCAGTCGCTTGGTGTCAATCTCACATACTGCACCTTTAAATGACTTTTCTTTTTTTGACATGACTACAGATATTTATGTTTTGGCTAATAAATGTGGCAGCCTTGTCCGTCAATTCAGAGAACTCATGTGACCATGTCCATGTCCTTCCACAGGTGTGGCTTCAGGGGTGGATATATGGAGGTGATCAACATGGATCCTGAGGTCAAGGTCCAGCTGGTAAAGCTATTATCAGTTCGACTGTGCCCCCCCCTGGCTGGCCAGGCTGCAATGGATGTCATTGTCAACCCTCCACAACCAGACGAGCCCTCGTTCAAACAGTTCCACCAGGTCAGTCGTGTAGTCTAGTGTCTGGTGAAGTAAAGCACATTGTGTGCTGACACTGACAGTAATTTCATTATGTTGTTTTAAGTATGCAAACATGTAAATGTTACGCATCAGTAACCTGTTATTACATGAACAGTCCAAAAGAATTTCTAGGTTTGGTTTTGACTGGGTGTCTGATCTCTATCAGGAGAAATCATCAGTGCTGGGTGCTTTAGCAGAAAAAGCTAAGCTAACTGAGCAGATCCTGAATGCTGTTCCAGGAATCAAGTGTAATCCCGTCCAGGGGGCCATGTACGCCTTTCCTCGCATCTTTATCCCTCCTAAGGCAGTGGAGGAAGCCAAGGCAAGTGCTCCTACTTTAGCAGAACTTGAGCTCTCTGGTGGAGTATTATTGCTTTTAGAACCATGATTCTAGGTGTCTGTTAGTTTCTACGGCACTGCACATTGTTCAAACTCTCAAAACTTCTTTCATCACCATTATAATGGTGATCCGTGTGTTATCTAATTAGAAGGGTGCAACTAGTATTACTAGTTCAGCATAGTCTGCCCAGTAATCTCATTCGAATGGTTAACTAAATCCAACTGTATAAATATTATTCTGTTTAAGAGCTACGTTTTGTTACTGAATCATACTCGAATGAAACCTGTGTTCTGCAACTCGAAAACTTGAAGAAATGAAAGGTGTGAGCTGTATGTGTCAAATCTGATTGATTTGGTTCGGCAGGCTCTAGGAATGCAGCCTGACATGCTGTACTGCCTGAGGTTGCTGGAGGAGAAGGGGATCTGTGTCGTTCCTGGTAGTGGCTTTGGACAGAAAGATGGAACGTATCATTTCAGGTAAACTTGCTCTTGTTATTCAAACAGATTCAAACATTTGATCTGATATCAGGTGATTTCTTGACATGACCCCCTGGAAGTACACCATTTGAAAGTCACACCTGACTGTAAGTCGCAGGACCAGCCAAACTATGAAAAAAAGTGTGACTTATAGTCCGGAAAATACGGTATTCAGTCTTGCTCATGGCACAGTCCCAAACCCTACACTAGCAACTATTCCAGTTGTTTCTTGGAAAAAATGAATTAAAAAGCAAGCAGTTTTGAATTTGCTGCTATGCATGTCCATGTATCAGGTATCACTACGATTTGAATGTAAATCAGTCACCATTCAGATTTTACACTAACACATGTCATGTTTTATTGTTACTTCAACTTTGGTTTTTAAACCTTAGGATAAAAACATCGCTCTATTGAAAACTATTCACTTTCCCCCTAATACTCAAAATAACGTGTTGTGTGACATTTGTTTCCTGTGTATAGTTACTGGCATCTGTGTTATTAATAATTTATAAGCCAGTAACACTTTTACTTGTTTGCACTTTATGTTTGGTATGTTTGCCTTTGTTTCAGGATGACAATCTTGCCATCCACAGAGAAGCTAAAGGTACTTCTTGGCAAAGTGCGAGATTTCCACATCAGTTTCCTGAAAGAGTATTCTGCTCTGGAGTAGCTACAGAGAGGAGATGTGTCCTGATTTGGAAAACATAAGCTGGCGTGCTTCAGCACTACTTAACACACTAACTACACATTTAAACTGTAAAGGTAGTGTTAAGTATCTTGCAAATTTTGTTTTTATTTTCATTTGAAACATGAGTTAATGAAGTTTCAAGAAATACAGCCTTATTATTACAAATACTAATCGTTTTGGGAAATGGTTTCTGGATGAGTTTTGGGGAACTATTAGCGGTTTAGTCAGACATGTAACATGATGTTTGAATGTTTAATTTTCACAGCCCATTAAAGAAAATAGGATTCAGCAAGATTATCAATCATTTTCCCTTTTAAATTCCCTTTTAATTCAACAATTCTGCAGCAGAGTGTTGGGTTAATAGACACCCTCTATCATACATGAGATTCAGTTACAAATATAATTTATTAACAACTTTCCAAACCTGGAACTGAATTATGAGGTTTGACGAGATTGAGATGCACTCAGTTGAAATTGTTTTGCACCTTATATGAATGATATGAATGACACTGAAGGTAGTGTTTCTGGAAAGTTTACAAGAATGGACTCTTTTGATGTTTCTGTTGTCCTCATCTTTAGTTGCACTCATTGCCATGCAATGTACATAAACATTTTATTTGACAAAATTACAAGCTTGGTCACAAGTTAAGCTTCTGTGGAAGATTGTGACTAGGGTGAAAACATGGAGCATATCTGGCTTGTAATCGTTTACTGATGTATTTTATTTCCTCTGCTTTTGCATTGCAAGTTATTTTAAACTAGTAAACAAAATCCTGTACCATGATGCTGATCATCAACTTGCTCTGTCAACTCAGGCTCTGATCACAAGTTCATGAATAACTACATATCATGTGCAAATTGTGACATCAGTAGCGAACATCCAATCACATGCTTTGAAAACGTGAGACTACGATTCATTTCTCATGAGAGAGTCAGTGTTCACTTCTATCTTCTGCTGAAGATTTAGAGATTGCGAAACACGAAGAGTTGGCACAAACTGATCTAAAACTTCACAAGCCAGGTGAACCTGCTTCTTGGGTCAGGCCAGTTCATTTTAGATAGTCTGTTGTATTACCTAAATGTCAGCCATTAGGAGATATTAGTGCCAAAGTTGACTTATCAGTTGAAATTTTCCCTTTCTGACATCTCATCTTTCACATCAAAGCCATTAACGGTGAATGAATATTGTTAATGCACTCTTACATTTCTTTGAACTTATCACTTCATATGAGGTGCCTTTACTCATGCCTGTGAACTTTTAATGAAATGAGTTTTCCTACATGCATTAATAGCTTGTAATATTGAATTTTTTAAAAAGCTTGTTTGTTTCTTATGTATTTTTTGTTTACGGATTTTTGGAAATTGGCCCAACCTTAACATTGTATATAGTATTTTCAATTGAATATTAAAGTTATGGAGACTGTTAATCACTTAAGTCTCTTTGTCTCATTTAGCACTGCTTTCAGATGTCAGTTCTGTCAGAACGCAAGAACATACAAATAAAATTAAAAAAGTACACCAGGTCGGAGAAACGGGTGTGTCGAAAGGTTTCTCATTGGTGAAAGGAGCTTCTCCTTGACAAATGAACGAATGTTTTATTGGATAAAATTGCGTTTGATAAATTGCCTAATTTTAACCTTTTGCTTAAAATGAACCATATCTATTTGTCCTTATCAGGCAAAACACTGATGTTTTGGTCACACTTTAGATTAGGGTCTAATTCTCACTATTAACTATTTTCATCAAACTCATAATTACTGCTTATTAATAGTTAGTAAGGTAGTTGTTAAGTTTAGGCATTGGGTAGGATTAGGGATGTAGAACTAGGTCATGCAGAATATGTGCTTTATAAGTACTAATAAACAGCCAATATCCTAGTAATATGCATGCTAATATACAACTAGTTAAACGTACAGTATGGGATTTTTTCTCCACTAGGGGTCGCTAACCTATTTACAATAACAAAGGCGTAGTTTGATGACGCAACATTTGCTAAGAATTATGGATCTTGTCGTCAACGTCAAGCCGACCGATCTAATAATGTTTATGGATGACTGAATACATCAATGTTTTTATCATGACTGTGATATGAAGCAGTTCGGGATTGCTAAGAGAGAGCTATCAGCTCCACATGCGACGCGAGTCCCGCGGATATAAAAGGAATACGGACATTTCATTCTACCAAACTACACGCAGAATTACTACTCACAGGTCAGTTTATTAGACAAATTAAACTTGTGAGGTAACGCAGCGCTGTTTCACTTGGTCTAACATTACACTAGCACACTAAACTGCATTTGAATGTGTTGAAATATGTGTTAGTTTGTCTGTATGAGACTAGCAGTAAGCTAGATCAACATGAGAATAACATACAGATCATATTCTGACATTTTATCATTGTTGAACTATATAACATTGATTAGTTTTATGTAAATGTGCTCACCTGTTTAATAAAGTAACGTTACATGTAGGAGTGGTCGAAGTCTCGGACGTGGAGCTCTCGTTTATATACTGTCTATGGGAGCTCTCAGCATCTCGAAAACACCGCGCTGATATTGATTCTCGTTTTAGTTCTCCTTTTTTATCCAAAGTCTGCTTGCCATGGTCCATAATGTTTGAACGAAACAACAACAGCGTGCAGATAGACATTGCGAACTACAGTGGTCCACGTCTGTCGTCGTGGTTACTATCAGAGGGCTCTGGTTCATAGCTCTGGTTACCATGGCAGTACAAGCGGAAACCAGGGACAACGCGGATATGACGCCATTGACTGCGACAAAACGGAAATAAAGAAACGTGCCGTGTCTTCGAATTAAATTCAAATTTCTCCTGGTTTGAAAGTTGTTGGAAACAGTCGGGATAATGTAAGTAAACAACTAAAAAAAATGATAACATAGATATAGTGATTTTTGCTATTTTTAAAGCAAAAAAGTTACATATTGTGCCTTTAATAGTGAGAACTGGACTCCAAACTAAAGAGTTACCGATGTTTTTAGTTTACATGCACCTTTAGTGAAAATAGTCTACAGAAAAAAATACAATTGTAAATCACAGTTGTATTACAAGTAAAATAGTAGGAATTACTGCTTCTATAACATTTTTTGCTATCATGTGCAATCATAGGCAGACTCAAGACTCGAGACTTTTGTATCCTTTATATAATAATTTGAAATTTTTTGAGTATTTGATTATTTATATTGAGTATTTATATTATTGCGGTGGATCATTATCGCATTAAAGTTAAAGAAGGGATTTGGGCTGAAAGGATTATGACAGAAAGGTACACACCTATTGTCTATGTTGGATTTATCACTTCCTTGTAATCTGTAGGCCAATTAGTCCAGTTATTTTAAGCCAAAATGGGGATCAACCTTGGACAAATTGCAACAGAAGCAAACTCAACTGATTTTGTATCCTCAATATGTCCTGAGTAAGGAAAAAAAGCCCTGAAGAATCCCATTAGGGGAAAGTTTCGAAAAAGACCCAAATATAGCCTATTCATTCTTTTTCTCACGTGAATAGGGTAAAAAGTTTAACCTTTAGATATCACCGTGAAAATGACTGAGTTGATTACTTACATCAAGACAAACAAAAAATGTATTACAAGTTTTTTTTTAATTGTTTGTTAATATGGACAGTCCCACGGACCCAGCCCCAAACCCCATCTCTGCAATAATAATTAATAAAGGCTGGTTTAAAGTACTTCTTCCTGCCTCTATGTATTAATGTTCATGGGTAGCCTAAATGGGTTCCATTCAGACCTTAATATTAAGTATTTTACTGTTATATGTCAACAAGATTCAACAAGACATTTACACCTGGCTATACCCAATGTTTAGATCTGTTGTGGTATTTATGCAAATTAGCACATACATAGATTATGCACCGTTTGTCCATGTTAACAAACAATTTTAAAAAACTTGTAATACATTTTTTTTGTTTGTCTTGATGTAAGTAATCAACTCAGTAATTTTCATGGTGAGGTGATATCTAAAGGTTAAAATGTTTACTTAGTGCACGTGAGAAAAAGATTGAATAGGCTACATTTGGGTCTTTTTCGAAACTTTTCCCTAATAAGGGGATTCTTCAGGGCTTTTTTTTTTACTCAGGACATATTGAGGATACAAACTCAGTTGAGTTCTGTTACAATTTGTCCTACCTTTTTTCATAAAATGAATGGACTAAATAGCTTTTAAGTTTATAGCCCGCCTTTGTGTGGAACAGACAGCTTTTTCGACCAACTGTAAAGGCCTTTCCGCACAGCCATTACTCCGACCTGCAGAGACTACACTTGCAGACGATGCCATCGCAGTCAACGGTGTAACGTTAGGATGCACTGCCCTCTGGTGTTCTTTGCAACCAATTACGCCATTTTAAATCCGCGGGATGTTTTGAGACCACAGGCAGCACGCGACATTCCTGGGCATTCGAGATCATTTCTGCATGTAGTTCTGGGTCACAGGTGTTTCCTACACGGCTCTGGGTTCACTGTCAGTTCAGATGTAATCCATGTATGGTTTGTGAACCTAAGTGACAATTTCTGGAGTGGTTAAATGTCTGTACTTTATAATTCGACACGTGGACCTGTCAGTAGAGAGCACACGTAGGACAACACATTTCAGATAATAGAGTAAGAGTCTGTTTTGACAGCTTTGCCACACCTTTCATAGTCGTTTTTGAACAAATTAACGCCAATAGTGAAGTGCTGATAATATCGGGTTGGTAAACAACATGGTGCATTTTTAATCTGTGAAATACATTAAATTGTATTTTATATAGCTTTAGATTTACATTATGCTGAATAAACGTGGTTTTAAAGGGGTCATGAACAAATGCATTTATTTTTATAATGTTCTCTGAAAGAAATTTACATCAAAAAACCTAATTCAGAAGTAATAAGCTACTTTCTATCCTGTTTTTGACACGGTCGAACACCCCGTTGTCTCCAAGTGGTGCTCAGTCACTGCAGAGTCAAACGACGCCCAGCTCCTCCTCTCTGGAGCTCTACGGGGGCGGAGGGATAGAGCTGTGGGCGGGGTTAGGCTGTGGTTGGATATTTTAGCTCCACCCATTAGGCCCAAATTACATTCGCTCCTCCTCGCTGGAGATCTAGAGAGGAGGAGCTACACGTAAGCTCCTTTTTCTCTCGTTTTCAGGACTTGGAAGTAAACGCCCAGTGTTATGATTGATTGGGTAACAGTTTTGCAAATAATTTTCAATGTCCTCGCCGTTTTGAAAACTTCTGATGTTGAAAAATATCTCGTTACATAATTGAAACATTTGCCAACAATGTGAAACATTTAATCTTATCATCGCCTACGGTGTTTCGTGTAAACGGAATGAAGAGTAAATTATGAATTGTCACATGTCGTTCTTTAATTCATAGTTCAAAAATGAGTGAAAAACGTTGTTCAAATGATCAAATGAAACGTGTTGTATGTCTTTGCTGATGACAAAACCGAGTATCTGGCTTATTGAAGCTTTTATTCAGGATTACAGTGAATGTCTTTGATAAAATCCATAAAGCAACGAATTCTCTACGTGCTTTTTTCTGCATCCCATAAGGTATTAACCACATAGATGCCGAAGCAAAGGAAAGAACAGCAGCTTTCGTATCACAAGGACGGCAATGCAAAGATGTTATTCCACAACCTGGCACTTATATCGTTAGTTGCTGGAGTAATCCTGTTTGCCTGACATGCACGAATGGGTGGGCGGGGCTAAAGAGGAAATAACGAGAAGTAGGCGTTGATCTTCTGCATAAGCTTTCTTTCGTCACACTATGACGCAATAATGTGACAAAATCCAAAACCAGTCCTTGGTTTCAGTAAAATCTTTTTTTGGACTAACGAGGAATTTGAGTTCTGAAACTTCCAGGATATTTTTTAAGTACAACTACCTCTTATGTCAAAAGATTTGATTTCTCAATTCATGACCCCTTTAATGCCATGCTAACTGTAAAGTCTGTGTCAAAAGTAACAACTGCAAACAATCCCAAGTAATGATTCAAGCACCAAATAAAGCAAAGACTGATTATTTTGAGGAGATATTGAAAGACATTTTATTCAACAACTCAAACTTTTTCACAGAAGATATAAGCCTAAAGGTGCTTTTTCCTCCACTCATTTCAATGTGTATGATGTCTCTTTCTCTTGACAGACGTTTCAATCAGTGAAGGGACCAAAATGTTCAACATGCACCTGGATAGCTGACAATAAGCAACTGATTTTATTTCAGCTATTTCAAAACATAAAACACACTCAATTGTGACAGCAGCTGATACAAAGCTTAAATGACAATCACTTATTTTATACATTTTATAGTCTCTTGTTCCAATTCTTAAAATATCAAAGAAAGGAAAAGAAAAAGAACAAATCTACAAATAAAATAAAGTGGTAAAATTGCGTACAGATACAAACAAACCTAAAAAAAAAATGGATTGGTGAATAAGTCCCATGGAGGCATTTCTTTTCCTTTCTTTTAGGATTTCTCAACTCCTCTTCCGTTAGGTCACTGCTTTCCAACAAGTCTCAAGTCCAGGGCCAAAACTGCATTTTATGGTTAGATTTAAACTTGTGAATACCTATGACAACAACAACAAAAAATGCAAGGTACACACAGAGTACGTATCGATTACCCTTTTCTCTCTGAAGTGGGGTTGCCTCTAGAGGGCCGCGAGGAGAGGAGGAGGGGGCAAGAAAGGGTTACTAGATGCGGGATCATCTGTGCGTTTACTACAAGGGAATCAGGTGGTCAGGAATGGCTGTACGAAATTCTCATCATTTAAGGCAGCCCCGAATCAGATTATAAACACACCTGTTTATTGTGCAACTAGAACATTTTTTTTAATCCCCACTGTTGGAGCCGGACAAGATATTTGCTGTAGTCGGGTTTACTGATGGGCACACTGCACGCCAGGCCCGTGATGTCCTCCTTCTTCATCCGAGCTGTCGTTGTATGCTTCACGGCGGTGACCACCAGAGGAGCTCTGGCTCATGTCGAACTCCTGCAGGTCCACCTCCTCTGAGTCTCCAGAGATGACTGGCGCTTCGGCCCGTGTAGGCAGCAAGTCCTCTAACTCCTGCAAAAACAGGAGAGGAATATTAGGGGTAAGAAACCACACTAAGTACAGTAGTCAACATTTGAAGTGAATCAAAGCCTCTCATCAAAATTATACATTAATTTGGAACAATACCCGTTCTTGTCTTAGGACAACTTTGATGACCTTTTGATCCACTTCAAATGTTGACGACTGTATATACAGTCACTATTTTCAAAAGTTAGGGTTCAGTAAGATTTAAATGTTTTTGAAAGACATCTATTTTTCTTATGCTCACTAAGGCCCCGATCACACAGAACGCTTCTGCTTCACATGAACTGTTAACATTTACATGCGTAGAGAGCATTTCAAAGTCCATCTCTGCTTATGCTGTGAGTTTGGGTTGCTTAAAACATTCATCTGGGTGCGCAATGTGCGCCATTTCATCAGATTTTTAAGGTAAATCATTTATAAACCTACACTAACACAGGAGAATACATCAATGTTTCCAAATATGTATTATAATATAATATAATTATGTGAACTGTTGTTCATCGCGATTTCAAAAAAAGTTTAAACCCTCACTCTGAGTTTGCATGTTTTCATATCCACATATTCTTTAAGACGTTACAGTCGTGGCTGTAGTATTGCTATTGTAAAGTGGACAAATGTTAAAAATTAAGTGAACATTTGAATAAAAATGCCTTCAGGGCTTAAAGGTTTAATATTGGCAAAATTACATTTAAGAGTTGTTTTTTCTGGGTGACATACACAAAAGTAAAGACTCGTAACTCTAGCAAAAGGAGAATAGCAAGTATAGCACTGTAAGTTTATAGCAAAACTATAGCAAGGAGAATCAAAAGGTAGGTATCGCTTGATAGAAAACTTTACATGTTTAGAAGAATTCTCATTACATTTGGTCATTCTCATGCTGAGAATTATATATATATATATATATATATATATATATATATATATATATATATATATATATATATATATATATATATATATATATATATATATATATATGCTCAAGGGAAATTTTTACATATCTTTCTTATTTGACATGCAATAACTAAAATAGGAAGTATGTATGGTAGGAGAAAACTTCTTTGGTGAAGTTCCCAACATGTGAGCTGCATCTGGATCAAATTGTGATAGCATTAAGTAATTAAAAGTTACAGCAACTCCATGAGGAATATCTTTAGATCCAAGTGACAGATTATCTTTTTAATCAGGAGAATCTGCTGTAAATAATGCTTTTATTTGCAAAAATATGGCTAAATATGGCTGAAGGGGTTAAACAAGAATTTGATCTGCTGTTGTTATAATACATAATGCACACAAGTTGACTGTTTATATTATGTATTTTAACAATATTTGGTTCAAATAAAGTATCAAAAGCAAGTAATCATACATGGTTTTATAGAACAATACAATTGCTTCATTGTTATTATGCATGTATTAGGACATTTTAAAGGCTATTGTTAGATCTATTGGTAGATAAAATCTGGTTACTTGATTTATCATCAAAATAATCGTTAGTTTCAGCCCCATTTTATTCGAATAAAAATAGTTAAAGTAATATTGTGTAATATTGTGTAACATCATTCCTCCAGTCTTGATCCTTCAGAAATCATTCTAATATGATGATTTGCTGCTCAAAAACATTTCTTATCAATGTTGAAAGCATTTGTGCTGCTTAATTTTTTCAATTTAATTCATCCTGGCTCAATTTCTTTCCAAAAACAAATAAATACCCCACAATTATGAACAATAAAATGTCTTGTAAAATGGTCTTACCGTCAGCTTCTCTGGGCTTAACCAATTGTTGTCTGGGAACTGAACGTCAAACTTGATGAACAGGTCACCCTTCTCGAAGGGGTTACGGTACTGTGGCATACCCTCTCCTCTAACAACTCTGACTGAACCTGCACAAGGACAATAAAGTTTTCAGACAACGTAACAAATCAGACGCTACAAAACTCATTTCCAGAGGACTCACCTGGCTCAATGACTTTGCCAGCTGGGTATTTCACCACAATCTGTCTGCCATCTAAGTGCTTCAATGTGAAATGGAACCCACAAAGTGCTTCAACAAGGCCGATCTTATGGGTCATGTGCAAGTCGTTGCCCTCTCTTCTGTACGTCTGTTGAAAGAGGTTTAAAAGATTTAGCTATCTGATGCTTTAGTGATATCCCATATTAGTCAAAATCAGACACATCTCTTTCTTCACAGCCACAGCAACAGAACCTATAAACACTTGAGGCATGTGACGGTGGATAAAAAGCTGTAAAGCACCATGTTCATGACACACTGTCACTGCAATCTGCTTGACAATCTGTCATATACACTTGCGGAGATGCAAAAGAGGGAAAAACTCCAACGTAGTAATTGTTACTGGCAAGTAATTTAGTCAGTTACCAGCCACCCCTTTTTTGTCAGGGGAAAAAGGTCAAGTAGTTCACCTCTTTCTGCTATCCTACACACAGGTGACTGACTACTCGCATCGGGGGGGTGGGGGGTGGGCTTACTCTCTATGCTGCACACAACCTTTCTGCCCTTCCTGTCTCTGACGAGACAAAAAAAAAAAAAACAGCTCATACCGCAGGAACAGTATAATGGAAAATTTTGAGTTTGAAACAGATTTTTTGAAACTGCGGGATACCTTGAAACCGGTAACCAGCCCATGCCAAAACCTGGGTGTTATTTGATAGCAGTGATTCATGTGAAAGCCACATTTCTAGTATTTGTAAAACGACATTTCTCCATCTTGCAAAAAAGTTAATTCATGCGTTCATGACCTCAAGGCTAGATTATTATAATGCTCTACTGGGTGGTTGCCCTGCACACTACTTAAACTACAGCTATTCCAAAAGGCAGCAGCTGGTTCTTACAGGAAGTATGACCATATTAGCCCGTTTCTTTCAACACTGCATTGGCTCCCTATTTAATAATCGCATACATTTTAAAATCTCGCCATTTACTTAAAGCCCTAAATAGTTTACCTCCTTAGTACTTGAGCGGGCTCTAAGACATTATAGTCCTTCACATCTTTTGCGATCTCAGAATTCTGGCCAGTTGATGATACCTAGAATATCTAAATAAACTGCAGGCGGTAGATCCTTTTCCTGTTTAGCACCCAAACTCTAAAAAAAAAAGTCTTAAAAGCGCAGACCTGACAACCTTGAAATTATTTTTTTGGGGGGTACATGCATTATGTTGCATTGCATATAATGTGTGCTGGTCAACTAGTAAACAGTGCACAAGTAAATACCTGCTGCTGTCAATGTCATTTAATGTTAATCAAAACAAAAAAGCTTTAATAAAGATTAATCTACATTTAATTTATACAGTGAACACTTGTGTCATTTTACATTTAGGCCTAATTACTTTATATTAATTACATTTCTGTACCTGAATATTACGGTTCATTAAGGAGCACTGTCCCCATCAAATAAAAATAATAGTTTATGAACTTTAAAGAGATCATTGAAATACCTCGTGCTCCTTTTCCTGCAGGACCAGGACAATGTCTCCAGGTTCTAATCCAGGTGCCTGGTCAGCCTCACCGCCGAAGGTGATCTTCTGTCCGTGCTTCATACCTTTATCCACATGCACCTCCAGAATCTTCACTTCTTTAATCACCTTCTTCCCCTCACACTTTTTGCAGCGGTCTTTCTCACTGATCACCTCACCTGGATCATAAAGACACCATGAGCAAACCTTCCATCCACATAAAGGCTGCACAATATATCGAAATATCACAAATGTATATATCACAATATGCATATCGCAATGGCTTGCAATAACTAGGGTCATGAACAGAAGACAAAGAGCACTCACTGCTCTTGGCTGAATAACTTTTGTAGCTTTAATAAGAATCAGTATATACATTTAATTCATACAGTGAAAACTAAGCAGTGTTTTATTTTTACATTTGATTAGGCAAGGCAAGTTTATTTATATAGCACATTTCATACACATTGGTAATTCAAAGCGCTTTACAGAGAAGAAATTAAAATAATCAAAAGAAATAAGAATAATTAAAACAGTTTAGAATAAAAAATAAAATAAAAATGTAATAAATGCACAGCTAAACAGATGTGTTTTGAGTCTGGTTATTATTCATTATCACTTATACTGATGTTAAAATAACACTTCTTATACTACAGTAAAACACTGCTGTTCACTTTCAGAAGTTGTAGGGATGTTTTCTTGTTACAAAAAGAATGTGAAACGCGTATGTAGGTTATATAATTTTAAATATATTTTAAAGATAAGTTCATTTTACACACTTTAAGCATTATCATATCGCATTATTGCATTTTTCTTCAATATCGTGCATCCCTAGTCCACATGAACATGCTGGCTGAGAATCACAACTCTACTGGTCATATACTAATAATAATACTACTGGTCAGAGTGGATTCAGACTCCAGTCCCTTACCTTCACCATTACAGTCAGTGCACACTGACTGCATCTGTTGCACCATGCCAGGAGCCAGCTGTCTGATCATTATGCGCATACCACGCCCCCTGCAGGCTGTGCACTTCTGGACCGCACCAGACTTCCCACCTTGACTGAGGAGACAAAAAACAGCCTCAGTTTCAGTTTCCACTTCAACACATGAATTAAGTAAAGGGAACGATTCAAACTCTTTAAAAGCCTTTGTGGTCTTTACAGCTCAGACTGATTTAAAAATCCAGTAACTCATGAGACTCATAAAACATAGGTATTTCTTGAAGTGACTGGGTGTGGTGGGACAAAGAGAAACTGAGACACTCATTATTACAAATCTTTTTCTCTCTAATTGTCGTGAAAACACCCATAAAGTTAAAATCTTACTCACCCATTACAAGTGCTACAAAGAACATTCTTGCTCAGCTGTAATTTGGTTGTTTTTCCATTGTACAAGTCTTCAAGTGACACCCTATGGGGAAAAAAAAAGGGTGAGAAAGCTCTTCCAGAATCCAGAATATTACAACAGCAGCCTAAAAACTGAGATTGGAACCCCCCCCCAAAAACCTTATGGACATGTTAAACCCCTTAAGCCCTGAAGGCATTTTTAGAGTTGTTTTTTCTGAGTGACATACACAAAAGTAAAGACTCATAACTCCAAAACTATAGCAGAGCGAGTTTTAAATGATTAGAAAATATAAATGTATATTACATTTGGACATGCTCATGCTGAGAAACTGCTGATAAAATACAAAAAAAAGATGTATTATAATTTTACATATCTTTCTTATTTGACATGCAATAAATCAGGAAAGAAATAATGTAGGAGGAAAATTCTTTTTTTGTTTGTTTTGTTTTTTTCCTACATGTGAGCTGCATCTGGATCAAATTTTATGGTGATAGCATAAAGAAATCAAAAGTTACAGCATTTGGAACCAAGGTACTGGTGATAGCCTTTTTGTGTAGTCCTTGACGCCTCCTAATGGGCATTTTTTTAATTCTTCACATGAAGAACAGGGCTCAACATTAACGCTTGGGGAACGCTAGTCTGGCTATCATCAGACCAAGCTCAATCTTTAAAAGATTGAACATTAGTCTGGGGAGTCTGCTCTGTATTTTCTACTTGGATAGTCCTTCAACCAATCAGACCAACGATCCACGTGACGTACTTTGCAGCGAAAACTGCAGGCAGGAAACGTGTCCACAAACGTGTTGGTTTGGAGCATTGATCAGCGTTTTGCAGAAGCAGCAATGGCATCAAGCGATTTTTGCAGGTTGTGCAAAAAAACTAAAACATGAAAGTGAGTGGTATTTACACCCACTCGAGCGATTTGTTTGCTAAACTAAAGAAACCATTGAGAATCGTCGAGAGGTTAAAAGGAATTGGATTGGATTAAACCCGCCAATAGCGCACCAGGTGAATAAGCCAGTTTGTGATTTGTCCACAAAGATTTGTTATGGAAGCAGGATAGAAGAACGTACAGGTTTCCAGGCTGAGCTGCAGGGCCAAATCAAATCGCCGGCAGATCGGGCTGGGTTTACCCAGTCTAGGGGAATGTTAAAATACATCATGTAAAATAATATAACTTCAGTACATTACGTAAAAACAAATATCCGCAGAGAGCGCCAACGGCCTGGTTACACTAAAGCATGATCAAATCCTTGTTTAATATTGGCCAAACAAAATTTAATTCAAATGTCAACTTAATCTTTAATATTTGGTCACTTCTGTACGATAGAAATGCAACAGCTGCTGTAATTTCTTGAACAAGAACATGTGCACGTCAAAACATGCAAGTTGAGTTTCTTAGCTTTAAAATTATACCTCTTTTGTGTCATTCCATTCAGTGGTTGCTTAGTAATTTGATTATTAGACTTTTTCGCACGGGGTGTTCGGATTTAAGGGGTTAAAGCTTCTTAACTATACATGTGCTTGGCCACAGTGAGAGGAGGAAACAGAAAAGAGGTCAATGTGACCAATCAAGGACCGAGGAGAGCAGCATTTTTACACAGATCTCTAAAAAGTGGAAGCCTTGTGATTTCACTTACTTCAGGGGGTGGACCATATCTTCTCCTCTCCGGCGCCCTCCGTTCCTGCTCCGACCCTGTCCACCCATGAAGCCAAACAAACCGCCGCCAAAAATATGGGAAAATATGTCATCCATCCCACTTCCTCCACAGCCACCTTCTCGCAGACCCTGTTCCCCATAACGGTCGTACAATTCCTTCTTCTCTGGGGTAGTCAGTACTTCATATGCAAAGCTAATCTCTTTGAACTGAAAAGAAAAAAACAACAAATCTTTGAATAAAGTAGTTTACTTTACCCATTTAAAAGTTTACTCACCAAAAGCTTACTTACACATCCAAACCCAAAAGACATTCATCTTCAAAACAAGACATTTGAAATGAAACCTGAGATATGTGGCCCCCCGTTGAAAGTCCATTCTACCAAAACTTTGATGCTCCAAAAACGTTATAATGACATTGTAAAAAAATAATATAAATAATCCACATCCAAGCAGATATTCTCATTTTTCAATCAAGCACGTTTGAGCGTCTGTTTACAGTTTTTCATGTGCTTTTAGCATGTGCACTGATCAATGTCGATGTAAACTAATGTACATCAGTTCATCATATAAAGCTATAATGTCTCTTCAAAAGACACTCAGGTTTCATTAGACATAACTTCCATTTGTTTTTCAAAGATAAACATTCAAATAATACACTTTAAATAAAAACAAGATTTAACAGTGTTTTATATTTCTGCATGTCGTCTTATATGAATGTGCACTATATTTGAATAAAAGTCATTAATAATATCATCATGCAAGTATTCTTACCTTGTCTCCAGCATTTGGATTTTTGTCAGGGTGATATTCCTTTGCTAATTTCCGATAAGCCTGAAATATATTGGAAATATAAGGTTAGTTTCACTTCAGAAAGCATCAACGAAACAACATGCCGCAATTTAAACAATTCTCTTAACAAAAGGAACATGTGTAAAAGTAGGAAGAGTTACTCCTGCCCGAATATCCTAGCATATAGCTCGCAAGATTTTAGCATGTGATTAGAGAACGACTCCTACGGAGTTTCAGTTTGTGCGTCACGTTTAACGTTAACGTTACATGAAGCCGCTTGGCCTTGAACAGCGCAAATTAATATTATAATCCAAAAACAACATAAGCTAGTGATGTGAAACTACTGACGCTCGTCAGTGAACAGATAATTAACTTCAAGTCTGTTTATCGACTCTGTATGGTTTGCGCCAGAGCAGAAATCCCTCTTCGCCAAAAACATAACATGACTTATTGTAATTGACATCGAATATAAAATAACCGCAGGACCATCATAGGCAATTAGTTGTACATGTGACCTCTTTGGCATTATGACACACATGAAAAGGGAAAAGCCCTGAGTCAAGGCCTACACACCGGCCACACTGTGATCTGATGCTAACTGTGTTTTCAGCCGCTACATGACGATATAACGTTACATAATGACTGCGTTTAATGTTCAAGTCCACGGCTAAATTCAGACATAAACAGGTAAACGGACAAATAAAGACACAGCAGATTGGCTTGATTAAAACCCACAACACCACTCCATCTCGTCGGTTTTGTCCGACGATCTGGTAACTATAGACACTAGGCCAAACTCACGACGAGCTTTAGCTCAGTGCTAATCTCTCTCTCTTCCTGATTCACACACAAAACTTCACACTCTGAAACAGCGCGAACGAGCACCGAAATTAAAGACAAGACACATAAATCCGTACCTTTTTCAGTTCGTTCTCGGAGGCCGAGGGGGAGACCCCGAGAATGTCGTATAGTTTGGTATCGGCGACGTTGGACATGGCTTTGCTGAGTGAAGGACTGTCTGCGGGAAGCGGAGAGATGGAGAGAGACACCGGCCGGAAGCGTCAACTTTAACCTCTTCACACGCGCCTCCTCTCACAGTCACAGTACTAGCACATGTCATCATGATACGACGAGAACTATTACACACTCCTTCATATTAACATTAAGAAACTTTCTTTTGACGAACATTGTTTAAGAAATAAAATAAAATAATTTTACATATATCCAATCCAGCTAAAACCATTTGCGTGTTTATTACACTGGCAGGGCTGCCAACTTTTGAGTTTAGCTTGGAGTGCGATTTTTTTTTTTTTTTGGCGAGGGGGGGGTATGTAAAAACAAATATTGCATCACAATAAGTGTAATTGTGATTGTCAAAACATTTGGTAACTAAATAGAATTTTATGAAGTTTAGTGACAACATGTTACAATGTTTACATTGTACAATGACTGGTATAGGATACAGTTTTTATTATTGCTTGACAAAAATTTCAAGATTTCAATTCCATTCTTGTGATTTGATTCCGATTTTGATTCAATATTGACTATTTTGGATACATGTTTATTTTAATTTTTATTTAAAAAAATAATCTCACCTAATGCTGTAAACATAGAGGGCCCAATCTGCTGGTATTATTAAAGGTTAAAAATAATATTAAATTAAATATAATGCAGTTTTTGTTATAATAACAATTATTTAATGACATAAGTAAAAATATAATAAATATGTAATATAGTACTCAGCAAAATCTCCTCTCTAGCTATTTTTTCTATTTAATTAACATGCGGTCGTTAAATGGCTTTCCTGAGGTAAATGTAACGTTCTGTGACATAATTGTTCTCCTGCTGTTATATTGACCTCTTTCCGTGGTTGAAAAACACTAATTGGTCGATATTATGTATACTTTCGGTAAGTTGTACTGCATCTTTAAATAAAAAAGTAACAGGTGCACTTGAACCAAAGAGTATAGAAGTACCTTTGCTTGAACTGAGGCGCTCAGCGATCTGTCACGTCACATTTACAAGCGCCAAACGTATTTTTGTCTGAATTTCGTAATAAAATTGACGGAATCTGAGAATTAGTTTAATATTTAAAGTACCTCTTTGCTCCACAATTTTTCTGTGCGTGAGAAAATGGATGTGTGGCGTGAGAGCGTGTGAAAAGTGTCAATTGCGTGAGTCTCACGCTCAATGCGTGAGAGTTGGCAGCCCTGCACTGGTCCATGTTGTCCAAATATGCTGCGGCTTGTGTGAAAATTCTGAAATGTAAATCGATTCGGGACATGTATGGTTTTGTTATTAATGGTCGTGGCTTCCACATATATATATATATATATATATATATATATATATATATTTTTTTTTTTTTTTAATAATTGATAATTATTATTATTATTATAAATAAAACTTAATATAAAACTTAATAAAATGCAATAAAAATCCCACTAAGAAAAATAGTAAATAGCTATTGCTAAGTACAAAACAAATTATGACTTAACAAAAACACATTTCAAAAATAAAATGAGAACATGATAAATAAACTGTATTTAACACATATCTTCTAATATTATATCATTTTCTTATTGTATATTATTTTCACTGTATGTTTTTTGATGTGTGTGCTTTCTAGAATGGATATTTACTATCCCTAACTTTGCATTTTAGGCTCATTTGAGAATAAATTACCTACATTTGCTTTCAGCCCCCTCTGTTGGTACAAAATAATCCCTACATGATTGCTCTTGTAACCAGCAGGCTATGCAGCGAATTTGTGTTGTGTTTTTATCTTGCTATAAAAATTCAAGGGGCAGCTGGGGACAGTGCGCGCGCACACACACGCTTCTCAACGTCTCGTCTTGCCTGAAGAGGAGCCCATGCAGATCAGGAGATTGACTGTCAGATCTGACTGTCATTGAGCGGCATCATCGTCTTGCCAACAATCGGTGTCTTTACTCATTACACCAAGTCTATCACTCTCACCCTCTCAGGCAATCATGCAGAGGAGATTCGCTTCCTCCTCATTCACTCTCCTTCTGCTCCAGTGGTTTTGGGACACACCTGGCTCTCACATTGACTGGGCTCTTAATTCTGTGTTGGCATGGAGCTCATTTGGCTTATTACAACATTTGAGTTCTGCGTTTTCCCCTGGAATGTCTTGTTCTGTGTTGCAGGAGGAGCCGGCGAGCCAGGCAAATGAATCGGACGCTTACCATGACTTTAGAGCGGTTTTCAGTAAGTCTTGAGCTTCATCTCTTCAATGCCTATCACCTAGTTCGGATTAGGCAGGGGGATGAATGGAAGACCGCCTTTTACACCCCCACGGGGCACTTTAAATATTTAGTCATGCCTTTTAGGCTTTCTAACTCACCGCCAGTATTCCAGGCAATTGTCAATTATGTGCTCAGAGACATGGTCGACCAATTTGTATTTGTTTACCTCAATGACATCCTGATCCTCTCCTAGAACAAGCGCGACCATATCCAGCACGTTAGGTGAGTGCTCCAATGACTGCTTGAGAATCGCTTATTCGCCAGGGTGGTAAAGTGCGAGTTTTATGCATGGTTGGTTCCGTTCCTGGGATTTATTCTTTCACCTGAGGGTATCCGAATGTATCCCGCCAAGCTTGCTGATTGGCCCACCCCAGATAGTCGTAGAGCGGTCCAGCGATTTCTGGTGTTCACCAATTTTTTACAGCCGAATTTGAATGGCTGAATTTTAGCCAGGTCGCCCTTCCTCTGACTGATCTCACCTCCACTTGAAAACGTTTCTGTTGGTCGCCGCAGGCTCAGGCTGCGTTTACAAGCCTAAAGAGTCACTTTGATTCGGCTCCCATCCTTGCTACTTCCGATCAGTCTCGTCAGTTCGTTGTGGAGGTGGATGCGTCACCTTCAGACAACAGAATACATCCCTACGCCTTCTTTTCTGATTATTATACCCCCTTCGGAATGGAATTAAGACATCGGGAATAGGGAGTTACTGGCTGTTAAGTTGGCTCTGGAGAAGTGGCACCACTGATTAGAGGGCGCTGAGGTCCCTTTTATAGTTTGGACCGATCATAAAAACTTCGAACTTACATCTGCACTGCCAAACGGCTAAATTCATGACAGGCTCACTGGGCATTGTTTTTCGGTCGTTTCAGGTTTAACATCTCCTATTGCCCGGGGTCCAAGTATGGCAAGCCTGATGCGTTTTCGTGGATCTTTGAGGCTAGATCCACCCTCCCTGTGACCATTCTGCCTTCTGATAGGATGGTGGCAGTGGTCACTTGGGGGGTGGAATCAAGAGTCCGTGTCGCACTGCAAAATGTCACGGTTCCCCTGGGGTGACCTGAGAGCCTGTTGTTTGTGACCGAATTGGTCCAAACTAGCGTCCTTCAGTTGGTCCACTCGTCAAATGCGAGTCTATCCTCAATGTATTACCCACAAACTAATGGTCAGGCAGAGTGTGCTAACCAGGATCTGGAGAGGGTTTTGCGCTGTGTGGCGTCTGTGGAACCGTCATCTTGGAGTTCCAGAATAACCATGGTCGAGTATGCGCATAACTCCCTCCTTGTCTGTTCGACAGGTTTGTCTCCCTTCCAGTGCTGTTTAGGCTACCAGCCATCGTTATTCCCCTCCCAAGAATCCAACGGCGTTGTTCCATCTCCAACTGGAGATGTTACCATATGTGGAGGATCACCAGAGAAGCCCTCACTCGGACTGGTAACAGGAACAAGGTGTCGGCTGAGCGCCACCATGCTAAACCCCCACTTTACGTGTATGGTCAGAAGTTCCTGTTATCTGCCCAGGACATCCCTCTCAAACTTCCCTCAAGTAAACTGGGACCTAAATTTATTGGACTATTTTTCCATTACTAAGGTGCTCAGTCCAGTATCAGTTCGACTCAAATTAACCCCCCAGTTTAAGAATATCCACCAGATTGCCATGACTCTAAAATCAAACCTGTCATTCTTTCCCCCCTTCATTCATCCCCAGACCTCTGCCCCTCCTCCTCATAGACTCATCGAGGGATCGCCGGCTTATATGGTGCATCGGCTCCTTGATGTGAGACGAAGGAGTAGAGGTCATCAGTACCAATCAGCGCTAACTTTGCAGCGCGGGTGTGTGCGGGTCACAAGCTGATTGTCCTCACCTGTCGCTTGTTCCCTTTTCCCTTATATTCTCTGATGTGTCTGCCCCTTGTTTTCAGTAGATCATTCGGAACTGTTCTGTGTGTTATTTGTGTCTTAGTGTTTGCTTGCTGTGCCCATGACGCTTAGACGAGGAATGGCACAGCTGGTCGTTCTCTCGCTGTTCTCTCATCTCGTCTCATCGCGTTCCCCATCCCGTTGGGCAGCCGCTGCATCGTGGGTGGTCTTCTGTCGGGATGCTGTTACAACCATTGCTGCTTTGTGTCGGAAAGCTGCAACGGCCAGGTGTCGGATGGCTGGTTGTATACAGTTACCCTGAGTTGTAACGTGAATTTGTTTTGCCGACAGGCCCGGGAAAAGATGGAATAAGTTGAGTACAATGTAGGTAATCATTAAAGTCCAAGTGGATTTATTATGACAGCTGTCTCTGCACACATGCTCCAAATAAAGTTCAAAATAAACAAAACAAATCATCAAAAATACTCAGAATATACTGTACAAAACATAAATAAAACATGCTGAAAGCAGCAAACAAGGCATAAGATCTAGCCTCAAGGAACAAGCCTCTGACAATGACAACTCACAGCATTTTGGCTGCACAAGCTCTGGCCTTTGGCCCGACTGTGGCTCAACTAGCCTCACTCGTTTATGCAATCTTCCCAGTAGCACCTCACTGCAGTACACGAGATCCAGGGGGTGGAGTTGGATCCAGAACTAAGGGGTGGAGATTGGTAGGTTTAGGGGTGGGTTTAGGGTTTAGGGGTGGGTTTAGGGATCAGGGGGTGGAGATGGGTAGGTTTAGGTATATGTAAGCCTCCCCCTGGATTTCGTGTTCTGGAGTGAGGACCATCTTAATCTTCCCGCAAAACACTAATGGATCATACCATCAGTAGGGGTCGGTTAACACCCATGACAACGAATACACATTTAGTTCTATATCAGTGCTATCACATTTGAACAGATAAACATGATCACAAATAATATCATTGATCAAAGGTAAACAATACACTCTTCAAATAAGACCATTACCATTTCAGAGCATTCCTATCCTTCTCTGTCCTAGTACATGGTATAACCACTAATAAGCCGGTAAATTCAGGAGCTTTACTGGCCACTCCCTACCAATTTCTACAGGTAAAATAGGTAATGTCTTAACCAATAAACATATATGCAAAATCAAATAAATAAAAATAAAAATAAATATCTTGTACTCTGCCACAAAACACAGTTTGAACACTAAACATTGACATTGTCCATACACATATGAAATCATAACATCATAAACAATAAATCAATGTACACAATAACACTGTAAACTGATGTTCACATGATAACCCACAGGTTCAT
Source organism: Abramis brama (assembly GCF_963993115.1). NCBI lineage: Eukaryota > Metazoa > Chordata > Actinopteri > Cypriniformes > Leuciscidae > Abramis > Abramis brama. Next base: position 33,430,845 of record NC_139965.1, read on the forward strand.
CATTACATCTCCAAAGCCTGTGTGTCCGCGAGTGGCTGTACGGAGAGCTCTGGAGTTCCCATATATTCCGTTATATGTGTTCACGTGTGTCACTTCACTTTGGAGGTTGTTTTCCCCCAAAGTATTCTAATAAACTCTGTTTCATGTACCCTCTGCATTGAGTCCTCTGTTCACCCTGAAATAAAGAAGGAAAGAAAAATGTCTCCTTTAATATTTAAAATGTAGGCCTATTATATTCTAATATGTTTTTTAATTAAATTTAAACAGTAAAACATTATTAACAGTAAACCACTACTTGGCTTTTCATAGACAGTGGGGGGAAGTAGTTAATTATGCTGAAATTAAGATGACTGTCATGATGATTATTATGAACTGAAGTCATGTGTTCCGAGTCATCCATCCCCCACTGTAGGCTACTGTCCTACCCCTAACCGTGTCCAAACCTCACACAATACGTTTACAGCGACGAGACAATCACAGCTAATCAGGACATAGGCCTATTTGATATTTTAGGCCTATATCGCAGTTAATCTCGGAATGAAATGTCATTTACCCTAAATCACCACGTGATGGCAGCAAATGACCGTAGCAGACAAACACCGAAGTGATTTGGTTTGTGTGCTTATATGAATCCATCCAAATATAAGCTGTCTTTCGGAGCCAGTCGAGCCAATGCCGAATTTTAAAGCAGATTTGATTGACCAGTGCTGGATGTACAAGAACCAGACTAGACAACTATGTAACCCCATGGAGATATAGCCTATAGCCTACGTAAGACATAAGCACACACCTCTTGCTTCTCATTTTTTAAATATTCTTTGCTGTATATCAATAATGTGAATAAATTATTGATATACCCCCCCCCCCCCCCCCCATGTAATGTGAAATGAAGCATTCAAAAAAAAAAAAAGTTTATTTACACAGAGATAAAACGGCAAATCACTTAAAAAAACAGTTCAATATTATGAATGATTTTTCAGTGTTCAATCTTTTTTTTTTATTTATCTTTTTTTATTCATGTTCCATGGTAGTCTAATCTTTAATCAAAATAATTTTCCCTCCCCCTTGCTGCAACATCTCTACTCTTCTCTGATGACGTGTTTACTGGCGTGAAGGCGGGATAACCTGCAATAGAAAACTACGATCAAACTATCTAATTAATTCCGATGAAAAGACTATCTACTAAAAGACTATCATGCTGACTTTAATGTGCACCTTGTTTAACATTCTAATTCTTTTAAATCACATTTATCATTTATCATTTATCACAAGTTGCTATCAACATCTTGCTGTACATTTTCCTGCTGTTTATTTTCACTGCAAGTGTAACAGCGCAACCTACAGCTGATCACAGACATTGCGAAGCCAGTGTGATATCGCCTAAATATATCTGAAGTTTACTGTCAAATATTCAAAGAGTAGTAGGCCTATGGCGCTAAGACTCTGTTAACAATGCCAAGGTCAAGGCCTGATGAAGTACATGGCCAAATGTGAGCGGCTTCAAAGCGTATTGAGACTTCGGTCCTGGAGGGCCACTGTCCTACAGAGTTTAGCTCCAACCCTGAAAAAATCACCTGCCTGTAATTTTCTAGTAATCCTGAGGACCTTGATTAGCTTGTTCAGGTGTGTTTGATTAGGGTTGAAGCTAAACTCTGTGGGACAGTGGCCCTCCAGGACCGAAGTTGCCCATCCCTGGTGTAGTGGAAGCTTCTGTCATGATTCCTATTTGCAATGTAAAAGCAATGTCTCTGATTGGTGGATCGATCGATTATACTTTAGAAAATCAGTGATTGAAGGAATAGTTCACCCGGAATGAATAAATGAATAAATAAATAATATATTTACTCACTTTCATGTTGTTCCAAGCCAAGCACTATAAAGTATCATGAAATGGTCATTGTGTACTATATTCCAAGCCATGGTTAGTGTGCAGAAGTTCAGTCCAGAAGGGTGTTGACCACTGTAAACCAATAATTACGAAGACAAACACATTGTTTCTTTGGAAATGAGACCTATTCATTTATTAATTATTCGATATAAATAATTCACAATTAAACCTATAAGTCGAAACCAAATGGGGACACTTTTCATTTTCAATATTCATACTGACTTCAACCTCAGTGACAATCACTTTGGGTGGCCGTGGCCTCGAGGTCTCATGGAGGCTGTGACCTGCACCGCGTCTGTCCTTTTCAAGACGCACGAGGCCTTGAGTGCTCCTGCAGTCTAATTCAACATGACAGATCAGCGAGATGGACACTGGGAGAGGACTAAAGGAAAATAAGTGAACAGAAAATGAAATGACAGTGAAGATGAAAGGCATGTTCTCAGTATGTAGACACGTTCAGTAATGACAATAATAAAATATTATTACTGGTGATCTTGGACTGACTGAAGGATAGTAATGTAGACTCTAAGGGAAATAAGATGAAATCCGCATGCTGGATGATTGATAATTATTTTTTGTGGTTGCAAAGTTATTGTTGCACGTCATACATCAATCAAAGATACGTTAGGTGGTGTAATTTTATTAAAATGTAACTGCACATCTCTCACATCAACATCTTTACAATTATTCATGTTATGATTAAAATGGAAGCGCAGTTTAATTTGATATACAACATATATTGGTTAGAAAATATATTCCTGCTTATTTTTACTTATTTAACAACAAAAAGAATAATTTCTATACAAAAGGTGTAAGCATCATTTACAATTTCCACACTTTATCTGAAGCTTGTAATGGATAGGTCGACCCCTCCAAAAATGGTATGTTTACAGGTTAAAGAACATATAACATATGTGCTGTGGTCTTTAATGGCCACTGAGACACAATGATAAGTCCACACGGGGAATTTGCTTAAAACAAAAGCTCAAAAGCAACTCTTAAAAACCAATGGCAAAATGTATAAATCAAGTCAGTGTTTGTGTATTCTGTGGTAATAGTAGTCGCTCTTGTTCCTCTTATCCACCGTGCCTAAAACAAACACTGAATCATTTGTCTTCCATGTAAACATTGGTTGTTGTGCTAAGCAGCTATGACCATGCAAATCAACTAGCGACAAGACCAAGGGCACAGTTTTGGGGTGTTTTTGTGGTATCATCCACACATGCAAAGTTGGTTGATACATCAAATAATAGGCTAGTTATCAATTACTTGTAGGATAGGCTATATGATGTATTTTATATTATTTAAGCACCAGGAACCTTATCAGTTTAACAGAATGTTCTAATTCAAAGTGCCATTGGAAGTCAAACTAACTTTACGTAACATTTTCTTTTCTTCTATTGAAATTGTTTATTTCCTACTCCTTAACAGTCCATCAGACTCTTAATGATTTCATCTGTCATTTCTTGGAATATTTGAAGGCCAGGTTCTTCCTATCAGTCATCATTAGAACACATTTTACACATTGATTCTAACTTGACCTAATGAAAATGTTCCATAGTTCATTTGTTACAATAACAGGTAAGACCAGTGATGGCTCCTCATTACCATGCTTAGGCCAATTTTGACACATTTTTTCTTTTTTCTTAATCTATAGCATTTGTTATGAAAGACAGTCGCCTTCATATTTAGAAACTATAGCTACAACATGCCACAGTTGTAATATAAATCTATAGTGAATTTTTTTATTATAAATACTAAAACAAGTTTTAGAGGAATTATCACAAGTCAAAATTTACCATAATAAATAGGCCAACAACAAAACGTTATAAATTCTAGTAAAGGTGGTCACGACTCATGAGTAGCTTAAAAAGCTTTCTAATGTATGTGGCTGTTTTAGATCATGTTTGACTTTCTCCATAGCGTTTTAAAGCGGTAAATTCTCAATAGAATTCAATTAGGTCACACATTTTTTTCATGATCTCTCTTTTTGTCACTTGCTTTGTTGCGTAGCTCCACCCATAGTGCAGTGTCATTGGTCCACACAGCTGCATATTAAACATCAAATGTGTTCTGATGCCACATGCCATTTTTGTTTTCAGTGGAAGAAAACCTGTCTTATCCTGTCTGGTTTAGGCACGGTGTGAACAATACCTATCATGATAACATTATTAGCATCCACACCAACGGACGATAACGTTCTGTTTATTATAAGCACGTGATGCAGTTATGTCATCTGCTGCTTTACATGCTTGAGCTCTTTAAATTTGAGTGGATTTTGATTGGCAGTCAATGCTTTATTGTTCATTAGCAAAAAACATCGTTCCTCTGTGTCATCAACGTTAAAGCTGTGGTGTTGACTTCACTATTCTCGTAGAATTAGGATGCTTATTAAAACGTTATCGTTATAGCCCTTGGTGTGAACGGCTCTTGAGGATACAGTAGGGGTTTGTTTTGACCACAAGATGACTTCAGTTCATAATAATGACAGTCATCTTCATTTGAGTTCATAATTTGAGTTATCCACAGCATCAAATGATGCAAAATGTGAGTTAATGTCAAGCAACAACACAAAACCTACATACTGTTTATCTTCCGTTTTAAATTTACATAGATTAAAATAGCCAGCCACATGTCTTCTTATCTGTCTGTCCGTGTACAGTCCGTTCACTCCGTGCCTGTCTATATACGGCACTGGAGCCCGTGCATTAAAAACAGCAATGCAGGACAAAGTCGGTGGTGGCGGTCAGGGTGCTCTCGTTCTCCCTCGCCATCTCAGAAGTCCATAGATATGGAGCGCTGTCCCGGGTCCACCACGGTGGTGGCGTTGGGACGAGCGTTGCCATGGTTACGGATGGTAATGCTCCCGCAGCCGCTTCCGATGCTGCCAGCAGCCCCTCCTACGCTCCCACCCCTCACGTAGATTTCACAGGGGATCTCCTCCATCACGCGGTCCTCGATGACCTGCTCGCCGCAGTCGTGAGTCTGTTTGTAGCCGTAGCAGCTCTTCTTGTAGGTGCCGGTGTTGCTGCTATTGAAGGTCTTCATGGGAGGTGGCTTGGAGAAATCGTTGTGGTAAGAGAGCTCCATTGAGCTGAGCGTGGTGCGACTCTGCTTCATGCTGCCGCCCGAGGAGGCCTGCGTACCACAGTGGTGCTCGTGGATGCATCGGGACATGGTGGAGGAGCGCCGCAGCTTATGGTAGCCGTCCAGCTCATCCGACAGCTCGGCCAGGTCTGTCGACAGCTCCTTGTCGCGGAGGGAGAACAGCTCGTAGTTGGGGGGATCGAAGACTTCTTGGAAGCCGCCTTTGTTGAAGACCGCCGGCCGACGGGCCACTACCTTCTTACGGGGTTGCTTCATTTGCACCAGGATGGAGATGATGAGCAAGACCAGAACCACACCAGCGGAGATGCCGATAACCGTGCCATGCGTCTTGGTGATTTGGTGAAAGAGTCCCTTGGACTTGCTCTCTGAGGTGGACATAAAAAGAGTTTTTAGTCTAACAAACTTTAAACCATAAAGAGACATAAAAGAGTCAAGTCAAAAGCAGCAGAAGTTGATTCATATTCAGAATTGTTTTTCTAAATGAAGAAATTGCATTTCACCCAAGTTTGCTGCCCAAAGTGAATGTGTGGACAAAGAAAATGCCACAAAATAATTGTCTATTGTCTACTGATAGTTGTACACAACAACAAACATACAGCCAGCAATTTGCAATTTGCAAACAAATGATTGGTCAAAAAGTCTGGTATAATGAATCAATTACTTTTCAATTTTGTGAAAATGTGCAGTTAAAGACACTACAGTACAAAAGTTTGGACATTTAGTTAGCAAGGATGCATTTATCACTAAAGATATTTAAAATGTTAAAAGACATTTTAAATACACTTTCTATTCATCAAAGAATCCTAAAAAATGCATCACTGTTTACACAAAAATATTAGCCGGCACAACTGTTTTCAACACTGATAATGTTTCTTGAGCATCAAATCAGTATAATGATTTCTGAAGGATCATGTGACACTGAAGACTGGAGTAATGATGCTGAAAATTCAGCTTTGCCATCGCAGGAATAAATTACATTTTAAAAATATATGAAAATAGAAAATGGTTATTTTCAACTGTAATAACATTTCATAATATTTCTGTTTTACTGTATTTTTTTTTATCAAATAAATGCAGCCTTAGATAAGAAAGTTTTCTTAAAAAAAAAAAAAAAAAATCGCACTGATCCCAAACTTTTGAACCGTAGTGTATATATTCAAAAAATATTTTTGAATAGTACAGAAGTTGCAACAAAGGACATTTTAATAATAAAAAAAAACACATTAAATATTGTTATAAAAATACAATGGTTTTGTTTAGAGAAGAACAGCACTTTAAATGGAGATTGGTCCCGTTCCAGGCGGTAGGTGACTGAGGGAGCAGGAGCTGGTGTTTGTGCAGTAACTCACCCTTGCAGTGGTTCTCATCCCAGGGGTAGACGCAGTTCTGAACGCCGTTGCACACCAGTGAGTTGTTGATGCACATGTTGCTGTGACAGAAAAAGGTGCTGCTGGAGCAGGGAGCTGAAAAACAGAACAGATAAAGAAGATGAAATCTCTTAAAAACAAGGCAACAGCAGCTCTTTATTCTCATAGCAGGGCGTCAGCGGCCGTCTGCAGAAATGTGCAGCGGGTGTTGAGCACAGCACTATAAATCAAATCCAACAGCCATCACAAAGCCCATCTGGCCAAGTTGCCATGAAGCTCTTGACTGAACGAACGCTTAGCATGCTAGTCAGAGCGGAGGGTAACAAAGATTGGAAAGAGAAGGAGGGGGAGATAAGCTTGTAATTGAAGGTGAGTGCTGATCTCTGGGGATGAATCTTTCAGGCTGTGTCTGCAAACCCTGACACTCATCTCCTCATCGTGTCGCTCTCTTCCAGCTGCACAGCCTCATCCCTCGGCCTCCATTTTATGCCAAAAAACCCAACCACTACATTAGTGTCCTCATTGCAACTGCAGTGCTACAGCTTGAGTGGGGAGGGAAAAAATCGTCCAGTTTATGTGACAAAGTGCTTCTGACACAGGATTGAAGAGGTTGCAACTTTCATTTACTGGCAACAGTTCCAGGCTCCCACTAAAAGGCTTCCACAATTGTATGGCCACTAACGACTACCAAAATCAGTACCAAAATGTTCCTTACAAGATGTACAAAATATATCACGGTTTCCACAAAACATAACACATACTAAGCAGCACAGCTGTTTTCAACATTGATAATAACAATAAATGTTTCTTGAGCATTTACATTTACATTCATGCATTTGGCAGACGCTTTTATCCAAAGCGACTTACATTGCATTTCAAGGAACACATTTACATTCTTATCCGTTCTGGCTTTCCCTGGGAAGCGAACCCATGACCTTGGCGTTGCAAGCGCCAACGCTCTACTGTTTGAAGTAAAGAAGCTTTGCCATCACAGGAATAAATGACATTTATTAAAATATATTACAATAGAAAACAGTTATTTTAAATTGTAATAATATTTCACAATATTACTGTTTTTACTGTGTTTTTGATCAAATAAATGCAGCCTTGGTGAGCATAAGAGACTTCTTTCAAAAACATTAATAAATCTTACTGATCCCGAACTGATAATGTATTTGTGGCACCTGGCCTGGCTCACAAACTCAAATTCGAGCACGTGTCTCTAATTGTAGTATTATTATGGTAATAGGACAAATCTACGGTAGTGCAGAGCTTGTATGATATTTTGAAAAGCGCAGTGGAAAAGAAGAAAGTGAAAGTGTTGCTCATTGCCAAGATGGTAGTGAAGGCATTAAATGAACCAACTAATCCAAACAACATGGCTGTGTCAATCTATTCACAGCGCTGCAAGGCTTTCAACAGTTCTACAAACACTGTGATGAAAATCATTTGCATTTGCCACTGTCACTGAGCAAGATTAATATTCAGATGGAGTTGACACTGAACGCTGCAATTAATTCCTATGATTATTCTGGCATTTATTAAAAGTATTACAGACTAGAGGAAAAATATCTGTTTGCTCCATGGTAATTTTCAGTAATTTGCATACAACCTTTAAGCAGCCACTGTCCTGAAAAGCAAAGAGTGAAAAAATGTGATATACCCACCATCTAATTCATGAAGTAAAGCTTCATTTAGTGTTTTCTTTCTTTTCAGCAGCAGCAGCAGCCGATAACTTTCAATTTTCCATCATGACTGACCCATTAGCATGAGAAATGTGCAACACTATAGCCCTGTTATTTGATTTCCTACGCAAAGGTTGGGCGAGTAATTGGCTTTTTGATATTACTTCTTTCTACAGAGATTACTTTAATTAACTTTTTAAATGACAAAACAGGTTAGAGTCAATTCCCATGGATCATAGCGAATTTCAGTCTATTACTCAACATCTTTATTCTGACATTTCGAGCAATGTTTCTGATGAACTTACATGCTTAAAAAAAGCTGTTTTCCATTTCTGCATGATAAATTCATATTGGATTAAAAGGTGGAATGTCTCTGGATATAGATGTTGAAGACTATGAGTGTTGACAGTTAACAAGATTTCATCCCAGTGCGTGTAGCAGTTAAATAGAGATGTACAGCAGCATTTTCTCATAGTATATTAGGTTTTTATGTTAATGGCATTTAAATCATAATGAAATTTGGCACATTATAATCTGGGGAACTGTCCTGCTCTCTTTGTTTTTCTTGCTGTTTTCAAACTGCGGTTAGCAGAAGACTTGCAATCCTGGAAAGGCAGACTCTGCCTAAAGCACATAACAAAATGAAATATAAATGATGTTTCTACCCAGCCTGCTGGCTTTAACTTTTTTTTTTTTTTTGCTAGCTGACGTGGCACAGACTTCTCCACAGGTCAAATCCATCCATACTAACTTTCTAGCACCATGAAAGCCACTGATTTGCCCAGGAAATATGGGCAAAAAATGTATAACTCTCTCAATACAAGGGTACAAGTGGCCATTAATAGTCTTCACTAAGTTGATGATTTGTACATTGTTAGAAACTCACTTTGTCTATGTCATTCTGTATTAGTAACCAATATTGTATGTCCATCCTGTTGTAAATTTAACTCTTTCCCTGCCAGCGTTTTTTTAAAACGTGCCAGCGGCAGCGTTTTTGATCATTTTCACAAAAATTTCATGGCCCCCAGAATATTTTGTTGTATGAATATCTGAACATGCAATATATCAAAAGAAAGAACAGACCATCTGCTTTTTAACAAACAAACAATCAAAAAATCAGTTTTATTCTAGCTTTTTTTTAATCAACATTTGAATATGGGTGTGCTTCATAAAAAAGTAAAATTTTGAGCAAAAAGCTGAGCAAATCACGAAAATTGGGATCGTATTCAGAACAATGATCAAAACATTAATGGAGTAAATCGAGTTCATCAACACCCCTAAGGCTTGCACAGTCCTGGGTTCAACACTTCATTCAGCAACATTAGGCAGTTTTGATTTATATGCTGTTTAATGTTGGTGATGGGATTATTTTTCATATGCATATGATTACATATAATATCGCTTGTTTCTGCAACTTCTTCGCATGTGCTTTGATCAGGAGAATCAGTACTTCTTCAGAAGACGTGTCATAGCGCCTCCTAGCGTATTACAGTAAAAACACAAAACCCCAGAGAATTCCGTGTTTGGCGGGGGAAAGAGTCAACATTAAGAACGTCTATACTCACGATCCACAAATGAGGTGAAGAGCATGCGGAAACGGCTGAGTCTGCTGCCCTCATCGGCCCACATGCGCACGACGCCCACGCCAGTATCCAGCATCACGTCATTGGCCACCGTGCTGCAGAACTTGGCTTTCAGGTTCTCAATGGCGCTGCTGCCATCATACACGGCCACAAAGTTCTTCTTGCACTCGTTTGAGTGCTCCATCTGGTACTCAAGGAAGCGAAGGTATATCTGCAGGGATGAAGCAACCTTTAAGTGCATCAGCTAGATTCTGCAAAATGCTGACTCAAACAGGACAAGAAAGAATACAGCGATTTGCAAAAAAGGAATTTCGAGCAGAATGGGAAATACTGCTGCATTTTAGTCTGACACAGAGTGAACTGACCTGATCTATGGGGACCGCTTGCTTACCAAGAATAACAAAAAAAGCTCCTGGCTATGTTTTCTTAAAGACACAGGCATAAAAAGATTCTCAAAAAGAGTTTCTCCTCACAACTATAATTACTTATCTTTATGCTTTGTAATCATTCACTCTTCTGCCAAGTTCTTCAGGGATGTTTTTTTAGCCTGCTAAGTGTTCCGGTCTGCTTAGCGCAGGTAAGCGTGTAATCCCTGGGCCATCTTAATGCCGTTTTTCTCCCTCAGTCTTATTCCTAGTACTTGCTGATTCGGCTCTACAGCCATTTCTGCATCATTGGACTAATACTTGCTGCTGCTGCATTGCTAATTTGAGCTCTCCTTGAAAAGTTTCCTCAGCAGAAAAAGGGTCGGGAGCCTGATGGCCTCCTGCCTCTCGTCAGGTTTAAGGTGCTCATATATCTGCCCGTGGCAGAAGAGCAGGGTCATCTGATTTGTTGAAGTAAGGAGGAGCCAAGTGGGTCACCTTGGACTGAGGAAGGGCACGAATGGTCCAGATGCAGTCCAACGCGTCTCCATTTTTTATCTTATCCTCTTCGTCCACCTGACTGGAGCGGATGACTCCGTCTGAACCACTGAGCTCAAACTGGCAATCTGCCGCAGTTAAAGGTTGGAATTGGAAGCAAGGAAATACAGTGGAGAGAGAAATTAGGCAAAAAGAAGCATTGACTGCAAATTGGAGGCAAATAGAGTTTTTCTTTGGAGAAAACAGAAATGGAAAGTCTGACAAGAGACACAAGATAGGCAGCATAAGACCAACAGAGAGAGGATGTCAGTCACAGATAGCCTGCCGCAGAGAATAGAAAGCACTTCAGATGAAATTGAACTGGGGGGTGAAAATATTGAGGGACTTACCTGGAATTGGATTTAACAATCCACCAACGTGCAAATGAAAATCTGGGTCTGAAATGATAAGACAGATATCGCATTACCCAATTGCACACACTGGAAATCCCCCATGCTCCAAACGTGCAATAAATCCAGTTTAAGAGAGCTGAGGGTGCTGCGGTGCAAAGATCTGCCATTTGATCTAATAGGCAGCATTAAGAGTTTCTCTTATTTGACCTTAAACACACAGAACATCTGAAACTCTTAAATCTACTGCATCTGAAAAGGTTCTTGCCCAGAATTTTAATGCCTAAAAATCCAGTGAATCAATTTGAAGTATTTGTATTCAAAGTATAAGGATAACAGACAACAGCAAGCTTGCATTAATGTTTCCTACACTGAAAACATATTACCCTAAAAAATGTACGTCATGTAATATAATTTTTACATTAATAGATTTTATTCAAGCAAAAATTAACATCAACGAATCAACCTAAATTGCACTAAAGGATTAGATGAGGTAGAAATAGCTCCTTAAGGAAACAATTGCAGGTTTCCACTTTTTACTGTGTATAATAGTGTACATGCAAATATACTTATCAGAAGTTGGCCACTGAAAATCTTTACAAGCTTGATTGTTGAGAAATCTAATTTACATGAGAAGGATGATCACATTTATATCTGAAGGTAATTAATTTGCATGGAATGGGATCTAAATCTCAAAGTGCAGCATTTACTGAATACAAAGTCCTGTTTGTGTGTTTATCACTGCGTGTAGAACAAACATCAAGTACGGCAGAGAGAATAAACAATGCTGCAGTGTGAAACAGGCCTAAGAAGAGACGAGCAAGGACTCTTTACAAGGTCCAGAGCATCAAGGCTATCTATTTAAATTCAGAATGCATTTATGAATTTGGTTATCAAGCTCAAATATACAAAAATTCCTGCTTTCACTGAACGTGATTTCGCCATGTAAAACATGTTCCTGGATCAACATCAGTTTTGAGGGATAGGTTTACAGTTTATGTCAAGTTTAGGCTTACAACAAGGGTTAGGGGCTTCTATACCATTCTTATTCACCTATCATTTCCCTCTGATTTCAGGGATAAATGATGAGTAGGTGTAGATTTAGGGGTAGGGATAGGTTTAGGGTTTATTGACAGGAATGTTGTTCCAGGATCAACAAGAGAAGCTTGTTCCAGGAAGACGCCTTAATCACAGTGACCGTCAGGGTTACCTGCTATAAAAGTGTATTTGACACGGAAGCCTAAGCCTTCGAGCTCCTCGTCACTGATGAATTTGACCCACATGAAGCGGCCCGTGGAGGTGACCACACCTGGACTCTTTGGCCCACAGAAGCGATCAATAATAGGGGAGAAACCAAAGGGACCATCCCTTATCTCAATGTGGTCAAAGCGGCACTCGAAGGACGGCTCGATATAGTACGTTTTGTCAAAGGCCAGCTGAATTCTCTGCCGAGGGAGAGCTGCGGGGGAGAGGGAATCGAGAATGAAAGAGCAATCATTATATTTCGTTATATAAACTGTAGAGTATGTGACACTGTAACCTGTGCAGGAGGAACCCATTGCCTATTCCTGAAAATGAGAAATACAATAATACTACATTGTTCAGTTGTAAAAATACGCCAGTCAAACACGCACACACACACACACACACACACACACACACACACACACACACACACACACACGGGGAATATTTATCAAAATGAACAATACAGATGTCACATCCACATTATATCCCGTGTCCACATTATGAACAGACAGTCTACTACAATTGAAGATAAACTCTTTTTCATAACCCTGTTGAAAGATCTTGATAGACCATTACATTCCAATGCACATTTCATTTGAAGCAATTTTGATTTATTAAGAAGAATTTGTGATGTACAATAAATCACAGGAATCACAATAAATGCGCAAACATGTAGCACGATGAAATAACCACTATTCACTAACCAAATTTGAATTTAGGTCACCTGCTTGAGGCACAACAGCCATAATCATATCAGTCTCTGAAACAAATAACCAATGTCACTGCTGATTTAGGTTTGCTCAGCTGTATTTGCTGCAGCTTGCATTAAAACCACAGACTCTGCACAAAATACAGTCATTTATCAAAAAAAAAAAAAAAAAAACGTCTTTCTGTTCTGCATGTAAAGGCATATAAATATGCATAGGATTATTACTTAAATAAATTACTAGGGTGAATTAGGATGATTTTGGCCATTGGTTACCATGGAAGCTTAATTAAACCTAGACTAAACCATGTACATTTCTTTCTACATCCCATTCAAGTGTTTGTTAAAATGTTCATACTCTAGCTAAGTTATCTTATTTGTTGGTCTGAAGTGGCAGTAAGCAGCAAAGGTCAAAAGTGTTCATGCAGCCGATAGAAGCCCTTTTTATTTATTCTACAGAATAAAGAAAAACAATTCAATAAATAAAATGCTTATTACACTGATCTCACAATAGCCTAATAGCTCATTTAAAATTATGGTTTAAAGATGTAAAAAAAAAAAAAAACATGCTGTCAGATTGTTTTTGAATATATTTGCTTCGTCGACAGGGGGCGCTCTTGCACTGCTTGAAATGCTGTTATGCCAGGACAAAATCGTGTTATTCACACTTGTATAGTTATACTGAGATGCACTAGCAGATATGATGTTGTTAAGAGAATATAATTAACTGTTGCATATACCATGAAGAGAAGAGAAGAAGTTCCTAGAGGCAAAATATGACACTCCTATATTAGTAAACATCATTAACTTGAGGGAGACATCAATCACATTGTCATTAACAGCTCCTGTCAGTCTGACATCTAACAGCTGAAGAATAGCCGGAGAAACTCCTTTCATTTGCTTTTAGGGAGGTTACCTTCTAGGATGTATATACACTCCTTGTTGGGTGGATAGGAGTTAGGATAGTTAGGAGATGTAAACAGCCCTCCATTAATATTCCGGGTCCACTGGCCGCACTGCTCAGCGTTTGATAGAGATTCGCCCGCATTCTCTGTGAGAAAAGATATGGAAAAGGAAAAGGAACTAAAATACAGCTAAGATTAGCAATAACTGAATCAGAGTGAAGAGACAGTATTTTGCAGATGGTAACAGTTCACTGTCATTAACAGTTGCTTAAATAGTCATTGACCATATAATTAGATACTGATTTGACAAAGAATTTTCACATTTTTATTTTAAGCTTACAAAGAACCCTGGGCTTACTGAAAGGAAGCATTTCTTTTGCATTTTTAAAGTTGAAACATTCTACGTTTACGGTCCAGTTAACTGCTGAGAAATTGAAAGCTGCACAGGAACCCTCTGCAAGCCCAGTGCAAAATATGTGTACAGATAGGACTGTCACAGTTGACGATTCAGATATGAGTGTGATAATGTGTGAGTAATACCTTTAATTTTCTGCGCCAGGGCAAATCCCTCTTCTATTACAATGAGGAGAACCCAGGCTGGAAACAAGAGCGAGCAAGAGCATGTCAAATGTTAGCAGACAAAAGTAGGGCATGTGACATCACATTTAGCCACAATTATGTCCTTCATCTGACACTGTGCTCAGATCTACCGTATGCAACACTGGGAAATACTGTATCAGTACTGCAAAACGGCCATTCGACTCCTGAAGTAAACTCGGATTCAGACAAATGCGATGTTGGTGAGAACCTTAAAAACTACAGCAGCACAAAATCTATAAATCTTTTCTGACTGATCCAGTCTTGTCTCTCTCTGTCTGAAAACGTCCGTCCAAAGCCAGCACTGATTCATTGTGCGGACTGCGGAGGCAAAGGCCAGGGGCGACGTGGGCACACAGACATGAGCACATTGATCACCCCGAACTCCTCTATTACTCTCCAAGCCTCGCATCAGGACGGGAATAAATCTAGCAAACTGATCAGTCGTTCAAGATCCTTGTCATGTCATAAAACATCTTGCACTTGACGCCCATCTCTGACATGCGGCCAGGTGGTCCAAGATACCCTGCCTTGCAAATGTGTAATTAAGTGAGAAAAGTATCATGCACAGCTACATTGTTGATTTAATTATGATGCAATATTCATTTATTTCCTTCTGGATTGTGTGAGAATTAATTATCTAGACAGCAAAATAAAGCAACGAGCCGTCACAAGTGTGTGTTTATAGTTGTTGGTCACTGAATTCGTACTGAGAATGTAGGAAAACCCATCACTTTCAGACCAGTCATTTGCCATTCATTCAGTATGAAAAGATTCAGCTGAAGACAGCCACAAGCACATTATGTCAAGAGCGGCGTGCCTCAGCTTTCATCCTGCTACACAGTTAACAGCAAGTGTGCAAATTAAATCAAATGGACCCTTCTCACATTTCCAGGGTTCTCATGAGCGAAAGTCGTCATATATGGGTAAACTGCTATACTAGTGAATGGGAGAATATAGCAAATTTGATTATGGCAGTCAGAAGGAAGATGACAAATTTACAGCAATCTAAAAATGTATGATATTTAAAAAAAAACAAAAAAACATTGCTAGATGTACAATGTTAATAATGACTGTGGAAATGCGTCATCAAAGTCTGTGCAAGTCTTTGTCCATGCAAGTCTTTGTCCTGTTATTTGTATATTATCTCATAATTGTTTTTGTCCAACCATTTCTCATGCTTAAAAAAGTACACAACACATTGTAACAGTAATCCATATGAATCAGTCTTCTGAATAGACACAATCACTTTATATAATGAACATATTTTAATTTAGGCTTTTATTCACATATAAACATTGATCAGTTAGCCTACCATTACAATTATGTCACCTAAATGTTTGCTCACTTAATGCATTTGTGTTTTTACAATTTTGTTACAATAGCTCACACACAGCACAAGGAAGCTTAATTCAAACTGACTTTATAAAAAAAGACAAGTAAATAGTCAGTAATAATATGAGAACAAATAAAAAAATTGCCTGTAGGCTAGTAGCAAAAATAAATACAAAAGAACAAAGATACAAATTAAATAAACAGTGCTTAAAGTTTTTCAGGTGGGTCTAACAGTAGCATTTAGGTAAAAATACTACAGAAATGGAATAAAGTAATCAAATGTAAAATAATGTAATAGTCTTCATTGCAAAAAATAAATACAGATTAATTCTTACAATTAAAGCTACAAAAGATAATCAGCAGTAAGTATTTTCTCTGTCTTTTGTTGTTTGATTAACATTAATGACAGAAGGGAGCAGGTTTTTTAGGCTGCTGTCCCTTTAAGAGTGAACACAAGGATCTAATATACAAAAACACATGTTTTCTTTCTTAACTGTTTACGTTCACTTAAGACATAACCAACTGTGCTTACGAGAATACTCGGCAAGATGGGCGCTTTGATATAATTTTGTGTGTATTTGACCGTTCAAGCTCAATAATCCGTGAAAAAGAACTCAATTTGATAGTCGCGAGCTGTTTGAGAGGCGGCTTTATGTGCGCGCACTTTGGGTGTGAGCGCGACACTTGCGGGAATGAGTAAATGAGTCAATGATTGGATCATTATTGCAGTGATTATTATGTTAGCATGTTTTATGTTTGGCAACAGTTCTTCTAACCCTAATTGATGGAGTGTGTAGCTTTTCATTTCTTAAACAACCATGTAGCCAAGACATCATGGCCATATTCCAGGATGACAATGTCAAGATTCATCAGGCTCAAATTGTGAAAGAATGGTTGGGTGGGTTAGGGTTAGCATGAATAATCTTTTTCACACATGAATTGGCACCTCTGAGTTCAGGCCTTGAATTCATTGAAAGTCTTTAGTATGTGCTGGAGTAGACTTTACAGAGTGCTTGACTCTTGCATTGCCATTACAAGATCTTGACCAAAAAATGATGCAACTCTTGATGGAAATACATGTTGTAATGTTATTTCCATCAAGAGGTGCATCAGTTTTTGGTCAAAATCTTGTATTGGCAATTTTTTTGCCGGGCAGTGTATATTTGTGAATATATGTAAATAAATATGGGATTAGGGGATCCCCATTGGGGGCTTAAAGCACATTTTTTTAATGCAAATATCGTTTCAACTGGGTTTTCAAACATTTCTGTGACTACAAAAGTCAGGCTGCCTATTCTGACCTGACAAGGAAGGAACCATAGCAACAGTACACACGCTGCACCAGCATTATTCATCAGAATCCTCATAGGAGGGAACACTGTTATTATTTATAATGTGATTATACTAGCCTATATACATTTATATTTGTTATATGCTTAAATGTATATCACAAAAAATGAAAGTGTTTGGATGAAGAAAAATAAAAAGTTGATTAAAATGCACACGTGGCTAAGAAAAGTCAATCCCCGTCTGATAAAACACGCCGCTCAGAATCGTATGTTTCAGTGAGTGGAGAAAAGAAAATATTAAGATATTTCAGAGTCACAAGTGAAAGATGAACTTAAGTTATCTCTCTTGGGATCGATTATCTTATGTGATGTATATTATGAGATCAACCAGGGATCTTTTTACACAGCACACAACGTGAAGATAAACGCAAATATAACATGCATAGTGAAAGTTTTAGAGCTGAATTAAACCGAGTTTTGTCCTCAAAACGAGGAAGGCAATAGTGGCTCCACATTTCACGTAGGATCCGATTTTCTGCATGAATTGTCTTGCGTGCTCGTCTGGTTTCAAATGAACACACATCTGGGATGAGCCCCATGGGACGAAGCGGTAAAATGTTAAGAGGCCTGTATCCTATTTGAGCAGTGTGTCCATAAAAACACCAAAACAGAAGGGGGAAAACTTCATTCTCACTCGATTATAACTCTATTCTAGCTGTCACTGATCAAACAGATTCAGCTATTTTCCACTAAGCATATGAACTATTAATGTCATTTAAATTCCAAAGTTAATTAAAGACAGGTGTCAAAGATTTACCCGCCGCATATCACTCAGGAGGACTAGAAATGCCCCGAACTATACTCATATTTATGGCAAGTACTGTATTTCTCTTCCATTTCTTTACAAATGCTGACTTTATTCCTTCAGTTTGTAATTTTGACTTAGCCTATACTCCAAGGCCACATTTAAAAAATAAATGAATAATAATAAAATAAACAGCTGCACTGTCACAGACGCATCTCGCTATAGGTCTAAGCAAAAACAGTACAGAACAAATGCAGAATCAACAATTATTTGGTTGTAATTCAATAGAGCAGTTGAGGGAAAATTAATTTAGGTTAGTGTGAAATTTGGCCATCATTTTGCATTGATATAAATATTGATATTATTGATATATAACGATTATATTGATATAAAACATAATTGGTGAGGAGATTACTTGTTTTTCATCTTCGTGGGTAAGACGTGGTCACATTTTACATGACAGTGAGTGTTCATATTGCCTTGTGATTGAAAAATGCTAATAGTAGTTAACAACATGTTGCCAAAATAATTATATTTTGTAACAGTTTGCTATTCTGAAGAGTTCTTGTACTACTAATTATTTATACTAGCCTACTAAATAAATGATAGTGATTTGTATAGGCTATTGCGATATTAATATATTGATTTGTAATGTAGCCTACATGATCGAACAATGCCATACAAAGCATTACCTCGTTTTTTTGTTTTTGTTTGCAGTGGTCTGACTTAATTAGCAAATAGGTAGTTGGATCTCAGTACTTTCCCCCATATATAGATTTAGTTGAATCTCGCAGACACGCTCATCGGTGGAGAGGGTCATGAGTGTGGGCAGCAGCTCGTGCTCCAGCTGTGGCACGCGGGAGCTGTCACTTCAGCACTCTCGCGCCGCTTCTGCAAATGCCACGCGCTGCACGCGGCGAACTCGCACGAGACGCTGCAGTAATCTAATGCAACTCGCCTTCTGTTGTGGAACTATACAGTTTTTAACGTGCAAATTATTTTTTTTTCTGGCTAACAATGAATTTTTTTTTTCCTGTCATACAAATGAAATGACAAATGGTTAAATGAATACGAAGCAAATAACGCAGAGAGGAATTGATTAGCCAGATTTTCTTGGACAGATATTGCCAATAAACAAAAGCACACCTGTAGGTGGCGACGCGATTTATGGTTATCCCTGAAAAACTTGTTAGACGCGGCTCTATATTGTGAATGTTGAGCTGCATTTGTTGCAGCAGCAACAACCGTATAGGACCAAATCGCGCTGTGTTGTCAGACACGGTATAAATAAATAAATGTTTGTTGAAACTCACCTCTGTGCATTTCCACTCGCTGTGAATTACCGCTGCGTCTGCCTTCGTGAGATCTGTAGGCGAGCTTTATCTCTCCATTTTACTAGACCTGCAAATCCCAACTTTTCTTCGATCTCGTTAATCCCATTCCTCACGATGTAAAGAAACCACCTTATTCCTTACGAAGAACGCGCACATAAAGTCTGCCTGGCAAGTTGTAAATGAGTTTATAATCCTGTTGAGAAATGTGCTTTGTAAATCCACATGCAGCGTACGGCCATTCAAACAGGCGTCGCGGAGAGTCCGGGGAGAGACGCGCGTCTGTGGGAGTCTCGGGCTGAACTGAGGTGATCGCACTAAACGAGGCTCATTTGAGCTTCGGGCGCTGCTCCCTTGAATGAGCAGCATGTACGCATGCGCAGTTCGTGAGAGTAAGACGCGGAGAGCGCGGTCAAGTTGAGGTGACGTGATTCGCCACGGACACAGCATCTAGAGAATTGATTTATTTATACAATTTACTGTTATGTAGTCTGCTTTTTGACTGAGACGTTTTAGACACACAAGTTACAGCCCTCAGTCATGACTTTATTTAAATCATTTGACGATGATCTACAGACCTCCATGAACGTATGAACCATGTGAATACAAACGCAGGTTTTTCTTTTCTTCCAGGGTACGAGAGGTGATGAATCCATTGCCGATGAGTAGTGAGGACAGAGACGAACACATAAAGGTAGTAAAGCATGTGGTCATGTTTATTTATACAACATTCAAAATAATAATAATAATCAAATTAAAATAAAATACTGACACACAGCAACCAAAAACACGTTGAGAATGATTAATTAATAATTAAAACAGAGTACAGATACACAACCTGTTGGGACCAATATGCACCTGACCAGAAACAATTAGCAAAAACCATCTGCATGAATTACATGCTAGTTAACATGCAAGTTTGACAATTGATTTTACCTTTGGAAGTGAAACTGCTTAATTAATGTGCATATAGTGCACCATATAAAGGTAAAAGAGATTAGCAAATAAATTAATACATTGATCAGAGCACCTGTCAGATATATACAGCTAAGAACAAAACCCTTCACACTAAACAGTCTTCAGCAGCACATAATTAAGTTACAGTGTTTTAAAAACAAGTATAAGAAATAAATAAAACCACTTAGAAATCAAGGAAAAATACCTAAAGGCATCATTGACAATGGAAAAACAACCCAGAGTTGAAGTATCGATAACTGTGCCTAACAATCAGTAAGACAGACACAGTGGGAATTACTAGAATGCAAAATGAAGACAGTACATGAAACAGAAACAGAGCGACCTGATTAATGTGGACTATGGGCAATTAGGGTTGAGGACTTTCTATAGAATGTTTACATCCAATGGCAAGTTAATGAATTGAAACAAACTCTGGGGAATCATTTGGAAGTGGTTGGCACTGAGTGTTGATCCTTAAAGCAATACTTTATTGTAACAGAGTGATGCCATTTTTAATAACTCAGTTTTTTTTGGTTCCACACATCTAAATGCCTAATAAAATTAGTTTACAGAGCACACTTTTGTTAACAGGGGCCTCATGTAGCGCTTGGATTCAAATCGTTTATTTAGTATAGGGGTTCAGTGACGTGAAAGAACTATCACACAGTCACATCGATTCCATACACACAAAGGCAGACAACTATTTAAGTCCTTCAAAAACAGTTCTGTTTCTGCCCACTTGACATTTACCTGTTACTTCAACAATACAAAGAAAGACTTTTATAGTGACGTGTTTATGCCAAACCAAAGTACAGAAAATGGCACCAAACAGTTTTCTTTCTTCTCAATGTGCAAACATCATTATGCGTTTAGAATCATGTAAACAAACTTGACAGAAACGTACGTTTTCTCTTCAGATGTCAGCAGATCTACAGAGGCACATCACTGTTCAAACTATTCGTATTTTGATGGATTCCTCTGATTTCAGACATTATTAAATGCATAAAAATGCTCCAGTGTGAAAAAAAGGTGAAAAAAAATGAAATACACCACTGAAATGAAAGCAGACCCGTTCTTCTCTGTGTTTACCCATAATGCTCTCTCCAGTTTCTCACATGGCATCAAAATGGAAGCGATGGGCCTCCTGTCTCTTCTCGCGGTCATCTGCTTTCTGTAAGACACAAACATTTAAAGGTTGCTATAGTAGGTCTTGATAGCAGGCTGGAATATCTGGGTCTCGCACGTTAACCTTGCCAGTGAGTTGAATGCAAACACAAAACAATGCCGTTTGATACACTGGGAGAGGAAAGGACAGACACAGTAAGAGAGAGACAGACAGACAGATAACTCATTCCACACACAATGGCACACTTTACCACGGCGAAATACCTCTGTGTGCGATCACAGATAGAGCCGACACCAGACACTTGCTGCCTGAGACTGATAATAACACACACTGCCAAACCTGGAGAGCAGGCATGTGTGTGTATGTGTGTGTGTATATGCTCAGTGATTATCCTGTCTCGGTGATGGAAAAAAATGATGTCTATTCTCAGCTTGTATGAGTGACTCACGCAGAGGGTCCCTCTGTGAGGCACTTGTGAATTGGCTCTCCTGTTCTATAAGGGTCACTTGGGTGTATATTTAGCTCCAGGTGTGTCGTTTTCCTCCTAGTAACTGCAGAAAGCACCTTGGTCGTAAGCAAAATGGCAAACAAGTTAAGCAAAAAAAAAAAAAAAAGCAAGAAAAAAAAGAAAAAAAAAGAAAGTCTGCCAGTCTGCCAGACAGATATAAGGAGGTATTACTTTCTTTTTCAAAAGGACTTTATATCTCACAGACCATGCAAAAAGAGCCTGAGGCTTTGACTGAGCGCTGTCAAGCTTTACGCTATCTGCTCAGGAGCCTCTAGATGGTATCTATTTGTAAGATATACTGCTATATGTCGGATTTTTTTTTCACGATATGGTGCTGAGTCACATCAACATCACTATTCGCCTATTCACTTTCATTAGCGTAATTGAGGGTAATCTGAGATACATACCTGCGAGCTCATCCTTTATTTCAGGTCCATTTAAGTGTGTTGAGTGAGTCATAGGCCAGTCACAGACTCATTGATTACTCTGTCATGAGTGCTCGACTTAATTACATAGTCAGTGATAGAAATAGCCCGTATGCTCCTTCAAGCTCAGGATTACTAAATAACAGGTCTTGCAGTTGCAGCATGTCTGACCATTTTAGTTCTTCCAGAAGCAGTGTATATGTAACAGTAATGGTCTCTGTCAGATGAGCTGTCAGCAATGTAATGCAACATAACTTGATTTTTAACACAAGCACAGTAACAATGGAAAGTATATTGTTTCCACACACACTTTTTTTCCATCAGACACTTTTGTATTTCATTGTGTTATTTGTTGTAGCAGAAATGCAACTTTCTCTGCCACACATTCGGTTTGACGTGCTCTCCAACACTCCAAGCACACCTCAAGGCGCTATATATATATATATATATATATAAATATGAACATATACAGTACAGGTACTGATGAAGCCGCAGACAACATATAGTACAGCATTTATAAACTGACCGACCGACGTTCACATGACCCGCATACATCCGAAGTCTTGTTGCCTGTAAGGCATTTTCATTAAATGACCTTAAAATCATGTTCTCCTTTTATTATTCAATAAACAGATCAATATTACATAATTTATTCAATTAAAGTCCAGTGCCTGCTATATGCTGTACGCTTGACGCATGAAATGGAATTCACCCTATCCATTTTATAAATAATTTTTATTGTAAACAATTCATCCATACATATGCTTCATTTTGTTTACCTTGTATTTAAAAAACAAATCCTAACTGGATCTTCTAGTGAAATGCCAGACTTCTCCAATCATTTTGTCCGCACAAACCCACATAAAACGGATAGAACTAAATCTCCACTTTACAATTTTTTCCCCAATCATCTGCTTCACTCAGATGTACATCATAATATGGAAGAACAGATCAGTTGCTGCTTGCTTCTTTAAAAATTTTTTGGTGATACCAATAACGCTTAGTTCATTTTATGGCCGATAACTAATATTTCATTTAAATTGATGGCTAATATTAAAATATATGCTATTTATACTAAATTAATTGAAAATAAAACCAAATCATTAAAATTATTACAAGCGAATGCAGGCATCATAAAATTATAGTATGCAGTACAAAAAAATATTAATTTAGAGATATGCTAAAGATCACAATAATTAACAGTATTATTAAAGCATTAGTGTTATAAAGAATTAAGTTCAAGTGAGCAGCAAAGGTAACCTAAATATAAAAACATATACATAAAATCGACAAATACGTGTCCAATATCAACCAATTTTTGACACAATTATAAAGGGAACACATTATATTAATATAGACCTAATATATACCTTCCCCTCGAAGAAAAGTGGACAAAAGAAACAGATTACAACATCATGTGTCTCCCTAGTCTACTTGTGATCTGATCGACCAAAACGTGTCTTAATATCAGTAATAAAAACAGTATATTATATCTTCGATTAAAAATATGATGTAGTGTTTTTTTATTATTATTATAACCCTTCTAAAACAAACTAAAGACAAACCAAACAAAAAACACTAAATGACTGGAAACCGTTTTTACTGGCCATCATGTCATCTTTAAGAGAGGACGTCTATATCTAGGAAGACAAGGTGTGTTCCTGCCACATGGAGACATGCAAATGATACAGAAAACCTCAGCACTTCATGTATCGGTGTCTTTCCTGCGACATTGAGCAGGAAGAGAGGAGCCAAAGGCAAAAAGGAAATACTGCGTCTTATCTTCCTCTAATATCGCACCCCTCCCACTGGGATGCAAATGGAACCATCCGCAGAAATGGAGCGATCTGCTGAGTCCTCTCCAAATGCTATTTTCACAGGCACTACAGGTTGCCCTCTCTTATCTGCTAAAGCCACTTCAATTACAAGCTGTCATGGGGGGCAATGAAGATGGAGGGCAGGGACAAAAGAGATGGAGAGAGAGGAACGCTTTGCACACTGGATGTTTAAAGCTGTGTCCGACTAAACATGCAGTTTCATGAGGGGTTACTTGAGTGTAGAAGTCAATCTGCGCACAGGACTGACATTTCACAATGGCTTCACAATGGCACATGCTCATACTTATCCTGGAATTTCATGCACAAACATTTACCCAAATGCAGCTTTCAAACCATATCTATGACTAGAAGCAGAGAATGTTTGTGGAGTTGTGCTATATTTGGACTGCGAGAAGCTGCAATAAATGGAGAGAAACACAGAAAAACCGAGCGATAATGTGTTACAGTCTGGTAATACAGCAACATGCGATAATAGACCACCTGCAGCCTACACAGCTCCCAGTGTCAGTTGTGCAGAGAAAAACAGGGCTGCGTAGCTTCTCAGTCAAGCAGAGGAGAAAGGGCCGCTTCCTGACCTTTTAATAGCTGAATAAGTGAGCAATGCTAATCGTCACCTGAACATGTGCATCGGGAAAGCTCGTACTCCATCAAGCAGTCATCAAGACAAGGCAAAGAGCCAAAATACTCCCTCTCTAAACCTTCCTTCAGCCTCTCTCTTCCCTTTTGTCAAATATATAATTGCAGGGCTGAGGAAGAGAGATATGGAGCCAGTATGTTATTTTAATGCAGTGTCAACTCCACTGAAGGTTGTGTATTGGGAAGCACTTCCCTGAGCAGAGAGCAATTATGGTTTTCAGCGCGCATAATCAGGCACCCACAGCAGATGGCTTTGAGAGGAAGCCAAAACCAGAGGAGCTCTTCGCTCTTTGCACACATGCGTACTCAAGAGCGCCACCAGAACAGCCATAATGCCTTTGAATACATGAAGACACGCAAGCACTCTTAGAAGAATGAAAAGACGAAAAAAATATGTCCCAATAAACACCCTGCATACACCTGGGTGGTTGAGGGTTGGTGAGTAGGGCGCAGTCAAAAAGTCAAAATAATGAAAAAAGATTAAAAGATATTTGTTCATGAGCCAGGACAGCATTTTTGTCTTTTATTTACCTAAAAAATTTTTTTCTAAAATGCATCGTGCCAATGTGAAGGGATATCACGTTTAAACTTTATCGGCTAAAGACCTAGGTTTGGTTTGAAGACGAAAAACGTACAAGCACAATGTTCTCTCACCGTTCTGGTTTTCTGTTTTTTTTGCGTTCGCGTGGTCTTGTGGACAATGGAGCAGAAACAAAAGCCACTGCTCTCTGTGGGTTTTTCCCGTCGTCTACTTTCGCGTTCATATTTAAATTGCACAGGTTTATTTCGTCCATTACGTCGAAACTCGAAAGATCTGAAAAAGGCAGCTCATACATTTACCCACCCATACACCTTCCCCTCGAAGAAATCAGGACAGATGTGGTCGAAAGTGGACAAAAGAGACGGATTACAACACCAGGGGCCTGATGTATCGTTGCGTACGCAAAGGCATTGAAATGTGCGCAAGCAATTTTCCACGCACATATCAGGATTTATAAAAAATAAACTAGGCGTAAATATGTGCCTAGACTAGAGTCTAGACCGTGCGTACGCACTCTTTTACAGTATGTTTTACATCTGATATACACATTTAGTAAAATATTTCACTCTCATTAATGGAGTAAAGCATTGAAATGACATGAAATCATTATCCAGAAGTTACAATACTTTTATGTGAATTTAAATAGAAATATTTGTAGTTCGTGCGCTGCTTTTGAACACTTTGCACATGCTGTGTTTTAATGTTTTAACTACAGCGATGATTACTTGGTCATGATAATTCCACTAGAATTTTATAGAATTTGAAGGAAACGGTAAGATATGCACGTTTTATATTATACAGCGACGCGACAAAATTTACACTGCAAAAAAAATCTGTTTCCATTAAAAATATATAAACCATCCTAAAATATGTTTACCTTTTTTTGTTTACCATTGCTGCTTAAAGCAATTAAAAATAGCCTACTATCTGGCCAGTGGAATAGATTGAGAATAACTCTTCTTTGAAATGTATTTTATACAACATTGATTTATTTATTCTAAAACAGGACAAGGATACTGAATGATTTTTAGTAATGTAATGAGACAGCACATAGTCCTTATCTCATATTTTCCTAATGTCTTGTTAAACATGATATCACGTGGATGGAATAGTAAAACGAACTCCATATATGGTGATTTTGGGCAGGATACGGGGTGGAGATGCCTGTACGCACAATCTTCAGGTGACTGGGTTTTATAAATGGGAATTTTGCGCAGGTTCAGGTTCTGGTTTTATAAATCTGAAAACTGTTGTGCGTACGCAAAATCTAGCTTTTGTGCATACGCTCACTTTTAGGATGAAATCTATGGGAGGTTTTATACATGATGCCCCAGGTGTAAATGAGGATGTGTCTCCCTCGTCTAATTGTGATCCGACTGCCCAAAGTGCATCTTTAATACCAGGTGTAAACAGAGCCTTAGGCTGGTTTTATTGGTTCTCAAACAGGGGGCCGGGACCAACTTTAAAGAGGGCTTCAGGATGACTTAAAATAAGACAAAACAAGCTTTAAAATGAGCTAAAACAAATAAAAATCAACTTTCAACAAACCAAATTTCTGGAATTCTAAAGTGTAACAATTATTTTCATTGTAATTATAATTAAGTTACTTTCAATCTATAGACACTCGAATATTGTTGTGAACAATGGGAGTGCCCTCGGAGTCAATAAGGTTGAAAGCCACTGTTTTAGAGGGTTTTTGACACTTTTCTGCAGGTAAATCAGCTAAGCACCAGCTTGGCCAGGCTGGGAGACCATCTTAAACCAACTTTTCCAGCAGGGAAATAATAGAGCTATTTATAAACTGAATGACTCTAGTTGGATAATTGGTCTCAAGGAATAATGGTTTCCCGTTTACCTTAATCGGACGTGTTTCTTAGGGAATGTTACATAAGTCATGCAGTGGTCTTTAAAAGTTGGCCTTTTTTAAATTTGGCATGCTGTCTAAAAAAACTGATTGAGGGGCTTACACAATAAAAACTGTCTAACAGCTAAAGCACAGTGCAGCCCGCAAATTACATTTTAGATAAGCTTGTCAACCTCACAAATCAGTTGTTAAAAAACTAGTTGGTTAGCCAACTGTTGTGACCTATCCTGAGTGATTAAAAGTAATTCATTCACACATTCAGAGGTACAAATAGCATAAAAGAAGGCAAACTATCACCTTCCCACACACAAAGACAAAAACTCAGGCTTTCACGTGCACAAGCTCACACACAACACCCTGGAGGACATGTTGTGTGGGATAATGAGGAACAGATTTGATATGCAGAAAGGACAGAACAAAGCAATTAGCAGCATAGCAGTGTGTGTGGAGCACCCTCGCAGAGAGCCTGAGGGCAGGGCCACACACAGACACACCCATCTGCTCAGATCTTCACACACATGTGCAGACCAAAGACTAAAGGATGAGCCTGTGTGAGGTCACAATCATTCTGTGCAGAAGGAAACACAGATGCTGGAGTGTTTCAAACAGATTCATAGAAGAAACAAGGAACACAGGAGCGAGAGGATGACAGTGACAATTGGGCTTAGATCAGATGAGTGAAAGGCTGAAAATAAAAGGCTCTCACCTTCTCCTGCCAGTGCAGTATCCCGATGATGACGAGAATAAAGACACAGACGCCAATCAGTGCTATCGCTGTCAATAAGACGATATTACTCGGGGTAAGGTAGAGCTTTGCACTCCAGCTGCAAAGATACAGACAGAAAGAGAAAGAGAGACAACTGAAAACTTTTCAGAGCAACATCTTTAGACTCAGTGAAAACTTTAAACATCATTCAGAAAACTCTGAAACGAAATGCGAGAATGCACATAAAGTCATTATACAAAGCGAAACCTGTGTAGACCATCAAAACAGTGACGAGGAGTTTACAGCACTGAAAAAAGTCTTATTAGCACTGTGTACCTTCATTCTTGAGCTTTAATATGACGATTCAAGGAACCTGAGAAAGCTAAATATAATCAGTCCTGACGCACCCTGACAAGCTGAAACATCAGGACATCAAGATGAGCCGCTTTAAATAACAGACCGAAAGCGAGTGAGCGAGAGAGTCGGAACGCTCTCCATTTACTGGAGAGAATAGAACGAGAGATACTCTGTTTACTGTATTTTTACGAATTGTTTGAAAGTAAAACGGCAGCTGAAAGAGCCCGAGCTGGGTCTGTGGGGAATAATGGGAAATCCAGCGATCTGCTCAAATATTTATGATAAAGATTGCCAGACAGCTTCATTAAGATACATTTTGGCTGTGCTGGTGGTAAACACATTAAATATTAATTCCCGAGGAAACACCTTCTCGCAGTCCTGATTAAGACTAGTGACGGATGTTGTGATGCTATAATATCGCTTTAAATTACATTAACACGTTTATTACTATTTGCTTGTTGGCTGTGGGTTTGGATCTTAGTAGATGCTGCTGATCATATTAAATGAAGGAACTATTTGTAAAGTGTACATGGATAGTTTGTGGGAAACAAATTATGATTGAACAGCAGGTGTTGCGCAAGTGTGTGCATGCACATCAACTAGCTAAGGACTGCAAAAATGTTGATAAAATATTTGTTGGCTGTAAAACATATTTTTTTCATTGTATAACAGTTCCTTACATTTACAGGAAAAAATATAGTAATGAGTTATAAAAATATAGTTAACGCATGTGATTCATTCAAAATCCCTTTTTTTTCCATGGGTGCTTTGGTGTGCATAAATGTATGAATAATATGGACTCCTTGTATCATTTGATGTCTCCAAGTGTTCTTTTAAAAAGCTTGCAGAAAATACAATTTTGTGTGAATCACCCTTCAATTTGATGGTTTGCTTTGCTGGATATAGCAAGTTATGACAAAATGAATGTGTTAAACAAGATAAATGGTGTATGCCTAATTTCATGATAAGGGTGCGATTAATCGCGATACATTTTTTTATCTATTGACAGACATATAAAAAATATAATTATTTAACAATTTATACATATATACAGTACATTTAACTGAAATTTCATCAATAATACAAAATTAAAAAAGATTATTTACTTTTAAACTTGCTTATAGTATTATTTATCTGAATGTTGAGTACATTTTTCCATAAATAAAATGTTAATCTGCTACTTGAGTATATGTGTGTGTACCTGCGAGGGTCACTCTGTGGGTATGGTATAACGATGAGCTGGGAGTTAGGGATGATAGCGGTCCACTCCTGTTTCCTCACGTCCTGTAAAAGAAAGAGAGTGATAGATGGAAGAGAGAGAATAAGCGCAAAGAATATTAGTACCATTACCATTATGGAAATCCCAGCACATTCAATTTTGCAGTTGTCTTTTGGCAAACATGAACTAGAGCTGATGTGCCTCTGCGGAAGACAGAGGGGATTTGCAGGAGATTGTATTATTGTATAATTGGACATTATTGAAGTGGGGGATCTTGAAGGAGGACAGGGCATGTTTAACACATCTATCTTTTTACCATCATTAAATACATAATGGCTAATACACTATTCCAACATCTCTCATCACCAAATTTGGCCTACATTTACACTGTTTAACTAAACTTTTGCTAACTAGAGAAAGAGCCGCGCTTCAGATGCCGATATACTCAGTGTGAAGTGAAGCTTCAGTGCCATTACTGAAGTGAGCAGGAGCGATGAGTTCAATCAGAGATTTCAGCATTACTTTAAAGTGCAGATGAGTAGGTGGAGGAGCCATTTGCAGGCAGGTGATCAAAGCTACACAAAACAAGTTTTAAAATATGTGTAAACCTCAACTGGCTACAACCCAATCAAATCCTTCAGCCGTAAACCCGTGTGATTCCATGTATGATGTTCACTTCAAATGCTCTACACAGGCCAGTCGCACTGTCAATTTGTTAAATATTTACTCCGCTCTCAGAGAGATATAAAACTAATAACTAATATAAAATGATTTTGCATCGACAGAACTAGAAATCCGACATGGCAGCAATGAGAGAGAGCCAAGAAAAACAGCCTTTTCCATTCATGTTGAAGTTGCGAGTCTTTCAGTAGGAGAAAATGCCATCATTTTTAGTGCAAAATGCAGTTAATAAGCCTCCAAACATGAAACAGCATAAATAGTCATCTATTCCCCCAGCTATTTGCAAAAAAAGTTCATTAGAGGAAGGTAAGTCTCTGGAAGCTGTAATGTATTATGAAGACAGTACCTCTATCAATTACAAAGGTAATTTTCCCTCTTCAACTTCTTTCTCGACAGCAATTAGTAGCAAACGTTAAATCCGTCTTTTTGAGGGAATCCTCCAGGGGTACAGATTTTAATTTCCGACAACACATTTATCATAACTCTACATTACGGTATGTGCGTACATGTGCGCAGCTGAGGAAGAGTGTGTGGTCTGAACGAGCTATTTTTAGTATGTGTCTTTAGTCAGTATAGATGAGGCTTGCAAATGAAAGGGATGGGGCGGTATTCGGTCTCGCTGTGGGGAGTCAAGCCTCTGCCTGCTGTGGAGGTCAACTGGCAGAAAGACAGATTTGTTACAGTCAAAGACCCTCTACTGCTGCTCTGAGCATTAGAGAGGGAGTGCGGCTGAAGCCCACACGTTTTTAAGGTTGCGCTAACCGACAGGCCCTGGCCGTACGATTATGCAACAGAGAGACCTCCATGGGGCGAAGATACTGCAAATTTAAAGATATGAGATGATTTAACAATTTAAGAGTGCAACCTTCTAATCTGTTAGAAAAACAAACATTTGATTGCTTGTGCTGACAGCTCAAGGCGAGTTTGATAGCTGTCAAAAAAACCCAACAACTAATCACTTCAAGCTAATTTTGGCTGCACTATTTCAAGGAGTCCTTGTTAAAGTGTAACTACACAAATAAGTACAGAGTAATATTAATTAACTGCGTTTACTTTCTATAGGATTAGGGTTTGATTTAGGGTTAGTACATGTAACGTGTAACAAGGACACTTTTTATTTCATGCTCAACAAATGAAGCTCCGACTCTGCATTGTGCAGCATTGAGCAACGTGTTTTTCCAGGATGTACTTCTGACGTGATAACTTGGGTTGTTGAGAGATTAGAGAAGTGAAAACGATAGAGAAAACTGAGCCTCTTTCCCTTCTCCACACGAGCTCTGAGAGTTCAGAGCCCAAACCGGAGCTGTCAGCAGGAACTGTAAGTATGCCGTATAGAAACATTCATCTGTGTCAGAAAAATAACCACATATGAAGAGCCTTTGTGAGGAAACTCACAAAGCAAAGTCTTCCTCTCTCATTCCCTTCAGCTTTTGTAGGATCCCAAAAAACATTCTATAGGTCAGTTTAAAAAAAATAACTTATTGAAATGAATATGCACTTATTCATATAAATCAATATTTGCTGAGAAATACCCTTAAATGAAGAAAATTCAAAGACATTAGTGTGGCAGATGAGTATATCAATCAAAAAGTATCTTAAGATGTGAATATATTGCACTCTTTCCAAACATACAAGATGGACATCTTTCAGAGGGTTTCAGTGTGTTGTTTCTTGTTTTTTCAGTGTATTGCATCATGAGCGCTGCATTTTAATGACACCTTGTCAGGTTAAAAACAGTTCAACTTTTAAAAAGCATGCCTCGAGACCCCTGTGTTCGAATCGGGTCAGAAGGCATGATTAAATGTGCCATTTTTGTGTGTGTTATTTTTATGAGTAATTAATTGTACTAAATTAAAGTGTTAAATCGACAGCCCTATTAAAAACACAAAACGCCAAATTGCTGTACGTGAGAATTGCTCAAGTGCAAGCTTTGTGTTAATGTGAACGTGTGTATCCATGTGCATATATTCATGTGTGAGTGTGTGTTGGTAAATCAAATCTGCAATTCTAATCACTGTTTGATAAAGACCTCTGTTTAGCTCAGTGACAGCAGAGGAAGCCGACGTCTTAAATTTAAATGAGTAGCACTGGGGAATTGGAGGGAGGGAGAGATTTTAAATTGCACTTCTTCAGCTAAAACCAGACAGAGACAAGACGAAAGGGAAGAAAACACCCCAATAATTTGAAATCCTAGAAAGCATGGAAAGATGCAAGTGCTGTCTTGCAGCTCTAAATAAGCAATATATATATATATTTTATATTCCTTATTTATGAATATGTATATATGAAATTACTGAACTTAAATATACGAGCTTGATAAAAATGATCATTCTATAAAATTTCAGATAGCACTTAGCATTTGCATCTGAACTCTTTATATATACAGTGAGGAAAATAAGTATTTGAACACCCTGCTATTTTGCAAGTTCTCCCACTTAGAAATCATGGAGGGGTCTGAAATTGTCATCGTAGGTGCATGTCCACTGTGAGAGACATAATCTAAAAAAAAATCCAGAAATCACAATGTATGATTTTTTAACTATTTATTTGTATGATACAGCTGCAAATAAGTATTTGAACACCTGAGAAACTCAATGTTAATATTTGGTACAGTAGCCTTTGTTTGCAATTACAGAGGTCAAACGTTTCCTGTAGTTTTTCACCAGGTTTGCACACACTGCAGGAGGGATTTTGGCCCACTCCTCCACACAGATCTTCTCTAGATCAGTCAGGTTTCTGGGCTGTCGCTGAGAAACATGGAGTTTGAGCTCCCTCCAAAGATTCTCTATTGGGTTTAGGTCTGGAGACTGGCTAGGCCACGCCAGAACCTTGA
Organism: Abramis brama; assembly: GCF_963993115.1. Classification (NCBI taxonomy): domain Eukaryota; kingdom Metazoa; phylum Chordata; class Actinopteri; order Cypriniformes; family Leuciscidae; genus Abramis; species Abramis brama. Next base: position 33,463,635 of record NC_139965.1, read on the forward strand.
TATGCTTCTTACAGAGCCACTCCTTGGTTATCCTGGCTGTGTGCTTCGGGTCATTGTCATGTTGGAAGACCCAGCCTCGACCCATCTTCAATGCTCTAACTGAGGGAAGGAGGTTGTTCCCCAAAATCTCGCAATACATGGCCCCGGTCATCCGCTCCTTAATACAGTGCAGTCGCCCTGTCCCATGTGCAGAAAAACACCCCCAAAGCATGATGCTACCACCCCCATGCTTCACAGTAGGGATGGTGTTCTTGGGATGGTACTCATCATTCTTCTTCCTCCAAACACGTTTAGTGGAATTATGACCAAAAAGTTCTATTTTGGTCTCATCTGACCACATGACTTTCTCCCATGACTCCTCTGGATCATCCAAATGGTCATTGGCAAACTTAAGACGGGCCTTGACATGTGCTGGTTTAAGCAGGGGAACCTTCCGTGCCATGCATGATTTCAAACCATGACGTCTTAGTGTATTACCAACAGTAACCTTGGAAACGGTGGTCCCAGCTCTTTTCAGGTCATTGACCAGCTCCTCCCGTGTAGTTCTGGGCTGATTTCTCACCTTTCTTAGGATCATTGAGACCCCACGAGGTGAGATCTTGCATGGAGCCCCAGTCCGAGGGAGATTGACAGTCATGTTTAGCTTCTTCCATTTTCTAATGATTGCTCCAACAGTGGACCTTTTTTCACCAAGCTGCTTGGCAATTTCCCCGTAGCCCTTTCCAGCCTTGTGGAGGTGTACAATTTTGTCTCTAGTGTCTTTGGACAGCTCTTTGGTCTTGGCGATGTTAGTAGTTGGATTCTTACTGATTGTATGGGGTGGACAGGTGTCTTTATGCAGCTAACGACCTCAAACAGGTGCATCTAATTTAGGATAATAAATGGAGTGGAGGTGGACATTTTAAAGGCAGACTAACAGGTCTTTGAGGGTCAGAATTCTAGCTGATAGACAAGTGTTCAAATACTTATTTGCAGCTGTATCATACAAATAAATAGTTAAAAAATCATATATTGTGATTTCTGGATTTTTTTTTTTTTAGATTATGTCTCTCACAGTGGACATGCACCTACGATGACAATTTCAGACCCCTCCATGATTTCCAAGTGGGAGAACTTGCAAAATAGCAGGGTGTTCAAATACTTATTTTCCTCACTGTATATACATATATATATATATAAATATATGTACACACACACACACACACACATATATATATATATACATATATATATATATTTAAAGAGTTCAGATGCAAAAGCCTCTAAGTGCTATCTGAAATTTTATAGAATGATCATTTTTATCAAGCTCGTATATTTAAGTTCAGTAATTTCACTTAAATGACAACTAATAGGTAATTTTCATTGCCTATTATATACATCACATATATATGTGTGTGTCAGACACAATGTTTTGCTTCTCAGATACAGGACAGAAGCAGGTAGAAGTAAACCAGGCCATCTGCATGCTCTTCCTCTCACGGGGCCTTTCTACCCATGATTCCTCCCTCCATATGGAGAGTGTCTGTGAGCGTGTGTGAGAAAGTATGTCTGTACCTTCCCTCCAGGGGGCCGGGGGATGCCCACAAACAGGTGATCCAGGAAGTTGGCGCTGCGCCCCAGACCGAGCACGGTGTAGGGCAGCTGGAGTGCGAGATGAGCTGACTGGCTGAGCTGCCCCGCTGCAGGGGGAGAGAGAGAGAGAGAGAGGGGGAGAGAGAGAGAGAGAGAGAGAGAGGGGGGGGGGGGGGGGATAGTAGGAGGGAGAGAGTGGGATTGAGGGTGGAGGAGTGAAAGGTAAAAGAGAAAATAGCCGAGTGTGAGGAGGAGGGATGTGTCAGAAACAGGACATGAACAGGTGAGGGAGGGGAAGGAGAAGATGAAAGAGGAGAAAACAGAAGAAATAGCTGCCATTAGTGTCATCCATAAATAAGGCTTGTTGTAATAAGAGAACTCAGTAAATGAAGGGCTCTTGCTCAGATCCTCATGAGCTTTAAATCAACCTCAACAAACTACTGCAGAACCTGCATACTAACATAATATATGACAGGCTACTCATCCTTTAAATGGACAGTTCACCCTAAAAATCATCATTTACTCGTCTTCATGTCATTCCAAACCTTTATGAATTTCTTTTTTCGGTTGAACAGAGGATATTTTGCGAAATGTCTCAGTGTTGTTTTTTGGTCCAAGTCAATGGTCACCAAAACTGTTTCCAAAACATTCTTCAGAATATCTTCTTTTATGTTCCACAGATGATGTCGTACAGGTTTGAAACAACATTAGGGTGAGTAAATGACAATAGAATTTTTTTTTGGTGATCTATCTAACTAATATGGCAGCTCTCATGAGGCAATGACATCACTATGTAGAATAAAACCACATCTCAAGTCAGTCTTCATCTCATACTTAAGTTTACAATATATAATATTTATATCTGTAAAAAATAACAGTAAGAAATGTTTCTTGAGCGGCAAATCAGCATATTAGAATGATTTCTAAAGGATCATGCGACACTGAAGACTGGAGTAATGATGCTGAAAATTCATCTTTGCATCACAGGAATAAATCACACTTTTAGGATTCAGCCTGATCTGGCTCTCAAGTTTAAGACTACTTGGACTATAGCACACAAATCTCATGGACTACTTTGACTACTTTTAAGGAGTCTGACTGATGTTTTTACTACTGCTGTTATACAGAAAAGAAGATCTTAAGATATCATCTTTTGTGAAAATAACATCATACAGGTTTGAAATGACATGAGAGCGAGTAAATAATGACAGAACTTTCATTTATAAATAAACTTTACCATTAAGTAAAATGAATATTGAATATAAACCCTAAATGAATATGAATATTAACCCTGTCTATAGTGTCCCTGGGTTTCCTCTGAAGAGAGCATTTAAAAAACAAGAACAAGAATAGGACTGTGAAAGCATTGAGTGAATCTGATACATAACAACATAAGTGCAGATCTTAACACAGACCGGTCCTGAACCTTACTAAATGTCCCTTTTAAAGCACACACTATAGAACCCTGTGTGGGTCTGTTTTCTTAATCCCACTCCCGCTGAATCCCGCACACACAAACATTCTGTTACAGCTTGTAGAAATTGTGAAAAAATTAGGTGTTTATGCTAATTAATATATAGCAAAAAATATATATAGGCCTACTAAAAAACATTAAGCGTACTTAAGGAATTAATTAAATAATGAGGGATCGCAATCCCAATGCAGCCCTTTAACACGCACCTCTCCATGTGCTTTCTTCGTGTGCTTTTAATAGCCCAAACTGTGAAAAGCAAACAACTACAGTATAATCAGCAAATCAGTTTCTAAAATCTATTTTTTTTTTTTATGAATCTGGACCAGAAGGATGCTTGAACTAAATATAAACTAACTGATGGAGCACTTTATGTGTGTCCTGCTGAATCAAATACACACACAGTCCCCAACTGGGGAAAGGTCAGTCCATTACTCATGTGTCATGTGTCCAGCTTAATGATGCCATTAAAGAGAAGAACAATTAGATGTGTATAAGCTGATTTCCCATTATGCATCAGAGAGGAGAGAGAGAAAGACAGAGAACAAGGGTGTCCCTAATAACTTCCCTTTGGCACATAAGAGCATTAATGGAATACTGGATGCATTCTGAGGATCAATTAGATGGACTGATGGAAAATGTAGAGCAAGTCTCACTGACCAGGAAAAGATCCTCAGCTCAAATAAAACAAAACAAGAATGGTCTTGTGTAGTCTTTCTCTAGTGGTGAAGTAGTGTGTGAAAAATTAACAGAACATTAAGGTTGATGTAAAGAAAAATATATATTTTGAATTGGCTTTTATATTGTATTATACTAAAGCCAAAGCAAAATATGAAAATATTTGGACAATACTGACTATAAGTAATACCCATCTTTTCCCCTAACCATGCTGAATTTTCATCAGCCATTACCCCAGTCTACAGTGTTACATGATCCTTCAAAAATCATTCTAATATGCTGATTTACTGCTCAATAAACACTTCCTATTATAATCAATGTTGAAAACAGTTGTGTTCATTAATATTTTGGTGGAAAATTCAAAAGAACTTTATTTCAAAGAGAAAACTTTTGTAACATTATAAATTAATTTACTGTCACTTTTGATCAAGTGAATGCATCCTTGCTGAATAAAAGCATTTATTTATACAACTTAAAAAAGTGAGGAAACTAGTTGCCTTAAAATTAAGTAAATAGACTTGCATAATTGAAAAAATTAAGTTGTGGAATTGTCAAGTTCACATAACTTCATTTTTTCAATTACACAACGTTTATTTACTTAATAATTTTAAGGCAATGGGTTTTTAAAGCTTAATTTAAGTCAACTTATCACTTTTTACAGTGTTTCAAAAAGAAAAAAATATCTGACCCAAAACTTCTGAATGAGTATAAATCTGAACATTTTCAATTCAATATATATATTTTTTCAGCATGTACATTTTATGCGTTAAAAATTTAATGTAGAAATACATTTTGAAAAGCCTTTTTTCTGTTGTTTCAAATCTTCTACAAACACCTGGCACCTTTGTGGTCCTCTGGGGGGTCCCTGGACCTCAGTTTGAAAAACCCTATGTATGTAATGTTGGGTCCCACTATATAAAGTGTCTTTATCTACTATGTCCTAACATTAAAATTAATCATTTTATACAATGTACTTTTTGTGTACATACACATTTTCCCATTGTACTTACATTTAAAAAATCCCTTCATGTAATTACCAAACAATTTTTTTTTATGCAAGTACATAGTAAAAGACACCTAATATAAAGTTTGACCTAATGTGGTTTAGTTCATGTAGTGTAAACCACATATACAGGGTGATCTGTAGCCCGCATATGAGCGACAGCATCCACAAAACAAAGAGGATTGAGATTCAGCTAGCCAAACACAAGCCGAGGTGCAAGACAAGCTAATAGAGCTGTAGCTCACCTCCTACACACACACACACCTACTCACACGCTCACTCAACCACAGTCCGCACAAGAGCAAGGGCACATATTCTCTCTAACTACAGCTGTAGGACCATTGTGGTAAAATATGTACTCTAATGCATGCAAGGCAAAAAGTGAGAGAGAGAGAAAATAGCATCAATCTGACAAACAACAGGCATGTGGAAAGCACACAGGAGAGCGAGAGGGGAAAAGGAGAAATGGTTTACAAGTGTATCTGTTTCTGACTTTAAAAAATGTATCTGCTAGCCACAATACATACTTCATAAACAGAGGGAAGGAAAACAACACTGTATATATCAGAAGTGAACATAGACTGAAAGCAGATTTTAGTGTCCACACAAAACACTCTCCCTAAACCCAACAGCTAAGATCATCTCAAGCAAACCTGTTTGTTAAATGATCTCAGGTCTAGCGTCGCTATAGAAACCATTCTTTGCCCTGTCGATTGGGCGCTTGTGAAGCGATAAAAGGAACAAATGGTGGCGATGCTGCCTGGGCCTGAGGGATTAGAGAGGTTAGAGAGGAACAGTCGCTCGCCGAGCTGCAGAGCCAAAATGGCGGCTTGATCCAGACACTGATTTGTGTGTAGCGACACGTGTCTGCTCTGAGGGAGATAAGTGGAGTCTTCCAGAGGCCCCCAGCAGCATTTCCCATCTTATCACGCTACCGTCACAGAAAACAGCAGAGACAAAATATGGCCACTCAAAGCCAGAATGACATCAAGTGCAGAGAGTTGGGAAGAGAAAGAACCTGGAACGACTGAATGACACAAAAAGACGAAATGTTCACAAACATTTTTGGTCACACTTTAGATTAGGGTCCAATTCTCACTATTAACTAACTATTAACTATTATTTTTTCCTCAATAAACTCCCAATTACTGCTTATTAATAGTTAGTAAGGTGGTTGTTAAGTTTAGGTATTGGGTAGGATTAAGGGATGTAGAATATGGTAATGCAGAATAGAGCATTAATATGTGCTTTATAAGTACTAATAAACAGCCTAGTAATAGAACTCACACAGAGTCCAAAGTCAAAATTTAGTCAATCTCGCCAGAAAGTATGAATAAATAACAGAAATTTTGCAGCACAATATTATTGACTTGGCAGGCAGGATTTCAAATAGATGTAAAAAGACGCCTGTCATGAAGATTCCATGAGAGAGAAAAAAATCAGACTTGTACTCTGTGCACATTATATGTAAATACTGTTCCCCAACAATGACCTTACAGTAGCTCAAAGAGACACAAATCAATCATATTCCAAAAAGACCAAATCAAATATTACAATGTCTGAATTGTCTGAATACATTAAAACAAAACAAAAACTAAAATGAATAATTTAAGATCAAATTTGAATTTAGGCATCACAACATTATAATGCAGAGTATGACAAATGGATATTTATTTTGAGACTTGCTAAAGATCACTATTAATAAGTTTTAAATGTGTGCAAAATATTAGTTTTAAAAGATTAACTTTAGATGTGCATGAGATATGTCTTTTAATAAATTTCCAGAAGAGGCAATTAAATCCCAAATCCACCTAAACCAACAAACAGACAATTTACCAGAAAGTCCTAAAACTTACCAAGAGAATGGACCTAGAAAGCAGCACTTACAATCCAAAACATGTTTTGCAGAGCGGAATCATTGTCTACATATAAAAAGGTAGAAGGGAGAAAGGAGATCAGGGAGAAAATGGGAAACCACCTCAAATAATTTACAATCTAGGCTCCAAGTGAATCATATTTGTAGTGTGAAACCTAGGAAGTACAAATGTACAGTAGTCGCAAGATGTGCGCCATCTGCAATTAAAAAAAATGCCATGTTCTAAGTATCTGTAAAATAGCCAATACATGCATAATGATTACTAATGCTTCGCCAACAAATAGCCGTGTTTATTGCACCAATAGAGCTGCTTTGAATCTTGCAAGAGCAAGACAGAAAGAGAGCCAGCAAGAGTGGTAATTATAGAAGAAAGAACTGCATTAGGTCAGATGTGTCTCTCTCTTTACATGTGCACTGAACATAATGAAAGGACTTCAAGCTGTCTTAACGGAAAAAGAAGGCGTTCAGATCAATTACAGAGAAAAAAAGGCTCCAACAAAGGTCATTATCACAGTCATTCTATCGCTCTTCATGGGGAGGAAGCAGATGATACGGTATATGTGATGAGTGTGAATGTGCTCTCTTTGTGATTTTGATGGATTGGAGTGATACGCAGTGACAGAGACGAGGTAGCACCAGCAGAGCTCCCTTCTTTTGCTCCATCAACATGACAATCCAGATCACGATCATAAAGAATGATATACTAATGGTCAGCACAAGCGTGTCTACTTATATTTTAAGGCTGCGTGATTGTTTTCTGATCACAGGAGCCTTTGGAAAAAGACGCAGGAAAGAGGGGATAATCCTGATGGCTTGTAAGTGGGTGGGGGTCTATATTTGCTCTGGGAGATTCAGAGAGGGACAAAAGCTGTGATCAATACTAATCGTACTTCTCACTCCAGCTGCGGGCTAAACTACACTTCACGGCACATATGTGAGAGTGTGTGAATGAGGATGAATAGAGAGGGGAAGATGGTCAATCGACTCCAGAGACATTAGACTTACAACATACAGTAGCCTACTGTGCAAAAGTCTTAGGCACGTTAGTATTTTCACACACAAAAATGGTTTTAAGCAATGTAATTATTTCTTTTGCTGTAGTGTGTGAGTATGAAATATCAGTTTACATTTCCAAACATTCCTTTTGCCATTAATTGTAATAATCCAGTGAGATTTTTGTATGCACAAGAAGTCAGACAACAGCCAGTATGATCTGCACAGAGATCTGATCACACCATCTCAAGTCTATCTGGGATTACAAGAAGAAACAGAAAAAAACTGAGACAGACTAAATCCACTGTGGCAACAAGACGCTTGAAGAAACCAAACTTTTAGAGCCCAACGTATTGCCTAAAATTACAGCTACCCAATAAGAGAGTAGAAATCTTAGCTCTGTTTAACACATTTGACCAAGTTTAAATTCATTCTGCAGAACTCTATGCAAAAAAGTCAGCAGAATCCATCTGTGCCTGGATATGAGTGTGTAGGGCATATAAGAGTGTGTTCTCTGTGTGTCCCTCACTGTGAGGATTCAGAGGGGCTGTTCATTATACACCACATTCATTTGGCTAATTAATGAGAACAGTCTTGAGCGCCATATTGATCTGCATCTTCTCCTGCGTCAGTCTCGCCTCTCCCACCTCTTGTGTCTGCCTCCGTACTTCACCCTTTCTCTGTTTACTTACTACTCTCATTCATTAACATGGTACTGCAATTATACAAGCATGAAAACACGACACTCTGAAGTACTTTATCATCCTCAGACATGACTTGAGAGGATGTCCCCCACCCCACCCCCTACACACGCACATTTACCTACATGAATTCTTCATAGGTTGTTTGAGTCACAGTTCTAATCAACTCGTAATTGGTCTAAAGAATATTTCTTGCTGGAAGAGAAGTTAGCTTAGAAGCTGTGGGTTGCTCCTAAATTAAGCCAATTGAGAAAACACAGTGTAATTTGTTTGGTTTATTCGACTGGGTTCTGTTCAGATAATTTAATAGCAAGATAACTCGTTGGGAGATCAAGCTGATTTAAAAGTTATTTTCAATGTTCCAGTTAAACTAACTTCCAGAGGATGTTTTTTTTCTATCAGGACAATGCATTAGCAGTGTTGCCTTCATGGCATCTGTGGTTACTTCAGTTACTTACTTTGTCCTCAGTTACTTTGTCCTCAAATAGAGAGAGAGAGAGAGAGCGAGAGAGCGAGTGCAGACAGCAGCAGAAATACCGCCGTCCCCATGTCCTGGGCTCGAGTCTAAATGTGCAATAAGTCTTGCTGAGCTGTGTTTCATTACTGGCCAATGAGAGCCTGAGGGAATAAGGGCCCTAATACAACCTGGCCTGTTCTCCACTCCCCGTACGACATACACCCCGTGACTGTCCTTCAGCTGACCCCAGACACCCTGCCACAATCTCTCCAATTACAGCAGGACATTGATCACAGAACTGTAGTTAGAAGTTCAGCAGCAGAGCAAGGAGGGACGATGGGCCGCAGTGTCACTAAGCTCTACTTACACTTTCTGTGCTGAAACTGTGATTGCTTTTATTTATCTGTTCCTCTGTGTTTTCTTTGGGAGTGCCATCAATTCCCTGTCGAACCTCAACTCTTCACACAGTAAACTGTGTTTGGAGGATAGACAGATAGAATGATAGACACAGCAATAGATAGAGCCATAAATAGATATATAGACAGCTAGACAGACAGATACACGTACAGAGTGATATAACAATAAGTAGAACAAAAGAATGATAGATAGAACAATAAAATGATTCGTAAAGATAGACAGAACGACAGACAAAACATACAGCACAGAGAATAACAGACAGAACACACAGCAGACAGACAGACGACAGATAGATAAATAAATAGACAGAACGACAGACAGACAGATTAGATATATAGATAGATAGGCAGACAGACAGACAGACAGACAGACACACTCTCTATATGACTTCATTAGATGATTAACTATCCTGGCAAATTTCTGATGGACAGACAGACAGTCTGAAACACATTAGATCCTGACCTTAATATCAAAACAAGCCTGGCACACAGCAGGTGAAGCAACAGATTAATATTGAATTTCATACTCAGACTATTAAGAAGCATAAGCGAACAAACATCTCTGCTCATTTGTATTCTGCTTCAGCAGGTGTAAAGACAAACCAAGAACATTATTACTGTGACATTTACATTATAGACTAGTATGCCTGAATATACATTTTAACTCTGAGACAGTTTTTTTTTCTCAATACAAAACAATGACAATAAACATTATAAATGCTTTGTCTGCTTATAGACCCGTATTTTATCCATTATGAATATCTCTTCACAGTAGAGAGGAAAGAACAAAGATAAAGAGGACAATGAGAGAGAGCTGAAATATTTAAGATAACAGAAATTCGTGTGGTTTGCTGGCTAGTGAAGGATTAGAACTCAAAGGCAAGTTCAGAAACTCTGGTCCGGCCCTTAAAAGCAGAACATAATTCCATTTAAAAAAGAAAGAAAAAAAAATATAGTTTCTTCTACAAGCATGGAGCACAAAAATCCATTATTTCCAGTTATCTGAGAATATTTTTTGTCCTTTAAACCATTTAGTCATTTATCTTTGAAATAGCTCTGTCACATCCTGCTCTCTGTTCTGCTGAGGATCTTCAGCACAGTCTACACACACACACACACACACACACACACGGCCCAGTGGAAGCAAACACACAGAACCACAACATAAGAGAAACATTCATTCTGTTTATGTAATACCTCCACTGAGAGTTCAAGGTCAGTGACGTATTTCAAAAGAGACTTGAGGAAAACAGTCATTGACACCAAAGTGATGTAAGTTCTGTCAATGCCCTAAGAAATTTATTCTTATCTGCTCTTAGAAAGGTGGAACGAGGTCATTTGTTGCCCCGTCTCTGATCTTGAACTTGGTCAATCAGATATCCTTGAGGGCCAAAACAACAAACGAGAGACGCTCATATTTACAATACTAAGCAATCAAGAAGCAAGACAACTCAACCACCAAACTGATGTGTGCTTTGTGGCAGAATCTCTAGGTTGCTCTAGTCTAGTTTACTTTGATGTTTGGTTAAATTCTCTTGTATACAATGGACCTACAACAACAAAAATGTATATGTCGTCTATGGAACATTGTGTGACAATGGATAGAAATTAACCAAAGACATTTGTAATAATTCATAATGCTGTAATTGAACTACTACATGAGAGAAACTTGGCTCTGAATATAACAATTTATTTAATGTAAACATTTAAATAAATGTTTTACTTAAACTAAAAGGTGGCTATTTAATAATGAATAATACAAAACAATATAAAAATAATAAATAAATAATATATGATAACTCCAATATTCTCTATAGTGGCTGCATTCATTGTCTTTGTGCAATCCAATCTCAAATTGTTGCTTTCAGACAAGAAACAAATTTATGTAATTCCTCATTTCCATTTCCATATAAACAAACAAATTTATATATGCATTTTATTTATTTTTTAATTAAGATTTTTTACTAACAGACGTGAATAATATTTTTTTAAAGTGAAAAAAGTGCAGTTCTCCAAAGCAAAAATGTGTGTCCTTGAAACCGTGCCAGAATGGATTTTCGAAATCAACACCAGAATTAAGTGTGGCCAAGAAAAAGCTTTTTATCGTTTATTCAAAATCATCCTAGTCTAGTTTAGTCTGATCCTTCAAAAGATATGGAACTAGTCAAGATGGATGACTGCAGTGTGTTGAGGTTGACTTATCTTACCTCACTGAAGCAGGATATGCTGGGCAAAGAGATATGTGTGATGTTAAAAAAGTGTTAATCTTTTCTGAGCCGTGTACTCACCAGAAGCGTTCTTTAGATAACCGTTTGAGTCCACCGATGTGTACATGACATACGGGCCAGGCTGGTTCACACCGAAGGGCTGTGGGATGGACAGAAGTGATTAACAATAAATACAAAACACAAACAATTTGCAAAAGGAATTTTAATCAGAAAACTACTTTATAAGAAGCAAATAACAACCATCTCTAAAGGTAATTAGCAAAACCGGTCCATTGTCTGCTATCAATAGTGTAGCGATATATGAAGCATGTATCACTTTTCAAACCAAGCAGCTTTCAATGTGGTGGATCCATGTGACTAACTTGAACCCGTTCACCCTCACGCAAAATTCCCAATTGCATGGTTTCCTATTAAAAATGACTGGATTTTGCTTATGAAATTCGCAGAACATTGGTAAACGTGACCGCATCTTAACTCTATGCACACACAAGACGTTGAGACCATGCAGGACACTAAAAACCTGCACATTGGAGCTATTCTGATAATACTGATGATAATTAGAATGACCCTGACTGCTTGTTTGCAAGTGTGTGTGTGTTTTCAGTTGAGTCCACAAAGATCACCACAGGTTACACAGGCCCAGCTCCAGTCTCCTACAAATACTGAGACACATGAGAGATGTCTATCAACAGCCAGCAGTAACGTGTGGCCAACACTGGCTCAGCACCGGGGAGATGGGGCAGACCTGCTAATATGCCAGCTTCTCAATTATGGATACTTTTCTCTGTGCAGACAATAACCCTGGGAACTGCAAATGAACAGCATGCCAGGAACAAGTGGGCATACATTTTTTAACAGATTTATTTGTGAGGCATGATTATGAGTGGGGAGGGGTGAAATGATTCCCTTGTTGTAAATGATGTTCCCCTGTAGCTGATGAATCCAGCCAAATGGACAATGTTGACAGGAAATGGGACAATCCTGGAGCAGAAGCTCTTCGTCACCTAGTGCCAAACTGACATAAATGAGGGAGAGGATAACCTGGCAGCATCAGATACAGATGAAAATCATTCAGTCAAACACAACAGTGAGGGCAAAGTACACGGCCAGAGAATCTGACGTCAGTGAGACCTGAAGTCCCACACATTTCTTTGGACCTGAAAACCTACTCCATCGCCAACATCTAAGTTTAAGTTTATTATGCCATAGGAAAAATTGGCTTGCAAATTATTTGCATTTATTTGAAAACATTATATGTAACATTATAAATCTCTCTTTACTGTCACTTTGGATCAATTTAGTGAACCCTTTCTGCATAAAAGCATTACTTTTTATAAAAATATATATTTTATATAATTTTTAATAAAAGGATATTCTGAAATACGCACACCAAACTTTTGAATGGTAGTGCATCTCACAATGTGACTGTATATCTTGCATTTGCGACCTTTTCTAGTAACTGCACATTCACTCTACTTTTAAATTGAAACCTCAAAAACTACAACATCCCAAATCCACCCCTTAAGCAATGGAGGTTGTTTGTAGCAGAGCTTACAGAGCACCTACTATTATCAAGATTTTCTTACTGGAGAACTGAAGAAGCAAAGCTTTAATCACACAGGAAGACAACATTTGACCCAGACAAGAATGCCAAACATAATGTCTGCAAATTCAGAAGCCAGTTACAAAGCAAAAAATAACCTCCATTAAACTCTTCATATTGGCTGAAGCATAGCAAACAACTGGAGAGCCTTGGGCTATAGAAACCATACAAGGACAGGTGGATAACCCATGATCTCGCTGATGAAACCATTAGACAGCAAGAGACAAAAGTTGAGACTGAGCAAGCCAGAGAACACAGAGAAACAATGTAAACGTGGAAAGATGAAGCATCAGAGCAAACAAAGTGATGCCTAAGACAGCAGAGAGGCGAGAGGCAGCTAAAAGGAGATAAACGCGTTTCGTGAAATATACACCTGTTTCACTGAAGTGTCATTAATAGCATTTTCAGAAGAAGCACATTTTGAAGAAGAATCAAACTCATCAGATAGGCTCATGGTTATCAACTATCGCTATATACGGGTAACAGTGAAGGATATTAGTTGGTTCTTTGGACCGCTGGGTTGGACACCATAAGTAAAAACCAATCTTTGAGGTGTTTTTTTTTCTTGATTGTTTTGGTGCAGATCCAAGTACAACTGCAATGTACATACACTACCATTTTAAAGTTCAGGGTTAGTAAGATTTTTTTAATATTTAATTCAGCAAGAACTCATTAAATCGATCAAAAGTGACAGTAAAGACATTTATAATGGTATATATATAAAAGTTCAAATAAATGCAGTTCAAATGAATGATATTCTGTTCCTCAAAGAAACTTGAAATTTTTTATTATGGTTACAATAAAAATATTAAGCAGAACACCTATTTTCAACATTGGTCATTTGTATTGAGCACCAAATCATCATATTATAAAGATTTCTGAAGGATAATGTAACACTGAAGACTGCAGGAATGGCTGGATATACATTATACCTTCCTTACTGACCCCAACTTTTGAACAGTAGTGTATATGCCTACAAGGACCCGAACAAAGAGAGAAAATGCACCAGGTTATGCATCAAAGGCTCCAAATTCACTAGGAATGAACAAGAACATGATCCTTTGGATCAAGTTAATAGTTTATAATATGCTGATGAGCAAAAATGGAAGATTTCAAATTGCCTACTTCCCAGGGGGAGACACATTTTTAGGGAAAATGTCATTATTTTTGCAATTCCACCGGATGCACAGAATTTGCACACAGCCCTTTTAAAGCTGTGATGAAATGGAAGTAGCAACATATCTTTTCTCCTGTTTTGTGACTATATCTGTTACATGAGTATAACAGATTATAGAAAAAGAAAAAATATTTAGGATGAGGACTCAAAAGTGGAGGTAGATGAACGTGAGTTTGCAGGGGTGGGTTTTAACAGACTAAATTATTGGAGGAGTCCTGCATACGTCAGTTATGACATTTTGATTAAACAGTGAAACAGTGAAGATGTAAAACACACATTTAGAAAATAGGTGAACAGTGAATTTTCATTTTCATCCAGAACACATGAATTCATCTGAACTATACGCTTCTACAACTAACGTCCCCGTTTCAGCATCTGAATATTAATTCAGCATGGGACTGTATAACATGTATGTCAGGGGTCCTGTCGGAGCGAGACAGGAGTGCGGCCCATCTTAAAGAGCTCTTATTTAATCATAGAGCCCTCTGCTATCCACTGCCCTCAGGGCAAACTGTCTGAACTCGGCATATCACCAAGTTAGAGAACACATGTGACGTCATCTGTGTGTGTTTGTGCGGGTCTAAAGAAGAGGATGAACGGCTGGGCAGAACATGTATTATCTCTTCATTACGAAGGATGACAGTAAACGAACAAAGGTCTCTGACTGTGTATGTGTGTGTCGCTCATGTATTAACAGAGTAATTAATTTCTTTGAGACCCTGCCAAGTGCACAGTGCTGCTCCAAAACACACACACACCTCAGTAACATCTTTTCCTGTCTAAAAAACTTAGAAATTGCTCTGTATTCTATAAATTGTGTACTATATATGGTGTCAGCCCTTCTCTGTTGTTCGAATTAAGAGCAACTGATTTGCCTACCTGTTCACTCTTTTATACTCATACTGCACTCTGATGTATAGCGTACAACTGATAAAAACACCAACGCTTATTTCCATTCACTTCTTTCCACTATCTGCATTATGTGGCATTCTACTGGGAACAGTGATTGAGTGAATGAGTAAGTGATTTCAGATGCATCTAAAGCAGATCTTTTAGCATTAAATCTACAGATAATGGAGAAAAGTAAAGAAGAAAAACACAATAGATTGCAGGAGAGGGTGAAGGATGGACTGATAGAAGAGAGAAGGCCAGAAAAAAGAAAGAAGAATTTGTGAATATGAAAAAGAAACAAAGTATAGAAGCCCTCACAGGCAACTGGAGAGAGTGTAGAAGCGAGAGAAAGAGAGAGAGAGAGAGAGAGAGAGAGAGAGAGAGAGAGAGAGAAAACAAGAGTGAGAACATAAAAGCCTGTCTTCTCGTCAGAATAAGGACAGCTTTGTGACACACGTGTCCTCAACCACAACAGCTAGCCAACAATGTCAAAGGAGCAAAGATAACAAGACAGAATTCATAGATAATCAAAATCAATCAAAATACCTACATGCAGTAGTCAACTTATATATTGTTAATGTCAATTATTTAGTCAATATTTGGCATTTTTTAATTATCACATCGGACAAAGTTTTCTTGTATGGCAGATTAATGCCTGAAGTGATCATTTTATTTTGACAGTGTTGAACACTTGCATCAAGTTGGTAAAGCATATTTTTTATATATTGATTCATTTTCAAAAATTATTATTAAAATATTTCTTTCAATTGCTTTTGTAAATACCAAGTAAATATTTTATTTATAATATCACAAGTTTTTAAATGAAATAGTGTGATTTGATGGTTCAGGGCCGGTATGATTTTTTTGAAAGAAGTTTCTTTCTCTTCATGCTCACCAAGACTACATTCATTTGATCAAAAATGCAATAAATAGTAATATTGTGAAACTCTTATGAAAAATTTAAATTAACTTTTTCTATTTGAATATATAAAAAAATGTAAATTATTCCAGTGATGGCAAAGCTGAATTTTCAGCATCATTACTCCAGTCTTCAGTGTCACATGATCCTTCAGAAATCATTCTAATATGCTGACTTGCTGCTAAAGAAACATTTCTTATTGTTGAAAACAGTTGTCAGGAGTATATTAGTTTGTGTTTTGGTTTTGTTTTCATTCTGTTCCCTGTTCCGGTTTGCCTGAGTTCTGTTTGCTAGTTAGTTTCCATAGTTACTCATTAGTTTCACACCTATTCTTAGTTCCGTTGATTAATCTGTGTGTATTTAAGCCCTCAGTTTTCTCAGTTCATGGTTCAGTGTTGTCAATGATTTATGTCGTTGTTATTTATGTATTTCTCCCCATGTTCTCCTGAGTCTTCCGAGTTATTATTATTAAAGAATGTTTTGTTTCTGTTCTTCATCATTGTGGCATCATCACTGCAACCCGTTTCTGACAGTTGTGCTGCTTAATATTTTTGTGGAAACCATGATACATATTTTCTTCAGGATTAATTAATTAATGGAAAGTTCAAAAGAAGAAATCTTTTGTAACATTATAAAAGTATTTACTGTGACTTTTGATAAGAACTAATTTCTTAAAGAAAACAACAACAGCAACAACAACAAAAAACTAACAACCCATACTACTGGTATTGTATATATCAAACATCGGCCACTTCAGTCAACCACTAACTACCATATATGCCTAAGATTTTGCTAACTTTTATTACAATTTCTGTTTTGCTTTGGAGGAAAAATAAAGTCTTACAGTGTTATATGTTGTTCACAGCACATTTAACTCAAATTTAACAATGACAAATAATGAAAGCTTATTAAATAGGCAAAATGCATAAAAGCTGCAGGGAATGTGGAAAACATCGTGATTGACTTTGTTTGATTTCTTCTGAAATCAGCAGGAACAGATTGCATGTTGGCCTGGTGATACTACACACATGCCATTGCCACTCGAGTAGAGTGTCTTGCATGAAAGAGAAGAAAAGATTAGAACTCACCTTAACTTTTTCTGGACAGTCATTGGAACAAAGGCCACTGAGAACTGCAGAGAGAAAGAGATAAGGAAATCATAACTTTGTCCCATATATCTGGCCCTCAGATAAGACAAGTTGATTGCAGTGTCCATTATCAAATCCACACATCACAACACTGCTAAACACGGCCAGCACTACATTCACCTCTGCTCATATCACACAATTTAACAGCAACTCTGCTCCCGTAATCATCTTCAGCCAGGAATTATGCCTAGAGAAAATGAATTGGGCAAAATGTGCACTAAATTCCCACTAATGGTGTGAAATAAGAGCCAGACTTTCTGCTTCTCTTGAGGCCAAAATTGACTGTGTGTTAGAGAACAGCGCATATGAAAGGGAAAGTAAAAAATCATTAATTGCTCATTAGTGGCACACAAAGAACCATCTGTGTACTTGTGCATCTGTCTTTATCGAGACGCAGCGTTAGATTTTTAAACTGGCAGTGACAGGCAGCACTATTTAAAACAGTGAATTAGAAAGTTCATGATGGAAGAACAAAGTTTAAAGGGGGAAAAAAAGTGTCTTTGAAAGTCTGTGATGGAAAAACAAATGTTGAAAATGTTTCAATCACAACTCGTCCTTTGGAAATTTCCAGATTTTCATATTTGGTCTGACAGGCAAATGTTCTGCATGAGTTATTAGCATTGACAAATCAAATCTGTGGCTTTGGTTTTCAAAGCGAATGTCCTGAGGGGTGAAAGAGAGGTGTGACATGAAGACTGAAATAATTTTTCATTCAAACTGGTCAACAGTTTATTTCTGTGCTTGAAAGTCAAGAACAGAGAGATAAAGTAGATATTTTCTAGACCTCTATGAATGAGGGAACTTGCTACAGGACAATATGACTGATACCCCACTGTAATGTGTGATGGATAACATTTTACCACAACACAGCTGCTAATAATGAAGGAAATGGTAGGAATTTGGGCAATAGGAAATCGGAGGTGTATTTCAGAAACTTTAATGTGAAAATATTTGTTTTCATGAAAAAAATATTGGAACACAAAATACTATATGTTATTTACCGGTTAATCACATTTAAAAATGACGTTTTCACTCTGGAACAACAAAGGATTTCGTTCCAATTTTCTATAATGTTCTGCAAAAAAATATACCTAATTTTAAGTTTTTGAACCCTTGATTCTTATTAAATAAACATACATATATATATATATATATTAGGATACATTGATGAATGGAAATTTATTTGAAAAAGATTTTTTTTTGTAACAATGTAAGGGCCTGTTAACACCTGGTCACTTCACGTGTTTTTACTGTGATAACTATGGACCTGTTTACACCTGGTCATTTAATGTTTTTACTGATCAGATAGCTATCTGATTTGTTAAAACGGTTCCATTTACACTTGCCCACATAAATGTGTCTCCGCAAAACAAATTTAAATCCGATCTTTAATTCCTGTGCTATAAGCAGATTTAACGGAGTTCATATCAGCGAAAGCCACAGAAATGAGCTGCAAATAATTTATCATCAGCTAAATAAAGAGACAGCGTTATCACTGGTAAGATCCTTTAGTCTCAGTAGATTTAATGAAGATGATTGTGTTTTAAGCGCCTGCGACTTACTTTCTGTTTCATTTGCGGCAGTTTGCGCATTGGCTTGCTGAAGAGATACACCACAATTAGTGCGTTAGTGCCGTCATATCTGGCTATGACGTCATATAGCCTATAACATGTTTTTGGAGGAGTAAAATCTACAAATGTGGTTTCAACAACCAGATGCATTTACACTAGTCCAGTTTTGTCTGGAATGCATCCCAGACTCCCAGCCAGACTCCCAGACCACTTCCTGAAGTGGTTTGAACGATCGGATTTAAATCCGCCTCGAAAGCGCTTCGGAGGTCATTCACAATCGGATAGGTATCCGATCAGAGAAAACGCATGAAGTGACCAGATGTAAACAGGCCCTATCTGATTTGTTAAAACTGTTCCATTTACACTTAGCCACATAAATGTGTACCTGCATACTGAATATCAATCCGATCTTCAATTCTAGTGCTATATGCAATATACACTGGGGAGAACAAGTATTTGATACACTGCCGATTTTGCAGGTTTTCCTACTTACAAAGCATGTAGAGGTCTGTAATTTTATCATATCAAAAATCCAGAAAATCACATTGTATGATTTTTAAATAATTAATTTGCATTTTATTGCATGACATAAGTATTTGATCACCTACCAACCAGTAAGAATTCCGGCTCTCACAGACCTGTTAGTTTTTCTTTAAGAAGCCCTCCTGTTCTCCACTCATTACCTGTATTAACTGCACCTGTTTGAACTCGTTACCTGTATAAAAGACACCTGTCCACACACTCAATCAAACAGACTCCAACCTCTCCACAAGGCCAAGACCAGAGAGCTGTGTAAGGAGATCAGGGATAAAATTGTAGACCTGCACAAGGCTGGGATGGGCTACAGGACAATAGGCAAGCAGCTTGGTGAGAAGGCAACAACTGTTGGCGCAATTATTAGAAAATGGAAGAAGTTCAAGATGACGGTCAATCTCCCTTGGTCTGGGGCACCATGCAAGATCTCACCTCGTGGGCATCAATGATCATGAGGAAGGTGAGGGATCAGCCCAGAACTACACAGCAGGACCTGGTCAATGACCTGAAGAGAGCTGGGACCACAGTCTCAAAGAAAACCATTAGTAACACACTACGCAGTCATGGATTCAAATCCTGCAGCGCACGCAAGGTCCCCCTGCTCAAGCCAGCGCATGTCCAGGCCTGCCTGAAGTTTGCCAATGACCATCTGGATGATCCAGAGGAGGAATGGGAGAAGGTCATGTGGTCTGATGAGACAAAAATAGAGCTTTTTGGTCTAAACTCCACTCGCCGTGTTTGGAGGAAGAAGAAGGATGAGTACAACCCCAAGAACACCATCCCAACCGTGAAGCATGGAGGTGGAAACATCATTCTTTGGGGATGCTTTTCTGCAAAGGGGACAGGACGACTGCACCGTATTGAAGGGAGGATGGATGGGGCCATGTATCACGAGATCTTGGCCAACAACCTCCTTCCCTCAGTAAGAGCATTGAAGATGGGTCGTGGCTGGGTCTTCCAGCATGACAACGACCCGAAACACACAGCCAGGGCAACTAAGGAGTGGCTCCGTAAGAAGCATCTCAAGGTCCTGGAGTGGCCTAGCCAGTCTCCAGACCTGAACCCAATAGAAAATCTTTGGAGGGAGCTGAAAGTCTGTATTGCCCAGTGACAGCCCCGAAACCTGAAGGATGGTCTGTATGGAGGAGTGGGCCAAAATCCCTGCTGCAGTGTGTGCAAACCTGGTCAAGAACTACAGGAAATGTATGATCTCTGTAATTGCAAACAAAGGTTTCTGTACCAAATATTAAGTTCTGCTTTTCTGATGTATCAAATACTTATGTCATGCTATAAAATGCTAATTAATTACTACACAATGTGATTTTCTGGATTTTTGTTTTAGATTCCGTCACTCACAGTTGAAGAGTACCTATGATAAAAATTACAGACTTCTACATGCTTTGTATGTGGGAAAACCTGCAAAATCGGCAGTGTATCAAATACTTGTTCTCCCCACTGTATATGCTTGCTGAAGAGATACTCCGCTACTCATCTGTGGCGGGTCATATCTGCGATGATGCTTGTTGCATTAGCGCTGTCATATCAGGCTACTGGGAGCCTGTATAACTCTTTCATGAGTAAAATTTAAATAAAAGGCTTCAACAACCAGATGCATTTACACTTGTCCAGTATTGTTTGGAATGCGTCTCAAACCACCTCCTGAAGTGATCAAATTTATATCAGTTTAGAAAGTGTTTCAGGGGGCTTTTCAGTACACCTGGTCTTTTCACGATAGGATTGCTATCCGTTCAGAGAAATGCATGAAGTCACTAGGTGAAAAAAGGCCATAAAAGTCTTTGCTGTCACTTTTGGTCAATGCAATGCATCCCTGCTGAATAAAAGTCTTAATTTCTTTAAAGGGGTCAAGAAATGGAAAACCAAAATGTCCTTGATATTTACAGATATAAGAGGTTACAAATGTCAGCTCGTCCTGTTGCTCCGTCGGCACCTTTGTCAAAGTACTTCATACTTTTGGTGAAAAATAAATGTAGCGAAGTTGAATACTTTATTTTTATTCTACTCAAGTCAAAGTACCACAATTATACTCAAGAAAGTAGAAAAAAATAAAAAAAATCAACTCAAGTACTGTAACGAAAGTATTTGTAATTAGTTACTTTCCACCTCTGCAATAAAATACTTACTGACATACAAACCTCAAAGCTACCTCCCCAGTTTAAAATATGAATTTTTGTTTTCCACTCTTCTGAAATGCAATCATCTGAAATGCTTCATTCATGACACCACAATTTTCCTCTATACACACTTTAATGTGCATATGTAAATCAAGGAGGTGCGCTCTTAATAACTAATGTGCGTCTATTAATCACAAGAGCGATACATATTTTTTGGGTTGAAATCTACGGCAGAGCTAAGTTTGTCCCTCCGAGGCACCTCGAGCATCAAAACACGTGCACAGGGGGGTGGGCCCGGTGGCTAGAGCCACTGCCCCTCTGACGTGCCCCTCTCAGCCTCTCTCCACAACAAACCAACCCTCGCCGCAAAACGTGATTCGGCCGAGCCATCTCCCATCTCAATCATCGATCTGCCCTATTTTATTTAATTTTTTGGTTTGGGCCACTACCTCAGAATGTCTGTACATGGCCCGGCCGTGTAGGAGGGCATGGACATGCTGCAAAAATTCGCCAATCACAGATGTGGGTGTTTATTTGCTTTCCTGAAAGATATAACGCTCCTTGGAACTGAATGTTTTTTGACAGAGAGTGAAAATGGGGGTGGAAAATTATATCTATTTTTTTTACAAATATAAAAAATAAAATAATAATTGGGGTGAAAAAAACAACAACTGCTAACTTCATAACCACCCAATAAAACTGTAGTGTTACTTCATGGGGTCCTGCAAAAACTAAGCAGCTGCCATAGAGATGAACAGGAATGCTTTCTCCAGGTATTATGGACTTCCTTGTGGCAGACATCCTGGTGGCCTGAAGCTGTCAGATACATTTTAAATCTCTCAGGCTGGTGTTTGCATGGCTAATATTGAACACTAGTTTGAACATACAAACTGACATGCCTGCACAAGCATGCTAACGGATAAGGAAACATGCACACATAGTAGAAATGTCTCTATCAATGACAAGTTACCAGCAGGGCTTGTGCATTGAGCTGAAGCATGATATGCACGGTTATGACACGCTCCCATACGTGTGTGTACGTGTGTGTGTGTGTGTGTGTGTGTGTGAGCATGTGAGGCTGTGCAGTGCCCACCTAAGAGTACAGCACAAAACCATTAAAAGACAGAAGGTTTAGCACTGAATACCTCTAAACATTTATGATGTGCTTAATCCCAATGAAATGCCATTTTGTGAACTCATTTCATGTATAATGCGCTTGTTTACTGCCAGGGCTTAGTCTGAGCCTTCATATAAAGATAAGACTCGACATTCGTCTCTATTCCTCCCGCAGGCTCCATTTGGAGATCCTGAAAACCACTCTAATACAAAGAAATAAAAATGATCACACAGCGACATTGCTGGCATCAGACATCTATGATAAACTGAGCGGAAATGCAGAGCGGTAAAGTGGACATTCGAAAAACAATTAAATAAAAAACATGATGGTTCATTCATCATGATGACATCTTGATAAATTTATAAGGTTACGCGAACAATTTCCCAGACTGAACGTCCTATCCCAGGACGTCTGATTTGATTCTGTTTGAACAGCTTCAACTGTATATCTGCTTGTGGTGACAAAAGAAACGGATTCAAATAGTCTTGCAGTTTGTTGTTCCCAGGACATAGGGAGATTCCACGGAGTGAATATGCCGGGAGTTGGCAGTAACAATGTGATGTGATGGCTGTGAAACTGGACATGAGGCCTGCTGTTCTGTTCTGCACTGGTAAACCAGATGCCACCGACACTAAGTGACTGTGTCTCATGTCATTCATAACAGCTGCCCCACACAGACGCTCACACATCATTACACCATCAGAGGTGGTGGAGCGCTACTTTATAAAGTTGGAACAAAACCTGTCACTCTTAATCTAGTCCATGAAAGTGGTGACCAGGTGGTTTCAAAGATGTGAGATCCCAGCCCGGATTCGTGAGATTACGTCCATTACCATACCCTAACCCAGCAGTAGCCAAGACGACTTTATGATTGGCTCTTAGTCTCAGCTGAGGTCAGGCAGTGATTACAGTAACACGCAGCACTCAGTCTCTCATCACCTAATCATTACGCCTCAATGAAAAGAAAAAACAGAACAAAAGACAACAACAACCTATCTCTGCACACTTAAAGCTGCACTACTATCCTAGCACAATATACATAGACAACTAGAAGTAAGCCATCATATCACCAAAAAGTGTAAATAATGTGGCTCTGTTCGTTTGAGCAGCCAGACACAGCAACAGTGGCGATTAGTGAGTTACCTAATGGCATGAGATGGATGGATGGATGGATGGATAGACTGAGAGACACACAGACACATAAAACTGTATAATGATAGATAGATAGAGATACAGAGTCTGGTGTGTGACACCTTTCACTTTCCCTCCCTGATAATTCAGTGTCTCTCTCTACTATATCTGTCTAATAATAAGAAAAAAATAAACCTACTACAGTGACTGACAGGATAAAAAAAAAAAAAAAAAAAAAAAAAAAAAAAGGCAAATCATTCATAAAATTCAATCTGAATGAGTGACATAAAAAATGCCTCCCTTTATGAGTTCCCATGTACTGTTGTAACGTGTGGGACGGGGGCTTGGTTTACAGCATGACGTATTGCAGATTGAGGAAGGAGCGCACACTGGACTGAACAAAGGGTGCAGATGTTCCTCATTGCAGCTCATCTGCATTCTAATAAATGAACAGGAATGCAATCAGCTGCCATAGTTCTCCCTCTCTGCCTATAGCCAACACACACTTACTCATCCACACACACCACAAACACACACTCCAACCACAGTCTGTGTGTGTTTAGCACATGCAATCACAGATAATTACAGCACCTGGCCTCTCTCCTCCTCTTGTGCTCTCCTGCTAACCATTCACGGCTCATTTGGACTTCTTTTTGCCTCTATTGAGTTGTAGCTCAGAGGAGAGTTATAAATATCTGTGTATGAGAATTTATGACACTAAGGAAAATAAAGGGGCAAGTGGGTGTTTTACACATGGCAAAAGAAAAAAAGGCTGCAGATACTGGGATGTAAATGTAGAACGGGCGAAAAAACTAAGGCTTCAACGTATCACACGTCTATGTTAAGGCTTGAATTCTTTTCATGTTCTGCTTCAGATTTATGTGAAAACACACATGGCCTTGAGGACTTGGCAGCTTCGAACAGAACTAAATTGTTTATTTACTCCTCTGAGGACAAAATAGCAGGGCTTCCCCGGCAATATGTAAACCGCTGGGTAAAGGTAATTGCATTAGGACACAGCTTACATACCCACAATCCCTCTAGAGGACAAAAATGTGGCAAATTGGTATAATGCAGTGGTGTACGTCACCTGCCTTGCCTCAATGGATGGTGGTGGGTCAGGTGGGTCTCAGGAGCTTTCTAGTCTTTCATCATACTCCCATCAAAAATTGTTCCAATATTTTGATAATGTTATGCATAGAATATAAAATGACTTTACCTGCAGTACAGAGTAGTTCACAAACTGCAAATAAAATAAAGAATCTGTGACAAACTGACAGACAGTTGAAAGTATTACAATAGATTGTAATACTCAAGCACTCTTTCTGTTTTCTGACTTGTCGTTACACTGTGAGAAATTATTCAATGTGTGAGTAAATGGTCCGATTTAATCAAACTAAAATCAACCAAATCTATCAAACTTAATCGTGAACAATTTCAGACATTTTTGCAAATCAGTTAAAGTGATTCATTTGTGAATCTGGCATTTAGATCTGATTCTAAACAGCTGATGGAAAACTCGCATGACATGAAACAATTATCAGGCAAATGATTCCCTGGTCGGTATACACTAATCTCCACTATCAGGCATAGATTTTTCTGTAATATTTTACATGGGCACAGCAGTATTTCACTGGGGCTAATTGCCCCAGTAAAAAGGGTCTAGCATTGCCCCTTATTAATACAAAGGAGAACTTCTATATTTTGGGCTGCAGAATGGCAGTAACTAGCATCTTTGAGTTTGAAGTCATTTGCAGCCAACTGTCTGAAGAAAAATGCATCTCATAACAATTTAGAGCACATGAACAAATGGACTATGGCAGTTTCTTTTGTGATTCATGTGAAATTCAAACTCTAACCTAGTGCTTCTAAATGCAGCAGTGTTTACTGTTTGAACATGGTTGCTTAATGCATTTAAGCATCTGTGGACTGTCTCAGAAGTGCTGAGGATATAAAGAGCTAATATATTTAGCAGGGATGGGCCTTTATTTACAGTTGCATCTCAATCAGACTGCAAATTACCTCCCAAATTGCTATGTTAACCGTTCTTTAACCTCTACATTACCAATTAAACATTTCGTAGATGTTAAAACAAAGTTGTTTTCATGATCAGCTGTTGCCTTCTGAGTACTCGGGTACTTGTGTAAATATTTGTTTCTGCCAGTATCTCACTAATATTTACACCAATGTTCAAAAGTTTGGAGTCAGTTACAATAACTTTTTTTGTGAGAAAGTAATACTTGTATTACTTTGTGAAAAAACACATTAAATTGAACAAAAGCGACAGTAAAGACTTTTACATAGTTACAAAAGATTTATTTTTAAATAAATGCTGTTTTCGATCTTTCTATTTAATAGAAGAATCCTATAACCCATAAAAAAAACTAAAAAAAAACTTAAGCAGCACAACTGTTTTCAATATTGACAAAAATAATAAATGTTTCTTGAGCGGCAAATCAGCATATTAGAATGATTTCTGAAGGATCACGTGACACTGAAGACTGGAGTAATGATGCTGAAAATTCAGCTTTGCATCACAGGAATAGATTCAATTTTAAAAAAACATATACAAATAAACAAAACAGTTATTTTAAATTTAATAATATTATTTCACAAAATTAATGTTTTCACTGTATTGTTGATCAAATAAATGCAGCCTTGGTGAGCATAAGAACCTTCTCTCAAAAACATGAAAAAAATCTTACCGACCCCAAACTTTTAAACAGTAGTGAGTGTAGCTTCCAATTTACAGCAACAGACAGTCAAGACGACGCAAACCACGTCTGTGAGACTAGATAGGCTGATGGTAGAGGAGTGCAGGAGCATCAAGTCATGCCATTATTCACAGAGAAACTGTATAAACTACAGACTCATAAAAGCAGCTTTATTATGGAGGAGAGTCTATTTGTATAAAACATAACATTTATATTGTATATAAACATAAATTTCACCTCTCACTCACACACACAAGTGGCTATTTGATTTGAAAGGGGCACAAGCATCTTGGGAGCACTTTGTCACTGCAGTAAACTACCCAGAGTGCCTCTCTCTTCAGAGCCAGGCATTCTAGCTTACAGCAGTCTCATTAAACAGCACATCTACAGGAAAGAGAGAAACAGAGCGCGCTAATAAGCGAGAGGAGGGGAGGTTTAGAGACTCTGGGTCAGTCTCATCCCTGTTTTAATCTGACACTGATAGAATGATCCTCACATGCTGTTACACTGAGGAAGCTAATCTCTGCGCTTGAGCTAGAGGAGGATCTCTCCTTCTTCTGTAATTAAAACACAGCAGGCAGGATTAAATGGCATCATGGCTGCTTTCTAGTGGACACATTTGGCTCTGGAAATGTCAGCTCTCCAAATGTCAGCACCCGGAAGCTGTACTGCCGCTACGGTGGCCAGGCTGGGAAAGCGCCACATCTCATACTCACCGATCACTTTCACGAAATACGCGTCGGCCTCATAGTTGTTCTTCAAAGCGTGGATTACGAGGTCTTCCTTTTCCCCCTTGCTGAGCACGATCATATCTAATATACCCTGCAAATGAGAAATCAGAAACAATGTATCAAGCCCATTGAATCTCTCCCGTCTGATGAACACTCATATCCTTAATGGACTCCAGCAAGCTATTACGTTTCTTATCAGCCCCTCTCTGCAGTCTATTGGTCTCGCTCTTAAGAAAATGGTTGCGCAGGGGCTCCTGTACAGATAGCATCGTAATACTGTGCTAATGATGACTAGCTCGAATGCTAACGGAATGAGACGTGCGCGTGCTGTTTGTTTAATGAGCCTTTAGCGTCATTAGTTATGCAAGCATGAGGGAATCCGAGGTAATTGGCTATATTATGATTACGATGGGGAAAAGGTTACGATACAGATGGAGAGAAGGGTCGAGCGAGGGAAGGAGTGAATCATAGAGGAAGATATAATGGCAAAATTAGACATGTGCATATAGATGCTTGAGGGCCGTCTGCAGCAGTGAAATGTTTCACTTCTTTAGGTGACCAAAGAACCACACAAAGAAATACAGACTCTCACACAGGCAAACACACAACATTTCTATAGCAGACAAACACGAGAAAGGCAGAAAAAAGGCATGAACAATGTCACAATGCAAATAATGGTTGATTAAAAAAAAAAAAGAGAGAGATTTTCTATATGCAAAATAATCTTTGATTCTTTTGATATGGGGTGAAATTATGGGTGGGTGATATGGCAAAAATGTCATATCATGATTTTTTTCAGGAAAATCATGATTCACGATTTTATCACGATTCTTTTTCATGTTGGTTTTACTATTTTGCAAGTGACTGAGCATTACAGCTAAACTAATTTCCCTATTTAAAAAAAAAAAGCTTTACAAGGTAACAAAATATAAAATAAAGGCAGACGTTTAGGCCAAAGTGGCAAAGATAAAAATCTATATAAAAATAAAACACTCTTCACTGTATAAATTATACACTGATTCTTATTAAAGCTACTGTATTAAAGTTCTTCAGTCAAGAGCAGTGAGTGATTTTCTCTTTGTCTTTTGTTGTTTTATTAACATTAAAGGGATAGTTCCCCCAAAAATGAAAATTCTATCATCATTTACTCTCTCAAATTGTTTTAAATCTGAATGAGTTTCTTTCTTCAGTTGAAAATAAAAGATATTGTGAAGAGTGTGGGTAACCAAACAGTTACTGGTCCCCAGTGACTTCCATAATATATATATTTATATATTACTGTGGAAGTCAATTGGGACCAGCAACTGTTTGGTTACCCACACTCTTCACAATATCTTATTTTGTGTTCAGCACAAGAGAGAAATTAAAGGTCCCATTCCATGGATTATTTTTATTATTTTATCATGTTTCCAGGGGTGCCCTTATAATGTTAGTATGTTTTTTAGATCAAAAATTGTTATAATTTAGAAATAAAAGGCATATTTCCTAGCCCGATTTCATTCCCTGGTTTGAACACTCTGTTTGAAGGGGCGTGTCTGCTGTGAGACTTCAGTGTAAACGCCCACTGCTGTGATTGGCTGACATGCTTGCATATGAAATATCTGGCATTACATGTGGAACTATCTGGAAAACTTTTACTATTACAGCTATTATACGTTTTTACTATTACAACTATCGGGATTAACGAATCGTGAGAAGTTTTTTAAGTATTTAGATCTATTTCAATCACATAAAAAATTGCAGTGAGCGTTGAGCAGATGACAGTCTGTTGATCGCGTGAAAAAAGATCTTATCATTGCAACGCAGTTTCTGCACTCACTAATGATTTCACCAATGCAAACATGAGGCATATAAATACAGTAAGAGCTTCGTTGTGCAGTGTAACAGCGTCATTTATTTCATAACGAGTTTTGGCAAGTGTCCAGATAAACTCGCGCTGTGTGATTGATTGACAGCTTGGACGATTGGAAAGGGATTGTTCTTTGATCGCTTTCTGTATATTAATCACAGTTTAAGTAAGATTATTTTCATCCTACTAAGAGAAACGATGTTAAGTTGATCGCTACTTCCATATTAAATCACTACTTACCGCTTGCTGGAATATAGTTGAAATTGCCCCCTTCGTCAGTATGAAACGCTGAGAGAAGCCTGCTTGATATTATCCCAGGTTAGAAAAACAGTCCGTGGTGAAATGGACAGAGCAAACTAACAACTTCGAATTAAACTTTTGCGGTATCCGATTATAGATAAACATCAACCGTCTGTTGACATTTCGCCATCAATACGCCTGTGTTCCTGTGGGCGGAGGTTAGTCTAAACACGGTTCTGGTGATGTCACTAATGAAGGAAGTAGAGGGGTGTAGTCCAATCGAGCCGTTTTTTGTAGTCAACTTCTGTTAAATAAAATATCTCGCTTGGCATTGAACTTTGAGCTTTATAATTTTACAGATATTATTTATACTCCAACAACAACATTACACACTAACTAAACTTTGAAACATGGAATCGCATGCAACGGGACCTTTAATACAGGTTTGGAACAACATTAGAGTGAGTAAATGATGACAGAAATTTTTATTTTTGGGAGAACTATCCCTTTAAGGACAAGCGGTAGCATGTTTACTGTTAGGCTGCTGTCACTTTAAGATCCGCATGCATCTAATATACAGACACGCATCCGATTTTCTCTCAAATGTTTGCTTTCACTTTAGACATAACCAACTGTGTTTATTTAAACCTTCCGTGTATTTGACAGTATTAGCGCAATACGACTCGAAAGATAACTTAGTCCAGTGACCAGGTGCTGTTTGACAGGCTTTTAGTGAGCTCGCGTTTTGGGTGTATGCGCTCAAAAAAGTGCATGTTAGAATAGCGCATCAGCACGCGAATGAAATGTTTAACCGGCAAGGCTTTAAAGCACATGCAAATAATAAACTTTTGTGAATTGCAGTGTCCCGTGAGTGTAACTCTACCTTTGTGTTAACGTGATGTGAATGTACGTCTCATTATACAGTATGTTGAGACACAGACGTCAGATTTGCAAATGATAGAATGCACTGTAGCATGATACTACGATATTTCTTCAAAAGTATATTGTGGAGAGACATTTTAATCATCCATGATCAAAAATCATGATATCGCACACCCCTAGGTGAAATGTGATCTGGACATTTGAGATTAACCCATTACTGTATGCAGATACTGGGAATTAGACAAGATAGACAATAGCCAGATGCATTCATGTGTGCGTCTTGAGTAAAATGAACAGTCCAATTAAACGAATCTGATCAAAGGACACTCAGAATCAATATAACAATACATAACAAGCCTTAAACATCAGTGAGATATACACAGCTCAAGGGAGGAGAGATAGAGCTCTCGCAGGGAAGCTATACGTTTGGACTACTAAGAGCAGAAAATAAGAGCTGAAGACCCCAAACCATAAGCACACCCTTAATTCTGTTCAACAGAAACAGTGCAGTGAATGAAAAAAAGAGAGGAGGCAAGCCTTTTCACAGCCAATCTGAAGTCTGTAGTAGAACTTTTTTGGCAAAATAAGAATACAAGACATCAATTTGGCAATAGGTCTGAAAATTCTGCATGGTCATTTAAATTTTAAGGGTAGATTGACTTTCATTTGTTTGGGTGTCAAAACATAATACATGACACACCAACAAAATATTAAATAAAATAATATTGTGTTTGGGTCTAGAACCAGCATTTCTAGATGTTGTGTGTGTTATTTTAGTATTATTTTTTTTATACTACTATAGTATTTATTAATATTAATGTAATTTGAATTAGCTTTTACTTTTATATTTTCAGTTTTTGTTTTCATTCAGTTTACATTTTAGTAATTTTGTAGCATTTTTGTCATTTTCATTAGCTATTTTTTTAATAATTCTGATTAGCGTTAATTTATTCATAATTTATTCATTTTTTAATTAATTTAAGTACTAAGTCAAATATATTTTACAAGTTAGTTGCCATGCAACATTTCTAAATTTCATGTATTTTTTTATGATTAAGTTTTTCATCTAATATTCATTATTTCAGCTTTAAAGCAGTTAATGAAAACTATTTTTAATCGTTTTAGTTAACAACAACAACACTGTCGCTTATTCACATCAGGTTCAAAGAAGTCTTTAGACTACAGAGACTGCTACACTATTGGATGACAGGGTGTTAAGCATCAGAAACTGGGGTTTGTTGGAAATGTAGAGGGTGTAGTTCTCTACTCTCAATGTCAAAAGAGGAGAGAGCCTGCGCCACAGCACTGGGGCAACATTACAGTCAGAGTAAATCAGATAATAACTAAAGCTCGGTATAATGCGGGTCACAGAGACATCAACCAGATGAAGAAAGAGTGATCGGGGACAGAGAAAGGGAGGGAGATTAAAGCAGCGGCAGGGTTTTAATTAAAGCGCCAAAAGCAAGGGGAAAAGGCCAACACTTACGTCCTCATAGATGTCAAAAAAAGTGGCCACAACAGCCCTGGGGATGGCACTGAGGTCTGACTGTTCCCAAAGCACACGGAACATGCGGCCCACCTCCCGACAGCTCGCGTTATTACACGCCACGTTCTCCAGCAGGAATGCCTGCTGCTGCGTGCTGTGGAGAGAGAAAGAAAGGGAGAAATTACTGTTAATGTGAGTAGATCTGAGGAACACAATGCTAAAATGTATGCAAAGACACTGTGTCATGTTGAATTTAACCCTTGCTAATTAAGTTTGCAAGCATATAGCAGATCACTGAACTCTGACCAATTAAAGAGCATGTCTGAGCACTGAACACTACTTAAATTACAATATTATCCGCATACATGCACACACACACACACGCAGTGTGTAACAGTGGAGAAGCAGAGGGCTTGATGAGTGAGTGAGACTGAATGCCTGAAACTTGTGCACTGAACTTTTCGATCCCTAAATAAAAAAGGCAATTAAGCAGAACCTATTCCTCCCCATAATTCAGTGCTGAGTGTGGGGAAGCTGGATCTGGGAGACAGCAGTGAATTTTGAAATGAGATGCTTTTCTGCATTGCTCAACAACCCATCTGACAGGCCTCTGCTTTATTCAGGACCCTTTTTCATAGCTTTATTTCACAGCCATTTTCCCCCCATAGTCTGATATTTACCAGTGACACTTCTCAGAACTACTCTAATTTCAACCTGGGCATGCGCGAGGCTAAAAATAGAAACCGTATGAAGGTTTTCTTCTCTTTCTTCCTTCTGCTGTTTCTCTTTGGTTTCAGGAGAAGGAAATGCAGATGAGAAGTGCACAAAACATACATTTGAAGCGTGTTAACTGCTGCCAACTTATCACAAAGCACATACTCCAGTTGAGCTGCATAAAAAGATTAAGCTGCATAAACAATGTTCCAGCTTCGAAACAAGTTGAGCTCTATCGACATACTGCTGATTACCACAGACAGAAATCCATTTAATAAAAACACACAAAAAAATTGTTTAAACTAATATCTATATAAATACACTATTATTAAAAATGTTGGGGTTGGTAAATTGTTTTAATACACACACACAAAAAACAGTAATATTGTAAAATATTATTACAATTTAAATGAACTGTTTTCTATTTTTATATATATTTAAAAATGTGATTTATTCATTTCCCAGTTTAGTTGTCCGGGATGGTATGGCAGGCGATGAGTCTTCCTGTGCAGATTGTCTTGGTCAGTCTGGAGCTTGGTGCACTAATCTGTGCATTTCACAGCCAAAGCCCCTGTACACCTTTGCTGGCCACCCACCCTTTGCTGGAGGGGCTTTTGCCAAAGTCAGCCAGCCAAGCAGACAGACTTTGTCCCCTCACAGGATTAAATGACACCACACTTACTGCTGCACGGAGAACAGATGCTTTACTGAAGCTTTCACAGGTTTAACTGGCGGCCGCACACAGAAGGAAAGTTTTGTCCTTGTATTTGGCTGTACAACTGTCATGGCTGCCAATTTAACGACTAGTAGTTCAAATATACCAGTGCATTTGGGAAGCATCTGTCCTCAAAGCACATAGACAGTGGAAGAGAATTTGTGTGTGTGAACCAGAGTGGTATTTTAGGTATGTGTGTGTGAGTACAGTATGTGTCATTATGAATGTGTGTCTGGTCACTGGGCATGTAGGCCCAACTTCCTATCCTTTCGCTCCCTCAGTGGAGCACAGTCGTGACCGGTGGCTCACTGTGCCAACCGCACACCCGTGAGCACACACACACGTTCCTCGCTTAATTGGGAGCTTCGGACCCAACACCATGGCAAACCCAGCAGGGAAGAGCAGGCCAGAGGCAAGCCTACAGGCTGACCTCTCCTTCCGCCTCTTTCAACTTCCCTCTGTTTTTTCTCTCTTTCTAAAGCAAAAGAAGGATTTTACTGTGTCGTTTCCTGACCAATGTGGAGGACTTGCATCAAAACGTGAATTTTTTAAAACATCAGTTATCCAGAGGACAAATAGAAAGAATTGAGAGAGAGTGAAAGAAAGGCATGTTGAGTGGGACGGCAGGCGGCAGGTCTGGAGATTCTCTGAGGGGTAAGATGACAGAAGCAGAGGGATCTCGTCCCCCCAGGCATCTCTTCAATACCGGTCCACCCACTCTTCCTGAGGCTTTTCTCTCACTCTGACTGTTGCTGTATGTGTTGGTCTACTTCTTTTTCAATTTGCTCTCAAGGGCAAAAACAAAGCAGTCTGAAGGGTGGATGGCATTTCAATCATTCGCTGCTTCTGCTCTCTCTCTGGCTCTCATAGACATGCAGAAAATACTGTACATAGGAGGCTAAAAAAAGTTAAAACTTCAACCAGGTAGAAAACAGGACACAGAAATACAATTAAAATTATAATATAAGGATATGTAATTCAAATTAATGGACATTTGAAAACAAAACAAAACCTTTGACGCATTCTCTCATGACGCATCTTTAGTCATGACTGCATATTGTACCGATAGATGTTCATGTTTATACCGGTATTGTGCCTGTTATGTGCTATTCACTTTCACACAGTTGCTTAAAATATTTGCAAACTCTGCAAAGATGACAGAAAATTTACTCGCATTTGCTGTTCTGCGGCAAAACATGAGAGCAGTTGCGTTTTAGACCAAACATATAATGGTGAGTGAGTGCAACCTGGAGGTATCAGTGAATGGTGAGATATTTTGTAAAATAAAATTCTGCCAGAAGAATAGCATGAGAACTTTATTGAGTCTGTCTGTATCATCTCAGTGAGCTTTTATGAGGTTTTACGTATACACATTAAGGTGAATTTAGTGTTTTCCGACGTTTCAATGTGGATGAGAAACTTTGTGGACGGAGAGCGTTTTGAAACAAAAATGCTGTTTTCAAATGTATCCGGATTAATGTAGACGCAGCCAGAAGACCGAATGATAGATAGACAGAATGATAGACAGATAGATGGATAGATAGACAGACAGACAGAATGATAGATATATAGATGGATAGATGTATACACACACATATTGTAGTAATGTGTGTGTATATGTTAAAACACTGTGGTATCAAATGCTCACACATTTTCTAATTTGTTACACGGTTTATTTAAATTTAAGTTATGTTATAATATTTTATTCTATTATTTTGATGTTTTATTATCATTCTATGTATTCCAAGCTTTGACAATATTGTATTATTTACAATTATGCCAATAAAGCAATTTTGAATTTGAATTTAGATATACAGACAGAACAATAGACAGACAGAACGATAGATAGACAGACAGACAGACAGACAGACAGACAGACAGATAGATAGATAGATCCAGAAAGCAAACAGCAGCTAGTACAACTGACATGCTAATGCTTCAGCATGCATTGCTGGGCTAATCAGCTCTGACATGAACCCATGCTTGCTACAACCTCTCCCTGGACTCAGAGTACTTCATGTAGACTGCATGAACGAACAGAAACATCATTACCAGAGTACGGCAAGTGGATCAGTTTAGATAAGAGTGTCATTTAATGCAGAGAGCAACATACCAGAAAGCATGTCTTCCCCTGATGTAGATTTTTAGAGACCTTTCAAATTAATCCCTTCTATCTAAAGTGAAGGAAATAAATCTTTGCTTAAATGTTTGACAGGCCTTTAAACTTTAATCGCGGCTTCATTTCCAGATGCCATTCAAATAAAATGGGAATGCAGTCCACTACGATGGATCTGATGCTGTCAGGAGTGAAAAATATTGACACTTATTGACATTTATCTTCTATCGTCGCAAAATGAAGACGTCTTTTTACTCTTAGAGGAATTGCCGCTAATCCTGACAGACAATGAGACAAGTATTTCAAAACACATGCTCATGAGATGGATGGCCATTGCCTAGCAACAGAGCCCCGTGCAGCTGCAGTAGATATAGATTTGAGCTTGAGCCCGAGCTCAGCCAGGGCAAATAATTCAATTTACGAATAATTCCCCATTGAGATATATATATGGTAAATAAAGACACCACTGCCTATGTGAGAAAAAAAAATCAGGTCTCGTGTATTGCAGGTGTGAGCTGCACTCGGTATGAACAATGAACAGCCTAACCACAGTAAAAACACACACCCATTTGCCTCGAACTGCAGAGGCTAATAGCAAATGTAATCAAGTCCAAGTGTGTGTGTGTTTGTGTCCAGGTCTTCCCCCGTGCTCCTCATGGGAGTCTTCTGTCTCATCCCTCATAAAACTCAAGCACTTCTATTAAGAGGTAATCCTGCCATAATAAAGAAGTGTGCGACTGATGACATTCAATTATTCATGCATTAGCTTAGCATAATGGATCTCTGTGATCTCACTCCTCCCATCTAGCACAGCTTTCAACGCTCCTGGAGACCCATAGCCATGGTTGATCACTCTATACTTTTCTCTTTCTCTGGCCCCCTTAGCATTGTACATGTATACTTCACCCCAGCAGGTGGTTTTAAGAGGCAATACTGTTAATGGATTTTATTACTGATTACACATTTTCCTGAAACATTCATTTGATGAACAGTTTTTGTTTTGTTTCCCTTTTCAAGTTGATAGAAACTGTTTCTGCATGACTGCTGCCAGGTGAACTAACTTGCCTTGAAAGGACTGCGACCATGGCTCCGACATGAAAAGTGATTGACGTGGAGGAGGAAGCTCTAAAATAAAAGTCAAACATGGTAACATCTGAGGTGGATTCAGCTGCTCTAAATCTGACCACTTAAAAAAGCGAAACTTTCCCTTCTCTGTGCCTGTGCAATTTGGAGCTCTGTAGTGCAGAAGAGAGGCTGAGGTGAGGAATTGGAGAGAGGCACACTGAAGCAGAGAGGTGATTAGAGCAGTTCAGAAACACACACACACGCACAAAAAAAAAAAAAAAAAAAAAAAAAAAAAAAAGAGTGAGCGAGAGTGTAATAAAGTCTCTCAGGAGCTTCGCAAAAACCAGAACACACCTGCCGGCCCACAAGATGGGCATCCACCTGCTGCCTGACTACAGATCAGCTCACACCTCTACACTCCACCTGTGTGCATGAGAGAGCTGGAGTCCACCACACATCTTATTATGGAGCTCCTCTATATCTGAACCACCATGAAAAGATCCTTGATAAAGATGTTAGAAAGATGTCGGAAAAAATGTGATCCAGCACTTCATAATTGTAACATCTGGATCAAGTCCACTCTAATCACCAGATAAGTGTTCTTGGCAGTTCAGGTGATGGGTAGGGAAAAGCGACGAGAGGTAGAGGGAGGTAGAGAGAGGTAGAGAGAGAGAGAGAGAGAGAGGTAGAGAGAGAGAGAGAGAGAGAGAGAGAGAGAGAGAGAGAGAGAGAGAGAGAGAGAGAGAGAGAGCAGCCTCAGTGCAGCCTCACGTACATGACAAATGGATTTTCAGTGCTGCCCCTCCGGCTGTTTAGATGTGCTTTCCTCTGCTGATTCTATTTGAATTGACAAATGAAAATAAAATAAATTTGATTTTCAACGGCGTCCTTTACATTAAAATTCATTAGGTCTGCGGGCTGTAACGGTGGGGCCTTATTGGTGGGACATGGCCAATTACTATTTAAAAAAATCTATAAAATAAGACTGAAATTAGTCAGTTTTACGTACTTTGGGACGAGCGGACAAATCCTTACACCCATCCAAATATCTCTGCCGTAGATCAGTGTATAATTTCTCTTCCCTGACAAGCTCTGGTGGGCATCCTGAGGCTGTTGATGCAGAACGTTAATTAATTTTTAGCGTAAATGGGCTGGATTGGGGAGGAGGTGGGACCATTAGCCCACGGCTTAACGGGAGGTCCTATCGAGAGGGTCATCTGCATGGTGGGAAAACGACTTTGATCTACAAAGCAAAGTGACGGGAGAAAGAGAGAGCTAATAACATTTCAAGACAGAGGAGGAGTGCGAAGGAACTGGGAAACACCCCGTTAATGGCCCTCTTGAGTGCTGAGAAGGGGCTTCTGGCTGTTAGTGTAGGAGCTTGGCGCATCCGACGGGATGAGGTGAGGAACAGGAGTAGCCTTCAGCAAACTCAATCATGTACGACTGCAGCCAGAGACTTCAGCAAACAGCAATGGGAATGTAGTTTATTTTCCTTTCTTCTATCTCAACACACAAACCAACACATGGACACAGTCAGTGATGGGTATAGGGACATTTATACACAAACACACTGTACTAACATTTGTTTGTGTGTAGAAATACAAATTTCACTGTTTTTCGATTTAATGCAAAAACAAAGTTCTCTTCTCTGCCCTTATCTTTTCACCAAAATCATTCTTTATTCTCATGAGCAGTTGTTTAATGTGTGTGTCTCTCTCCCTCTCAGACAGAGGAAAGTTGATTTAATTACAGCTAGCAGCCATTTCATTTCCAGAAGATGGTTAACTGTGTGCCAGGAGCAGAGTGCAGCTCTATGTTGTGATCTGTAATGCTTAAAAAGACTGATTGAGAGAGACTAATAAAACATGAATACAATGAATAAATAATGAATGAAATGAATAGAAAAACAAAATTTTATAATCTATTCCTCTCTTAACTTGAATAAATACACATTATTTTTTAATACGGACAACAAAAAAGTGACATAATAAAACATAATAAAGCTCACGAGACTGCATTTAACAGGCATTTTTTTGATTGTGTTAACAGATGATGTGCCAAAGGTTAGACTGACTTTTTGTTGCCATCTCATTTTGATATTAAGTGTTTCCTAAAGCTAAGATGGACTTTAGTTTTGTTCTGTAAGTAAGTATGGTAAACATTTGGGGTTCCAAAGTCTGAGCCCTCTCGTAGAAATGCTTCTAATTTGCTTTTTTCTTGAAACATGTTTGTGGCGAGCAGGACGAGGCAGAGGTCCGTGAGAGAATGGCGTGAGGCCGGCGGCGTGAGTGCTGAAGAGCAAACCCTGTTGTATTATTTAATGTTTAACAGATCAGTTGTTCATGTGCATTCAAACATGAATAAATACACTACCACTACCAAGGTTTGGGGTTGGTAATCATTTTTTATATTTTTGAAAGAAGTTCCTTATGCTCACCAAGGCTGCATTTATTTGATCCAAAATACAGCAAAATCAATCTTGTGAAATATTTTTACAGTTCAAAATAACTGTTTTCTATTTGAATATATTTTAAAATGCAATTTCTTCCTGTGATGGCAAAGCTGATTTTTCAGCATTATTACTCAAGTCTTCAGTGTCACATGATCCTTCAGATATCATTCTAATATGCTGATTTGGTGCTCGAGAAACATTTCTTATTAAATTACAATATTTAAAAAATCTTACCAATCTAAATTTTTTTACCGGTAGTGTATATACATAGATTCCTCACACAGTAAATAGGAATCACTTGAGCTGAAGCTGAACGTGACCATTAGAAAGGGAAAGATCCTGAGATGCTGGATGCGTTGCAGAGAACAACACTGTGTCCAGATGTTTAATCAGGCTAAACGACATCCTCGTCTGACACATGAAAATGAGGAGTGATGGAGCAGTCTCACTGCTGTCTACATAATCTCAACCTCGGCTCTGAGGTCAGAGGTCATTCTCTCGCTTTTGAGGCATCCGCAATGGTTAATCTCTGCATCAGAGCAGAATGCTTGAGTGGAAAATGATTACACAACTTCTTAACACAGCTCTATCAGAGGGACGTGATCACAGTGTCACCAATGATGAGATCTGAAGCAAAGCAGAAAAGCTTTGGGTTCATGGAAAAGCTAAAGGATTCTGATCAATGTTCTTACAGCAGAATGTGTGATATAATGAGACAAGACGATGTGATTGTGTATTATTTAGACGGCTAAAAAAAAAATCAATGCGAGGAGAGCCGTGAGAAGATGAACAAAACAAGTGCTGCTCTCAGCCCTCTTAAAGCGACTTAATTTGTGAGTCAGAGGGCTGATGACCAAGCTCTTCTGCTGCTCTTCGTTTCATCTAAAGTCAAACGAGCACCAGGGCAGGACCCCAGAGCAGAAGAGAGTGGAATGGGAAAGGAAGTGCGTGTGTAGGAGATGGGCCAGCTATTTGACATGTAATCTGCTGATAAAGAGAAGATTGAAAAGCATGCTTGCTTAGCTGGCTCAACAATCCTCACTCGTTCTCTCTCAATCAGACCAAGGGCGAATTCAACAGGCAAACAGCAGTGATGGAAAACAAAGCTGGAGAAGGACACAGAAGGAGCAGAGTAGGTGGAAGAAAATGACAGAAAAAGGGAATTCACACTTTGTTCGCTTGAAACCGAAGTAGTCATAGACACAATGTTAAACACCCATTGTGAATGTGTGTAAATTGTGTGAGAGTGTGCCGACAGAATCAGGTCTGTGTGTGTAGCAAAGCCTCTTCAAGGCAAGTCCATTCAATCTACAGATATCTTAGCAATGCCCCCAGTCAGCTATTTTCTATATAGCACATACATACACAAACAGCTCCTATAAACTTGAATGGGGAACGACAGATTATGTCAAGATTATGAGTCAATAATGTGTTTCAAATAAACAATTCAGGATGTAAAAGTTCTGGTATTCGATACTCAATTCAGGACACATGACTGAATGGCAGCTGCTCTCTGAAGAGGTTTGCTTGATGTTAAATGCACTTTGTGGTCAAAATGCTTGTCTTGGCAATATATTAATGAAAAACAGTTGGGTATGTCAGTGAATGCATATATAGAGAAAATCTTATGGCAAAATACTTCATGGATCAAAATAGATCTGTGCAGTCTTGCAGTGTAACAGACCTGCCATTGTCTATTATGCCATTTTTAATCAAAAATCAACAAGAAAGAAATAAAGAAATAAAGAAATAAATAAATAAAGAAAGAAACGAACGAAAATGTACTCGTCTTGATAACTAGCTTGATAACTAGTTTCAATAAGCCTCTACAGTTAGGTACAAAAAAACCTTCAAAACACTCTTTGTTCTGTCGCTTTTGATTTTTACTTAATTTGTCTTTTCTAAATAATAATTTGCCCTTATATACACTTTTCAAAGTGTAAAATTAAGTTATAAGTACCGTATTCAATAGCAAACTATTTTTGCTGTGGTATAGAAAGATAATGATAACCATAAAATCGCAATGGTGTTGTTACTGACTTCTGAAATTCACACTTTGACAAGCAAAAAAAAAAAAAAAAAAAAAAACTGTATTTGTCAAGTAGATCTAATTAATGGACATGTTTGCTTGAAGTAAAATCTAAATCTTTTAAAAAGGTGATCAGCTCTTTTAGCTGAAACAAGAGACTTCCATTCTAACATCTGCCATATTGCGCTGTAGGATTTCTATAAATGGTGTCTCCTACTTACACTGTCTCTGGGTCTGGGCTGTATCTAGTTTAAAAGTGGAGAAAGAGAGAGATCAGCATGGTACAAAAGCT
This sequence comes from Abramis brama, assembly GCF_963993115.1. Classification (NCBI taxonomy): domain Eukaryota; kingdom Metazoa; phylum Chordata; class Actinopteri; order Cypriniformes; family Leuciscidae; genus Abramis; species Abramis brama. The sequence goes on from NC_139965.1 coordinate 33,504,541, forward strand.
ATAAAGCACTTTTCAAATCTCTCAAAATGTTGACATTGTTTCAGCTGAAAAATACACTGTACTTCACTTTCTCAGAAAGTGACACACTAACACAAAATGATTTCTAAATATATATATATATATATATATATATACAGTGAAGGATAAAATGTGTGCGTGTGTGTGTCAGTGGTACAGAAGACAGTCACTGAGAAAGACTTACATAAACATATAGTGACAATCTCCTCCAGAGCTCCTTCACATCAGTGTCAGCATGTGGGCTGCACTTGTATAGTCAGTGACGGACCGAGGCCTGAATTCCCTTAAATATTACCACTCCAGCAGTAAGCCAGTTATACGTCCGCACAGAACCATGTGCTTTAGATATATATAGATATAGAGGTATCTAACAATCTAAATAATGCTATATTCTCTGCTTCAAGACTAGGAGGCAGATGTGAATGATGTGATAAAAGCCTCAGTACTTAAAACTATTGTCTCCTACAATAGGTTTACATGCATCCAAGGTCAAAAACACTTAAAATGTTCTCATTATATACATTGCAGAATCACCTCTTTCCTGAAATGGATTTTTTTTTTTTAAATGGTCCTTTCCTAGAGCCTACTATGATCCGATTGGTCAGATGGTCCAGTGTGTTGTGATTGGTCTAGAGCTTACAGCGCGTGTTGGAAACAAAACGCCCATTACCATATCTGAATTTGAGCTCAGGAGGCTTCCTTAGCACATGCATTTAGTAATACAAACAGTAGCAATGGCAACAGTTTTACCATATCAATTTTACCGTGCATGCATAGTGGATTGGCTTTTGCAGTGCAGAAAACAGCATCTTCACGACATGTCGACAACACAAACCAAACTCTTCCAGGTCTCAGCCAATGAAGACCATAGGGTGGCTACCTACGTAGGTTTGTGCAGGAAGTTAGACGAATTACTGACGACTCGTTTTCAGGCTGTTCAGTTCAACAACCAGGCCGTTTCTGGTTCTTTCTTTTGAGAGACAATAACTAATTGTTCAATAAATTCCAATTTATCTTGCACTTTGATCTTTGAAAAAACTGTATAACACACTACATGAAAGGTAATTTCTGAAAAAAATAATAATGGGGCACTTTAAATCAAAATTCACTTCATTTACTTTCTCAAGGTTTATGCACTTAATGTGCATGATTCATCAGTTATGCTGACGTTAAGCATACTTTTCACAATCTATTCAATTCCTGATGGAAAAAATAATAAAAAAGTTCCCCTTGTAATATGCCGTTTCACTCAGAAATACATTAAAATACAGAAGCAAAAAATAATTTTAAATTGGCAGTTCACCCAAAAATAAAAATTCTGCCATAATTTACTCACCTTTGTATCATTCCAAACCTGTATGACTTATTTCTTTTGTGGAAAAATATTTTAGTGTTTATTTGAAACCTCATCAAAATATCTTCTTTTGTGTTTCACAGAAGAATGCTAGTTTGGAATGACATGAGGGTGATTAAAAGACAGAATTTTCTGCAAGGCTTTGCAAAAAAGAAAACACATAGGATACTGTATCCCCCCACACACAAGCTGGTCTTGAAAAAACTATATATATTAAAATGATATAGTCATGTGAAAAAGAAAGGACACCCTTTAGAATTGTATGGTTTTACGTATCAGAACGTCAACGTAATAAAAATCTTAATAAGGTATAATTAATAATTAAGTAAATACAACCTCGGACAAAACAGAAATAAAGCCAAACTGGAAAAGCCATGGGTGACAAACTAAGTACACCCTATGATTCAAATGATGGACTTCAATTGTTTGGAAATGGCCTTACAACCCTTCCCAGATTGATGGCAGCAAAAATGGCTTCTCTAAGATCATTGCTGATGTCTTTCCTGCTTGGTATTGTGTTAACACACACCTGAATGCTCCAGACCAGTAAACTGCCAAAACTTCTGCTTTTACAGAGCTGGTCACACTTGCTGATGATCAATTAATCAAAGGCATTTGATGAGCAGCGCCTGACTGCTACTTGCCCTCTAAATTCAATAATTCAATAGGGTGTCCTTTCTTTTTCACATAACTATAGACTGCTAAGATTGAGATTAAAAATGTTGATTGTGATTTAAAATCTACATTTTCAGACTAAATTGCAAACATTCAGATTAGAAGGAGAGGGCACAACAGAAGCTAAAAATAGCATCTACACCTACACCTCATCTGCCAATTATATCCCTTTATCTTATATTGCCTAGAGAGCATTTGACAGAGAGAGAGAGAGAGAGAGAGAGAGAGAGAGAGAGAGAGAGAGAGAGAGAGAGAGACTAAATGACAGGGGCCCAAAGAGAAGTGGAGAGAGGCTGATGATGTGGCTTGAACATGAAGAGGATGGAGATATGAAGAACCCTGAAGAGTCAATAAGATAATACGAATTGAATGCAAACATTCATCCACGGTTAATCCACGGTTAAGAAAAATGTAGACGAGTATAAATCTGTACACTGTCACCATATCTGCTGATGACTATTTTTGGCTCATTTAAAAGAAGTGTGAAGCTCTCATTTCAATTCTAAACGATTTTGACTTTGAAAATGTCTCTGGCTGGTTGGGTAAACTCTCTCACCCACCCACTCGCTTAAAAAAAAAGAAGAAAAAATCACTTACCAACTCCAACACACTCTATCACCTCAGAAACCATGACAACCTTTGCTGACTGATAAAATGGGCTGGAGCCGTTTGAAAGCGTTTGAGGGGAACAAGAAAAGAAACTGGCACAAGATTATTCACGTCTAAATCCGTCACTTATTTCAAAACGGAAAAACACCCATGCGTTTGGTGGATATTAGCATGCTGCTTCTGACCTCATGAACATATACATACTGGCCCCTTCAGACATCCATAAGGCCCCTTTATTCAACACAGCCAAAGAACATGCTAAAACCTGTATTTGTCGATTAAATGCTGTCCTTTTTTATTTTAACTTATTTTATTTTAGAGATAATCATTTGGTCCCTGCTCAACATTAGCCGCTTTCCGACCGGAGGAACCTTTTCACAGTTCCTAGAACTATTGGCTAAAGTACCCGGATGTCGGCGTGTTCGCACCGCAGGAACTAGGAACGATTTTAGTTCTAGGAACTCCATTTGGAGGAACTAATTTAGGTCCTACTTCAGAGTAGGGTCTAAACCAGCACTATAGGAACTACCCGTGACGTTAGTGTTCGCTGATTGACCGAACGCACGCGGAACACCAGCACCCGCCATTCTTAAAACGGCTAGAATGTAAACACACAGATTAAGCCCATATATTTACTCCATAAACTAACTCTACAAACATGGAAAACAGTGATAGATGGGTCTCTAAACCTTTATGCTGAAGAGAAAATCCAACGCAACTTTGAGGGGACCAAGCCAAACATGATTATGTTTATCTGCCCAGCTAGCAACACTGGACATCAACCACACGGCATAGGCTAATAACCTTTTTTCATATACTGTCTACTTTCTATAACAGTTCTATCTAATAACATATTAAACAGTACTGTTAGACAGATCGCTAACTAATAAACACAGAGAATGCGAGCATTGTTTGCTCTGGCGTTCTCAGCGCCGCCAAAATAAAGGTCCGTCGCGCCGTCAAAATAAAAGTCACCGTGCTTGCGTCACTCCCTTACCCCTCCTACCAGTTCCTATGGCCACTTGGCCAGTGCGAACGCAAACAGCAAAACCGAGTTTGGGGGAGAGTAGTTCTTAGAACTGTTTAGAAGTGGACAGTTCCTATAACTAAGTTCCTGTAACTACTTGGTCGGAAAGCGGCTATACAAATACAAATTCTATCTGTAAAAAAGGTGGTATGAAATATATTTTATTTGTTTTAAATAGCAAAAAGTAGAGGGTGCAAGAATCTTAAAGGCCACGTACATAGTGTGAAGTTTCAGGAGTGACAACTGCATTTAAATGTGGGAATGAGTCCCCTAAATTATTGTTCCATCTTCCATGTATGTATGGCATGACTGCATGACTGACACCATGGTAAGCATGGCAAAGCTCTGGCGTCTTACGTGCTTGGTCTCTGCTATTCTGACCAAAGAAATAGTACAGCGACAAAAGACGACAGAGGCGTTGTGTCTTTCTTATGCTCGGAAAGGCTGCTTCACAGATTTCCACTTATTATAATTGTTTTTAGGCTTGTTGTTTAAGCTTGACTCATAAAGCGATCGAGTTTATGAATTTATTAAAGTGATCATGTGGAGGTTGCAAAATTTTGTTCTTAATTTCAGCATAAAGAATTTGGAATTTTTTCGGTTGATTGTGGGCTTGTTCTTGTTCGCTGTTTTTCTAGCAAGATCTGGCAACATGAATGAGTCAAGGCTCGTACCGCTTTCCCTGTGATTTAAGCACATGCAGAAGAGAGAAATATCTCTGATGCACGTTAAAATACGTCATTAACAACTAGTTGTTCCGTTAGCACTAAAAGGTGAATTGACAACCGAAATTAGTTGCAGTGTGTATGTGGCTAATGTGATTCCACCAAGAGTGTGAAAAAAGAAACAGGAAAAAAAAAAAAAAAGTTTTTCCTAACCCTTAATGATATAATAGCAGAAGGAGAGGTAAACCATAACAAGACCAAAGATTTAGAGAAAGATGCTGCGGTCTTTAATTAAAAGGTTCATGGGAGTGTTTAGAGTGATCCAAGCACAGATTGATGCGAGATAAGAAAGTGGCCAGCTGTGAGTAGAGGAGGTTTTAACATCCAGCTCCTGGCTGATGAGAATCAAATCACTCTCCTTGGCATCGGAGCCATTAATGACAATAGGCCGATTTGAACAAACTCTGGTGTATCTCTGAGGTCTCTGGATGCATGTTGCCTGATTACTGTTGAAGTGAGATGATGAGACTGGCTGTGGGGTGATAGAGCAGACTATAGCAAGCACTAAAGTCTCATGACACAAGGGGAAGGGTTAAGCCTCTGCTGACTTAAAGATTAGGTCGACCTAATGTATTAAGCATGAAGACTAAAGACTAAAAATAAGCAGATCATAAAAACAAAAGGGTTTTCAAGAATTCTGTGTGTGTGGCTAAATCATCTCATGTGAGTCTGGACGCAAATATCGTGCCCTTCAGGATGACATGAAGTTGTCTTTGTTTTCTAAAAGCATCTGGAGCATCTCTCATAGCCACCTGGAGGCCAGCGGCAGAGCCTCTGGTATCTTATCTCAATCAGAGAGCTGTTAATCCATCCATGCCCTTCCTGCTGTTCTCTCACAGGCCTGCCTGTCCTCACTCAGGTCAGGCCAGATCGAAGATGGGCGACATGTACCAGCTCTCTCTTTTGTAGACACTCGGTTTTAAAAGGTTTAAAAGGTTTTACCCTGCCATTTATATATTGTTAACATAATAGTGAATCAAGTGTGATGTACAATGAAAAATGCTATTTTAAAGATTTTTTTTTAAAAGTGTGATGCATGATAGACATACTGCAACACCATACAAACGATCTCCCCAGTCCACCCACACCATTTACAGAAAGCTGCAAAAATTGGTCATTCAAAAATTGTCATGGTTGTGATGGCAAAACCATAAGCAAATTTATATGAATCAGAATGTAACATGGTCAAAAAAAGGGTGGAATCTGATCATGTAAAACTAAACTGCTTTTTGTGCAAGAAACCTCGATTAATATTATAAAGGGAGAGGGGGAAAAAAAGTGTAGAAAAATGCCCAAATTATTTCTGCTTCAGGATCATCCAAGAAATCCACCAACTGAAAGTTCAAATTCTTTCAAGGAGAAAAAAAGAAGAAGGAAAAAGCACGGCTGTGCTTTGAAAAACAGGTACTGTAGCAGTATCTAAAAGATCAGAAGAGTGCAAAAATGCAATAAACACTACTTTTTGTGGTTTAGGAAAGTTTTTTTGAAAGTTTCATGGTGGTGAGAGTTTTAATTCACATTTTAACATAGAAGTAATTGCCGCCCAGAGGCGGGTTATAACTCTGTACTAGTACCCTGACAGATTTCCTTCAAGGGTTAGTGCACCCAACAATGAAAAATCTGTCATCTTTTACTCCCCTCCCAAGTATTTCCAAACCTGTTTGAGTTTCTTTCTTCTGTTGAACACAAAAGAATATATTTTAAAGAATGTTGGTAACCAGAAAGTTGACGGTTGCCATTGACTTCCATTGTATTGTTTCCCTACTATGGAAGTCAATGGCTACCGTCAACTGTCTGGTTACCAACATTCTTTAAAATATATTCTTTTGTGTTCAACAGAAGAAAGAAAACTCATACAGGTTTGGAACAACTTGAGGGTGAGTAAATGATGACAACATTTTTGGTTGATAATTCCCTTTAAGTAACTTTTGGGCAAAGCTTCTGTTGCGTGAAGCAGGGCAGGGCAGAGAGCCGTGGGAGCGGAGCGAGGGATTTGGCTATTTGGAAAGAGTTCTTTTGCATCTTTTGAGGATGTGGGTGTGGTGTATCCATCTCAAGACGATGTGCAAATCTAGTGTCTGCTGGAAAAATGTTTGTGATTTATAACTGAGATATGATTTAAATTTTTCATCCAAAACCCAGGATGTGTATACATCACACCTCTCCTATACATCACAAGAATGGTGACTGTTTGCACTATAAAGCAAGTAAACAATTTCATAATGACTTTATTCATATTTATATCAATGGTGACTTATTTTCACCATGCCACTATCACCATCAACAGTGCTTGCTCTGAAATGCTTGCTAAGATCCTATGCAACCAGTGCTCATTATCTGAGTAGTAATTTCAATGGAAGCTACATTTTTCTTACTCAAACAATCATTTGTATCATTACCGTTGCTCCTATTTGAGTAATTACTGATATAAATAAACAATATTACTTGTACTTGAGTACAGATTTTGGCTACTCTACCCAGCACTGATCCTGACTCACCTGCCGATGCTGGTGTTATGGAGGATGACAAGGGCATCAGGAAAGCCATCCAGGTTATAGTCTCCTAAGTGCAGGGTGATGGGAATTTGCAGTTCTCCCAAAGTGGAACTGTCTCGAGGGGGCACAAAGCCCCACACAGAATCCTTCCTACTGAAGTCCAACAGCACCGGCACCCAATGGAACTGCAAAGGAAGACAATTCAGTTACATGAGCTGATACGCATTATATTACTGCTAATGTACAAGGTGCTGCAGGAAAAATAATAAATACAAAACATCCATAAGTCTGCATTAGTGTCAATAAAATCTAAAGGCCACACTCAAAAGTCAACATAACTTTCTGAGAAAAGCATATTAATTGCAAACCTAAATGCACCTTTAATTGATTTAAATATAGATCAAGTTTTTTTCTTCAGAAATAAACAGAAAAGAAATTAAACACAAACATAAAAAGCAATGTAGTTCTAAGTTAATTTTATTCAAACCACAGTAGCTATGTTTCCATCCATACAAGTTGCGAATTTAACTTGTATGCAAAATTGGAATATTGCATAGAACATTTACAAATAAAGCAGCGTTTCCATCCAGTGAGTCGAAGATAACAAAATCATCAATTCCTGATAAACTGGCGTTAAATATCACTAAGAAAAGTAGAAGAAGCCACTGTAAATAATAATTTTCATATATAATACATTTCTTGTGCATACGAAGCCTAATAAACGCGTTATCTTGCTTTCGAAGGCAGATGCCTGCTGTTCTGGAACGCAGTCATGTAAGACAGTTCTGGAAGGTAATTATACCGAACCACTTTGACGACAGACTTTGCTCAGGTATTTCAGAACAACCAAAACAGCATATCAGATGCTGTGCAAAAAGATTGGCCCGCTGGTTAGTCCAGTTATCCCGACTCAAATGAGCGCATACGTTTTTAATGCACATCTTTAGAACTTATGTGCATCCTGGCATTTCCATCCACCAGTTTGTTATGCGCTATCCCAAAATGCGGATAAAAATAGGTGGATGGAAACATAGCTAGTGTAATGTGGCCCTTGACATGAATCACTATATTGTATAAAGTATTAAACGAAGTACAAAATTACATTTGTTTAGAATATGTATCACTACACATTAGATATAGATATTTTGACATTTTGAACAAAGTTAATGCTAATACATAAGACTGGAAGTCTTGGAAGTCCAATGTTCTTCTGATTTTATAAAATAGCAAAATATGATCACATTAAATGACATTATGAAATGAATAATATTTTGATGAATTGAAGAACCAAAGAAGGGCTCCAGGCAGAATACAACATTATGGTCCTCTCGCTCTCTGGAATCGGTCATTTGCACGTGTGTGGGGGTTGCACAAGCACAGATGCTACAGGCCTTACTCACTCATGAATGTAAAACAGAGAGCCAGGTGCATCTCTGCATGTATGCATCCATGGGGATAGAGGCACAGAGAGAGGAGGGAGAGAGATTGCTAGAGATGTAGGGAGGGGGAGATGGATACAAAGTGGTAAAGAGAGAATGCAAGAGAAAGAAGGCAGAGCGTTCTGTAATGGCTGCTAATAAGGTTTTCTCCTGATCCTTGGCACACAACCAGAATCAGCAATGCTGAAGATCAGGAAAGAGAGAGCGGGTCTGAATTGTTTATTTGTACAAACTATTTTGTATTTGTACACAAATAATATTGCTAAAGCTAATGTTGCTATTACCTATAAAACGCTGAAAAGTAAAGTAGAACTCTAACTCGTGAGTCATGGTGTGCACTGTCGGCCTAGCTGCCTCATTATGAGCAAATGTAAGAGTCCTGCAATGTGTGTTTATATTGCAGCACCATTTCCCGCTAAGCGTTTGACAGGTTATCTAGGACTGTCTGTTGTTGAACTGCGGTTTAAAAATATTTGATATGCCATTCATACTGTTAAAAATATAACAATAACAAAATGTTTAAACCGTTAAAAAACTAAATAAAGATATGATAACTAACTTTTAAACCATCAGAAACAATAACTCACCTTCAAAATATTAAAGACTTTAAAACTGCTAGAGATGTCAAACAGTTAGAGACATAGCAATAACTAACATTCAAGTATTAGAGACATAATAATAACTAATCCCCAAACATTAGACACATAACAATAACCAATGTTTAAAGGTAACAACGTAAAAATAACTAACCTTCAAAGTAAACATTTAAGACACAACCCCATTTCCAGAAAGGTTGGGACATAGTGTAAATGCAATAAAATCAAGAATCTGTGATTTGTTAATTCTCTTTAACCTTTATTTAACTGGCAAAGGAACAAAGAAACGATTTTCAATGTTTTGACTGACCATCTTAATTGTAATTGATGGCTGCAACACACTTTACTAAAAAGTTGGGACAGAGGCATGTTTACCACTGTGACACACACATTTTTTAGCTTAATTTACCTTAACTGAACAGCTTCAGAGTCATTGGAATGGTTATATGACTTTTTTCGGGTTGAATGGTGGTGCACACATACACTTCTCTAAACCTTTATATGCTAGCAGAAAGCAAGAAAACAGCAAAGAAATTGCCAAAACTGCATAGCGCCGCTTTAATTACACTTTTGGGGAATTGAGGATACTAATTGTTGCAGTTTTGCAACTGGAATTTTTGGCCAATCTCGCCTGATACAAGACAGTTGCTCAACAGTCTGTGGTCATCATTGTCTGATTCTCCTTTTCATGATGTGTCATATATTTTCAATAAGAGACAGATCTGGACAACAGGGATGCTAGTCAAGCACATCCCTTCTACGGTGTAGAGTGTCTAGAAACCACTCTGTTTTAGAAATGTGCAGAATGAAGCCTGCCATTGTCTTGCTTCCAAGGAAAGATGTCTCTGTACAATCCCAATATACGTCTCCACGTCATTGTTACCTTCACACATTTGCAAGACACCCATACACTGATGGACCCTCATTCCATGACAGATGTTTGCTTTTGCACCCGTCACTGATGATAGTGTGGATGGTCCCTTTTGTCTTTGGGACTGATACCTCGGTGTCTGTTTTTCCTAAAAACAAGCTGAAATGTGGACTCATCTGACCACAGCACACATTTCCACTGTCTTTTAGACCATCTGAGATGAGAACAGGCCCAGAGAACTTCAAGTTGCATTTCTTGATGCAGCGGCAGACTGTGTTTAGTTACAACGGTTTTCCAAAGAACTCCCGAGCCCATATGGCTATATTTAATACAGTAGCATGACGGTTTCTCGTGCAGTGCCATCTGAGGGCTCAAAGGTGACGCACATTCAACAGAGGTTTCCTGCCTTGCCCTACACGGACTGAGATTTCTCGGGATTCCCTGAATCTTTTTTATGTATGGTTTTATGTATGGTAGAAGGTGAAATAACTAAATACTTTGCAATCTTGCATTGAGAAATTAGATAATTCTCTCATGAAATTTGGCAAAACAAATTGGTGAGCCATTATCCTTCTTTGCTTGCAAAGACTGAGCCTTTTGTGAATGCTCCTTTTATACCCAAACACGATACCCTCACCTATTACCAATTCTCTCTCTCTCTCTCTCTCTGTTAATGAACTGTCCCAAGCTGTGAGTGCTTCCTTCCCATAGGACTGCTGAGCCAGACCTCAACCCCCACCAGAGGTCCTAAGTAAGCAGTTCTGAATGATGGGCTGTTAAAATAGGCTATGAGATGTTATGACAGCTTATCGGCGTACTTACTGATGGGCTCATCATAACTAAGTGGAAATACAGACAGGGTTTTAAATTTGAAATGCTTGGCAAACCATTTCTAAACTAGGGTCATTATGGTGCAGCACCTCAATACCAATTCAAATAAAACAAATGACCCTTATGAAAAGACACTGAGTGGGTGTACATGCTGGTACGTGTTGGGGCATGATAAAATGCATTCACACATTCGGTTCTTTTCTGTGTGTGAGAGCTATCCCAGAGTCCTTCATTCCCATTCTACTATTATAAGCTTCAGATCCAGAAACAAAATCATCTCTCTCTCTCTCTCTCGCACAGAATGGTCTTAACTCCCAGCCGAATTCCTCTGAATTGAAGACTCTTTTCATTCAACATAGTAATGATTATGCAAACAGTCATTGCCCTTGTGGCCATCTACAATCGGCTTCCATCATTCTGTGTCTGCGTGTGTAAATTGATTTATATCAGTGCTGACTGCCAGTTAATGCTAAGCCTTATTGATTTATTAGGGAGGGTAGATGGAAATCACAAAGCTGTGGGCTGTCATTGTGGTGAACACACAACAGGTCTACTCAAGACCCCCTAGCTGATAGCTACAGTCAAAATGATGCATGGTTGAGATTACTACTATTCTAAAGTTGGGTGTTCACACCAACTCAAATATTCGTCAAGAAATTTCAGCCCAATTTTCACATGCAATTTGTCTGTTCAGACCAATGCGTAAAAAACTTTGGACGAGCTGAATGAAAATGCAAAATTACTCTGTCACAGTAGGTGGCGCTTATAGAAAAGCAGAAATACGCAGGTTACCCAGGTACACACTTCTATTCACTATGGCATTTATCATATAACACCAAATACAAGAGTACAGATAAAAGAGAGCTACTTTCGGATTCTTCATCTACTATCCACTGTCGTTTGTAAAATGGTCTGTTCATGAGCGCCACCAAGTAACAGCAGTGGTTCTGTGCATGTGACCAAAATCTTATTGGTTGGTCAGGTTTAATCACAGTTTGAAGGAAAAGAGATTACAACACCTCACCGTAAAATGATATGTCGCATTGATGGCATGCAAATGTTTGTGTCGGTCTGAACAGACGTATTAACAGCCATTAATACGAAATGTTCAAAATGTTTATTGCACTGAATTTTCACAGCGAACATTCGTCTTGGTGTGAACAATCCTTTAGAGGTTTAAGGGAAAGCAAGAGAGAAAAACACCAAATATAAAAGACTAAGAGATGACTGAGTCAGTAAAGCTATCAAGCGTTAGATGGTGAGACATGTCCTGCTTTCAGATAAAAGAGAGCTGCTTGCATGTGCCAAACTTGGCATGTAGATGATAAGCCTGAATATGAGCAGGTTTGATCTACATTGAAAACATCCTTCCAAAGTTTAAAAATAACCTGAACCAGCTGCCGTGTGGAATAGGTTTTAGCGGCATTAGCTGCTGGCCAGTGAAGACTGTTGGCAGCAAACCAGGCTGGCATTGTCGACCTGTACCATTTCGCAAAGAGCACAGCACACATCATTATGCTAGATGTGGCAGCATCCCTTGACTGTAATGTTAACGGAAGAATGGAGGAGGCCGACAGGGTCACACAGAGAGGGATGTAAAAAGCACCATGCAGAATTCACGCAGGAATAAGCCTGACCGTATGTGACTGGTAAAATGTACTGCTTATCAGCAGCTTTTAGATAAATGTGAACAAGTTTAAGTCAATAATACAAGGCTAGTAAACAGATTTTAAGCTGCCATACAACAGGAGAGTATTTCCCCACCATCTGGACTCTCTGACAGGTCAGGGACAGTTTGGGCTACTCTTCTGGCAGGTGCCTAGAAAGCCTGCGTACACCACTCATTGTTTAAAAGGACATGAGAGCTCATCTGAGAATCAGTCAGGCCTTTCAAACGCAGACTCTGCACATTTATCATCCTGCTTGTGGTAAAAGTCCACCTGACAGACCAGGTGATCTTCTGACAAGACTCGTACAAAAAGATGCTATTGCACATCTAAGACTATGACTGGCATCCCAGAGTGTGCGTGACGGATGAGAAGTGATTAGAAAGCCTGAAAATGAAAAGAATGAGTGGAACGGGTAATTTGTAGTGTATGTGCGATGGGACTGTTGCTGATCACAGAGAAGAAAGAGGTAACTCTCTGCTAGAATTAGCCTCCCATCCAGCTATCCACTGCACTACTGATTAACCCAATCAACCCGAACTGGAGCACATGCACACACATACACACCTTAAGTTCAATCAAACAGAAATGAGATGGAAACTAATCAGTGTCATCCAGGATAATGAGACACTCTGTAATTAACCAACTACCATGGAAAACACGGCAATTTCTCATTTGGCTTCCTGCTTTAAGATGTTTATTGGCTGAACACAGCTGTGAAAGACCTGCATAAATGCAGAACGCATTGAGCGTCTAGACACTAAGAATGATGGGATACCTCAGCACTAGCGATTACTTCAGCTTTATAGGTTTTTATTCTGCTTGTTCACGACACACATGACAGTTTGTCATGTTATGAGCCACTTACATCATTTGAAGTGTCTCATTTGTGTAAAAGACGGCTTGAGCCCAGCAAACACCATGCGACCGAAAAGCCGATATGTCAGCAAATTAGGCAATATCATTGTTGCCAAAGTGACAGAGAGGGTAAGAGAGAGGGAATGATCTCTTTAATGCAGAAAGCCATGATAGCCTTTCCTTAGCAAAAGTAATGGGACATCTTAGATAGAGGAGATGCTGTGCACAGAATACAAATGGCCCATTTCTTCCCTCCCTCATATAAGTCGGAGAGACATCATCACGTTTGCATTGCCAAGACTCCATCCCTGTGGCTTTGTTTACTAAAGCGCAAAAAGTCCCTGTTATAGCCGAGCTATGCTTTCCACCACTCCCACATCCCAGCTGTGACACTTCATTAGGCCGAGAAATTAAAATCAGAGCTCGCCGGCGGGAAGACACCAGACGAGGTGCCATTACATCAATAGGTGCCACTGACAGATGATATGAAAATGCGACGTCTAATGAACTGCCATCTTTATGACATTCCGGGAGAAAAAGAAAGAAAGAAAAAAGGAAAGCCTCATTGCTCGTCGCATTACAGGGAACGCATGCCATTCCACCCTGCATGCGAAACAGAATCTACAACAGACGGTCTCTTCATTAGCCTCCCTAGAGGAGAGAAGCACAATTTGTAATGAAATATGGTACAAGAATCAGGAGACGAGCATGTCAGATCAGAGGTGTTAATGGCAGGAAAGGTGGAGAAGGGTACAGGGCAGGCTGTTATTACAGCATTCAGTGATTGCATCTGAAGAGAAAAGACTAGACACGACACCTGCAAGTGTCCAGAACTGAAGGTCACCTGAAGGCAGTGATTAATTTGTAAATTAGGAGGGCTGCAACAAGGACTAGTGGTGGATCTGGCAGGTTTGGGGGATGGGAGTTGTGAAACAAAGCGAGTTCAGCATCCTTTCGACACTTCAAGAAACCGATGTGATAAAAATACATTGCTTGTTGTGGACAAAGCTTTGTTGATGATTTTGGTGTGAGGGATCTAGTCTGTGGTGCAACGTCAGCTTGCGGTATTGCGACATGTTGGCAGAGCATTTCATTAGCCATGGTCAGTTTCCTAATAATTAGCATTAAGGTAATCTGCATGAATGTGTAAATAAAATTATTTTAATATTACACTACCATGTGTGTATATATATATATATATATATATATATAAATTCACAGAATAAAGTCATGCAGGAACGACATTTATATTATAACAGAATTTTAATTTGTTGTTGAACTATAACATTTTATTTATTATGTTGTTAATATTGATTAAATTGCCTATATTTATTTTTATATAATCCTCTTTTGCCACACTTTTAAAATGATTAGGGCATATACAGATAAAAAAGTAATTGTAAAGTTGTGATATTTAGTTGAATATATATATATATATATATATATATATATATATATATATTATATAAAAATATAAATTAATAATCAACAGTTCTGCTTTCTCTGTAAATGATTATTGTGGCAAACTGGCAACAAATATCAGTATTACACAGCCAAGAGTAATACAATATGCAATATTCATTTCAACAGCTTCTGCACAGCTCCAATGAGAAATCATTAGTACTGATGATGTTTTCACTCTTTATACAACGTTTTTTAGGTTAAGTAACACAAATCACAAATAACAGAGCATTTGAGAAAGCATCCCACTGCAGTGGCGCCAGATCGGCTTGTCAAAAACACCCCTTCACTGACAAAAAGACAAAATGAATGACAAAACTTGTCCCCAATTGTGAATGTTAAAGCACATAATATTAGACGGTAACTGAGCCACTTAAGGAAAGAGCTAAGGTTGAAATCAAGGGCTGTGTTAGAAATTCTGCTGTCACTAAGACCAAATGCACAGATCCGATATACTGACAAAAATCCAATTTCTTTCTCAAATGTTTATGTTCACTTAAGACAAGACCTGTTTATGAGGATATTTTGACAATTGTGTGTGTATTTGACCATTCTAGTGCAAGACGACGCGAAAGAGCTCACGTGATCTGCACGTGATGTGCGAGCTACTGTCTGTATGTGAGAGCGTTCCAAAGCAGCAGCGCATTTAGAAACCTACGTGTACAATAAGCTGTTTAAAACATGCATTCATCCAATCAATTTTGAGCATCCAGGTGGTATAATCAAACAAATCTTGTGGAGTGCTCTCGGAGTACTGCATGCGTTTATTTGTCATTTTAAATGTTGGAAACGAAGCGTAAAAGTGGACTTAAAATATTTCCTATCCTGATGCGCCCTCTATAGTCCATGATCAGCGACTAGTCGATGTCAAGTTTAAAGCATCATGGCTCGAGTCTGTGCAACCTCTAGTGCACAGTACAGAAAACAGCGCACGAATACTGAATTGAGTTCTCTTTCGCGCTTGAATGATTTAAAATCACAGGAATCAAAATGTGCGTGTCTTATCGAATCCACGGAAAACTCTTTTAGGAGGTTCTGCCCATCAGGTAAAACTTCTATTTTGGCTAATTTCTGATAACGCTTTCAGCTGCCAATAAAAGCGCAGCCATCTCAGCTCCCATAACACATTTTACCATATTCAAATCTGCACACATTCCCCCTTAATCAGTTTAGCTCATGTTAAGAACTATTCAGATTCTGTGTGGGTCGACTAACAACTCATGAGTGGCAGCACACAAGCTGAACAGGTGGTGCTGTGACTCTAGGGGAGTGGGACGGCATGAGTACTGACAGAATCACCAGCTGCCTGAGCGAAAGAGAAAATGAAGGCCTCAGTACCCTGTAAGCAGATAATGGCCAATCTAACCTCCTCAGAGTGCAGCAATGGCTCAGTACAGGATGTCTTTACACGGATGTCTGAAAAATGTAACCCTTAGTAGCTTTGCCCACAGGACATTTCCTTCTGATCATTTAGAGGTGTCAGGATAAACGGAAACACAAAGCCACATCTGCACTTACACTGATCAATACCGCTTAAGGTGATTTCAGACTCACAAGATACATAGATAGCAAATACCCAGACAGACAGACACACACACGGCCAGCAGTACTCGGAGTGTGAGCCATGATAGTTAGTTTTAGATACGTAATTTTATTTATACTCCTCTGAGAAAAAAAAGTATGAAATAAATGGCCTGTCACACTCAGCTGATGCTGCCAAGCTGGAAACAAAGTTGCTATTACAGAGTACATGAAAATGAAATGAATAAGTGTGAGACGCCCCGGGCTGAAAGAGAGAGCAGCTCAGCCTATGAAGGCGTCCATTCCTCCCTCCTTCCCCCGTTCACTCCCTCATGACTCTGTTGAAATTCAATACACACGTACACAGACGCTCAATTCCACCACCTCAGACAATCTATTGCCTCGCTCTCCATCATTTCCTCCCCATCTCTTTTTCTCTCACCCGCAATGTTTTATGGATGCTGCTTTGCTGCATTGCAGCTTAAGGGATAGTTTAATTCTGTGGTGATCCCAAAGTCTTTCTCTCATTCTTTTCGAGTCTGGGAACCACGTCTATGATCCAGGCACCCATTTAAAGGGGTGGTTCAGGATTTTCGACATCGGACCTCATTTTCAAGTGAGCCTGGTTGTTATTCATCAGTGGAGACAGTTTTCAAAAAAATTCATCCAGTCCTTACTTTTGGATAGTTCGCCGGTGCTAGGCTAGCGCGAGTCAACGGTGCACGTTAGCCTGCCATTAAAAACAGTTTTACCCACTCCACAGTACACCAAAAGCAAATAAATTATAACGCCAGACTATCGATGTAAATGTCTATTGAGAGAATAATGTTAGAAATCAAAGTACTCTTGTCAGCGGCAGGTAAATACACTTGCGTGATTGTTATGTGGACTGGCTCTCTCGGTTTCCTAGGTAACCAAATATAACTCCGCCGCTGCTGTAGACTGCTTATAAATACAGGGAACAAATTATAACTAATGCAATGTGATGAAAGGGTAGTTTTATTTCTAACATTATTCTCTCAACAGACATTTACATCGATAGTCTGGCGTTATAATTTATTTGCTTTTGGTGTACTGTGGAGTGGGTAAAACTGTTTTTAATGGCAGGCTAACGTGCACCGTTGACTCGCGCTAGCCTAGCACCGGCGAACTATCCAAAAGTAAGGACTGGATGAATTTTTTTGAAAACTGTCTCCACTGATGAATAACAACCAGGCTCACTTGAAAATGAGGTCCGATGTCGAAAATCCTGAACCACCCCTTTAAGGTGAAAAACAAACAGGTGTAAACCATATGCAAAAATCAGGAAATGTCAATCTCAGGAAATGAGATGTCTCATCGTCAAAACGTTCAATACAAAACACAATTTGAGTGTTTCTGAACTACTGTAGCTTCACTTTTGAGGACACAATTACTGAAATTGTCTCAAATGTTAGAAGCTAAACCTGAAGAGAAATGGGTCATAAAGAGAAAAAATATATATTTTAGGGTAGTACTTCAGGGTAAAGATAAGCCTTAGTTTATGGTAAATGAACGTAAACAGCCAGTTAAGAAATCACATGTGTATATTAGATCTGTGTATTAAAGCAGCGTAATATACAGTACCTACTGCTATATATGCTGTTAATATGAATCATAAAACAAATGAAAGAGTGCCATGTAAAACATAAAACACCATGTAAGAGTGAATTTTGCATAATAGGTCCCCTTTTACCAAAAAGAGAAAAAATATTTTAATTTTAAAATTAAAAAATGTACATACACGCACCACCTTTATTAACAACACAAGTGACTGGGAAATGCACATTTATAAAGCCAGTAAAATATGTGTATGTGTGTGTGTGTGTGTGAGTGAGTGAATGTAATGACAATCGCTGTCCCCAATCACTCTAATGAGTGTGATGTTACATGTGTTTACACTGTCAATATTAAGCAGATGAGCTGGAAAGGAAAACAGAGAGAATGAGTTTATTTAGCAGACTTTGTGTGATTAGCAGACACACACCCACCAGTCCACACAAACATGCTTAAAAACAGAGAAACCCCTGGGCCAATTAAATCATAGACTGCAGTTCTTTGACTATAACACGAGCGCGTCTTTTGTTATTCTCTATCTTTTGTCAAGTGTTTGTTTTCTTTTTATCTTGTCTTTTCAATACACCATGTGTGCTGCTATGTCTATATCAGTCTTGTTCATTATTTGGCAGCGTTAAATAAGTGCTTTCAAACCAATGCAGATAGCTGTTTTCTGAATGCTAAAAAGAATGGAAGAAAGAAAGGAAGACCAATAATGGACAAAGAGAAAGGATGGACAAATGGGAAAATAATGAAAGAGTCCAACTTTTCTTTCCTTTCAGTATCTGATGGTGAAGACTAGCGCATGTGGCAGGCGGACAAAAGCTGACACGTGTTCCCCGCCCTTTACATTCTTGCCCTCTCCTCGTCTCCGTCCATCTTTGTTCCCTTTCTCTCTGGTTCCAAGGCCTGTGACAGACGGACTGTCTGTGTGTGTATGTGTGCGAGGACAGCGAGATAACCGCTGCCTTCCACTGTGAAGTTGACATTCAGTTAAGAGCATGAGCTGCCAGCCCACAGCAGGCCTTCCACTGATTATAAAGAACGATCAATCCATCAATTGACAACTGACAATCCCTCCATTCATTCATCTGATAATCCACCACTTCATTTTTCACTTACAGACAATCCATACATCCATACAAAATTAGGGCTGGGTAAAAGTACAGTGTGTGTACAGTTGTAGTTTGGTTATCCTGGTTCTTTTGGTCCAGATCAAAAAAGAAAATGATGCATTTATTCCTGGTTCGCTAAGCGTTCACACCGTCAAACCAGCGCTAGGAATTATTGTATCTTGTGACATCACGTCCTGTTTTTGGATCGTTTAGATATCTTTGGTCCATTTTGCATTCATATTTCAGTCGAATTGCACCGGAGTTTGTTTGGAAGTGCACCTTTTCAGGGGGCTCGGTCTGCTTGTTTGGAGCGCACCGAGGTTCGGATGGCAGAGTTTACACTTATTAGTACTAGAGTTTGTTTAAATCTAAACAAACCTGCCAGTTGAGAACATACCCTTAAGGTGATGATACACGGGGCAACTTTTTGAGCAATGTTGCTGGGCAATGTTGCCGTCAACAGGCAACCAGGTGAGACACAGGGGCCACGACCGATCTAAATTATCTAGATAGAAATTTGTTGCCCATTCTCAATGGGAAAGTGCCCAAACAACATCGCTCGGCAACACTGCTCAAAAAGTAGCCAAAAAGAATTATCGGTTTGAATCAGTCTGAAACACTACCCTGTATAATTTACAACATTAGCAGAGAGAATTTCTTTCATATGTGAGGAGAATGATTATTATTTAACAAATATACACTACAGTTCAAAGGTTTGGGGTTAGTAGGATTTTTTTAAATGTTTTTGAAATAGATCTCTTTTGCTCACCAAGGTTGGAATTATTTGGTATAATATAACAAAAGTACAAATATTACAATTTCTAATAACGTTTTTTCCACTTCAAAACATTTTAAAATGTGATTTTTACTTGTGATGGTAAAGCTGAATTTTCAGCATTAGTCTTCACATGATCCTTCAGAAATCATTCTAATATGCTGATTTGCTGCTCATGAAACATTTCTTCTTATTATTGGGTAATGGGTTGCTATGAAAATGATTGGACTGAAAGACTATCCCAATATTGAGAGTCTGTATGAGCAATGTACATTGAATGAGGCTAAAAGGATTTTAAGTGACCCATCTCAGGTTTAAAAACTCTTTTGTGCCGGTATCAATTAGACTGTTGAACTTGGATTAGCGACGTCTACCTATTCTTATGTGTACGTGTATGGTGTGTATGAATATTTTGTGTAATTTTTTAATGTATCAGGTTTTGTCGAAATGCTGGCTGTTGAGTCCATTACAAATTTCCCTATCAGGGACAATAAAGTATATTTCAATTTTAATTTTAATTATCAGTGGGGAAAAGCACAGTTGTGCTGGTTAATATTTTTGTGAAAGCTGTGACATTTTTTTTCAGGATTCTTTGAGGAACAAAAAGTTCAAAAGAACAGCATTTATTTAAAATATAAATCTTTTATTTTATTTATTTAAAAAAACTTACTGACCCCAAACTTTTAAACAGTAGCGTACCCAAATGAATCTAAATAATAAATCATATCAAGAGCTTGTGAATCAGGAAATCTGTATCAATTCCCAATTCCCAACAATTCATTCATCTCTCAAATCAACGCATTGGTTTTAAAAACAACTGTGACAATGTTTAAAACAGTGCTGTCACTGTCCTCATAGCACCTCTGAAACCTCACTGAGTAATAATGGAAGGCTTGCGTACCTCTGCCCCTCCAGTCTTGGCTAGGTAAATTGCACTTTTGCCACATGCATCATCCATACAGACCGGCAATAGGTGGTCTTGGGAGCCGTCACCATCTGAGTAAAAACAGAAAAAGAGAGAGTAAGTGAGAATGGAAGGTGTAAAATGAGGTATATGATACACTAATGCATCTTTTAATTAGCTTTACAATGCTCCTGAATCCAGCATATGGAGATAACATCATGTGATCTTGAGCATGTGTAATGAAGTGTGTAGCAGCCTGGTGCGTAGCAGTTTGTCCTGGTGTCAAAATGATGTCCCTGAGTCTTTATTCCTTCATGTTTACCACTTGCATGCTTGACACAAAGCAACTATTATTTATAAGTAATATTAATAAATCGGGAAAGGAATAACATGAATCAAGAAAAAAAAAAAAGAAAAAAAAAAGAGAACTGGAGGGAGCAGCAGTAAAAAACAAAATAGGAGATATGCATTGACATTCATAGGATCTACCACACACCAAATAGCCACGTAGATCAGACTGGCAGCCTGCGGAGAGACAGAGAAGTACATGCGCACATGCACACACACACCCACACGCTTTTCCACCATGGTGGAGACTTTCCACTTTCAGATTCCTGTAGTGCAACCTGTAAAGCATGATGCTCACCATGTCAGTCATGGGTTTGATAATATATAAAGGCAGCTTACTCAAATATAAAGGTATCTATTCTATATATATTAGGGTTGTCGCAGTTTATATATGTGACCCTGTACCACAAAACCAGTCTTATGGGTATTTTTTTTTAAATTGAGATTTATACATCATCTGAAAGCTGAATATATAATCTTTCCATTGATGTATGGTTTGTTAGGATAGGACAATATTTGGCCGAGATACAACTATTTGAACATCTGGAATCTGAGGGTACAGAAAATCGCCTTTAAAGTTGTCCATTTCTATTGGTGATAGTGCTGCATCCATTCACAAAAATAAATGTTTTATATATTTAAGGTGGGAAATTTACAAAATATCTTCATGGAACATGATCTTTAATTAATATCCTAATGATTTTTGGCATAAAAGAAAAATCTATAATTTTGACCCATACAATGTTTTGTTGGCTATTGCCACAAATATACCCGTGCAACATAAGACTGGTTTTGTGATCCAGGGTCACATATTACCGGTATTGAAAAATTGATATCATGTTATTACTGCACATACTTAATATCATAAATAATCCAGCACCAGTCACACTCCAACATAGTAGGTGGCAGTATTGCAACACTGGTTACCACCCGTCATAAAACTGAAAAAAGATGTCAACGCCGTGTGTACGTAGTTACTACTGCTGCAAAAAAATCACTTCAGAGGAGATGAGAGATGGAAAAAGAGACACTTTACCTGCACCTGAAAAAAAGTTAGCTCACCATTGTGGAGTTTTATAGATTCCTTAAAAAAGTCTGCAGGAAGTGCCTATCAACAGTAAGCACAAAAGGGTGCAACACCACGACCTGTTCACCAACCTTTGCCTCCATTATCCTGCAGATATTGCCATGGTAGAGAGAGTGAGTTGCATTTACAAGTTTGCTAGCCCTGAAACAGGAAATGTAACATTAAGGTCTTGTGTTGTTAAAGCTCAGTTATCATAGCTCTGGACTTGATTCTCATGGCAGTGTTTTCTTTCAGAATTTCTATAGATTTCTATAAATTCTAGATTTACAAAGAAAACATTTTGGCATTAGGGATTGGAATTAGTTAATGCTTAAAAATGTAAAAGTTTTACCTTATAAATAGAATTTAGTTTAATTAATTTTAAAATTCGTCGCCGGAGTGAATGGGAACATGATTAATTGACAATATTTGAAAAAAATATAAGTGTTTCTTAAGTCAATACTTTTTAATGGCTTGTCAACTTTCCATTCCTTTTGAATAAGAAATAATATCAAGTCGTCAAAATACAACTCGTCAAAACTCCGCGAATCACAACAAGCGTATCGGTGAGAACACTAATTTAAACAGCATATACACACACACAAACTTGACTGCACATCATGTTTTTGACATTATACTGCTTTCAATCGTAATGCAATAGAAATGAACACAAAAAAACACATGCATACGTCTATTAGCTCTAGAAACACACAACAAAAGTCCTTCACGACACACACACACACACACACACAGAATGTCATGATGACTGGGTGTTAAATGCCACATCACATTGACTTCAAGCGAGAAAAAAAAAAAATGGTAACAAAGGCCATCTCTGCCATTCGCTACCTTCCTGACTGCGCTGTAGTATTACATATCATTCAACTAATGAATAATGCATTTGGCTGTCACGTGTAAAAAAAGAAAAGAGCAATTACCATCTTGATAGAGCAGATGGAGAATTTTGTCTAACATATGTTGTGCATTCATAATGACACGTCCATGTCAAGACTGACTACATTCTGACAGTGCATACTCATGAATTATAATTATTTTGCACTGTAGCCTACACGTGCTCTCACAGTTCTTGCAGCTTGATCTGGATTCTGGACTTTAGTAGTTTACATTGCACTACCGTTCAAAAGTTTGGGGTCAGTAAGTTTTTAAAGTTTTTAAATTAATTTAAAGTAATGTATTCCTGTGATAGCAAAGCTGAATTTTCAGCATCATTACTCCAGTCTTCAGTGTCACATGATCCTTCAGAAATCATTCTAATATGCTGATTTGCTGCTCAAGAAACATTTATTATTATCAGTTTAAAACAGTTGTGCTGCTTAATATCTTTGTGGAAACTGTGACACATTTGTTAGGATTCTTTGATGAGTAGAAAAACATTTATTTGAAACAGAATATGAATGAATTTAAATGTCACTTTTGATAAATTTAATTCATCATTGCTGAATGAGAGTATTAATTAAAAAAGGTAATAACCCCAAATTTTTAAACGGTAGTATGTCACGAAAACAGAAAGATAAACAATTAGCACAACCATTTTTTTATTCCCAAAACTACACAGATTTGGTTGGTGAATACAAACAAGTTGGTGAATATTTCATTTGTGTTAAAGTCCCCCTGTAGTCAATAATTTTATCCCTTAAAACTCATCTTTGATCAAAATTTTTCTTCATGCCTTAAAATAGCTTGAATGTAACTACACCCTTCATTTAGTATACAAGGACCCATGAATATGCAAATTAGCCTCAATCACATGTGCTCAGATATCCACTCGGTCAACTTTACTGTAGTTAAGGCTGCACAGTGGCAAGTGGAAATACTGGTTTAATTCAGCCATATATGTTTGAACCAGAAACTGATTCAGAAGAAGTGGAAGAGTGAATTATACAGGTTCGTTTAAGTCGATGTATTAATGGTAATGCGTTTTCTGTTTCCGACACATAACGCTAATTAATATAATTAGCCTTCTACTTGACTATGTTATCAATCAGCTAATGATGTGCTGCTAATGTTCCTGTTCACAATCTCAGAGTCAGCTGCTTTCTAAAAATCAGCATCCTTAGAAAAGTTTTGAACAACTCAGAACGTCAGTGGAGAAAGGCATATAGTTCATCATGACATTGTAATCATCCCCTGCTTCAGAGCAAGATGATGTGCTAAAGCCCGCCCGCATGTTGACGTGATTTTTGTGACGTAAGAAACACTGGCGATTTCAAACCGCATTTTTGAGACTGTCTTTAGATCACTGCAGTTTTAAGGAGAAAATACTCAGCAATGGTGTTGACTTGTGAATTTGCACATGGTTTGTCTTAAAGCATATTAAAAACACCATATAGACATATAAACAACATAAAAAACTAAAAAAAAAAAAATAGTGCTCAAACAGAATAAAATAATGTCATGAATTCCAACCAGTCTTTAAAAAGCTGAGGAATCAGTGCTGGAATTCAATTCAAGAAAAGAACTTCACCCTTGTATTGCAAGTAAAACTAGACAAACAGCCGCAGCGGAGCTGGACTATGGGCCTCAGAGCTTACATCACTGCTTGGCAGGCTTGACTAGAGGCATGATGAAATATCTGCTCTGAGATCTTTGCTGTGCCATCTGAGGTGGGAGAGAGCATTAGTCCGACCTGCTTGCTACCCAACAGGATTGCGCTTTCCTTCGTTTTTTGAGCGGATTATTCTACACCTGATTTAAACCAGACCGCAAGCCTCTTGCAGTAACTGCTGTAACTGTTTTGCTGGAGTGTTTGGAGCAGAGAGGGATGGCTGGAGAATACTAACGGAGAGAGAGAGAGCGCTAGAAGAGAGGAGATGAGAGAAGGTCACTGGGGTGTATCTTTGATCTGCCACTTAGGTGCGAGACGGAGAAGAGAGCCGTGCCATAACTGACAGGCAGGAGTGTGATCAGAATAACACCCATTTCAAATCAAACAAGCGGACCCTCCCTTCTCTCCCTCCCTCGCTCACTTTCTCCATCTTCCCCACCTTCCTCCCACCTCCTTTCACTTCTCAACACAAGGTATACCTTTCACTGCACACCACATTCCTTTCATTTCGTACATTTGAAATGAGTCTTTGAAGCACCTCACTTTCACGATTTCTCTCAGCATTTCACTGTAAGTCATATTAATGTGCAAATCTACTCGCAGGTGCTGCAAACCCAACGTTTATATTTCTAATTAAGTACAAGTTCAAATGTTAGCGGTGAAAAGGGGATAACAAAAGCATAAATCAAGGTTGCGACTTTGATGATCAGTACAATTACGCCATTTAAACAAGCCCACGTCCCCGAGGGCAAAGCCTTCAGCCGTTTATAGAAAGCGAAAAGCTGCGGGACCTGTGCTTTCAGCGCCTACTCAAGCCAGGATCTGTCCTTGGCTTCAGAGGAAGCCATTCGCTTCCCATTACCACCCACTTAATGGGAGCAGCATCGCTATGATTCACCTGTATTGTGTGTGAGGGGGTGAGAATGCAGCTAAAGCCGGTGTGTATCTGTCTTTACCCTCAGCGCACATCAGCTACCGCGCTCTGTCCTGTCAAAGACAATCACCATCAGGGAGCTGCAGCTTGTTCCTCACACCAAATCATCTCATAATGACTGTACAGGCTCCTACACTCACACACTACTGTAGCTAATTGGTGCAGACAGTTTGATGCCTGTGTGTGTGTACTAGACGGTGGTGAAATGCACATGTGGTAAGGGAAGTTAAAAGCTTTGAAGGTAACCAAAGAACAGGTGAAAAACAGGAGAGAAGGATGGAGAAGGACAAAGCCGAGAGAGATGTTGATCATCGGGGTTTGGCAGAGATCTTTGCAGTCCTGTCTCCAGGAGCATCTCACACTAATCCAACAAAGCCTTTTTCTGTGTGAACCATATTATTGACTCGCGCACATACATGTAGACTAGAGCTCGTCTCACATGCATGTCTCTTTCCATCCCCAACATCATTTATCATCCTAAATCACAGTCTACAGCTCATTCTCTCTCTCTTTATATCTATCCACTCCCCCAACCTCTTGATTTGCATCCCTTACCGTCACTGTGACATCATTTCTGTGAAGCGGTAAAGGTCATAAGATGATACATCTCAAAGGTTTTAGATGTCATAATCATAGGTCAGCTTACAAAGGCCACGCATGTCCCAAGCTCCTGCTTACCAGAACACAGTCTAACATAGATTTCACCCACGCATGACACCAAACAGATTATTAAGTGAGGTTATATTTCAGGGTTTCATTTACAATGGGGAGCTTATTAAAAACTGTTGTCAAAAATACCCCCCCCCCACACCAAAAAAAAAAAAAAAAAAAAAAAAAGGTCTTCACACAGTCCTCTTCCAAAATAAAAGCTTGGTGTAACTGGATGCATGGATTGAAAAAATTACGACAAAAAACATTTTAATCTTTTAAAGGTAATATTTCATGTAAAAGAATTGTATTTTAAATGTATTTTTACATAAATAAATAAAAATAGATCATAAAACACAGAATATAGAAAAATGTATATTGAAACCAAGGAAATGAAATGCAGCATTATTTTGTATTTCAGTGAAACAAAGTGATTTTGTGAAATTTATTATGTGTGACATTCATTTCATTTGGGCATCCAAGTTATTCGTTAGATGCTTGTCAATGTCATATATTCCTGTTATTCAAGAAGAGTAAAACATTTAGAGACTTGTGGTGGCTTGTATTTCCTAAATTTAAGAAGGTTGTTTTGATTTCTTCTTGTTATTCTCAGGTAACCTATTCAAAAGGCAGATGATTCAGTATGTAAATAAATGCAAGACAGAAAGCCATCAATGTCAATGTTTATTTTACAAAAAAACAAAAATGCACAGTACACCTAACAGTGAAGCAGTTTGTGCTCAACTGCAGAAAATGACTAATAAAAAAAGAGGATGAGATAATAGGAATTTAACAGCTGCCTTGAAAATACTGCAATACTTTTGGGTTAGATTTCCAGCTGGAGTCTAGTATGCTAACCAGTGTTAACTTAGTGTCACTGAGATAATTTTATAGTTTATATTAATATTTTAAAGTATATTAAAATTAATTTAAAATAATCATATACAAACATGTTTATATATTTATATTTTCTGTTTTCATTTTGGTTAAAGTTTTAGTAATTTTGTTTTTGTTATTTTTATTTAAAAAAAAAACATGTTTATATGTCAGAGTCTGTTCTCTCGTCTTGTATTGTTTGATTTCTCTTTCTGTTCTATTCTAGTGCTTGCTGTTAGTTTGAAAATTGGTTCAGTTCTCCTCCATTCCCTGTCTGTTTGTTTCTATGGTTACAGATTGATTTGAGTTCTCAGTTCAAGTGTCTTGCATTGTTGTTGTTTAACATCAGTGTGTTTGTGGTTGTGTTCTCTTATATTGTATAAGAATATACTCTTTAGTGTTATTCTTGGACTAAAGTATTCAGTATCTCCTTCTTCGTGCGCTTCATTACAGCCACCGACCGTGACAATATAGTTTTTAAATTCGATATTTTAGTACATCAAGTTAAAATGAAAATGAGAAATTTTGCCATGGCAATTAATTAATTATTTTATTTCAGTTAACATTTTTTTTTTCCAAGTAATGAAAATGTTTTTATTACAGTTTTAGTTAACTTTAATAACCCTGATGCCAACTGTCCTCAAAAAAGCATCATAACATGACTGATTGTGAGTTTAATGGAAAAAAACCCATCCTGCTTAAAACTATCAACCTTTGAAGCTCTTTGCTCTGTAAACACCATAACAGCTTGAAGTGACATTTTCCAAAATGACAAAAGAAAGAGTTCAGAGAAAACAGATTAAAGAGTGCAGTGAAGGGCTCTTGTTTGGTCAGATAAGTTAGCTTTGAATATAAAGGCCAAGCCCCTGAGACGCAGCTCAGTTGAACACATTCAATCTTTTAGGTCATTTCACTTTGCTTATCAATCATTTATGCTATGTGTGATTTCACTGCCGGTGTCATCCCAGCTATCAGTGGGATGCTTTTGGAAAGGGGAAATTTGTATTGTTAATATTTAATAGGATCCCACAGGAGCTTATATTCAATTTGGCACCATGTGTGTGCGTTGAATTTATGTGTTGTGCATGTATTGCCGTTAAAGACTCAGGGCTACTTTCAGATTCTGAACTGAATCAGAATTGAACAGTTGAACAATTGAACAGAATTTTTGGTCGTATCGGAGTGAATGCATGTAATGCCACATCTAAACACAACACAAACAGAGATCTGCTACTACTCACCGAAGTCTACGAAAGCAGACTGACCCACTTTCATTGCATTCTCCGGTGCTTTTCCAAGCAGGCTGCTAATGAAGTTCCCGTCCTAATGAACAGAAAGATTTAACAGGATTAAAACACACACTTTCATTTCCTTTAAAAAGTACATTTCCTTTCATGCAGAGCTTACAACTGTAGAAAAAAACCCCTTGTGCTTCAGCAGCAGGAACAAAATTCCTCTAATTTCTAAAGTGTCAGCGGAGCTGTCGGAACTGAGCTTATAATTTAGAGCATCTGAAAAGCACAGCCGCTGTGGGCATGATGGTGAAGAAGCCCAGACTGACACGGGTGGGGGAGGGTTGCTTGGAGTCTGCACTGCCCGATGGACAGTACGAGACAATGCAGCAAGACAAAACAATGTGTGGACTGACAATCTGAACAGCGAATTTAAAGGGAAGGTTACCATCTGATTGACAGGCCATGAGGCAGTGGGGCAAAGAGAGCAGAAGTAACTGACAGCAGACGTGCAGTGTATGTGTGGACTGAAGGTGAGAGACTGGTAGGTAGCAGGGGTCACAGAATGATGGCTAATTGGAGTACAGAGAGGTCAGAGGGCAGGGTAAAGCTACTGTGCACATTGATTAGCCCATGTAAGCCAAAGCACAGCATGGCACCGGTGATCAAAGCGAGTCCGGGAAAAACCTGCTAAGACAGGAGCTTCTGAAAAGCCTGAGAGATATGCTGAACAGAGGCCTCTACAAAAAAAATCCAATACAGTGAACTGACTGTCCACCACAATAATGTGAAGCAGACAGCAGAGACACATACGTTTCACAAGGACCATATCAAAGCCACACTACTACTGAGTCATTCATTACGTCAGACTACAGGTCTTACAGGGTACGGACAGAGAAGAGAGTTGAAAGAGCATGTCAGAATGAATGAACAAAACTACATAGTTTGTATGTTGTTTATGTTTATGTGCTTTTACAATGCATGTAAATGCAAATCTGAACAATTTATAAAGAATACATAAATGCTTGTCAGCTCCGGGAGAGAGTGGTACAGATAAACTAGGGCTGGGAATCACTGGGTACTTCACGATACGCGATACATTGTTCACGATACCGATAACATCACGATATGGCGATACTGCGATAATCGATATATTATCAGTAATAACTCACAATATATCATGTTTTAAGAAATAAAAAGATTTTTTTTTTTAATTAGGAAAATGAATCTCCATTTATTTTTTTGGATGAAACACAATAACAAAAACAACTTGTGTCTTATCAGTTGCAACAAAACAGTCACAGACACTATTTTTGTTTTTCTCGCAGATGATTTTTTTCACTCGTTACGAGCACCTCCCGACCTCCCGATAATTTTTAAACATGTTTAAAAAATTCGGGGAGTCGGCCCGATTTTCACCAGCTGTCCCCTATTGCCAAATCATACACAACCACGTCGATGGGGCTATACCTCAGTGGCAGCAACCATAGCCTACAGCGTGCGCATACACTGTCACTGTCACACACACACACTTTTCTCTCTCTCTCTCTCAAGTTTTTATGTTGAAAGGAATGGCTATTGTTCTCTGCTTTTCAACAAATCATTTGCACACACATTTCTGTAATTTTTCTATCTGAAGCTTTGCCTGCATGCATGCAACATGACGGTCTCTGTGTTTAGCGCGAAAGCCCACGTGATTGCTGCCGGCTCGGGATAAAATTCATGCAGGACAGTCGTGCCGTGTACCAGCTGCTTTGACGCAATTATCAGTTAAACTGACTCGCAACGTGTGCAATATCTCACGACCTCCCGAGTGTCCGAACTCGCACCGTGTACGCCCGCCCTAACAGCTTTTAAGATCGATACTTGGCAAGAGCGCATCGAGAATCGATCGCGGGAGTAAATATCGCGAGATATCGCCATATCGATATTTTGGCGCACCCCTAAGATAAACGCATCATGTATCATAGCGTACATGTTTTAAACATTTAAATAGACAAATTACAAAGTAGTCAAAATGTGTATGGCGGCAACATTTTGCGATTGTGCTGCACTCATTTCATTAGAGTTTACACTCATTTGTGTATCATATCTTACAAGGTTTTAAACATTTAACGAGATATATCAAATAGTAGAAAATGAGCATGATGCAGTATTTTAGTTGATATTACTCCTGGCAGGCTCTGATTAAGAGATGCATAGAGGCAACATGGCTATTAGATTTTCGATTGTGCTGCGCTCATTTCATTAAAGAGTTTACACTCATTGACTTCACACAGTCATTATAGCATAACGATTTTAGTGGTTTATGTAAAATATCATGCTATGCTTTTCACTGGCTCACCTGTTATCCATCAAACATGAGTTGTGACTGTATCTGTCGAATATTTTTCCAATTATTTGGTAGGATTCGTTAATCGTCTTGTTTTCAATGCTGCCCTGTGCATTTAATTTATAAAATTGCTTTGCTACTGAATTACTACATAATATTTCTCAGCAACGCAATTAAACTCACAGTTTTACAGTTAGAGAGACGCGTAGAGTAGTGAGATGCTGCAGAGACAGGTAATTCACATATGCACAATCTCTATATATCTCTTGATAATTCTTTAAAAAAATGTCAATGTCAATAATTAATTAAAGGTACACTGTCTACATTCACACTTCAAGCCTTAAAGGGGTTACAGTAGTTCACCCAAAAATGAAAATTCTTTCATTAATTACTCGCCCTCATGTCGTTCCCAACTCGTAAGACTTTCGTTCATCTACTGAACACACACAAACATTTTTGTTGAAATCTGAGAATCCATATGAATTGAGTGGTTTAGTCCAAAATTCGATTGCTTTTCTATGATGAACAGATTTGAATTTAGGCTTTTATTCACATATAAACATTCATCAACTCAAACATCAGTTGTGGTAAACAGAAGCTCAAACTTGCTTGACGCGCGAGAACCAACGAGGTTCATTAAAAAAAGAAAGAAAGATGAACAGAGGAGAGTCTGCAGGCAAAAAAAGAACATGACAGTCACAGAGCTAGTAAAAAAACAAGAATCAACACTGGTTTAGCTTTTTAGAGATTTGAAAGCGGTGGAGAGTTGCTGTTGGTGAGCAAGGTATTTGCCCATGAGTAAGGTACTTTATTGAACAGATAAATTGCCATATGTAGCTCTCTAACAGAGTTCATAGTAAGGCAGTATCTATTGTGAAGGGTCATTTCATTATGGTTGTTGTAGCGTTGCGCTTGAATTTAATTTTCAAGGAAGTACCGTGTCTATCAATAGGTAAAGCTACAGTACCGTTTTGAGCTGTCAGCTTGAGATCCATTCCATCAAAACTGGTTATCTCTGAAGCCTAGTAGTGAATGTTTTGTGAGCAGTGGGATAATCTTCATCCACACTGTCACGCAGAGCCGAAGTACAAAACAAAACAATGGGTGCATCTGAATCAACACTCAAGCTTCCTAGGTCGTGAATCAGTATATTGTGTACACGAATTCAGGCACTGGTAAGGACAGGCTCACTACACATTGACGGCTTATTTCCGACGACATAACAATGTCCTCATTGTACAACGTCACTACTGGTATTTATGAACAACAGCAGAACTAATATCTTTATTATATTATTTTTAATGCTATTTAAAGTACATTATGATAAATGATTTGCTTGTTACAAATACAGTATGTGCAACATTTCAGTTTATGCTGACATATATTTTATAAACCAATTAAATAATGGTTTAGCATTTAAAAAATAAAAAAAAACCATCTATCATGTGTCATTATGTGTAGTAAGTTGGCTCACATGATTTAAGTTTCACAGTTTAAACTTCCGTTAAGGGAAAATAATTATCATCGATGCTCCCTGGTTTTCACGGTGCATTGTGTGACTTTTTAGGGAACGAACGTTTCAGTGAACTGGAAGGATTTTGCAATTGAGACAGCCCTTAAAATGTCCGATTCTGATCAGTGCCCTGATTACTGAATTAGGGAGCTGACTGAGATGAACCCAAACCCAATGCAGTTTTGCTTTTTAACTGCTAGAGGGCCAACATTTACATAGTGTATCTTTAAAATAAATGCAATCTTACTGCACTATATCTTTGTGTTCGATTTAAAGTGGGCATAATCCAAAGCTAGGTGCATTATACAATTTTAAAGGACTATATATATATATACAGTGAGGAAAATAAGTATTTAAACACCCTGCTATTTTGCAAGTTCTCCCACTTAGAAATCATGGAGGGGTCTGAAATTGTCATCGTAGGTGCATGTCCACTGTGAGAGACATAATCTAAAAAAAAAAAATCCAGAAATCACAATGTATGATTTTTTAACTATTTATTTGTATGATACAGCTGCAAATAAGTATTTGAACACCTGAGAAAATCAATGTTAATATTTGATACAGTAGCCTTTGTTTGCAATTACAGAGGTCAAACATTTCCTGTAGTTTTTCACCAGGTTTGCACACACTGCAGGAGGGATTTTGGCCCACTCCTCCACACAGATCTTCTCTAGATCAGTCAGGTTTCTGGGCTGTCGCTGAGAAACACGGAGTTTGAGCTCCCTCCAAAGATTCTCTATTGGGTTTAGGTCTGGAGACTGGCTAGGCCACGCCAGAACCTTGATATGCTTCTTACAGAGCCACTCCTTGGTTATCCTGGCTGTGTGCTTCGGGTCATTGTCATGTTGGAAGACCCAGCCTCGACCCATCTTCAATGCTCTAACTGAGGGAAGGAGGTTGTTCCCCAAAATCTCGCAATACATGGCCCCGGTCATCCTCTCCTTAATACAGTGCAGTCGCCCTGTCCCATGTGCAGAAAAACACCCCCAAAGCATGATGCTACCACCCCCATGCTTCACAGTAGGGATGGTGTTCTTGGGATGGTACTCATCATTCTTCTTCCTCCAAACACGTTTAGTGGAATTATGACCAAAAAGTTCTATTTTGGTCTCATCTGACCACATGACTTTCTCCCATGACTCCTCTGGATCATCCAAATGGTCATTGGCAAACTTAAGACGGGCCTTGACATGTGCTGGTTTAAGCAGGGGAACCTTCCGTGCCATGCATGATTTCAAACCATGACGTCTTAGTGTATTACCAACAGTAACCTTGGAAACGGTGGTCCCAGCTCTTTTCAGGTCATTGACCAACTCCTCCCGTGTAGTTCTGGGCTGATTTCTCACCTTTCTTAGGATCATTGAGACCCCACGAGGTGAGATCTTGCATGGAGCCCCAGTCCGAGGGAGATTGACAGTCATGTTTAGCTTCTTCCATTTTCTAATGATTGCTCCAACAGTGGACCTTTTTTCACCAAGCTGCTTGGCAATTTCCCCGTAGCACTTTCCAGCCTTGTGGAGGTGTACAATTTTGTCTCTAGTGTCTTTGGACAGCTCTTTGGTCTTGGCCATGTTAGTAGTTGGATTCTTACTGATTGTATGAGGTGGACAGGTGTCTTTATGCAGCTAACGACCTCAAACAGGTGCATCTAATTTAGGATAATAAATGGAGTGGAGGTGGACATTTTAAAGGCAGACTAACAGGTCTTTGAGGGTCAGAATTCTAGCTGATAGACAGGTGTTCAAATACTTATTTGCAGCTGTATCATACAAATAAATAGTTAAAAAATCATATATTGTGATTTCTGGATTTCTTTTTTTTTAGATTATGTCTCTCACAGTGGACATGCACCTACGATGACAATTTCAGACCCCTCCATGATTTCCAAGTGGGAGAACTTGCAAAATAGCAGGGTGTTCAAATACTTATTTTCCTCACTGTATATATATATATATATATATATATATATATATATATATAACACACACACACACACACAGACATGGTATTAATTACTATATATAAGATTATTTTATTTACTATTGGCATTTATACATATATAAAAAAAGCTTTTGAAATGTCCTCTGAAATGATGTTAAATGTGCACATTAAGATACTCAATGTGTATTAAGTGTTTCAAGAGCTAGCTGGCAGCTTGTGTTCACTCTCCAGTGTTTTTTTCCAACACTACACGAGAACACTCCCCCTTCCACCACATCAACCTGTAACTGACCATAAATCGCTTCATTACCTCCAGTGCCATCTGAGGCTCAGTCAGCACAAAACACCTCGGTCTAATCACTTCAGCTCGACCAGATGCAGTGTTTCTGTCAGCTTTCAAAGTCTTTTAAAACCAAGATGGCAGGGTGGTAACTGGTCTCATTATATGTGGTGACACGTACTGCTTTAGAACACAATTTGAGAGGGGAATAGGGGAAAAATATAAAAACACACTAAATGAGGAGTTTCTGTGAATCTTGTTCCTGATATTATTTTTAAATAATGAAACTCTTGGCTTTAAAGTCACCATGAAATCAAAATGGACAATTCTTATTTAAGGAATATAGCAGTATTTATTATAAATGACATATCTGTGCATATCATTATTATTTTTTTTTTAAATTCATGTGCCCTTGTAATCAAAATAACTAACTTCCCCTCCCTTTTGCAGCAACATATCGTCTGATGACGTGTTTACAGGCATGAGGGCGAGACAACCTGTCACTTGCATGAAATCACAGTAATAGCAAACCACAACCATCCAACGATCCTATCAATTTCTACTTTTTTTTCTTGTTCGAGAAGCTGTTTCACACATATACGTAACAATAGGGAAGAAAAGACTATCCCAACTTTCATTTCATGCCGACTAAGGCCTCGTTTACACGGTCAGTGAAATGTGACCCAATTCCGATTTTTTGCTCATATGTGATACAGATCGGATGTGTTCTATGACAGTGTAAACAGGAAAAAAACGCATGCATTCGGACATTTCGAGATCGGTTTCAGGCCTCATTCATATGTGGAAATAAATCAGATATAAATCGGATATGTGCCAATGCGACTGTCATGTAAACAGGCAGATCGGAGTTTCTGAGGCATTAGGCAACGTCTCCGCAGTGATGAGAGAAACCCCGACGCGCTTCTGCAAAGGGACGGATGGCCGGACGAAATGTTGTGTCGTCGTAGGAGAGGAATGTGGACAAACGTTGACACAACATATCAAAGGTTGGCTTGCTCATCCTAAAATTTCGGACCCACTGCTTCTCGTTAAAGCCCGCCACAATATGCTCCCACCAGTCCTGGGATCTCTCTCGCACACAATAACGGTAG
The DNA here is from genome assembly GCF_963993115.1 of Abramis brama. NCBI lineage: Eukaryota > Metazoa > Chordata > Actinopteri > Cypriniformes > Leuciscidae > Abramis > Abramis brama. The sequence goes on from NC_139965.1 coordinate 33,539,908, forward strand.
CATATGCACAGGCTGCAATGATGGCACTTTTCGTCCACCTCCGCCTCATAATCATAGTAATGTTTGGCGAACTTCGCATATCGCAGAGCTAGCATCAATCATATTTTGCGTTCGTCCATCTGTGCAAGATAATTTAACCCTTTAAGCATGCGCGATGTTTCAGATAGTATGGCAAGTGTAAACACGTGAATTGGATATGGGTCACAATTGAAAGAACGTGTTTGGACGGTCAAAAAAAAATATAGGCAACATATCAGAATTGGGCATCAAGAACTGCAGTGTAAACGAGGCCTAAGAGGAATGTGGACTCGAGTCGCATGACTTGACTTGGAATCAAGTCCCAAATTTGAGGACTTAAAGGAACCGTATGTAAGATTGTGGCCAAAACTGGTACTGCAATCACTTTCAAATTACTGTAGAGCGGTGTATCCCCTCCCCCTCCCCCCTGACTCGAGGTTGCCAGATAGGCTGCAGGATCCAGCAGGAACATAGGCTGCTACAAGGAGTTTTCAACTAGAGCAGAGCTGGCAACCCGGATGCCGAAACACTACTGACTTCGTGATTGGTAGATAGGTGGAGGGTGGAGCATCAGGCCAAAACACAACATGACAACATCAACATCAGTTGAGGGCTGCAACTTCACTTTTAAATGACAATATCCTGGCCGGACTACTGTTGTCAGTGATATAAGTATTTGAAATGAACATGATTTCTTAATGTCTAGTGACATATCAGGGCCATTTTATGATTAATTGAAATACATTTCTTACATAGGCTACTTTAAGACTTGACAGACTTTGACACCAATGACTCGAGACTTGACTCAGACTTGAGCCCTGTGACTTGGAAAGTCTTTATGGCCTACCTTCTTAAACCAAAGATCAGAGTTGGGATCAATATAAGATGGCAACTGAAACGTATGGTCACACCGGTATGATTACACTGGTACTGAGTCAGAGTCGCTCGTTTTCAATCACATAATGTTCATTTAATGTATCAGACATTTTAATACATAAGTACTAGCAAACCATTTATAATTTAAAACAAACACACACTGGTGTCTATGGAGGCAGTAATAAACCTTAACCCCCTGAGGTCGGCTCGTTTTTTTTTCCTTATCAGTGCAAAAAAAAAAATCTAAATACTAATATTAATTTTTATCTTATATGCTTGTGTTATACATCAATCGATCCTGTTTAGTGTGTATTTTTTTGTGTACACTCATAATAAAAACAAAGTGTTGTGCTTTTCGCCAAATAAAGAAAAATAAACATGATGCGAGTTCTGCCTACTCTCTGTCAGTGAAGTCAATTCTGAAACGCGTCCGAAAATGAACTGTAACTCAGCGAATACTCAGTCAAACAGGCATACAGACACACAAGCATGAAGCTTGAATTCTCTTCTTTTAAATGAAGTAATTTTTATAAAAAACTAATATTTACAGTTTATGTAATATGTATGTAAAGAGAGAGATGTCAGTCGTTCTCATCTCAGCTCATTAAGTTTTAATGTTACCCCGCCCACGGAGAGCGTGTGCTATTCAAACGCAAATGTGAGGCGATCCATACAAACCTGTGAAACGCCCACATCAGCTGGATCACACACACCGCGAGTTCACTTTCAGACTGTACTTTACGACGCTGTGAGGTAATACTATCTTGATAATAATCCTGGAAAATTTACCTCAGAAGTTCTGGAAGTTTCATTTCGAGGAGCAAACGGATCCGGCTGAGGAATAGGTCAGTTCAGTTCCCTTTGTTCTAATCGCAATAGTGTCTGTCTATACACGCAAAAAGACTGTTGAAATATGAATCACGTTTCTGAGTGTGAATGAATGAATGTACATATGCACGCTGTTGTGTAGCTACTACAGCTGGCAAAAATACTGTTTAAAAATGAATCGCGTTTTTGTGTGTGAATGAATGAACAGCTTTTAGCAAACTCTATTGCTATACTGAGATGAGGAATATATACTGTATGTGTTTTGTCAAAAATAAAGTCATCAACTAACTAATGAATCCTTTACTTTGAAATACGTATGATAAAATGTATACTTTAGTTTTGAAAGACGTTGACTAGTTTTGAATAGATTATAAAGTTTTTACTGTACAATAGACTGCCACATCAAATAAGCTTTTGTTTGCCAATTTTGCTCATATGTTAAATATAGTATGTTTTGTCAAAAATAAAGTAATCAAATAATACGTTTTGTATACTTTAGTTTTTACAAAGAAAGATTACACTAGAATTGTTGTTGTAATTGTAACCTTTTTAATAAAAAAATATATTTACAAGGTAGATGTAAACAAACTATTAAAAGGTAAATATAAGCCTTTTCTTTAAATAATTTGTATTGTGTTTTATTAGTGACAAATTTGGGGAGAGGATAAATATTCCAAAACTGAAAATACAGTATGAGAATTAACTGCACAATTACTAGACATGTTTACCTTGGATATTATACAATTTGCAAGCACAATTTGTGGAAAAATAAAAAAAATTGCGATGCGTCCAATTGTGAACCAATTTGGTAGTGTGTGTATATATATATATATATATATATATATATATATATATATATATATATATATATATATATATATATATGAAGAGTTCAGATGCAAAAGCCTCTAAATGCCATCTGAAATTTTCTTCTAGAATGATCATTTTTATGAAGCTTGTATATTTAAGTTCAATAATTTCTATATATATATATATATATATATATATATATATATATATATATATATATATATATATATATATATATTGCTCTTGTATTCTTTCTTGTGGCTATAGGTGACACACCTGAATGAATGGCTCATTAAGTATGTAGGGGCATTGTCTCATCAGGTGTGAACTACTAAATATGCATGATGGTTTTGGATCGTTTACGCCCCATCCGCATATTGCCTTTCCAAACTAAAAGTGTTTCACAAAACTTAAATCAATGTATCGTTTTATGTGAATGATTAGGCAGGATGATTTTCACATCATTTTGAAGAAAAAACTCTAGGCCATCCATACATCCATTAGTCAAAAGTCTTATTGACACATATTTAGTATGTGTTTTGTGGCCTTATTTCAGAAACTTTCAATTTTAGTTTTTTCAATAACCATGCATAAACATTATTCTCTCAAAAATGAAAACATGTTCATACATGTTGCTCACATATTATGGTAGTCCTGTTTGTGCTAAATAGAGTGTAATTACACCTTTGCCATTAATATGTTTATAAGCAACTGAAAAAAGCACAAATGTCAGGGCATGTCAGAACATCTCAAGGACCCCAAAAACACCTCAGACCCCAGAGGGTTAAGAGGCAGAGTTAACCTTTCAAACATAATTTGAAGACGTTTATTAACGTCAAATATACATTGTATAACTATAAAGTTTCTTCTTCTCCCTGTTCACAAGCCACTCACTTTCATGTCTGTCAGCATGGTAGCGCAACTATAGCCGGTGAACTTAGCGATCAACTGTGATCATATAAACTTGTTTAAAACACAAAATACATTTACTTGAGAATCTGAATATCAGATATTTTACAATCTAGTTAACAAGTTAATGAAGATTTAGAGTGAGTAACATTTAACAACAATGTCCAATTTTGTGAGGCAACTAAAAACCCACACACAGAGGTAAGTTGAAATTGATATGGTTCTGGCGTGAATTATTTTGCATGCATTATTGCCTAAACCAGCTAAATATACAGTGAACGTGGTGTTGGGCATGTTCGGTTTACTTAGTTTTGTTGTGACCACGACATATTAACTCAACCCCTGGGATTATTCAAATATTAACATTTTATTATGAAAGTGAATGTGACACATGAAGGCCAAGTATGGTAATCCATACTTAGAATTTGTCCTCTGCTTTTCTCCCATCCAAGTTAGTGCACACATATTAGGAGTAGTGAGTAGTGAACACACACACACACTGCAAACCGTGAACACACACACACCCCGAGCAGTCGGCAGCCATTTTGCTGTGGCGCCCGGGGAGCAATTGGGGGTTAGGTACCTTGCTCAAGGGCACCTGACCGTCATTTGCTGCCGGTATTGAGAATCGAACCCGCAACATTCGGATTATCAGTCTGACTCTCTAATAGCAGGTATGGGGAGGGGCGACACGTGCAGCCCCGCCCCGATCTGCAGGCTGCAGCCAGGTGCTCTCGCTCTGATTTGAACACTCTGTTCGAAGGGGCGTGTCTGCTGTTAGACAGTGTAAATGCTCACTGCTGTGATTGGCTGACATCTTTACATATGAAATGGACAGTATTACATGTGGAACTCTCTCAAAAACTTTTAGCATGTTTTTACTATTACATCCCTCAAGATTAACTAATCTTAAAAAGTGTTGATTATAGCATTATATTTAGATCGGGCATGAAAGGTTGCAGTGATGAGCATTGTAGCCGATCACAGACATGCTGAGCGCATGAATGCAGTCATGAATGAAGCATGAATCTCGTCATTGTAACTCGATTTCTGCACACTAACGAATGCTTTTATCATAACTAACAGAGCAAACACGATGTAAATTAGATTAGTTTATTATTACAGGAGTTTTGGCGGAAGTCCATAACTCATGCTGCCTTCACGTGCTATCGGAAATTTCCTACTTCCCACTTCTTCGTTTTTAGTCGAGTGATCCTGTATCTCTCCTCTCTCCTCGTCATCTCACTAACACTAAAAACAGCTTTTATTGTAACCAAGCCCAGCGAACGACTGGTTGTGGAATGTATCAAACTTGCGATGATGAAGTAGGTGTCAATTTTCTTCTACAGATTTGCAGTCTTTAGTTTCACTATTACACCGTACCTCTTATATATCAAAAGCTCAAGGAAAATTTGATTTCTCAGTTCATGACCCCTTTAAGATTTGTCCGTATTGACTCGGGACTTGACTCGAGACTTACCTGACTTGACTTACAAAACAATGACTTGGTCCCACCTCTGCCAACTATTAAGAAACAAACTGGGCCATGTGAAATTGAGGTCAGCTGTGGCACATTTATTTAATCCTATAATATATAAAATATTAAATTGTGCTAATAAAATATTTTAAAATGTACGTTCATAGAAAGAGATGTATTTTGCACCACTGTGTACAGTGTGTGTTATTTGTCTTTTTGTAGTGGTTGTCCCACGTGATAAACGGTGCTGGTTTATGTGGCAGCTCTTTGCCTGAGGGCTTTGTACATAATTCTTGTAAAGAGCAAAACTCAAGTGCCTCCTTCCTTCTGTGTGGACAGTGTTTATCCATCTCCATTGAAAACTCCCTTGAGCCTTCGCTCTGAAACTGCAGGCATGCATCTGGCGGTATAATATCGATTGGTGTATGATTGCGGGAGGCAGTAATGCGATTGTGGCTTATGTAAAGATAATGGTGACTTGACTCGCTCACCCTAATCTTCTCCAAGTAGAATGAGGCCGTGTTGAGTCACAGAGTCTGTCTCATTGGATTGATTGAACACTGATGTTAATAGGAAGGGGCTGTAACACTGGCATGTTGGCCTCAGGGCATGTTGTGAGTAAATGTGTGTGCATTGCTGGAAAATGACTAGATAGAATCAGTGCCCTTAAGGGGGGGGGGGGGGGGTCCCACAAAAGAAGGGATTTTCACAATCAAAAGATTTAGAAGAAATTAATATCAGAACGAAATGAAATTTCCATTTCTAAGAACTTACTGAACTATTGGAGCTAATTTTGCTCTGGCTTATTAAATATACAGCAGGTCTCCTTAAAGGGACAATACACAAAACTGCACTCTAAAAAATGCTGGGTTTTTTTAAACCCAAATGCTGGGTTGAGCATTTTGACTATGTTGCTGGGTTATTTTCTCCGTAATCAGCTGACAATGACCCAGCATTTGGGTTTGTTTTGGAAATTTTGACCCAGCGCTTCCTCGCGCGCTTTTGTCCACACTGTTCAAATCACTAGCTACGTCAACAGGAGGACGAGAGGTTCAAGCAGGAGCGAGCGTAAAGGTGAGCAACCCTGTTTTATTACAACTTTCCTAATGTTAAGTAACGTTAGTCAAAGAAGTCATAAAGTCAACAAGAAGTTATGTTGAAATGAACTATGAATTATTGACGACGTCGACGTCTGTCGAACTAGCGACCGTTATGCTAACGTTAACGTTACGTTACACATAACATTCATTATTTTTACACAGTCTGTAATCAATTATTCCACTTAAAACACGGTCACAATGTCTAAGTACAGTTGTTGGTGTCTGTTTTATCTCCAGAAATTCGGCGGTGTTGGATGGATGTAACGTCACTGGCTAGTGGCTGGATATGCTAAAGAAGCTGTAAGTCTACGTTACCTATTATTTAACTGTTTTTGTTAGTCATTTTTGAAAGGTAGCTTTACATAAAATATTGAATTATGCGGCAGTAGGTTATGTTCTCTGTGTTTGTGTGTGTGCGCCTTAATTCAATTTGGCTAAGCATTTCTGCAGAAAACAGTGATGCCATCGTCCAGCTCAGTAACGTACAATTCTTATCAAAAACTGTCATTGTTCATTTGAAGTCAGTTCAGTGTTGCTTTAGTTACGTTCAGAAACTATGTAAAGATAATCAAAGTAGTTACTGAAGTACAATTTGGTCTTAAACCGGCTCTGAAAAAAAGAGTCGTTCAGTTCAGTTCTCATCTGATATTGTCAGTGCAATTAAATCAATAATATTGTTGAAAATTAAGTGCCCCTAACTAAGCAAGCCAGAGACAACAGTGGCAAGGAACCCACACTCCATCAGGTGACAGAATGGAGAGGGAAAAAAGTTAAAAAACCTTAGGAGGAACCAAGCTTATGTATTAAATAGCCTAATACAATTTATTATTTTGGTTTGTCATGCAATTTGGTTCACAGTCATTAAAATAACTATGATGATCATTGAATCGTGAATGATTTAAAAAAAAAAACTGCCAGGAAGAATAAACATTAACAACATTTATTTATTATTTTTACTTATCTTGAAACTGCAATCAAATAAGTCAATGGGCGATTGTTATACCGATAGACTAATACATTGGAATGAATAAAAAATATTCTATGAAATGTCTACAGGTAATTTTATAAAATATTTTTTTAATTATCCACAAAATTAACATTTCTTCTGTTTACAGTCTTGTGAATTAACAATAGTTAATTAAGCTGTTAAAATTATTTAGTCTATTTATTTATTTTATTTTTTAAATTAAGTAATGATTCATTAAAATTATTTATATATATATTTTTTTTAAATTAACTGGAGCCAGCATAAAAAATAATTTTAAAAACATTGTATAAGACATGATAAATTTGTAAAGATATTACTAATCAGATGTTTCCTCCTTTTCTTTTACAGCAATGGACATTTTTGTTCAACAAATCTCCTCAACTGGAGTCTTGAGTGCCTCATTGAAAAATTGCTGGTAAATATGTGATGAACAATTTTGCATTTCAAATTCTCTTTCTTTGTAGGTAATCTTTTTTTCACAGTTGCATCCAGTGCCAACCCTAACCCTTAAAGGGATAGTTCGCCCAAAAATGATATTTAAGCCATGATTTACTCACCCTCAAGCCGTTCGAGATGCATATGTCAATCTTTTTTCAGACGAACACATTTTCAGTTATTTTAGAAAATGTCTTAGATCTTTCAGTGGTTATAATGTGAAGCAATGGGGTCCACCTCATTCATGTCCCAAAATGTGCATGCATCCTTCACAAAAGTAATCCATCCGGCTCCAGAGGGATAAACGAAGGCCTTCTGAGGGTAATCCGTACGGTTTTGTCGTAAAAATATACATATTTAAAACTTTATAAACGAAAATAACTGGCTTCCGGTAGTGGCCGACGCGCATTCACGGAGATGGATGCTGGCGTATGACGTAGGACGTAGCGTAGAAAGCGTTGTGACGTAGAATGAACGTAGAGTTTTGTTTTGCTCTGCTCTCTGGCTGCGTTGTCACGTTCTTTCTATGTCACGACACTTTCTACGCTACGTCCTACGGATTACTGTAGCAAGCGCGCACACTCACACACAAACAAACACTTGCATCAAATACAGATGAGCACTAGCGGACAGAGAGCGCGCGGCGGGAAATATGTCGCTGAACTGAAGATGGCAACACTCACTCTACTGCGAGTAGCAGCCGGAGTAGCTCTCCTGCTCCAAGTCTAATGCCCGTTTCACACATATTTTGTTTGCAGTGTGTATGCGGTGAGTATTGTTTTCCGTACCCATGTTTACAGAGCTTTCACAGTTGTATTATTTTATTTTAATACTGTGAAGCTGCTTTGATACAGTCTGTATTGTGAAAAGCGCTATACAAATATACTTGATTTGATTTGATTTGATTTCTTCAGTGGAAGAGAAATTAAGTTTTTTGAGGAAAACATTTCAGGATTATTCTACACAGAATGGACTTTAATGACAACCAACTATCACAACGTTCAAAGAAAGTTCAAATGTCCATCTCAATGCAGCTTCAGAGTCTCTACACAATCCCAGTCGAGAAATAAGGGTGTTATCTAGCTAAAACATAAGCCATTTGTGGTTTAATAGTATATAAATGTTTTTTTGTTTTTAAATGACCAATCGTTTCGCTAGATAAGACCCTTATTTCTCGACTGGGATTGTGTAGAGACTCTGAAGCTGCATTGAGACGGACATTTGAACCTTCTTTAAACATTGGGATAGTTGGTTGCCATTTAAGTCTATTCTGTGTAGAAACATACTGAAATGTTTTCCTCAAAAAACTTAATTTCTTTTCCACTGAAAAAAAGAAAAACATGGATATCTTGGATGGCACTGGGGTGAGTAAATGATTAGGAAATTTATATTTTGGGGTGAACTAATTCTTTAAGTTAATTTAAGATGGTATTTAACTAATTTAACTACTCTATTTTAACTACTACTCTAATTTAACTAATTTAACTACTCTTATGAAAACCTAAGACACACTTTTAAATAATTATGTGTCTGATACTGTCTTTCCCTCATTTAGTCTGGAACCAACATGGTGCTTTACCTGGAAAGGCAGAGAGAAGCAAAACCCTTCCCCTTTGTCTTGGAGCTTGGAATGGCTGGACAGTTTTTTGGTGAAGGGGAAACTCTGGAAAAGTTGACTCAGTTTTTTTTATTTTATTTTTTTATCATTTTGTGAAGATAATTTTTAGCTAGGCTATTTTACAGTTTATAGGTATAGAGTTTCATGTTTTTATTTTGCTACACAGGACTAAATGATTGCTCATTTAAAATGAATTGCAATGTATGTACTTACTGTTTATATGCAGAGATGTGCCTCCCATTTTTGCTGCACAGGACTAAATGATTGCTTATTTAAGTAAATTACATTGTATGTACTTATGTGTTTTTTATTGTATTCTTTGTGAATAGAATCTTAAGCTGTAGGCTATTTTACAGTTTATAAGTGTAGAGTTTTGAATTTTGAGAATCTTACCATTTTATAATATTTTAACATACCAACATTTTAGCACAAATGATTTTTGTGGGCCTCCGTTTATGTTGCAGATGTCTTTTTTTTTTAACATGAATGTATTTATGATTATATTAATTTCCTGGAATAAACACTTTAATTGAATCAATAAACAGTAGTGTTATTATTGTTATTAATATTTTTGTATTTTTTTATTCGTTTTTTTAATTATTATTATCTAAAATGAATAACCTGTAGCATGGGGGTTGTTTGACCCAGCACTGATTAAAAACAACCCAGCAGATGGGTTAATGTATAAAAACCCAGCCTGCTGGGTCAAAATAACCCAGCATGTGTTCTGTCCAATATTTACCCAGCGCTGGGTTGCCAAATAACCCAAATTGGGTTGTTTTTAACCCAGCATTTTTTAGAGTGTGAAAAGATCTGTCATTTTCTCATGTCATTTACTCAAGTCATTTAAAATCTGCATGACACCGTGTCCTAACCACACACGATGCGATAAAATTCCAGCAACAAATAATTTGTCTGTCCACACTAGGCGCGACGCGACTGCGAGATGCGTCAAAATCAATCAAAACACACAGCCAATCAGATCAGCATGTGGGCGGAGTCTCGCGCCAAGTGCACAGCACCAGAGAGTAATCTTGACGGCAATTGCAAGAAAATGGATAAGTAGCTACATAATCAAATTCACAAATATTACACCATTTAAACATTATTAAAAATACATACTAAAACAATATTTGTCAAAGAATACACTTGTTTGTTTACAGTTACATTTGTTTAATTTCAAGATCTGAGGTGAATTATCCATTGTTGCTTTTACAGCAACAAAGCTGGGAGCACTAAATGATATTCAAAGTCACACTGCATGCTTTTGAAGCACATAAACAGTACCTGAGATTATCATTGCCACACTTTGTGTTTGTTGTTTCAGCGCGACGTCGCAGAAAAATAAAAAACGTTTCTAAAATAGAATCGTCGTATGTCGCCGTTGCGGCTGGTTAGGACAAAAACTCTGATTAACATGGAAAAGATACCTTTTATCGAACGTCGCAGCATCGCATGTAGTTAGGACACGATGTGACTTTCTTACAAAGATATTTAGAAAACATTTTTAAAATGAAAGTTAATGGAGTCAAATGTTGTTTTTAATCCCATTTACTTTCATTGTATGGACAAAAACTTTTTTTTTTGTCCAACCGAAAAAAAGAAGTAAATTTCGGAACAACGTGAGATAAAAAAAAATGATGACAGAATTTTATTTTTTGAGGTGATAAGGATTTTTAACGAACTAGAGGAACCTTTTCATAGTTCCTAGAAATACTGGCGGAAGTACCCGGTTTTTGGCATGTTCGCACCAAAGGAACTAGGGGCGATTTTAGTTATAGGAACTCCTTTTGGGGGAACAAAATTAGCTCCTACTTCAGAGTAGGGTCTAAACCAGCACTATAGGAACTACCAGTGGCGCAAGTGTACACTGATTGGCCGAACGCAAACTAAACACCAGCACCCGCCATTTAAAAAAAGCCATGTGTACACACAGATTATAGCATGTACAGAAAAACGAACATGGAAAACTGTAGACAGATGAACCACTCAACCTTTGCGCTAAGGAGAAAATCCAACACAACTTTAAACCAAGCAAAACATGATTATGAATTTCTGCTCAGTTAACGACATTGGACACCAACCACACAGCAAAAGCTAATACTTTTTCATAGAACTGTTATACAAAGAAAGTAGACAGTATATCTAATAAAGTATTAGACAGGACTGTTAAACGGATCATAAACTAGGCTCTGGTGTTCTCAGCACTGTCAAAATAAAAGTCACAACAACAAGTGCGGCTTCCTACTGGCGGTGTGAATGCAACCAGGAAAATGGCCCTAGTGGAACCTTTAAATCTCGAGGAACCAGCCTGGTGGCTAGTTCCTAGAACTACCAGCTCCATCCCATCATCCACATGGCAATTTCTAAAAAAGCTCACCCTCCAAAGACACGTCCACTAACCCCATATCAGCAATGCCAGATCATGGACAAATATTTTAAGATTTTTATTAATGTTTCAGCTGGCCTGGGCCTGAACTTAGATTATCTTATAGACAGGAAATGTTTTACAATCATTCTGATCCTCCTGGCTACAGCCAGTTAAAAAACGGCCAGGCAGCACTATTGAAATTGTAAAAGCTATAAAGGATGATGTGCCATAACGTTCTCTGAGGGCTGTTGGACTGAGGCGTTTAGCTAACGCTTACTAAATGCTGAACCTTGCAGTTTGACGATCATTATCAAAGAGAATGCATTCTGATATAATAGCCGCTATGCATTTTAAGAGATTTATGCAGTGAATAGCGTTAATTAATTGTTTTTCAACAAAATAGCTCTTGCTGCTGTACCATAACCATGTTAAATCCCAGGCTGTTTAACAAGTAGAGCAGAGAGAGGAAACTTCAGAGTAAATAAATGAATAGAGAAGGACAGAATAAATGAGTCTCCCTCTGGTCTCACTACATGCGTGTATTTTAAATATATTATATGCAAAACACACAGGGATATTACAGGGCTGCAAGATAATGGTTATACTAATAATCTTTAAACTGATATGTTAAACTGAAATTTAGTTAAAAAATAGTTTGAGAAGTTTTCCTCAAAAGCTAAAATAGTGAAGTTCCTAATATTAATTCCAGTAATTCCAAATTATGTTAAAGTTTTTGTATTAAAACAACAAAAAACACTGTATTGTTGCACAGAGGTTGCATAAGTGTCTAGATTTATTAGAGTTTGTCACTGAGAAAGTTTTTTCATTAAAAGTTTGTCACAGAGAATATTCTGTCCCAGCAAATAGCACAAGCAGCCTCTTGAAGGAACACAGACTGGCTGTATTCTTTAATTCAATGTAATGGAGATCACTAAACTCTAACATGTTTGTCTGTGTTTTCAGATCACCAGTTTTTGTTTTTGTTTGTTTGCGTGCAAGGTTGGAAATATTAAGCAAAACTGGGTGAAAATCGTGGACTGTCCTGTGATCATTTTGAGAAACCTCTTTCATTTTTTTAATATGCATGTCTGTATGACATCAGGTTCCTCTATCATTAACATATCTCATAAAAGAGGAGCTAAATCTCCCTTCACAAGCTTGCAATTCGATTAAATTTCGATTCCGATTCGATTCGATTCAGTATTGATTATTTTGGATATCAGGTATAATACATGGCAAATTTTCTCAAGGAAAACAAATCTCTTAACTAATGCTGTAAACTATGGGAGTCAGTTGTAGCCTATAGGCTTCATTAGCCTACTGTAATACTGAAGGTAAAAATTAACTGATTTGTATACAAACACTTAATTTACACTATTTATTTTAATAATAATAAAGTTATATGAAATATGAACATTTAAATGGTGGCTGACATAAAAACTTGCCAGATTTATTCAAACATGCATTAAATATTGAAGAACATTAAAAATTATAATGAATATGTAATATGGTGCATATATTTAGCAAAATGCTCCTCTCTAGAGTAAATTTTTCTAGCTGACTAACGAGTTTATGGTCACTGGATATGGTTTTTCTGAGGTAAATGTGACGTTACATGACTGTTTTAATGACATCTTTCCACGGTTGAAACACTGATTGAGATTCCATGTCACATGATACGGATTTCGATAAGTTGTACTCTTTAACACACTTTCAGATGCTCATTCGTGTTTATTTCACGCTGTAACTGGTATTATTAAGGCGGAAGAGAAGATCATGAGCGATCTCACGCCACAGCGACAAAACGGTATTTATGTTTTTGAATTTCGGAAGAAAATGGATGTAATTTGAAATCTGAGACTTTATTTCATATCAATACAGTAACAAAGCACACAGATTATTGCGATTTACTGGATGGGATGCGCGCTACAATGTTCCATTCATTCATCAACTGAAAACAGGATGACTAGCCTAATTGATTATTGGGATTTAAGAATCGATATCGGTTCATAAAAATGAGAATTGATTAAAATCAAGAAATCAATATTTTTTTACCCAGCCCTACTATCTACACCCGATACATCCAGAGGTCTGAAGCCCTGCATTGCCCCTGATATTATATACATATTGTAGAATAAGCGCATAAAGATGTACTGATTGAGGCTCTGGATTGTGTTTGTGTGGTAGTGTTGCTTTCGTCAACGAAAATTATGACGAAATATTAACGAACCGTTATCACCTGACGAAAACGAGACGAGACTAGACGTAAATGCATGGTCATGTGACGATGACTAAAATACATGTATAATGCAATATCGTTGACGAATAAAAACGAGACTAAATGTGGTTTAAAAAATAAAAACTATGCTAAAATGTCTCTTCATTTTCGTTGACCAAAACGAGACGAGACGAAATGTAACGTCACGACGAATGAGAGAGTTGTGCGTGAACCCATAGCTTTGTCGGCTTTAAATTCTGGATTGCGATCTGGTCACCCGATTATCAGCGAATTTAACCATATATTACTCCATTAGTTATTCTATTAAAATGTCTCATTGATATATTTGACACATTCATAATCATTACTTTTGCTGGTTCTTTGTGACAGCTGTTATGTGCGTTATTGGCAGCGTCTCTTGTTACATGAACACGTCACCGCATTAGCGCCAGAACATGGAGATTTTATTTTAGAGTATAATCGCACAACCTATTCGATATTTTATAATTAAATAAACTAATCGAATATCCAAAAATCGTGACTCATCCCTGCATGGAATCTCTTGTTTCTTTTCCCAAATCTTCACTCACGTGTCACGTCTCACCCATTTTCTAAAGGTAGCCTATTATAAACGTTTCTTGGTTCACTTTTAATTAAGCCTATTATATTCGTATTCTTTACTGTGGTAAAGTAGAAAAACGCTGTAGGACAGATAGCCTACATTTGTACTTGCATGTCAAATTCTTTTTAACACAGTTTGTGCTTGTTATATTAGACATTGGGCGCGAGTTTAGTTGTAAAGCGCGTTTGACACGTGTGGGTGATTTTTAGTTTCACTTTCTCTGGCAGCGCAATCTCAAACACAGCCTAAATATCTTGCCCTTGTGGAGGATAAAATTCGCTCTTCAAACCAATTTACATCAAGTAGAAAACACGAAGATATCATAAAGAGATCGATATCTTCGTGTTTTCCTGCTCGTGTCCCACATCCCGCTCAAAGCGCAGAGTGCATCGCGTCTTTGTGTGGAAATATAAAACAAGTTTTTTTTTTTTTTTTATAACCCCCCGAATATTAAAATTTTATTTTATTTTTTAATAATAATACCGCGGTGGTAAAAAAAACCTGCCACCGTCACAGCCCTAAATATAGGCCTACTAAATAGCCTATAATAAGATAGCCTTGTTTGAAATTATATATTGACTGGGTTAAATAGAATCGCATTACTAAAAAGAGACTAAAATACAATTTTCATTGACTAAAACTAGACTAAAATGTCATCAGTTTTCGTCGACTAAAACTAGACTAAAATGTCATCAGTTTTCGTTGACTAAAACTAGACTAAAATGTCATCAGTTTTCGTCGACTAAAACTTGACTAGACTAAAAAGAGTATGAATGTGACTAAAACTAATAAAAACTAAAATGACAGCCTGACACAAAGACTAGACTAAAACTAAAATTAAAACAGGCCGCCAAAAACAACACTATTGTGTGGCTCTTGTGCGACTGACACAACACTTGTTTAAGTGGCGCAGTGCACCGACTGAGTTTGGTGTGGCGGCCATGACTGGGATCATGAGGTGAGCACATGTAAATGTTCCAAGGGAGGTCATAATTACACAGTCATGGTGTTTTCACCAAATGGCAGGTTAACTCTATAAATTAAACCGAGGAAAAACAAATAATTGACTAAGCTAAAGAATCAGAGGGCTAATATTTTCTGGCTTGTTTGTTTGGTCGGGCGGCTCCGTCTAGCTGCTGAAATGACTGATGGCGTCTTGTATTACAGTAATGACTTTGCATGCAGTCTACAGCTGAAGCTTTTCAATTTAAACAAACACTGGAGCTGCTGTGTGCGCGTGTGTATAATCAGGGTTGGGAATAAGTGTTTAAGGAGAGCGAGAGGAAAGTAATTAAAACGGAGTGTGCTACAGGAAGCAGAGGGTACTGGCCTGTGACCAAAGACTGTTAACTCAAAAACCTCACAGTAAATAATGGCAGGATTACTGCGGTTTTACTGGGAGACATTTCCCTGTAACGTGTGTGTGTGTGTGTGTGTGTGTGTGTGCAAGCAAGTACAATTGTGAGAGGTGGTGTGTGTTTGTTTATGTCAGTAAGAGTCAGTAATCAAAGACTAGTCACCAATCAGCTGTGTTTTTCATTCGGATCCGTTAAGCCTCTTTCAAGGAATATGAACTAAGCAGAGTCTAAAATGGCTGCTGCCTCAGATGTGATTAGCAATCGCCCATCGCTCCCCCTCTTTAATCATCTACCCACTTATCTCCTCCTTTTCTTTATTTCCACCCTGCCTGTCTGTCTTCACAGCATGTCATTTTATCCATCCCTGCACTTGTCACCAGCCCCTCGCTCTCAGAATGAAATGATGAGGAGCCCTGCGGGAGGAGGAGAGGCGATCTAACCTGACTCCCTCCCTCTGTATCTCTGAAGCAGCATCAGCAGCGGAGCGCCATGGACTCATGCGACGCAGGGGAAGAATAGAGGGCACGGGGAAATGCTTCCGGAAAAGCCGCAGTGCTTCAAGAAGACGCATGCTGACCTTTTACAGTCGGCTTGGGTCACTGCGGCACATTGCAATTCTCTCTCTCTCGCTCACAGTGTTCAACTATTTATCATCTGCTATTTCTGTAGTTTCCCACCTGCTCAGAGATGCTCCTTTATGAAACTCGCGTCTACTACTTTCACCTTTGATTTTCTAGTTTTTTCTACTTTAAGACTTTCCATCCATTTTGCTGCCTGTCATAACACTTTCTTTTTCTGACCTCTGACTCTGTGTTCTTCAGGCTCTCACACATTAAAACCAACTCTGACTGATGTCGAAGCTGTGACCTAGAATTTAGCGCATGTGGAAGACCACACATACGTTCCTGATCCTGTTACATTCCCTTCTCACCATAACTTCCTTTCTCTCTCTACCTTTATATACACTACCGTTCAAAAGTCTGGGGTAAGATTTTGTTTTAAAGAAATTAATTGTTCAGAAAGGACACATTCAATTAATCAAAAGTGACAGTAATGCCATTTATAATGTTACAAAATATGAATCAATTAATCAAAAAAAGTATCAGTTTTCACAAAAATTAAGTAGAACAACTGATTTCAACTGATAATAATGAGAAATGTTTCTTGAGCAGCAAATCAGCATATTAGAATGATTTCTGAAGGATCATGTGACACTGAATACTGGAGTAATGATGCTGAAAATTCAGCTTTGACATCACAGGAATAAATTACATATTAAAATAGATAACAGTTATTTTTAATTGTAATAGTATTTTACAAGTAAAAATAAGTAAATTAAGTTTAAGTGGCAAAAACAGAAAAAAACACTTTTCACTTTTAATTACCATATAACAAATAACACTCTAAAACATGTGTTAAATAGTGTCCATATGACTAAGATTAACAGAAAATTAACAGAAGATTAACAGATTAACAGCTATTTTTTTAACACATTCCACTGCAAAAACCTAGACTATAAACTACCACCCGCAATCCAGTTTAACATCAAAAGTATTCACAGCCAGCAAATACTGCTGTGAATATTTAAATTTAGTTATTGTTATTCTTTTCAATGCAAACATGCCTTATTCACAAGAGCGCTCTAATTAAATGTCACAGACGCAGAAAGAATTTAATTAAAAAAAGAGGTACTTGTGTTCATTTTCTATTGATCATGGGAGCCATTTGTCAAATGATGGAAAGGAGTGCTATAACTAGGTGCATATGCAGATGCGGTTTAGTAGAATGCATTGAGTGTTTTAAAGAGCCGATTCAGGTGTATAGATCGCTGTGATGGGAGTAATGTAGCACAGTTTCAGTAAAGTAAGCCAGATTGAGGTGGGCTGCTTCATCCCCCATAAGGAGCACTTAGAACCAACAAGCAAGATTGGTAATCGCCAATCCTTTATTGTGAATCGCCAATAGTGAATCTTTGCGAAGACAACACAGACAGCCCATGCAAATAAATGACTGCATGCAGTGGGAATTCCATCCTAAATGTTAATACACTAGTGTTAAAGATTAAAGGAAAGGAAGTAATGCTCTAATCTACCTTATTGATCCAGGTCTCAAATTCATTTGGTTTGGTGGTGAGGAACAAATCTGTGAGAAAAGAGAGACAAAGAGAGAGACCATTAGTTAGTTCACAAAATGACCAGACTTCCTTGCTTTGCGAGTATGATTCTGATTTAAGCAAATTAGTAATGCACTGAGTGTGAGAGCCGTCATCAACAGGTGGAAGTAAAGATTCCTGTGACAGAAAGAGAAACGGACCAGTGCCATCTTGCTGGCAGCAGTGGCTCCTCGTTCAGTCCTGTCACACACACAGTATTGCACAGTAAGAGACTTCATCAAACACATGGGGAAGTGAAAATGGAATGAATCAGCAAGCAGATTAACACAACAGACAATGAATGGAAGGATACTGACAAAAGCACAGTTGAACCAAGGAGATCGAATACACACGTGAAACCGTAACCCATGAGGTCAGTGTATTGACATATTAAACTCAAGCCCAGCTGTAAAACTGAACCTGAGCTCAATATAAATCAGAATTTAGACAATTTCAGATGTTCAATACATCGATGTTGTTCTCTACATCACCATTATCACTTCTGTGATTTCATATGTTGTGTGTCCTTCTCTCAATAACCAGAACACTGACAGAGTCCGACATGGAGTTATTACACTGATAGGCGTTGACGAGTGCTGTAATTTTTTCTTGCTGTCGATGTCCTTCTTTCCTTTTGTTTGATGATGGCTTCATTTTAGAGGCCTGGGTGTTGTTGGAGATGGAGCAAGAAGCATGTGACAGCCTCATGTTATTTTTGTGAAACTTACACTGCTTTCAAACACAGCAGTCAACGCTTCAGGAGTGTGAGGGTGAGAAAAAAATGCATGAAGAAAAGAAACAGAAAGAGACAGTTATAGCATCTTTACTCTTTTGAACAAACAAGTTCACTGTTTTAAAACATGTATCTGTCCACACAGAGTGAAACAAAAGAGTTAAGAAGTGCAACACTATCACAGCCAATAAAAACATATTTGATGTTTAATGGATTTGTGAACTAATGATATTTCAGCGTGGACAGGGATACATGGCTATCGCTCTTCAGCCATCTTAGTTGACAAAAGAAATTCACCATTCACCCAACAAAGGATTCTAATCCATGAAAAAAGACGCATTACATCATTATACTAATGTTTGATTTGAAGCAACAACAATTTTTTTTGCCCCACCCTAATGAAAAGACTGTATATATACCAAAATGTTTCATTCCAATTTCTATGAATAAGACAAATTGCAACAGGCAATTGGTTAAGCTCTGGTGTCCTAGATGTGCGCTGGGGACTCCACATGTGCATTGGCTTTTACCAAACTTAAATACACATTTTAAGGCAAATTGAGCATAAAAAACATGTATTGGACAGTTAATATGTTATTTAACCTGATTAATATTAAACACTGAACACAGAGAAAAAAAAATGCTTCCAAGGAGCATAAAATGGCCCTTTAAGAGGGATTGTTCCCTCCCAACATTAAAAATTCTGTCATTATTTACTCACTCTCATGTCATTCAAAACCTGCATGTCTATCATTCTTTTGCAGAACAGAAAATTTGTGTCAATGTGTTTTTTGTTTTTTTGTTAATACAAATGGAAGTCAATGATCACCAAAACTGTTTAGTTAGCAACATTCTTCAATAAATCATGTGTTCTGCAGAAGAAAGTCATACAGGTTTGGAATGATGGGTGAGCAAATTATGACAGTATTTTATTTTTGTGGTGAACTATTCCTGGGTGAGGCTGTGTAAGATTTAAAACCAGTGTGGGCCGGTACAGATGTTTGAAGCGATTAGAGCATCTGTGCTAGTGCTGACCTTTGAGGAGAAATAAAGAGCAGATACTGAACTCAAGAGCTTGTGCTCTGGCTGTAAACCTTTGTCCTCTGCCTCTCATTTCATCCTTTTCCTTGTCCTCTCGGAAAAAAAAATCTACCTATCTCACTTCTCCAGGTCTCACACATTCCATCTTTTATCCCTCCAGTCCACTCCTCTCTCTCTCTTTTTTCTTGGTAAAGTGGTGTTCCCTGTGGGAGTGGAGTGCTTGCTGGCAGTGGCTGATGAGGTGCGGAATAAACAGCTTCATTAATCAGACTTAGAGTAGTGCCACTAGTACAGTCAGCTGATTACACTCAGGTCTGGGGCCTCGCAGACACACACACCCACCCACCCACACTCTCTCACACACGCACACTCACTCACACACGCACGCACAGACACACGCACGCACACACACACACTTCATTGCGTACATTATCATACACCAACACCTACAAAGATTTTATGTTGATGTGTAAAAATAGCGACTTTCATTCTAAGTGTCAACTACAAAAGTTTAAGCTTCTAATACATTCTGCAGTTTGGCAAGTGAAATGCTAACATGACCCTAAAAATGTTTTCCTCTTCCAGACTGCCGTTTTGAAATCACAATTTTTCAATCTGGTGCAAAAACAAGCAGCAAATCTGGCATTGGATGAGTTTTGCTTAATTTAGAATTGTGTTATTATAATCAGTAATTTTAACATTTCTCTCACAATTGATTTGTGTGAATGCCATCAGCAATTAATATAATTAATAATTTTAGTTAAAAGGAATAAATTGTATCTAACTAACTAAACAGCCTGCAGTGGATGAACTTGAAAGATGTGTCAGCTAAAAAGTAAAGGAACAATATTGTTTGAAAGCAACTTCAACAAATTACAATAACAAAACTTAAAAAAATAAATAAAAAAAATCAAAACAAATACTACTTCTACAAACTTAAAAAGCATATTATATTTTAATAATGACAGGGCTAGACATATTGAATGTGTGCATTGCAAAGGCTGAGGCAGACACTCAAAAAACCTTTCAGAAACGACTTCACTTTCACTGAAGCCTTTAAAAAAAAAAAATCAAACATGTTTGTTTCTCAAGGCCAGTTTCAACCAATTTAAATTGGTTTCTTGTAAAAAAGTTAACAAGAAAGATGGCCTCATGCGGTATGACCATGGACCCCCACTCAGCGTTCACCGTCTGATATATGTTTTTTCAAGAATGGCAAGAGCTGTCTAAAACAGACATCTCCAATCTGACTGATATGATCAGTCTGATCCAATCTGGCTGCTATGTTCACAAGGCAGCAAGCTACTACAATGGACACTTCAAAGGAGCAACTAGTTGCTGTATTTGACACAGTTTGGAGGGTTTATAGGATCAAATCTATGAAATATTCAAGAGTTTAAGAGTAACAAGTAAACAAGATAATACAGTCGAAAATATACAGCTTAATTTTCAGAGGTATGGAATAATTGTTTAATTATTGACTAATTTGTTTAGATTGAACAAAATGAACTAAAAGTTCAATTAAACATCCATTGGCAGTTTTCAGGAATTAATTTAGCTTAGCAATGATGCTGCAGTCACGGGTGGGTAGGAAAGCTCTGGAAACCACAGGGAGCACTCTGGTCATTTGAAAGAAACGCTCGATTAGTTGCTGAACATGTGTGTTGTGTTTACATCCTCCATCGTCGAATCCAATCTGCACAGAATCAGCAGAATCAACCATCCTTTCAGACACAAATGTCCGGTTTAATTGGTTAATCAGAAGCGCTGGAGAACATAACAGGGAGTGACAGAGAGTAATGTGAATCTCAGACAATTAATCCAAATAATTTGATTATACATGTTGCAGTAATGTACTAAAATATGCCACTCCGATTCATTTCATGCTGTCGTTTCCTTCACTAACAGCATGCAGGCCACTCTGTTGCTATGCAATCTCACTTTCACAGCTTGCTATGGGAACACGCATGGCATCTTGTGCACATTATTTGTTTACTGTTTTTCTTTTTACATTTCCCAGTTGGCACAGTCTCTCCATTAAGGTATTAATATTTGAGAGGGCCGTCAGAGTTAAATAATTGAGGAGCACCTTTACATTATGTGTCATAAAGGGAGGATAGTTAGACAGAGGGAGGAAAATCTACACATTACATGTGAAGTGTTAATAAAACATTACACAGACTGATTTTCAGAGGCCATTCAGAGAAAACAAATAAAAATTACATGACACTAAAGTTAAAGACGTTCGTCAAATCTGATTAAAGAAATAAATATATGGAAAAACAAGCTGTCTGATGTTTAATTTGTTGAACCACTGAATGCCAATGGAAAAAAAGGCCACTTCTGAGCATGAAACACTACTGCCACAAAAATCACTTTGCATAAAGAAACATTGTTACTGTTCAGGCTATATAAAGCTTGTCTTACAAGCTACAAAACAATGTGGTGCTAAAATCGCTGTGCTTCTATTTTCCGGCACACACAAAGCCAGTCGTGTCGCCAGAAGGGAAAATGAGACAGATCTCATTTATCTTCCACCATCACATGTGGAACAACATGGCAAGTGGAGTAATGACAATAGCATCCCTAAAAGTGATTACGTAAGTTCTCTTACGAGAGTTCTCTCGTACTGCGTTTTTACTAAAACGCTACGGGAAAAGTCTCTTTTCACGAAACACTGAAGCAAAAAATTATCCTTTAATTTTCATATATGTAAAACGCGTTGCAGCAGCAGTCAGCTATGGCGAGACGGCTTGCTCGCTCATTGGCTGCTCTGCGGCAACTGCATAAGCCTATCGAGCGAGGCCTGGGGTGACGTCAGGCCAATGAGGGCGCTTCGCGCCCTCCTCGCCACTTCCCGCCGAGACGGGCGTGGCTTACCTCTATAAAAGGAGCTCGAGAAGGCTGATTCACTTGATTTTAATCTCTTCAGCGAAGCGCACGCATCGCTGGATCACGAGGAAGCACGCGTCGTCTGATGCAAGCACTTCAGCGGGACGAGCCCTTGAAGCCGCTGGCCAACGCCGCCTTCTACCGCCGTACCTGCTGCGCTTTCCGACGCCATATCCTTTACATTCTTGTTCTTGTGTATGTGTGTGTGTGTGTGTTCGCTTTGCAACACGCACCCCTAAAAGAGCTGCGTCTTTTTCAAGATGCCTTCTCATGCAGCGCTCGCGCTCGCTGACGGCGAAACGCCTTCACTCCGAGCCAATTGCCTACGGTGACTCTGAGGACTCGCCGGGCATCCTTTCCGAGGCTGCCCTTCCTGGAAGCGGATGGCGGGATTAGTTTTTCTTTACGTTACAAGAAAAGCTACCCTGCCTCTGCACGCGTCATTCACCGGCGAAGGAGAAAAGAGTGTTCTTAGTCCCACCGTTGGTCGGTCTGACCTCTTTTCTCTCACATTTCTCAGTTCCCTGTTCGGCAACTGGAAATATTATTGCAGCAAGTGAGTCTGTTACACGCTTGCCTGCCAGCAAACGCCGAAGAATACATGTTGACGCCGCTTTCAAAAGCCTGTATCCCCCTGTGGCTCAGTGGTGGAATTATACGTTTTCCACACGGGGGACCGGGGTTCGTATCCCGGTCTAGCGGCATATATATTTATGCCGCCAATGCTTTGCTCTGTCAGTCCCCTGAAGGCGACTGCAGAGATGCATTTTGCAGCCAGCGAGCGCGTAGTACCCGCTTGCCTGCAACCGAACACCGTTTCTACGGTTCCCGTGCGTCACTGGCGAAAGGAGAATGGAGTGTTTTCAGCCCCGCTGAAACTGGGCGATATCCACTCTTCTCACATTCTGGCATTTTGCAGGCGTCTGAAAATGCAAATCACTCTGTCTGTTCCCCGAGAGACAACTGCAGACGTGTTTTTTGCTGCCCACGAGCACGTGGTACATGCCTGCAAGCAAACGCCAGTGTGGATAATACTCGCGCTGACTATATCTTTGTATCTTCACTGTGGTCCAGTGGTAGATTCTTAGACTTGCGCGCGGGGGATCCGAGGTTCGAACCCCAGGCCTGCCGGCAGAAAATATTTATGCCGCCGAATGCAAATCACTCTGTTTGTTCCCCGAGAGGCAACTGCAGACGTGTTTTTTGCTGCCCACGATCACGTGGTATATGCCTGCAAGCAAACGCCAGTGTGGATAATACTCGCGCTGACTTTGTCTATGTATCTTCACTGTGGTCCAGTGGTAGATTCTTAGACTTGCGCGCGGGGGATCCGAGGTTCGAACCCCAGGCCTGCCGGCAGAAAATATTTATGCCGCCGAATGCAAATCACTCTGTTTGTTCCCCGAGAGGCAACTGCAGACGTGTTTTTTGCTGCCCACGATCACGTGGTATATGCCTGCAAGCAAACGCCAGTGTGGATAATACTCGCGCTGACTTTGTCTATGTATCTTCACTGTGGTCCAGTGGTAGATTCTTAGACTTTCGCGCGGGGGATCCGAGGTTCGAATCCCAGGCCTGCCGACAGAAAATATTATGCCGCCGAATGCAATCACTCTGTTTGTTTCCCGAGAGGCAACTGCAGACGTGTTTTTTGCAGCCCACGAGCACGTGGTACATGGCCGGACTTCTACCGAAGCCCACACTTACTCACGGTATTTTCTGGTGTCCCGGCCACGGCTGATGGTGCTATAAGTGTAGTGTCGATGCCCACTCCTCAGTGCCCATCTCTACACACAAGCACAGCCCTACACTTAGGGCTCGCGCACATAAAATCGACTCTGGTCGATTGCGCTTCCAACATAGTGAAAGTGCCCGCACAAACACTATGTCTCACAGACCACAGGCTCTCTGTAAAAACGAGACCTGTGCGCGCTCGCTCTGCTCAGTCAGACAGCGCGCCCAAAGCAGTGAATGTGCCCGCTTCCCGCCCACATTTACTCGCAGACATGAGTCCCGCGGGACCCGCTCAGCCCTCCCTCACTCAGTCAAGCGCTGTAGTAAGGTCGAGGACGAGCGCTCTGCCCGCTGTAATAAGCGCGCCCCCCGCCTCGAATGCCACAGGCATAACGCCTACGTTATTGCGCCCCGAAGCGCCTCTGTCGCACGGCGAACAGAGCGCGCTTCGCATCCAGCCCTTAGCCAACCATGCAGAAGCATGGGCAGCGCTTCCAGGGGTTTCGGACTGGGTGCTAGGCATTATAAAGAGAGGCTTCTCGCTACAGTTTTGTCGACGCCCTCCCCGCTTCACAGCGCGCGTCCAACTACGGTGGTTTCAGAAGTAGCACACCTACTTCGCTCCGAAATATCAAAACTGATAAGCAAAGGGGCGATAGAGCGTCTGCCCCAAGCTCAAAGCGAAGGGGGGCTATACAACAGATACTTTCTAGTCCCCAAAAAGGACGATGGTATCAGACCCATACTGGATCTAAGACGGCTGAACAAAGCATTAGTGAAACGCAGTTTCAAAATGCTCACGACCAGGAAAATCCTCGCGCATGTTTGCCGAGGAGACTGGTTTATGTCAATAGATCTGAAGGACACGTATTTTCAAATACAGATAGCGTCACATCACAGGCGATACTTGAGATTCGCCTTCGAGGGTCAGACATACCAGTATACAGTCCTGCCGTTCGGTTTGTCCCTGGCACCTCGTACATTTACGAAATGCATGGACGCAGCGCTCGCTCCTCTCAGACTCAGAGGCATGCGAGTGCTGAACTATTTGGATGACTGGTTGATCCTAGCCCAATCACGATCTCAGCTCGTGGAGCACAGAACCATTTTACTCGATCACCTCGAGAATCTTGGTATCACGGTCAATTGGGCGAAGAGTTCACTGAACCCCAGTCAAACGATTTCGTTTCTGGGTATCGTTCTGGACTCGCAGTCTATGACAGCGCGGCTGTTGCCACAGCGCGTGCTGCACATTCAGCGCGCGGCGAAGTCTTTCCGCCGCAGCGCTTTCACCCCGCTCAGGAAGTTTCAAAGGATGCTGGGTCTTATGGCCTCAGCATCGTCAGTTCTCCGGCTGGGCTTGCTCCGCATGCGCCCGCTGCAGTTCTGGTTGAAAGCGCGGGTGTCCGGTCGATTATGCCTCAAGGTCGATCAGAACTGTGTTACAGCCCTGGTGCCTTGGATGGCGGACGACTGGTACCGATCAGGTGTAAGCCTGGGGACTTCCTCGGGAGTGAGGATGGTGTCGACAGACGCATCCACCTCGTTCTTCGGCCTGTGGTCGGAACGAGAAAAGCTCCAACACAAAAACTTAGAAATGCTGACAGTGCACAACGCGCTGACGCGTTTTTGTCCCCACATCAAGGACCAACACGTCATAGTCCGTTCGGACATCATGGCTGTGGTGTCCTACATAAATCGCCAGGGCGGTCTGAAATCCACATCCCTGTACAGGTTGGCGAAACGCCTCCTAATATGGGCTCAGCACAACTTACGCTCGCTGAGAGCAGTGCATGTACCTGGGCTTCAGAATGTGGGCCCAGACAGACTGTCCAGGAACAACGTTCCCCCGGGCGAGTGGTCTCTACACCCACAAACAGTCCGGCTGTTGTGGGAGAGATTCGGCAGAGCGGAGGTGGACCTATTCGCGTCCCACGAAAACGCCTACTGCCCTGCGTTCTTTTCAAAGAGCGATAGCGCGCTGTCCCGAAGGTGGCCGCGCTGCCCGCTATACGTTTTTCCCCCCGTCTCCCTCCTGCCACAGGTGTTGGAACGGGTCAGGGAAACAAAATGCCCAGTGCTGCTTGTAGCACCGTTCTGGAAGAACCAAGCATGGTTCCCAGTCCTGATGCAGTTAGCAGACATCGCTCCATGGCCAGTGCCGTTGAGGAGAGATCTCCTCTCGCAGGCCGGGGGCTCGATTTGGCACCCACACCCGGAGCTGTGGTCCCTTCATGTGTGGGCGCTCAACGGATATCCGTTGGTCTCGCAGAGGGAGTCATGAATACCATCACTCAGGCTAGAGCACCGTCGACTCGGCGGCTTTATGCTTCGAAGTGGTCGGTTTTCTCCGGCTGGTGTACAGCTCGGAGCCTATCACCCCTCGAATGTGAGGTAACGGAGGTTCTCTCCTTCCTACAAGAGCTGTTGGATAAGGGCAGATCCCCTTCCACGCTCAAAGTATATGTGGCGGCTATTTCAGCGTTCTCCGGTTCAACGCTGGGTCAGTCACTGGGAAGGAACGATTTAGTCATCCGCTTCCTCAGGGGAGCTAGGAGACTGAATCCACCCAGACCTCCTTCAGTCCCTATGTGGGACCTTTCTACGGTCTTGGCGGCCATGAAAGGTGCCCCTTTCGAGCCTATCCAGTCTATTAGCCTCAAACATTTGTCTTTCAAAACAGTGTTTTTGATGGCTCTCGCTTCAGTGAAGCGCATAGGCGATCTGCACGCGCTCTCCGTGAGCCCGGCATGCTTGGAGTTTGGTCCTAATGACTCTAAAGTCATACTCAAACCTAAGCACGGCTATGTGCCGAAATCCCTCAACACGCCTTTTCGGGCTCAGGTTATTTCCCTGTCTGCCCTGCCGGCATCGAGTGAGGAGGGGGACTCGAGTTTTCTTTGCCCTGTTAGGGCTTTAAGAGCTTATATGTCCCGCTCTGTTGTCTTCAGACAGACAGAGCAGCTCTTTGTCTCGTTCAGCGGACGTTCCAAAGGAATGGCTGTTTCGAAACAAAGTCTATCCAGATGGATAGTTGACGCCATAGCGCTGGCTTATACTGTCAAGGGCATTCAATGCCCGTTGGGAGTTAGAGCGCACTCTACGAGAGGCGTTGCCTCCTCGTGGGCTTGGTCTAGCGGGATTTCCCTACAGGATATATGTACGGCGGCAGGCTGGGCCTCTCCGTCTACATTTATCAGGTTTTATAACCTAGAGGTTCCCGCCTTACAGGCTAAGCTTTTGTCAGTGTAGTCGATTCAGCTGTCTAGCTAGACCTCTGAAATCGCAGGCGCAATGCGCTACCGACTATCTTGGGCAGAACTGTGTAAGACCCACATTTCCCACATTAGTTCAGGCTCCCTACCCTGTCTATGTGATGTCATATTCGCGTCTGTGGACATGTCTATATAAGGACGGAGGGAATCCCCTCTTGTCTTTAGACTCTCCCTGTGAGGTCGCGTTAAGCCTGCGGACGCTACAGTATAGGGAATTAAGGCTCCCCTCCCTTATTCCCTGACTCTGTGTGAGTCTATCTGGTGATTATGCACTGTATGCCTGAAATAGCTTCCGGTGATCGGTGTTTTTATCCCAGCACGCACAGCGTTTTACAAGGGGTTCCCGTAGCGTTTTAGTAAAAACGCAGTACGAGAGAACTCTCGTAAGAGAACGTACTCGGTTACTAACGTAACCTCGGTTCTCTCTAGAAGAGGGAACGAGTACTGCGTTCTCTGCTGTGCGTATGGTTCACTCTGGTTCGCTTCGGCGATCAAAATCAAGTGAATCAGCCTTCTCGAGCTCCTTTTATAGAGGTAAGCCACGCCCGTCTCGGCGGGAAGTGGCGAGGAGGGCGCGAAGCGCCCTCATTGGCCTGACGTCACCCCAGGCCTCGCTCGATAGGCTTATGCAGTTGCCGCAGAGCAGCCAATGAGCGAGCAAGCCGTCTCGCCATAGCTGACTGCTGCTGCAACGCGTTTTACATATATGAAAATTAAAGGATAATTTTTTGCTTCAGTGTTTCGTGAAAAGAGACTTTTCCCGTAGCGTTTTAGTAAAAACGCAGTACTCGTTCCCTCTTCTAGAGAGAACCGAGGTTACGTTAGTAACCGAGTACGATTTCAAACATTCATAAAATATAGGGGAAAAAAAACACACACACACACACACACACATATAAACTAGCTAACGTGCATTGCGAATCTGTGATACTGTGAGTCACAGCGGGGCTTGTGCATTTGGAGAGGGAAATTTTGGAGGGGGAACAGATTTCAATTATATCTAATGACAGAATTTAAACGAGCACCCAGCAAGAAGCACAGCAGTGGCCTGCACTCTTTCAGCTGAGAAATGTTGGAGAATCACTATTTTATAACTGCCTTTCCTGAGGCATTATGGGTAACAGCAGAAACGCAGGCAGAGATAGGCTCTCCGGGAAGAAGAGACAGCCGAGGAGAGATGCAAGAGCATCTGTCTCCAAAACTCCTTCAACTGCTACTGCCATCCTTTCCAGCACCCTCTTATTCAGAGCAAAGGGAAGGAAGAAGAGAGAGCAAAGCGAACGTGTTCAGCGGCAGACGTGACAACAAGAGGAGAGTGAAAAGAAAGGAGGAAATGAGTGAGAAAGCGAGATCAATAAAATCTACTCGGTTCCTCTGAGGTTCCTTGTTCGCACAGCATTATATTGTTTTGTAAGTTATGAAACTGATAAGCACACCAAAAAACAAATCCAGCATCACAACATGCAGAAGACTTACACTGGAGTGAGGTCACAAACAACGGCAGAATGATTTATTCAGTTTTCTACCATGACATTGTATAATGTAGTTGATTTTGAAGACAGACTATGCTCTAATAATGCTCTAATTGTTGCTACATTTGTCACTTCCAGGAAAATTATTCTGAGACATGAAGAATTGTGAAGGATGGCAATTTTAAGGATGGTTTCCTGAAAAAATGAAATGACTAAAATATACTCCTTATAGCAAATACTTCTAATAAGTAAAATATAATAATAACTAAGGGTGTTGAAATTAAGTGTTTCTACGATGCATCGCGATTCTGCATCGATGCAGTAATAGACCATAATCAGTTATAGCCTATTGACGTTTCTCTGATGTCATTCATCACATACGCGCTTCTCACACTAGCGTAAAATGGCGGAGGGAGGAGAAACACAAAAGTGAGTAATAAAAAAATGCACCCACTATTTTAACATTTACAGCCTGCGTGTGTGTGAGCGCAAGTGTGTGTGAGCGTTATTGCAACTTAAAGGGTTAGTTCACCCCAAAATTAGCATTTTTATTCATTAATTACTCATCCTCATTACATTGACGTAGTGTAAACAGTGCAGCGCTTCTAGGTTCTCACAATTGGCCGACGCTGGTCGTGTGTGAGCAAGCCAATAATGAGCCGATGTTCTGACGTAGAACCAAGGAAAAACAAACACAAAAAAGAAAGTTTCTCGTGGTAATCTTTAATTAAAATCTGAAAACATGGAATGGCGTTCCTTCTCTGATGACATCACTTTGACGGCTTGGGTTGAATATCCTTAACCACTCCCTTCCAACCGTCAGTCCGCTATGAGTGAGGGATAGAGAGGAGGTGCGCTAAAGTAAAACCCAGCCCTCTATTCAATAATCCGTTCAACTTGGAAATACGTCACAACACTGAAGTAAAGTCAGTTGCAATTTCTGGTTCATGGGGACTTTAACTAGAATATTTTACAGTACAAGTAACAAGTATATGACTTGTTGCTTTAAATAATCTACTGTTGTTTGGTTGAAATTACTTAGCAGTTCTTCTGAAAAAAACAAAAAAACATTAAGGATTTCCAGACCAAATACATAATTATTGAGCACGTTTACATACACACCAATACGCTGATAACCCGTTGTCTGGTTTTACATGCAAACCAATAACCTGACAATGCAAGTAAACTGCGTTTACAAGACTTTATCAATAAAATCAGGTTATTTCCTGGTAGTGATGTCAAAACAATTTGCGTATCTGACCCCGCATATTTCATTTGTTATGTCGGTTGTGATGTTAAATAAAGCAAAGAAGAATATTGCAACATGTCAAGGGGAAACTTACAGCTCATATATTATCCTCTCATGCAGTTACAGATGCAGCATTTTGACTGTACCACTTCTTCTTCTGCTGTATACGAAATGAAAGCACTTTTATCATTTTTTGTGGCCAAGAAAAGTCGATATACTGTATTTCCTCCTCCCTTACTGCAAAATGCTCGCTCTGGATGTGCTTAAATTCAAAGTAAGGACACGGTTCCTGTCACATATATCACACATGCACACTTCAATAAGCCAACAGAAAGCAGGTTAGTGTGTTTACATGCTGGGCGAAATCAGCGTAAGGGGCAAAAATCATTGACATGTATATTGTATGTTGTTGAAAGGCTGAAAAACATCAAGCTATATCACCCAGTAGGCTTGTCACGATAATTTGAGCTAACACTGTAATCACATACAGCAGTCTAAGTGACTTTAAAGCAAATATACAGAAATGCTCACATGTTTCTTTTACCAGTGCATGCGAGCTTACACAGTATGATACAAATATAATACACAAGTATTAATACTTGGAACATTAAATTCACTTCATTCTAAGCAGCAGAGGAAATCTTGCATATTTTTAACGTTTCGTATTCATTGCAAAAAATGACTTCTGCACTTGAGGTGGCTGGATTACAACATACTCCACGACAAAATTCACTTTCTTATACTACAACTGAATTACATTCTCTTTCAGCAGACAGATCCACCTCTCCACTAACAGACCTTTCACTCTCTCACACATACACAGAAATGTCCTTTAAAAGACATCCTCACACTTCCACACATTCATTCGATCTTTCTCTCCCACTAAGATTGTTCCATTACCGTGGAAGTTTCCTAGTCGGGGGCCAAATGCTATAGCTTGAAGATAACACATAATATCCTTCAACAGCATGATTCTCTAACAGAGAGTGAAACACAATGTAATGGACTTCCATTGCTATTCTCAGTGGTCATCTATGCTGTTTGGGATATGCGTTTTTGTCAGCTTTAATTAATTCTAAAAATCATACGCACCCATTTCACTCTTTCTTGGCTTTTTGCATGACTTAAAGTTTGAATATTTTATTTAAAGTGTAATTGCATGTGACTTCTAGCTTCTAGATCACATTTGCATATACCTTTCACAATCGGTTAATACATATCCTGACAAACTCAATGCTGATGAGAGGAAGTCATGATGGATTTTGTCACAGAGTGCATCGAACCGTCTGTCTGTCAAACATGCAGGGCTATGATGTGGGTGCAGTATTTCAGCATGAGAGCGAAACCCGAATCCCAAACACCATTATATTTTACAGATATGAGGAGGCGGTTTCCATGCCAACAGAGATAAGCACATACAGTACCTTCCATCCCAAAACTAACATATAGCTCACCAAAATGTCGACAGCAGGGCTGTGATGAGTTATTCTACAGCTGCTCTCTGCCTGCCATTAAATCAGACAATAAGCCTAAAGCATCTAATACAGTGACTTCCAAACCAGGAGGCATTTGAAATTCAATTTTGTTAAACCAATTAAAAAACACAACATTATAATAACATTACATATAATTAAAATATAATTAAATATATAATTAATAAAAACATAATTAAAATTACATATATATTATTTTAATGCAAAATTACATTAATTACATTTAATTACTTCTAAAACAAACAAACAAAAATCACAGTCACCTTGAGAGATAGAAAGAGATTTCTAGAAACACTTATGGTAATTCACAAGAGTGAATATTCAAAAACACAATACAAACATATCTTTACTCCACATCCACATTACTGTAAGATGCAAGGACATGCTATGTTGGGAATAGCACACTACTATTACTACACTATATAGTATATTTACTGCTGTTCACAGCAACTAAATTGTCTGTAAATGCAGATTCTGCAGCATAGAACACCCAAATAACCTAGTACATTTGCCAAAAAGTGCCACCTAAATTATTTTATTTAAATAATTATATTTACAAAATGCATTTATTCAAATTCCTTAGACTCAACATAAATCTGTTGATTGTAAAAATAATAATAATAATAATCAGTTAAAGGTATGAACATGATTTAGATACGGTTAACTGTGGAACAAGCAAGGTTCAATTTTGCCTGTTAAAATGTAAGAGACTGGTTTACATTTAATCAATTGGATTTTTTGATGACAAATATGTACGCATGGTTATTTACACAATTAGTTTATTTGTACCATTACATAAATCTTCTTTGCCTCCACGTCGTGCATTAAAATCGTTTAAGGCACAGCTAGCTGAGCATTATCCTGCTTATACCATGGTCATTGACAAGTTAAAGCTGTCATTGATGTTTGCAAACTTAATTTATTAATAAAAGTTGTGGGGCAGCATTAACAATAAATTTCTGTTTTGAGATTTTCATGGTAACAGTCTCAGAAAATATCACGGTTTCAAAGCATACAGTATTCAACAACAATCAATTATTATTATTATTATTATTATTATTATCATCATTATCTTTAGTTAAAATGACTGTTACATTAATGAAAACGGGTTTTTTTTGGTTGGACAAATGCTTTTAACTTAAAAGCATTTGTTTGTTTTGTTTATTCAAATTTCAATTGTCAAAAACATGTCTAATCTATTAAATTTAATAACTGATTATGGATTAGATTAACAACTTATTTTATCATTGATCATTTATTAAAATTAAGAATAATAGAGTCCTATGAAATGCATTTTATTCAGCAATCTTTTCGCACTTTTTATATTCACAGACACTAGACCATGTAGCGATTTGATTTATCGTACAGCTCTAATTTCAATTTATTCATCTATCCATCAATTTGCGCGTTTTTGCGTGACATCTGCATTATACTGTAAATTCCATTTTCACGACTGGAGTGGATTCCGAGATTCCCTCTGCATCACTGAAATCATACGGCCTTAAATATAAACAGGACATACTTTTATCTGCACGGAGGAATGGTGATCTCGAATATAGAAATATTTACAAATACATACAAATATTTAGACCTAATATTCAAGATTTCAGGGTACTGCTTCACTTACTACTTTTTAACATAGGAAGTATACAGTAAGCTATTTAATAAGTAGGCTATTATATGCACAGGAGGTATGCCATTCCGAACACAGCCCACGTTCAATATGGAGGCTAAAAAAATGCAGGTTTTCATGAGACAAAAGCACATCAGCTCTAAATGACAAAAGAGGGGAAGCAAAGGTGCTGATTGGTAGTTAATTACGATGCATTCACAACTTCTGAGCCCTCGTTAGTTCCAAACAATGCTGACATGCTGCACACCAAATGATCTCCATTATCATCAGCTCGCCTGCCGTGAGCAACTTCCTCCGCCTCTGAGGCACCATGCCGTCAGAGCGAGCAAAACCATTGCTTTCTCTCCCTATGTCTCAGCACATGCCAAAAGATGTAAGAACGAGACGCCTGAGCACATTATGGGCTGGAAGTTTTGCCTTCTGAAAGATACAGGCTGTTTTCACAGTAAAATGATCTCTTTCATTGTAAAAGATCAATGGAAAAAGAGATGCCTCATGAAATGACCCCTTTAAATTTAGATACAGCTGCAACATCAAACATTCAACAAAACAAATCATGCTAGCACCAAGCTATCAAAACCTCCAGTCTGCCCACTGTCTGAAAGCTTCAGAGGGCCCATCTTATATGTGGTTTGGCTGATGCCACGGGGCTGTTTCTAGATCTTTCTCCTGAGGTTCAAAAGGTGGAACGCTGCTTATTTGTACAGCTGTTACTCAGCCAACCATCCATGACTCCATCCATCTCTCATGCCCTTGAGGGAGTCAACGAAATACACTAGGCTGTCCTAAAGGGCCGAAATGTTGTCGATGAGATCAGACGATCACGACTTGAAGATGACAGGTGAATGAGACTTTGATAAATAGGCTAATGACAGAATGGAGTGTTTTGAGAGTGTCAAGACTGTAAAGTGAGCTGGAAGAACAAAGCTAAAGGACTTTGGACTGTCCTTTCAATGGAAAAGCTCTAAGAGGTTCTGCTGTCTTTAACCTCTCTTCTCCAGTTGAGCTGAGGACAGCCTTTGACATTATCAGAAAAAAAGTCATGTCACTCAACACTGAAAAAGATACCCCAGCCAAATGACATTCAGATGGCAGACTTAAAGCGTTTCTGACTCTGCAAATGACACCTTGAGACAGGACACGGACACCAAAACAGCCTGCACCATTGTAATGTACTGGCAGAGGCAGTTCGGCAAATCTGTAATTACATTCCTGAAGACTTCATCCTGAATTCTAAAGTCATGCTGACACCATGTCACTCCTTCTTTCAGGTGGAAGGCCACAGGCTATATCCTCTGAGATTAGCACAGCGTGGTCCCACTATAATCAGTAAGGTGCACTATTCACTTCAAACAGGCCATGAGGCGGAAACAGAGAAATAAAAGAGGCCGAGAACATGAGAGAAAGCTGCCTCTTTCTCAAGGTCAGTCCTTCATCAGAGTCATCTCTGCACGATGCCACAGCTGTGAGCATCACAATCTCTTTCTACCATTATAAACACACATACACACACACACACGCATAGACACAAACCTTAGCCCAGAAAAACAGAAAAATTGGGGTATTTCATGCATCCTGAATCTGAATCCATCCTGACGTTTCATTTGCCAACTCAAGATGCACTTCAGAAGACATAAACTCTCTGTATGGAAATTATATAATGAAACTCAGTGAGTTACTGAAAGGATAACAGAGATTCAAAAGGTTTTTCATTCAACCACCCAGTTTTAGCTTGTTAACAGACACGTATGCGTCACCTACATTTTGTAGATCTACGGCGGTTCCCTGACTGAGGATTTCTTCACAGTCTGTTGAGAGAATTGAACTAAATTAAATGAATATTGAATGGAATTAATCTCAGAGGAAACAAACTTCATCGAGCTGGCAGTCAGGAAATGTATAGGGAAAAACTTTTGGTGGGTCTGAGGGTTAAAGCAGGGCATTGAATCCAGGGCAAGGGAAGAATTGAAACCTATAAATAGATGCTACATAAGCCAATATCTAAGCCAACAAATCCGCCATGTTTCCCCTGTTTTTTTTCTTCCCTAAAGCACTTCATTCATAAGCATGGCGGCGCTGGCATAAAATGGAGAGATGCTATTCTGAGGGGTTATAATCTTATAAAACCATTACAAGAACAACATAGGTGGAGTGGAGGGGATTATGCCAGCACCACATACTCCTTATTCCATTTCGCTCACATTATGCTGGCAGAGAGAGAAACGGGCCAACTTATTGCACTAACAAGCTTAGATGCTCAGGCCACTGACAGCATTTTGTAACTGTCTGTTTTTGTTGGAATACAAAATAAAACAGTTACATGATGAGCAAATTTGTGGGATGCAGAGGAATGTTCATAAAATGTCACATTTTAACATTTCGAAATAAATCGAAATGGTGTGCCATGTCATTGCAGGAAGCAATGACGTCAAACACTGTGTGATGAGTTAATGCTCTATGTTTGAATATGGAGAGTAAATAACAATATACATTTTAAAGTTATGCAGACTATGGCACCCTGTACACCTGGCATTATTTTTATTTTTTTGGCCAGACTGCATTTACACCTTCATTCCAGAGTGACTTACAATGCCACTTACATTTCACTTAAGAGGTAGTGATAACTAAAACATATCTGATATTTATTGAATTTTAAAAACGTTTCCTATTTGATACATAAATCAGATATTGTTAATTTTTGATAATTTAGGGGAATACATTACATGAGCTCAGTGTCTGGTTTTTTTTCACACTGCAAAATAGTCAAATTGACGTACATGATTAATAGCAGTGGCGTAACCTCATTACACACTGCATACAGCTGAGTGAGGATAACAAAAACGAATCTGCATTCACATCTTCATTATATTAGGTCAAAATCTGTCTCAGACCACCTTCAAATGTGTTTTCAGTGATGTGATCACATTGTGTCTTGAGCTCCATTCAGACGTTAATTGTTTCTCATGGGGACGTCTGTAAAATTACATTTGCATGGCTTCTCAGTAATAAAACTCAAGCGTTCAGATGACGATTTATTCATGGTGGAGGAGCGAGTGATCCTACGAACCCGGAAATATGCTTCTCACGTCATATGGTCAGTCATGTGTTCAACATTTTATTTAAATATCCTTCTTAATAAGAAAATTGACACACTATGGTTGAAATTGTTGTCTGTCTTGCATTTTATTTCTCCAAAAAGGATGGATGTCATTTTAAATATGTGGAAATGAGCAGAAATAAGGTAACACAACCTCTTTTCTATGGAAGGTAAATATTTCACTTGGCTACTTTGTCAACTAGTAAAATTATCATTACACTAATTTATATAATATATATTTTTAAATTGCTTAAATTTTAAATTGCTGCCATAACTTTTATTTAACTTTTTAACTCCAATTTGCTATTAAGGAATGGTGATGTTATTTAAGAAATAAAAGTCGAAATGCCCATATGTGGATAAACAGCTTCAAAATTCAGCATTTTATCTTTCGAACGGAAAAATAAAAGAACACAGGCTTGGATCAACTTAAGGGTGAACTATCCTTAGACATCACATATTTGGAATGGTCTACCTATCATCAGGTACAACAGTATGTATATGTGGCATTGTGAAATCTCTCTTTCCCACCAGTTCAGCACAAGCTACTGAATATAAGCATACATGCCTAGCCTGCGACAACACACCACCAACATAATGCAAGTAATCATAATAGTTTTAAACAAGCACCCAGAGCACAAACAAAATGGCAGAAAAAAAAAAAAACCCGTGTGGGTGGATAAACTGGCCCTGGGGTGGCTGACAGTGAAAGAGAAGAGCGAAGACGGAGATAGTGGGAGAAAGAGAATCTGAGCCAGCTCAGGCAGGTTACTGAGTCTTCTAGGACATTGATCCTTTTAAACAGTCTCTTCCATTAGCTACAGCTACTAATTGAGTGAAGGACAAATAAAGTTACAGTCCTTCATTAATAAAAATGCTTCATTAATAAACACTGAACTAAATTAGGTTTGGTGCCTCTATTTTATCTGTTAGTATTAAGCATGCCTACTCTTCAGGAACAGATTAACATTGGTCATCAACTGTGTGGAACAACTTTAGCTCAGTATCAACAACACATCTGCTCCCTCGACTTTTATTTATCATGTAAATACTACAGCTTAGCTCTTTGATTTACTGCCAACTGTCTGGAAGGCACCGTATATCAGTTCTGTTCCTCCGAGCATGTTTACTGCTTATAAAACCGGGAGGCAGTGAAAAGACATACATATTGAAAAATAATGAGATCTCTACCCACATTGTTTCAAGCTATTTGTCAGTAAAGCTGTACCAGGTCTGTACAAGGAGGAACACCCAGTCATTGTGTTATCCACCTGCTATGTTCTGCAGATCTAGCAGACGTCTCTGGGGTGCCATACAATAAGCCTCACGGAAATGACTCCAAATCTTGATGGGTCCAAATTTATCCCTGTTAAAGAGTGGCATCTTCCTGCATCATCTGCAAAATCCAGCTACTTTATCGGATGATTCTCTTTTTGCAAAAACATAAATGAAAAGGCATTAAAGTCCCATTGGAAAAACAATAAAAAGCACAAAGAGGGACAGCACATGATCACGCCCATTTGGCCTGAAGTAGCCTAAATGTTCAACTGCGAGTGTTAGTCTGGAAGACTGCTGCAGAAAATGATTTGCTGAACTTCCCACTTCAGCAGTCCCCTAATGTGGAAAATCTGTTTCCTTTACATTGCACGACAATTAACTCAGCGCTCACTCTCAGAGAGATTTCAAGTCTAATTGGCTGCAGTTTGGAGCATTGCAACACAAGGTTGCCTAGCAACCAGTCAGAAGGCAGAATTGGTGTCTTTTGTGCATATTTGCGCATAATGACATTTATAATTATTTGGCAATTACTCTCCGTTTTTAACGAGGCTGCACACTCTGAATCCGGGGGTTATCGAGGAGATTATGAAGATGTGAAAATGCGATCCAGATGCCAGTGGCATCTCTATGTTGATGGAGAGATACATAAAACAGAAGAAGAAGAAAAAAAAAGGAATGAATATTCGTCATAAGGACTTATTGAATGTAAGGGCCTTCTCCATGTTCATTTTGCTGCTATTCTCTTTACCATTCCTTTGGCTACACGCTGTAAAAAAATATTGTTAGTTTAACTTAAAGTAAGTTACATGGTGCCTTAAATTTTTTAGTTAATTGAAATACTTTTTTTTGTTTTGTTAATACCATGGTTTAATATATTACTCAAAATATTATGTTATCACATTAATCATCTAAGTTGATTTTGACAATAGAAAAAATGTATATGCGATAAATCATGAAACATTTTTTTTACAGTAGCATTAGCCATACCTGAGCCATTAGAGCTGCTCAAGCACGGCAGCATAGCCTATTAGGAACACGTTTAAATGGACTTGATCATTCAC
The DNA here is from genome assembly GCF_963993115.1 of Abramis brama. Classification (NCBI taxonomy): domain Eukaryota; kingdom Metazoa; phylum Chordata; class Actinopteri; order Cypriniformes; family Leuciscidae; genus Abramis; species Abramis brama. The sequence continues at coordinate 33,578,646 of NC_139965.1, forward strand.
CTTTGTCTGAAGTAATTGAACACAGCAGACGACAGGACCATTTAGAACAAACACTAAAAGCGCATGAAACGGTCAAGTGTACTTAAAGTTACAATAACGCTCACACACACACACTCACTCTCAAAGGGAACACAAACGCATGCAGCCTCGTACACACTCCTGCACATACACGCATGCACACGCTCGCAGCCTCGCACACACACTTGAGTTCACACGCTGTAAATGTTAAAATAGTGGGTACATTTTTTATTACTCACTTTTGTGTTTCGCCTCCCTCCGTTATTTTATGATAGCGCGACAAGTGACGAATGACGTCAGACGGTCAGAGAAACGTCAATAATCGATTATGGTCTTACTGCATAAGATGCAGTAATGCAAAGATTAATTTCAACACCCCTAGAACAAACATATAATTTCCAACGCGTTCTGGGATGCCATTAAAATAAACCATTCACTTGTTTCCGATCCTTCTGAAGTCTGTACAGAGACTAGGGCTGGGCGATATGGCCTAAAAATATAAAAAAATCCCCCATTTTTTTCCCCTCTACTTAACATCAATCTGCAGATGACAAAGAAATTGTTCAAAACAAGTTAACTTTATTTTGTTTTGATTTTCCCTTCTGTGATTTGATCTGGATTTCCCCCTTAGGGTTAAAGTGCAATCAGAAACAACAAGCCAAAAAGACAAGATGGCAGGACTTTGTAAACAGTGAAAATGTAACATAACATAATAAGTGTATTGTGATTGTCAAAACATTTGGTAACTAAACAGAATTTTATTATGTTTAGTGACAACACAATGTTTACATGGTACAATGACTGGTATGCTACTGTTTTAATTATTGCTTGACACAAATTTCACAATTTCAATTCAATTGTAATTGTACTTGTAATTTGATACTGATCTTGATTCACTATCGATTCCTTTGGATAAATATTAGGTACAGTAGATACGTTAATGTGTTAAGTAAATTTTTCTCCAAAAAAATCTCACCTAATGCTGTAAACATACAGTGCCCTGTCAGCTGGTATTATTATTAAAGGTTAAAAATAACATCTCAAATTAAATATAATGCGTTTTTTATAATAACAACGTTATAGTATTTTAATGATATAGGTAAAAATATAATAAATATGTAATATAGCTATCATATTTAGCAAAATACTCCTCTCTATAGCAATTATTTTAAGTCCAACTAACGTGCTATGGTCATTAAATGGCTTTCCTGAAGTAAATGTAACGTTACGTGACACATTGCTCTCTAGCTGTTTTATTGACCTCTTTCCGCAGTTGAAAAACACTGATCGATGGATTTTATTACATTTCAGTAAGTTGAACTGTATCTTTTCAATTACCTATTGATCATTTGTGTTTATTTACTATTAACTAGTAGTAAAGAGTAACAGATGATCTGTTAACGTGCCGCTTGAACTGAGATCTGTCAGCGCTCTTTCACGTCACATTTACAAGCGTCAAAACTGTGTTTATTGTTTGAATTTTGTAATTAAATTGACAGAATCTGAGAGCTGAGAATTTGTTTCATATCAAAAGTAACCTGCTCTGTTTAGTCTGTCGGTGTCAGTGTCCTCTTTGCTTCGCGATTTTTCTCTGCATGGATGTGTGGCGTGAGAGTGTGTAAAAAGTGACAATTGCGTGGTGAATTTGTGAGAGTTGGCAGCCCTGCGGATTCAGTTTGTAAATGTTTTTGGCGGGTGTGCTTGTGCTGCCGCGGTCTTGTTCATTTGCCATGTTGTTTGTGTATCTCTATGGCAAACGCTGAGCCCATTCGGAACTACGGGAGCCCAGAGGGGAGCGTCGGCGGATGTTAAAGAGAAAACAGATTTTCATTCAAACAAGTCGATGTAAACTACACATTCGAGTTGTCGCCCAGCCCTAACAGAGACTCAAACGAGCTGTTTAAACTGGACACGTCAAAGCGAACGTTCTATGGTACGATGATGTATAAATCTTCGTCAATGTCTTTCTCAAGAGGATGTGACGTCACAGGTCACCCAATATCAGAACGTGCTGTTTTTGGAGCTGGATTAAATAAATGCTTTGTTTATAATGAGGAGGACGTTTTAAGCTATGAAACTCACAGGATGTTTTAATGGTACAAAGACCTTTTATATGTCAAAAGATCAAGGCAAATTTGATTTTTCATGTCATTAAAGTTTAAACTTTAAAGCTTAAATGAGGCCTTGACACAACTTCTAGCTGATGCAGCAATGCAGTGGATGTTATGGTTTCACATGTGCGGCTTTTACCTGCCACCCCAAAATTATTATTAAATTGTGAATGAACCCAGCATCTTAGATCTAGATTCCATTCTAACGAATGGAAAAATAAGAAATCATCTCTTATGGAAACCTCAAGGCAAGCCAGAAGGCAGTGGCACAGCCTTCAGTTCCAGCTGATCTCTCTTCCTGAAAGCCTCTACTTACCCCCACTGAGGTCTTTTCCTTACACCAACTCTTACCACAGAAGACAGCCATAATTGTAGAGAAAGTGGTAGATGATTTTGACGTGGGTGTGCTCTTTTTTCCCCCTCTTGGGCTGTTGTTAATCTGCTGTGATTTTCTCAAAGCTGTTGAGGTCCAGAGAGGCTTTCTTGGTCCTGTCTGCCAATCAGACCCAACAGCACGACCATTCGTGTGGCAGCAGAACAGCCTCCAGATGGTTTGGGGGTGGCAGTGATGCCAGTCTTCCATTGAGAGGGTGGGAGATATGTGCTGTAGTGGCTCAGGGGCTTTGTTTTAGTATGGATGAATTGTGCTGGTCCATATTGGCTAGTAAATTACTTTTTGACCTCTTTAGCCTTTCCGAGATGAGATGCTTAAGTCTCTTTTGGTCATTGTGACAGACACATGACCACTCCAGGTCTCAAATACACTAATGGACAGAAAGACTTTCACATAATTCTACAAGAGGCCATTCAAATCTGTTTTCATCCTTTAGAAGCACATAGTGCAGAGGATTATTACAGTCAATTTTATGTGACTGACAGTCAAGCTTAACAGGAAACTCTTAACCGGCTTTGAATTCATAAACAGCTCTTGAGAGATCATTTGATTTAAACGGGTTCAGAAAAAAAAAAAAAAAAAAAAAAAAAAAAACATCAGGATAGTCAGAAGCACCTTGCAATAAAGGGGATGCTGAAATCAAGTGTGCCACACAAGTCCTGAAAAGTAAAGCCAAAAAGTTTGTTGGTCATAAACCCCGCCCTCTCCATGTAGTCTAATTGGGACGCAAGACAAACTAAGCAATCAAATTATACTTTAAATAAATTTTTTTCCAAAGTTGGTTTGTCATTTTATGTAGCATTTATCACGATGATGTAAGTTCAAGTGTTCGCTTTTTAAAAATAAGTTTTAGTTTTAGTTAATTTTAGTTAATTATTTGATTCTATTAAAAAGGGGGTGTGACGTCATGATTGACAGCTGAGATTGACAGCTTCTCTGAGCAAAGTAGTCACTGAGGCACCAACGCAATCTTCAGGAGGAGATTGGAGCTTTAACTTTAATTTCTACATTTCCATAACGGCTTAGCTATTTCATTTGCAGTAAACTGTACTAACCGAATCTGCAGGAGTCTTTTCTACAATGGAAGAGAGTGAAGGTGTCGTGAGTGAAGGTCATCTTTTTTTACAGTCTATGGCTGAAATGCACAACTCTGCTGGCTTCACTAGTTATGATGATTCTGAGCCACTATAGACAGTACAGCCTTTCAACAGGACAAATAACGACATTATATAGGCAAGAAAACAACAGTACTAGTATCTTTTTGGCTACATTCAGACTGCAGTTGATTTTTCTGAAATTGACAGTCATAATTGAATTACCCATGATGGATTGAATTACCATGATTACCCAATATTTTACAAGTTATATTATTTGAAAAAAGGTCACTAAGGCTGCATATGAGCAAAATATAGTAAATAGTAAAATTGTCAAATATTATTACAGTGTAAAATAATGTTTTTCTATTTTAATGTAATTTAAAATGTCATGGAAAACTGAATTTTCGGTCACATGATCCTTCAGATATCATTCTTATTAACATTCCTTATTAAAACAGTTGTGTAGCTTAATATTTTTTCAATTGACCATTTTCAATTTTAATATATTTTAATATATTTTTTAAAATGTCTATAACTGTCGTTTTGATCAAATGAATGCATCCTTGCTGAATAAAAGTTCTAATTTTAGGGCCACATTTAAACAAATGATGAATTCCACAGCATGCTAAAGTTAAAATACGCAACACAACACATCATAAATACCGAGAGAGTTGCAGTAGTTCACACACACACTCCCCACTAGACCTACTATAAAAATGGGCCAGTATTTCCAAGATGAAAAACAACACTCAGGAAGCATCCCATCTTGATGACAGGATTACAAGGGGAGAAAAAAAGCCTGACAAAGACAATCTGCAGAATGAAGAATAATTGTAAAACTAAGCTGTTCAGCTGCGTAGAAAACGTGAATATCTGTTGGTCTCAGTCACGTTGAATATTGATCAAATGTAGGCCTACATTTGCATGGGTATGTGGGGCGGTTTAGTGGGGCTGATACCACAATTTTAGATTCCAGTGCAATTCTTGATTCCAGTTTCGAGACCATAGCAAAAACTATGAAGGTAAAAGAGTATAAAAACTCGAGAGCATGTAGATGTGAATCTGAGAACTAGTACAATAAATATTTGTACTTGTACGCTAAAATTTACACTCACAGCTCTGATGTGAAAACCTGTAAAATAAAAATTGTTTTTTGAAGTTGAATGTTGAGATTTGCACTTGCAGACAATAATCACAAACCTGTATTCTGAATTTGAAGTTGCAGGCAAGTCACAAATGTGTAAAATGTCATTCACAGAAATACAATGACAGACACAAACTTGTAGTACATAATTGCACTTATTCTTACATTCACATTCACAGTACAAGACCAAATAGGCATTTGTAACTTCTCAAATCAGTCACTGCAACTTCAAATCTTCGAGCCTCGACTGTCTTGACGGCCTCGGGGACGTTCTAAAACGCCACGCCTTTCTCTCTCACCGCCACTGAGTTTGCAAGTGCACAAGTTAGTTTTGCATCAAATATATAATACAAGTTTGTGTGTCATTGTATTTGTAAGACTGTTGAGTAAGTCATTGAATCATTCATTCAAACGATTCGTTCATTCAGTAATGAAACACCTCTGTGTTTTGAGAAGCAAAGAAAACATTCATATGTCTTTGTTTGGAACTATTTTCGATTTTATTTTGCGAAATAGAGCAAAAACAGCCAATACTGTGTCTAAAATGTAAGTCACTTAATATAAACCGTTTAATGCACAGGTAGTTATAGTCATTTTATTCTCTGTTCTATATTAATGCGCTGCTTTCATTAAAGCACACACATAATTTTAATTAATTGTAAAATGTGACAATCTGTTGTTTCAACAAAAAGCAATTTTAGAAACAGGTATTTTCTAATACGCCTGAGTGTCTGATGTGTTAACAATCAAAGAGGTATTCCTAGCATTCCTAATTCATAAATAAATCAAGCAGCACTCTAGGCCGTTTCTCTGCAAATGGGCATCTTCAGCAATTCTCTAAATCAACCCACAGAGCAGCTGACCTTTCAATAGCTTCTCTGACACTTCAAAAGACTTAGTGGAGGAAAGACCAAAGTAGCATTACTCACCGGCAGTGAAGTCCTTGTTTAGGTCGATGAAAGCATTGGAATGAGGGATGCGCATTTTGACATCATGTTTGAGAGCCTTCTCACAGTTTTGTTTTCTGATAAATGATAAAACAGCATGGTTTGTACACTGTGCATTTGTTTTTGTGGTACAGGCAGAAAAACCAAAATAAAGCTTACCTTGTCCTGAGATAGCAAACCTCTGATGAACCATTAACAGATCCAAAAATGTCTGGAATCATGTCCCCATTAAAGCTGTATGTGGAAAAGAAAAAGCGGCATTAGACCCCTGCAAAAGCAGAAACTTAACAAGGGAAGCTTGTATTTGTACACTGAGAGGATGAGGACTACAAAACTTGAACAATGACACAATGACTGTGTTTAAAATGATTACAATTCTCATCAGTGATTTGTGGTGTTTAAGACCAAGATTATATATAAATATTATATAATATTACCACTAGGGCTGAGTTGAAAAATATTGATTTCTCGATTTGAATTGATTCTCATTTCGATGAACTAAATTCGATTTCTAAATTTAAGATCCAATCTTTTAGTCTATGCTGTTTTCCATGGATGCGTGAACAAAACTTAACTTAATATTTTTTGTAGCGCACCTCCCATCAAATTCTGATTCAAAATTCAAACAGTAAATAGCATTTTGCCGATCTTAAATGTGGCATGACAGATCGCAGTAGAACTGATCATCTCTTGCGTTTTACTAAACGTAGACATGAGTGAACATCAGATGTTGAAAGATACAGTACAACTTACTGAAATGTAACCGCTCAATCAGTGTTTCAACCACAGAAAGACGTTAATAAGACAGCTTGTAAACCATGTCACATAACATTACATAAAAAAGACATTTAATGACCATAACGTGATAGTTAAATAGAAATCTGCCTTATGTGCAATTTAAAATCTGCCTTATGTGCAATTTAAATGTTTTTATACAAATCAGTTGTCAATTGTAATGCCTAATTGTGCCATGTATGACAGGGTTCCCTTCCCTGTATAGTCTACAGAACTAGTTGATTTTTTTCTTGAGAAATACAGTGAGGAAAATAAGTATTTCAACACCCTGCTATTTTGCAAGTTCTCCCACTTAGAAATCATGGAGGGGTCTGAAATTGTCATCGTAGGTGCATGTCCACTGTGAGAGACATAATCTAAAAAAAAAAAAAACCCAGAAATCACAATGTATGATTTTTTAACTATTTATTTGTATGATACAGCTGCAAATAAGTATTTGAACACCTGAGAAAATCAATGTTAATATTTGGTACAGTAGCCTTTGTTTGCAATTACAGAGGTCAAACGTTTCCTGTAGTTTTTCACCAGGTTTGCACACACTGCAGGAGGGATTTTGGCCCACTCCTCCACACAGATCTTCTCTAGATCAGTCAGGTTTCTGGGCTGTCGCTGAGAAACACGGAGTTTGAGCTCCCTCCAAAGATTCTCTATTGGGTTTAGGTCTGGAGACTGGCTAGGCCACGCCAGAACCTTGATATGCTTCTTACAGAGCCACTCCTTGGTTATCCTGGCTGTGTGCTTCGGGTCATTGTCATGTTGGAAGACCCAGCCTCGACCCATCTTCAATGCTCTAACTGAGGGAAGGAGGTTGTTCCCCAAAATCTCGCAATACATGGCCCCGGTCATCCTCTCCTTAATACAGTGCAGTCGCCCTGTCCCATGTGCAGAAAAACACCCCCAAAGCATGATGCTACCACCCCCATGCTTCACAGTAGGGATGGTGTTCTTGGGATGGTACTCATCATTCTTCTTCCTCCAAACACGTTTAGTGGAATTATGACCAAAAAGTTCTATTTTGGTCTCATCTGACCACATGACTTTCTCCCATGACTCCTCTGGATCATCCAAATGGTCATTGGCAAACTTAAGACGGGCCTTGACATGTGCTGGTTTAAGCAGGGGAACCTTCCGTGCCATGCATGATTTCAAACCATGACGTCTTAGTGTATTACCAACAGTAACCTTGGAAATGGTGGTCCCAGCTCTTTTCAGGTCATTGACCAGCTCCTCCCGTGTAGTTCTGGGCTGATTTCTCACCTTTCTTAGGATCATTGAGACCCCACGAGGTGAGATCTTGCATGGAGCCCCAGTCCGAGGGAGATTGACAGTCATGTTTAGCTTCTTCCATTTTCTAATGATTGCTCCAACATTTTCCATTTTTTTTTCAATTTCCCCGTAGCCCTTTCCAGCCTTGTGGAGGTGTACAATTTTGTCTCTAGTGTCTTTGGACAGCTCTTTGGTCTTGGCCATGTTAGTAGTTGGATTCTTACTGATTGTATGGGGTGGACAGGTGTCTTTATGCAGCTAACGACCTCAAACAGGTGCATCAAATTTAGGATAATAAATGGAGTGGAGGTGGACATTTTAAAGACAGACTAACAGGTCTTTGAGGGTCAGAATTCTAGCTGATAGACAGGTGTTCAAATACTTATTTGCAGCTGTATCATACAAATAAATAGTTAAAAAAATCATATATTGTGATTTCTGGATTTTTTTTTTTTTTTTGATTATGTCTCTCACAGTGGACATGCACCTACGATGACAATTTCAGACCCCTCCATGATTTCCAAGTGGGAGAACTTGCAAAATAGCAGGGTGTTCAAATACTTATTTTCCTCACTGTAATTGTGTACTGTACCTGCTATATATCTAAAATAATTGGTTGAATCAAACTGAATAAAAATCACAATTGAATCAAATCATGACTTTGTGAATGGAATCATGAACTTTGTGTCAATGGCCAGCCCTAATTCCCAAACTATTCATATAAAACAATTTGATAAATCTATATTTATAATCACTTACTCCATGACAAGGGGCTGATCATTAAAGGTCCTGTTAATCTCTACCCTTTCATTCTTGTCTGTAAGAGAACAGAAAACATTTACAAAAACAGTGCAAATCGCTGCTGTAGTATAGTTCTATGACCATCAGTTTAGACAAAAATATTTAATAAATAATAAATAAATGCTTTGTGAAAGCACTTTCACAAAACATTTTTTCTCTATATATTCTTTTCAGATTTTACCCAAAGTTTGGTTATTTCCCCAGAAGATGAAGACAGTTGTCAGTAGAGGGTCCTTTAGGTGGCCTGTGAGAAGCACATCCATCTGAGAGTCTCCATCGTAATCACCCGGGACCACGCTAGTTATGCTGAAGTCACTGAAAGAGCCAGAGAAACACATGAACACTGCAATATCAACACACCACACACCTAGTATGATACAGTGAGAATATGGATCTCACACTTGAGGAGGGAAAAAAAAAACATACATTTTATTCACCACAAATATGCAATTTGGTGCAGATGTTGGTATTCATATGGCCAAAAAGTAAGATTAAATTCTGATAGCTTGTTGTAATGTGATTTGATTTTTACGTGCATAGAATTACTATATAAATATCAATTGTCACTATGTTTATACTTTGGAAATTGATATTTAAATGGTTAGTTTTATGATCAAAGCTCAGGAGTTTTAAGCAGCAAAATATATAATGCAATGCAATACAATAATGATTGAGAAATTTACAAGCATTCCTCAAACGCATGTTGTATCATATTTGATGCATACATTATTAACATTATTTTTCTAAAAATTACATATGGATAATCAAGTAAACAGTCATAATAATTTGTTAACAAACAAGTATTCATTACTTCAATGAGCTAATTGTATCTGCATTAAATTGCTATTTAAAAAAATAAATAAATACATTTTTAGCTAACTGTGATTTGAACATTTTATTACATTTCTGAAATACATAACTTAGACAGTTACCTCTGACAACAGAACACTCTAAATTGTAATATGGACTCATGCATTTTCTGTAAAGCTTTCTGAAAAGATGTGTATTATGAAAAGCGCTATACAAATAAACGTGAATTGAATTGACTTAAACGTAAGCAGCTTTAGCCAAGTAAATATTCTCTTGCAATATTAATAACAATATAAAAGTTATTCTTTAATTTGCTAAAATGAATCAGTAAATATTTCACAGCAAAAAGACATCTGTACCACGAGCTAAAGCTGGACATTGGAACTATAAGTCAGAGGGAAGAAGGCATGTAGAAGATTGGAAGATTTAGCAACGTTTTGATCATGTTTAGAGGCCTTAAACATGTATGCATCAATGTAATAGAGTAGGCTTTATAGGGCTAGTGTGTGTCAGTATATATTCTCACCTAGAGATAGCCTCTTTAGTCAGGTTGACTTTAGGTTTGTAATAAGGAGGTTTAAGATCAGCCAAGAAAATCAACAGTTCAGATCCTGAAAGAAATAAAAATTCCATAAAACAACACATTATCAGGATATTTATCACCAATAACACACATAATTAAAAACACATTAAAGTAGGGCACAACGTACTACTCTACTTTAGTGCAGTACCCAGCCACACCCCCTGTCATTAGCAACAATATATAACACTGGTGAGTTATACACAAACACCCGCTGACATATTATCAAAGCTCACACATTATATACAATAAGCGTCACCTTACATAAAACATACAAGTTAAACTTCGGGTAGGGTGATTTTAAGACCTTATTCATCTTAACGTCAGCTAGCAGAACTGTACGTACTCTTCCTGATGATGAAAATGTCAGTCTGTTTATCAGAGTTGAAGTCACCGAAAGCCGCTACTGTACCATAATTCTCCAAGGCAAATAAATCCCTAGTAACGTCCTGCAATGCAAACGTGACATATTGTCCGACAAAACTTAATAATAACGTCCAAAAACAAGCCCATGACAGCAACATTTTGCTGTTAGCTTCGTTCATCACAAACTGGAACACGGCACGTCGTTCTACGGCAGCCAGCGGGATGCATATAGGTTTTGCGACAGTGTCGGTGCATTAACGGCAGTGTGAATGTGGTGTTTTTATTTTGCTGTCATCATGGCAAGCTTAGCGGATGTCGGCTGGAAGCTGCTGGAGTTCAAAGCCAGATCTAAGCGATCAGGTTTGGCTTTTTGAGATGCATGGCACTGGGCACGATTAAACAGTGCACATTTGTACTCTCGCTGCATTTTGCATCCATTGTCCGTGTTGCAGACGTTCATTAACATGATTTGTCGTGTCTGTGTGGCAGAGAGCAATGCCTAAAGGTCAGGCGAGAAGTGTACGCTGATCAAGGACTATATTTAGAGCCTAACTGCACTCTGGGCTTCATGCTTTGAATTTTTAAGGAGCAACGTTAGTACTTTAAAAGACTTGAGTCCCGGAATGTCTAAGGTTTTGAAAAGGCTTTTTAACCCTCTTAATTCAGTGCTTGTTAGCAGCATCTGCTTCAGACTGACATTAAAACTCAAGTAGCCCTTGACAGTTTTCTGGATCCACTTGTGGTTATGTAAGATAGATAAATAAGTAAAATTACACATATCTGTAGTTTCATTCTGCTATTTTTCTTTGTTTCTTGAAGGGATGTCACACAGAAAAACAGAAAATTGCTAATGTTATTCTAAACCTGTATGTAAAAGATCCAATAAATGTAACCAGTGACTGTCATTCTATCTAATTTCAACTTTTGTGTTCCACAAATTCATACAGGTTTGGAATAACTTGGGTGAGTAAAGAATACAATATTTTGCGTGAACTATTCCTTTAAAGGTCCCATATTGTACACCTTTCTGAAGTTGTATTTTAGGTTTTGATGTTCTTAAGAATATATATTTGCGGTATAAGTACCAAAAAGCATCTCAATATATTTTTACAGCTCCTTTCTCAGGAGCTCTGCCAAGAACAGGTTGATTTTGGCCTGTCTACTTAATATTCATGAGCCTCTCTTCTGATTTGCCTGTTGTTGTCTGTCTGAGTGACGCACAGCCAGGCCAACCACAAGTGACTAGGGTCATGTATGCTGTAGCCTGCTGTGGCTTGGTGATGCTCTCAAGTAAGGTAATTAAAACACCTGTAATGATAGTGATAAATTATTTGTTATTAAAGCATAAACATTCACAAACCACTGTTAATTTAACATGAAAGCAAGCTACTTGCATGGTTTGGCATGACAGAAATAGGGCAAAGTGCGCTTCCTTAATAATTAAAAAGCTTTTATCTCAGTTCATCGCGATCTCACAAAGTTCCGTTATTATCATTGAAGCTGACTGCACAATAAATCTTTCATAATGTCAGCACTTCGTTTGTTATAATCAGAGGATTTGCCAGCATGCAGAATTCAGCACTGAACAAAAACTCAGTTTTGAGCGGTGAGTTGATTCTCTTAAAGCTACACTGTGTAGGATTTTCTCCCATCTAGCGGTGAAATTGTTTATGACTACCAACTGAATATTACTTTCTAGCCCCTCCCATTCCGAGGGCGTTTTAACTCCTACGGTGGCCGTATTAATTCAAATCTGCCGGCAGTCGCGAGTAATCTCCCCCTCGCATTCGTCACGGTGCCACTGAGTGTCAAAACGCGAAAGGCGATGCTTGAATTTCCAGGTATGTCCCTCTTTGGCTAATGTATTTTCAAGATGGAGGCGCAACATGGCTGCCGCCATTCGAGCGACTCGCTCGTATGTATTCTAGATGGCAGATTCTACGCTTACGAGAATACTTGATTAGTTGGTAGAAGTAATTACACATTAATGAGCACATATAATTTTGAAAGAACAAAGTGTTTTTTGCTAAGAACTTTAAAAAATGACACAGTGTAGCTTTAAATGCATCTCATTGACCATTGCGTTCAAGAAATCAACACATATTTCTGTGATTGGCTACATTGCTCAACGCTGCAAACATGTTATACATAGAAACTCGTTCTGGCCTGTAAATCGTTTTTATTTAGTTTTAGTTATTCTTGTTGGTTTTGTGCAACATATGAATAACAATTTATTTGTTTTTAGATGTTTTATTTTTAGATATTACTATTTTGCCGGAGTCCCGCAAAACGTTTTATTCTCCTGCAACCCGCACACACACGAGTACGTTACGCCCACACTCGGCTATCAAATCTAGTCCCGCGCTGCACTCTTGCGTTGGGTCCCATGGGAGTGCAGGTCTCTACGTCCATCAACTGAACAGCATTTTCTCGACATGTTTCCGTGTTGTTGTTGCTCAGCAGCGATGTTGTCTGGGGGTTGGGCAAAAGGATGGAGGGCCGGTGGGCAGTGCTCGGGGTGGGACTGAAGGCGGTGACTGAGTGGTTCTGACATCACATTTTTACGGAAGTCACAACGGCTCGTGAAAAGGCACAGCTACTTACTTTATTCAGGCTGTGTGCATTTGTCTGTGGATTGACACTGTTTTGAAACTTATATGGTAGTTACATAGCCCCTAGACCTCTGTTATCATGAAAAAAGCCAGGAAATTTCATTTTTGACAATATGGGACCTTTAAAATAGTCATGTCAATTTTAGTTGTACAGCTTTACAGAAATTCATGGTGTTAATGATTATAATACCTTAATATCGTCATGCCTTACAGTCGCATTGAGCATATTAGAGTTGGGCGAAAATACAGTTTTGCAGCGATTTAAACAATTAAACGACAGTTAAGATTTGTCATATAGTAGGCCTGTATATCGCTTTACATATACTGTATGCGGGTGAAGTATAGTGTATATCCAATGTTAGCTGTGCAATAATATACTTTACATTTTGTGGTGATATAAACAATCAATCAGTTGGATACAGATCACAAATTATTTTATATTTTCAAATTATTATATTATTTTAGAAGTTGGCTTGGGATTGTAGTCTGTATAGTGTCATCGACATTTCCGCACATTTTAATTGTCATCTCATCCTCTCACATCAGTCATACCAAATCATCTCACATTCAGTTGTGTATAATGAGATTTGTTGCATGTCCATTCAATAACCATGCCTGAAGATTGGAAAATTTCTCTGTGTGATTCCATGTAATTTGTCTTTTCTCTCTCTAACCATATGAATTATACTAATGTTGTAGTTTAACTAATAGAGGACTGGCGTAGAATTCACCTAATGAAAAATGGCCAACACTGCCAAAGAGGTTCTGAATGTCCATCGCAAACTCCGGAAGTTTGGTAAGTTTGGGTGAAGGGCTTGATCCATGGAAAAGCTGCGTTGCAGTTGATATAGTTTGAAGTATCTGGATATTAATAACTGTCTAATTTTGCCATGAAACAAAATGAAAGCCAGTACATTCCCATAACAGTATTGGTTCAGAAATTAAACTCGTTGTTGCCTAATTGAAAATTGGTGCTTAATTTATTTTTATTTTTTATTGCAGCAAATAATAATTCTAGTGTTTCATCTCTAATGTTTCTAAAATTTTGTGATTAATCAAATCAGTAATGAAGTCCAGTTCCTATCTCGTTCTGTCAATGTCTGATCAAATCTGTCAACAGAGGATTCGTAAGCTTCTTGAGGCAAGTTACTTTTATATCAGTGTGGTGAAACTAAAATGAGGAGTATCTTTCATTTGCCCGTTTGGATGTGCACTGCTTAGCCAGAGTTATCTTAAAAAGAGATGGCTTTGTCCCTGCTACTTAAAAGCTGATGGGAATTATGCTAATTTGCTAGGAAATGTGAATTTTCAGTACCTGAGGTATTGACCCTGGGTCGATTCTATTAAAATGTAAATTGCTCCAAAGTTAAATGTGTCTGAAATAGTGCTCAAGTGGATGGGGTTCCCCTGAATTTCACTCCTCACAGAAACCCCCCCCCCCCTGAATTTACTGGTGTTGGGTTCCATTATTCACAGAGTTTGTGCCAGTGCCTTCAATTTTGCAATCAAGCTGTGTGTGTTTGCAGTGACGTTCAATTTGATATATGCAACTGGTGAACAATAGCTTTAGTCTTTTGCATTTTGCTTTGATTGTTTTCCTGGCATGCTTTGCTGCCTTTGCACCCCGGTAAATCTGCATTTCGCTGCTCTTAGCATTGTAAATGGAACAAAAAACCATTTAGGTTACAGAGACCAATTGAAGCACATTTTGATTTTGGTGAGTCAGCTCAACCTCAGCATACTAAATAGCCATAAGTGAGCCTGTAGCGGGTCAGTAATCTATACAGTAGAATCATCAAGAAGCCATGCTGACTGTGTATGCTCATCACTTCCATCCAGGGATTCTTGAATTGCATCTAGAGATTAGATAAGCACCACAATATTTCAGATCTGTTCAGATTCAAGGGTTGTTGTAACATCAATGTCTGCTTTTTTGTGATCAGGCTCCATCTATGAACCCCTTAAGCTATCCATACTGCACCGGGATGATGAGCCCCTTTGGGAGAAACTTGACCGCTTCTATAGTGCAGGTGAGAATTTATGTAATTTGTTTTTCATATAGGCTTAAGAATTGAATTGATTTTATGGTATGGAGGGCTCAGGATTGTAGGCGAACATCTCTTGAGCATTCTATTATGGTTTTAATGATGCATTTAACCTCATTATATTGTGTCATGGCTTCATCTAGCTGCACCACCTTTCTTTTTATTTTAATTAAAAGTACGCATTTATAATGCAACTCATGTAAGGTGTCAAGTTGTGTACAAATTGCAAAGTTACTCCTGATTTTCCCTAATATATTTGATCTGTGTATTAAGTACACCGATGTTTACTCCTATTTAAAAAATAATTTAATTATGGAAAGATGTTCCCTAATTTAATTGGAGGATTCAAAAAGTCTCCAAACCATTTAATAATAATACCCAGCAAATGACTTGAGTATAAGCACTAAAAGATTAATTTGGAGTTGGTATAGTTTCTCATTGCTGTGCAGTTTGCTCTTAATCAATACTCATCTCTTTTCCTACCCACCCTCTATCTCTTTCTAACCTAATCTTGCTTTCCATTTTAGTTTTCACCATGACAATAAATAAATACTGCTTTGCAAGATGAATGGCATATGTCATATTAAAATAGTTTTATTAATAGATTTTTTTATAGTTTCTTAAGAAAAATGAGTCTTGCTTTTTGAGGTCATTTAGATTAGTTAGAGTGTATGTCTTATTTGCAGGGTTTCTGTGTGTCTTAAAAGGGTTTTAAAAAGGCTTGATTCACTCTTACATGAATTAAGGCCTTAATAGGAGCAGACAATCTTAAATTAAAAAAGTTATAGCATTATGTTGCATGCATTGCAAAAAAAACCCCAACTAATCTACCTCAGTATTTTTGTCCTGTTTTCCAATACAAATATCTAAACATCTTTGATACGTTTACTTGAGAAGCAAATGTAAGTCTTGAAAAGTTGAACAAAATTAAGTGAGTTTGTGCTTAAACAAGTTCAAATATCTGTCAGCTTCACAGACTTCATATTTTGTGTCATTTTGTATCTCCAGTAAATGTGTCTTGATTTAAGAATCTTTAGGCAGTTGCACTGGAAAACAAGACACAAATACTGATGAAGAACATCAGAAAATACAGTAGGTAGTCAAGCTACTTTTTTGGTGTAAAATGAATTAAAAAGTAATGGATATCTTTTAGAAGTTGTATTTTCAAATTCCAAAGTGTTGCTAATACATCTCTTTGTGTTTCTCCCTAGATATTTACATTTAGAGAACAAATTTTTTCTTTACTTGGTCTTAAAAAAGTATTTACCTTCATAAAACCTGCAGAATCCCTGTATTTGTCGAACACTGAATTATCTCCAATTTGTTTTTTGCTGGTTTGTTGATGATATCATAATGATATATACATATATGCATGCCAAATATTGCCAGCAGCCACAAGTAGTTTTGCTTTCTCGGCATATCATAGTTTGGGGAACTCTGACCTTCTAACTCCTATAGAGAAAAAGGAATTCAAAGTAGGACCTAAACATCACAGATTGACCTTATGGTTCAATGCACACACACAAATATTGTGGGATATTGTATACTATTGTGGTATATTTGAACATTTCAAGAACACCTTATGTCTTTTGTCTAGCACACCTGATTCAACTCCTCAGCTCATTAGTCGAGTGCTCGATCATCTTGTTTCATCCACTTCAAAAACGATGGAAAAGCCTTGTTTCTTGAACACTGCATGTACGAATTCTATATTTTCAATCTCTTTCCTCCATCCAGACATTCAGCCTGTTCCTAAAGCTCATTTAAAATCCCCAGACAGACAACACTGAGATGAGAGCACTGCAGGGTGAGGGAGGGAGGAAGTGCGAGAGAACAAAGAGTAAAGAGTGACAGAGAGGATGCTTCTCATTTCAATGATCCTTTTGAGTCATGGTTGAAGCAGACAAACGTACAGCGTTTGCGCTGGGTAATCCCGTTTTGAAAGTGAATCCCCATGTCATTGCCTATAAGACGAATCCTACAATGATAAACGTGGTAACTTTCATAATTCAGATAGTAATAGTTTTGGCAGACTCTACCTCAGAGCTGAAATGCATCTCAGCTTACAATGATTGCTGTGTGTACTGTATATAAATGCAGCACATTATACGCAACATGCATGGTATGTTATTCTGAACGTTTCTCAGAAGGATATTGCCATTTTTATCTCTGGTCTTTCTCGCTCTCTTTCTGGGTTTTCCTATTTATGTGGTAATGACATAATGCTTCAGTGCTTCTCATTTCCTCTTCTTCTTCTCTCTAGCCTGTTTGTTGTGAATGCAGTTCTGCTATCTTTCCTCTGCCTCCACAAGATTAAGGCTGGAGAAAACAAGCTTTAACTTTTAATGGGCAAAAGAGTATTTCCCTCTCTTTCTTTCTTTGTCTTCTCCCTCTGTCTCTCTCTGTCTGTGTGGTTCAGTCTCCACCCATTTTCTCCGTCTTCTTCCACTCTCTCTGATGGACCCCCTCCCTTGCTTCTTAGTGTATAAAAATGGCTGCCTTGTGGATATAGACTGATTGTATGTGCAGTGTTAGGGGTTGATTTAGAGATGCATTATGCTAATAGATGACAAGAGAGAGATCATGCAGTCTTCCAAGAATTTGCATCAAGAGTGCTATGATGCGTTCCATCCCTCACGTCAAAGATGCGTGTGAATAATACGTCATTTGCCTTTTTCCCTTTCTCAAAAGAAGTCACTCAATGCACAGGTGATGCCTTCACGTGCCACAGCAACTGTGAAATGACTGCAAATGAGATTTTCTTGATTAGTAATATAAGGTTTTACAGGAGCAAATGGCCAGTAATAGCAGGTTTCTCTGGATTAATTGATCTCTGACCCTTTCCTCCCTGAAACATTATGAAAGACTCTAGCCGCAGTCTTCCTTTTAGTCCTGCCGGCATCACTTACAGTACAAGACCTAATCAGATAAAAACGTATTTATCGCCTTGTCTGGAATGCCGGATTCTTCCGATGCGAGTCAGAGCAATCCTGGCTGCAGTCTCTCTGAAGAGTATATTAATATTCTGACTAATTCCCCCCAGTGTCTCCTTATCCCCCAGCCCTGATGGCACTGTCTCTTTGAATTGACCCAAACTCTACATAACAAATGATGGCTCGGAATGAATGTCCCCTTCATTTGTGCTGCCGTAATGTGCTGATGAAAAATGAAGTGCCCTATTCAGCCTGATTATACATTAGTAAAGAGAAATCACAGTGGAGGAAGCGAGAGAGAGCTAGTTTAACAGTTGGGCACAGTGATGGACAAAGCTGTGTTGCCATTTTTGTACTGTTTTTTTCTTCATAATATTATTGTTGAGTAATATGCGACAATAATTAATTATACATGCAGTGGTATTTTATGTCAGAAAACAGGAATAAAAGTTGGTGTTCATTAAAGATGCGTAAACAGGCCTGGAAGGTACAGTAGGTGTTTGTGAAGACACCTGCTGTTGCGGTGAGCTGTTGATAGTAACACCATGAGACTATATCTGTTTTTCTCTCTGTCCTTCTCTCATTTCTTCTAGTGAAGAGCACCATTCTGAATTATCAGAGCCCTACCACTGGTCTGTTTCCTGTGAAGACCTGTTCCACCTGTAAGGATGCTAAAGTCAGAGACTCCCTCTACTGCGCTGCCAGTGTCTGGGCACTGGCGTTGGCATACAGGTTAGATATTGATTGGCACTTTATGTGGAATTACCTTTTGGTAAAATCTGTGATCACATTGATCTGCATTGATCTTAAATTATGTTTCAGTTGGTAAATGTAAATGAATGTGTTGAAGAGACTGGCTCTTTTCTAGTGCTCCCATTTACCACCTTTGAATCAAAGACCACGAATCCATTATTAATGTGCTGGCTGTTGTTCAGAGTGCTATTATATGAAATATATATACAGTCATGTCAAAAAGAAAGTACGCCCTTTTGAATTCTATTGTTTTACATATCAGGACATAAAAAATCATCTTGTCCACAAGTGTGACATAATGTAGTGCATGATACATGTAGTGCTATACATGATATAGAGATTATTAAAGGGATAGTTCACCCAAAAAATGAAAATTCTGTCATCATTTACTCATCCTCAAGTTGTTATACAATGAAAGTCAACTGTTTGGTTACAAACATCCTTCAAAATATCTTATTTTATGTTCCACATAACAAAAAAATATGCTGGTATGCAGTGGCGTGTATACCATCTGTGGTGTCTAAGCAGACAAAGATGAGTTTAACAGCCAGGGACAAAAGGCTGAACAAGCTGTTACAAAATCTTAAAGAATATCTATTAGTGAGCTATTTTAGTGAGCAAGACAATCTGTATTGTAATATGTGTTTTGTTTTTTCCAAACTGGTTTGTTGACTCACTCTTGGTGTGAACAGACCTTATGGCTATGATTTGGCCTGAATAAGCAGTATTGTGGTAGAAATTGGCGGAATAGGCCTCTCTGAATGAAATGGTGAAAATTAATCTCATTATCATAAGGGAATATTTGTGGTCAGTAAGGGTTTTTTATTAAAGAAATTCATACTTTTATTCAGCATTGAACATTGAGTTTTTACTTTCTTTCTTTTTGGGCGTAAAAAAGCCTTGGTGAGTATAAGAGACTTCTTTCAAAAACATCTTTTAAAGGGTGGTGTGAGTATATACTCCTCACATTTGACAAACTAATGGCAGCTTTAATCACACTGAGTTAAGTATGTGTACCCACTGATCAGGTGCAAGTTGATCCACCTGCATTTGTTCCAGTGCTCATATTAATGGACTACTGCTTCTACACAGCAGTTTTCAAAGCTCTGTTGAGACAGAATTAGATTGAACTTAATGTCCAGGGATGTACTGGATAGCTTAAAGGTTATAGGTTCAAACTCTGCAAGGGGAAATTCACAAACTGTCACCTTTATGCCCTTGAACAAGATATTAGAGCTAAACCTCAGGTTCCTCTTGGGGGATTGTCTAAAGTCACTTTGAATCCAAGACACTCTGACCAAACACCCACCCTGCTCGTTCTTTAACTGGGACATTTTTGTTTGTTTGTTTGTTTGTTTCTAGCTTGTCCAGTGATTTGGATTTGTGTTCTGAATCATTTTCCTTCCAAAAAATGAACTTTCTCCCAAGTGGGCAGTATTTCCTTGTGTTTTGTCTTCCCTTCTTTCATTTAAATTTATGAGAAAGATCTGTCATCATTTATTCAGTCTCATGTCGTTCCCAACCTCTATTACTTTTTTCTGTTGAACACAAAATACAATATTTTGAAGAAAGCATATTGTGACAAGGACAAAGAAACTTCATAAAAACACAATAAAATTAGTTTGTTTTTTTTTATGTGGGAGGTTTTGGTGCATGACCTTTTCTAGACCATGTCTGATTTTGCTTTGTATTGTTTTCCCTACGTAATAATTTAACCAACACTGGCTGGAACATTTGGTTATTGTTTTCTAGGCTTATTTTCCTAATTTGGGCATTTACTCTATCTCTAATGGTTGTTCATTAATAGTGATAATTAACAGTTGAATTGAAAATGCCTTTTTAAATTCCAACTCAATCCCTGAATTGATTTGAGTTAGCAAACATGCAAAATTGCATTTCTATGCAAATTCAATTTCTGTGATTTTATCCAGAAAACAACGTTTAAAAAACTTGAAATATGAAATTTTTTAGACACTTTATATTTTATATGTCCACTATTTATATTTCAACTGAATTTCATTGTAATATTTCTATGGCCCTATTTACACCTGGTATTAAGAAGCATGTTTGTCAATCCCAAGTGTACGATTCGTGTAAACGAGATCGAATGTGAATGTGTTCCACATACTCTCCACCTACTGACCTAATGCATAAACATTATGGGAAGCTCGCAAGCCAAACTGGAATTAAACTTTATCGTTTGAAGCCCTAAGTTTGGTTTAGAGATGAAAACACACAATGTTCAGAGTGGAAATGATCAGAGCAGAAATGAAAGCTGCAGTTCTCTGTATGTTTTTCCGTCATCTCATTTTGCGTTCATATGTAAATTGCACAGGCTTATTTTGTCCATTAGATCCAAAGATCTGAAAAAGCCCATACATTTACCCGCCTTTAGACCCTCCCCTCGAAGAAATCTGGACAGAAGTGGACACAAAAGAGATGAATTAAAACACCAGGTGTAAACGGGTTGTGTCTCCCTTGTCTTCTTCGACCAAAAATGCATCTTAATACCAGGTGTAAACAGGGCTTAATAATCAGTAGCAAGGGAATAAGTTACAGATATTTTAAACATAGCATAACAAGCACAAACACTCCTTTCTAAAGCAGGTCACCAGCACTCTCGGGGCTCAGGTCAAGGTTACAAGATTTATAGGAGGGCACCCAAGACCGAGACTTTCCGTTGAACTCCTAAGATGAAGTGTTTCTTTTCCTTCTCACTCCTCCTGGTGAGGGTTGTTCCTCTAGAGGACGAAAACGGGGATAAAAATAGAGAGCAGGCGTATATCAGAGGCAGACGTAGTCATCAGTCTTCACCTCTGCATATTAGCATTGTCAGAGGAGTTTAATTAAGATGATTCCAATCTGACAGCAAGGCCTGAACCCATTACTTACTCTCTATTTATCTCTGTAGGAGTATATGTGGGTGGTGTGCATGTGTGCGCTCTACATGAGCGCTCTTGATATGTGTTGAAGGTTTGTCTCATTTGCATTTTTGCCTTTTATTTATTACTGTGATAGTTTGAGCACTTTGCCTTGCTGTAGTACATGGTGCTGACATTGCTTTACAGGAACTCATGCAGAATGTTTCTTGCGCAGGCGAATCGACGATGACATGGGCCGCACTCATGAACTGGAGCACTCTGCCATCAAGTGCATGCGGGGGATTATGTACTGCTACATGCGGCAGTCTGATAAGGTGGGTCTCAGCGTCACACCATAGGACAGAGCTGCATGCATGTCACTCATCAATTCTGCCTTTTTGAAAACTCAAACAGCCTGCTGAAGATCGCTTTATTCCCCCCTGGTGAGCAGTTTCATACTTTTAGACAACTTTACAGTTCCGTTGATTATTTTTGGTACTGTTCTTGTAAGGTTAGTGCCATTTACCTATGCAGCAGCCTGCAGATCAAACGTCCTTGTGAAGTTTGGCAAGATTGCATAGCCTATATTTAACACTTGTTCACATTGGTCGATTTGACTGACCTTGCCATGAATTTCCATATGTATATTTCCACTATACCACAGATTTACTTTCAAAGGAAATATACACACATCCCACGTTCTTTTTTTTCCCTCCTCCAGCTCACCACACTTGCAAGCAACACTAGGCTTTCTTTACTGTTCAGGGGTTACAGTAAATCTCAGAAAGAGCTTTGCACATGGTGTGAAGCTTTTTTATGGACTCGACTCAATGTTTCAGGGCTCAACGGTAAGGATTTTTTTCTGTTGCCCAGTCGGTCCAGGAGTTCATTTTTACTTGCAGTGCCAATATTTTAAGTGGCTCCACCATGAAATAATGGTTTTATTTAGCACTGTACTTTTATATTTGCTTGAAATAATATTTATATTAGATTAGTTCACCCAGAAATGAAAATTGTTGTTCCAGACTTTCGTTCACCTTCAAAACTCAAATTAACGTTTTTAATCAAACATGAGATATTTTATTAAAAAGATTATCTCAATTTAATGTCCACACAACCAAAAACAAATGATTAAAGCACATACATAGAGCATGTCAAATATGGTACGTGGAAGCTTAACCGTACTTTCTGTGTATGCGTCAAGCAGGTGCGTTTGATGTGCTAAATGTATGTGTGTTGAACAATGTTTATAAAAGAATAAATGAAAACTGTTCATTACATAAAGTGATCATATCTCTTCAGAAGACTTGGATTAAACTGCTCGACCACTCATGTGGATTATGTTTTTTTTGTTACTTTTTTAAGTGTCAATTTTGGTGGAATGGACTTTGAATGGAGGGACTGAAATCTCTCTCAAGTTTCATTAAAAACATCTTAATTTGTGTTTTAAAGATGAATAAAAGTCTTATGGGTTTGGAATGGCTTGAGGGTCAGTAATTGATCATAGAATTTTCGTTTTTGGATCCCTATAAGTCCTCTTTAAAAGCTGGAAATAAAATATAATCTAACCTTGTCTTGTTTTACTAATTCCGCCTGTCTATCCCTCAACTCTCACACTGGAACGTGGCAGCAATGTCTGTGACACACCTCAATAAAGAGTTTGACTACAGATGTGTGAACTCACTCCACAACGTGGATGGCATTTGGGTATTTCTCTGGGTTGCATTTGAGTGGCTGCCAGTTGGGCTTTTCTGTGGTTTTAACAGTTGGATGTTGCTGCAATCAGGGTTTTGACAACGTTCCCATGGCGAGCTGCCTAGAACGACTGTGGCCGTTTGCAGAGTTGTTGGGCTTCCTGTTTTGGTCCAGCTGGTACTGTTTTTACCACCAGCTAAAAGCAAATGTTTTTGCTTTTATGCATATGCACATTTCTAACCTTTCATAAGTACTGGGGTACAGGCCCTCCATAAAAAAATGTATCCATATTTTGATACACTTTTATGATACTGTTATGAATATGGATATAAATTGTCTTTATAAATTGCAGTTCAGAGTTCGTTCGCAAGCAGCAGTCGCTGACGATGGAAGACATTTGCTAGTATTGTTTCATACTGTATTTAAATATGACCTCATCCAGCACTAGTTTTGTTTTCTGTCTAAGAAATTATTCTGTTACGATGTGAGAAACCAGTGCAGGAGTGAACTGTTTGAATGAATCAAATTTTTTGCAAACCCATTTGACTGATTAGATCAATAGTGATTATGCCAGTTCTGATTCTAAACTGAAATATTATTAGGGATGATGATTCTCAGGTTGGTATATGGAAGTCTCCACCACCAGACATAGATTTAACAGCAATATTTTACTGTGTCTCATGCCCCAGTATAAAAGGCTCTAGTAGCGACGCCCCTGGTAATGCATATAGAAACTGGGAGAGAAGCTCCATCAAAA
This sequence comes from Abramis brama, assembly GCF_963993115.1. Classification (NCBI taxonomy): domain Eukaryota; kingdom Metazoa; phylum Chordata; class Actinopteri; order Cypriniformes; family Leuciscidae; genus Abramis; species Abramis brama. The sequence continues at coordinate 33,602,631 of NC_139965.1, forward strand.
GGATAACACTTCACAATAAAGTACATTAACATTATAGCCATGGCAATGGGGTATACCACTATTCAAAAGTTTGGGGTCAGTAATATACAGTATACATTTTTTAAGAAATTTATACTTTCAACAGTGACGCATTACTTTATATTCGTCAAAGAATACTGAAAAAATGAAACATGTCTTTTTCACATATATTATTACATTTTTAAATGTATTAAAATAGAAAACAGTAATAGTAGTAGTATTTTATGAGACTTGGTACGTTTTTTACCACTTTTTGGTAATATAAACTTTAGAAACATTAACCTAACTTTTCAATCTGCAGATCATTGCAGTTTTTTACCGTTAATGAATTGGATGTATTTGAGTTTACCTTATTGGTGATGTGCTGATGCGCTGTTGGTTGAGAGGTTGTTTTTAGCAGTAAGAGTAGTCTCATTTCCCATGCAAAAAGAGCTCATATTAATGCTGTTTTTACAGTTGGCAATTGCTCTAAAGCAACTGTTATCTCCCGACGTAAACCTGAGCAATTATGCCTCTCTTGTGCCTTTGAAATTGTTCCATTTCATTTATTCCTGACCCCCAAGACCTGATTTGCAAGAAAGCTTTTCTGTGTCTTAATTATAATGCCTCGTTTATGCAGTTAATTACAGAGTGCAGTGCTCATTAACATCTGTCTATAGCATTCACAAAGTACATTGGGTTTTTTAATAAACTCATATAATCTGTTCCCCAGGTATATTCAACAGACGTGTTTACTGTGGCATGCTGCTGATATCACACTGTAAAAAATAAGTCACAAACAGATGAAAAGCAGCAACAAAGCATGAATGCTGGAATTGTAGTTTCTCCTTTCCAGCGTTAAACTGCTCTAGATGTCTCTCACAAAGCAGCCTGTGCTTCCAGTTTTGATGAGTTTAATAAAGGTCAATCCAAAGTCACACATAATAAATCACTTTGATAGAGTCTCTGTTTTGCCAAGTAGTGTGTCATAGAATAATAGATGTTCCTGTAGCAACTGAAGGTTACTCACTGCCCGGTTGTGCTTTCAGTTTTTATTGGTTTAATTTTACAGGCAGTGATGACTAACAGATGTTTCAAATGCCATCCCTTGTCTCACAGGTGCCTTTATCGCTCTTCTGCCTCTATCCATGTTTGCTTTCGTGGATTTGGACCCATAAACGAGGGTTTTCTGTTGGGCTGAATCTTACAGCTGTGTTTGGCCTGTTATACAGCTGTGTTACTGGTATGAAAAAGAAATCATTGTGTGTATCTGGGACAGAAGAATGCCTCTCATGACCTGACAAGAGAGGAGAAGGGAGAAATAAAAAATGGGCCACTTATTTATATCACTTAAAATATGCTGTGGGGGCCCGTGTATGATGCGGTCAGTGGGAAAGGTCGGCCCAGTTTTCTGCTGTATTGACGGGTGAAGTGTCCCTTCCATAACTGTAGGATTGTAATGTGTGAATGACGGATAGAGAACTGCTAGAGATGGCTTTATTCATGTGGTTAATCTCAAGAATCTGTGGTTTATAGAATCAAAGAATCACTGGCTTCTGTGCAATGTGTATTGACTTTTTTTTTCTTTTTTTTTATCCGTGTTAAGGACAAGGTATATATATATGCCATATATATGGGGTTTAAATATGCCATCAGTTCATTTTAAAGTAGATTATATCTGTATATACCAATTAATATATCAATATTATAGCAATCTTTGATTATTTTACACTTATCTCTGTGGAAATAATTAATGTAATAATTGTGTGGCTTATGCCTCTTTTTTGTGCACATTAAATAATCATGCTTATGCATATATATATATATATACAGTGAGGAAAATAAGTATTTGAACACCCTACTATTTTGCAAGTTCTCCCACTTGGAAATCATGGAGGGGTCTGAAATTGTCATCGTAGGTGCATGTCCACTGTGAGAGACATAATCTAAAAAAAAAAATCCAGAAATCACAATATATGTTTTTTTAACTATTTATTTGTATGATACAGCTGCAAATAAGTATTTGAACACCTGTCTATCAGCTAGAATTCTGACCCTCAAAGACCTGTTAGTCTGTCTTTAAAATGTCCACCTCCACTCCATTTATTATCCTAAATTAGATGCACCTGTTTGAGGTCGTTAGCTGCATAAAGACACCTGTCCACCCCATACAATCAGTAAGAATCCAACTACTAACATGGCCAAGACCAAAGAGCTGTCCAAAGACACTAGAGACAAAATTGTACACCTCCACAAGGCTGGAAAGGGTTACGGGGAAATTGCCAAGCAGCTTGGTGAAAAAAGGTCCACTGTTGGAGCAATCATTAGAAAATGGTAGAAGCTAAACATGACTGTCAATCTCCCTCGGACTGGGGCTCCATGCAAGATCTCACCTCGTGGGGTCTCAATGATCCTAAGAAAGGTGAGAAATCAGCCCAGAACTACACGGGAGGAGCTGGTCAATGACCTGAATAGAGCTGGGACCACCGTTTCCAAGGTTACTGTTGGTAATACACTAAGACGTCATGGTTTGAAATCATGCATGGCACGGAAGGTTCCCCTGCTTAAACCAGCACATGTCAAGGCCCGTCTTAAGTTTGCCAATGACCATTTGGATGATCCAGAGGAGTCATGGGAGAAAGTCATGTGGTCAGATGAGACCAAAATAGAACTTTTTGGTCATAATTCCACTAAACGTGTTTGGAGGAAGAAGAATGATGAGTACCATCCCAAGAACACCATCCCTACTGTGAAGCATGGGGGTGGTAGCATCATGCTTTGGGGGTGTTTTTCTGCACATGGGACAGGGCGACTGCACTGTATTAAGGAGAGGATGACCGGGGCCATGTATTGCGAGATTTTGGGGAACAACCTCCTTCCCTCAGTTAGAGCATTGAAGATGGGTTGAGGCTGGGTCTTCCAACATGACAATGACCCGAAGCACACAGCCAGGATAACCAAGGAGTGGCTCTGTAAGAAGCATATCAAGGTTCTGGCGTGGCCTAGCCAGTCTCCAGACCTAAACCCAATAGAGAATCTTTGGAGGGAGCTCAAACTCCGTGTTTCTCAGCGACAGCCCAGAAACCTGACTGATCTAGAGAAGATCTGTGTGGAGGAGTGGGCCAAAATCCCTCCTGCAGTGTGTGCAAACCTGGTGAAAAACTACAGGAAACGTTTGACCTCTGTAATTGCAAACAAAGGCTACTGTACCAAATATTAACATTGATTTTCTCAGGTGTTCAAATACTTATTTGCAGCTGTATCATACAAATAAATAGTTAAAAAATCATACATTGTGATTTCTGGATTTTTTTTTTTAGATTATGTCTCTCACAGTGGACATGCACCTACGATGACAATTTCAGACCCCTCCATGATTTCTAAGTGGGAGAACTTGCAAAATAGCAGGGTGTTCAAATACTTATTTTCCTCACTGTATATATATATATATATATATATATATATAATATATATATATAGCGACCTCATTCTTGACATCTTGGGGAAAAAACCCTGCGGCAGTCTCATCTGATGGGTAGCAGATTGGTTTTCTGTGGTGAGTCAGAGCAGAAGTCTTACCTATCGTCTGCATAATCTTCTTATTTATTTGAGTCCATGACTTGCATCTCAGTGTACTATTTATGTATCAGCTTAATCTCTTTCTGTTTGATCACCTTTAATTTCATCTGGTATGTTATGTCTTCTTGTCAAAAATAGTCTGGTATTTAATAAGCAGATGTTAGAGCAAATAAATATCAATATCGGCAGCATGTGCCATAGTGTCATGTTTGGCCAAGCGTCTTGTTTTCTTTTAACAGATTTGATGTGTTGGGTATAATTTTTTTTCTTATGTCACATCAATATTGAAATTATTTTTGTTTTGTGAAAATGGATGACGATATGGATTTATAAATGACTTTTGGCCTGGTGCATCGGATCGTCTCCCATTTTATTTATTTATATATTTTTTTGGATTTAATGTTTTTGTAACATTTTTGTATGTTATGTTGTAAAGGAATGATTTATATGTGTTGAATATTTTGTGGATTTGTTGATATATTGATCCATGTTGTTTATTTTGCATATGCTTTTTTGGGGGGGGGGGGGGGGGATATGCACATCAGATATGTTTTTCTGATGTGCATCAGTTGTTTGGACTCATTTGATTGTTATCTGGTGATTAAGTTAACCAGATAACACTTGTAATGGGAAACACCTGTGAAGAAGTCCCCTCCTGGAGATCATTGTACTCGCACTTCTTTTAAAGATTTCTGGAGAAAGTATTGTTTGATTCACAGATGAAGGCTTATTGCTGAAACGTTTGAATAATCCAGATGTGCTTTTTTGCATAATACATTTTTTTTTAGAATTTATAAAGGAAGACAAGCGAGTGCGGATCTTTTGCTTTTCAGTTTGAAAGCATTGATATTTTTATGGATCTAAGACCCCAAAAATCTTTTTTGATTTGGCCAAGCTTCTAAAAAATGAATTTAAAATTTTCCCTCATAAGAAATTTAAATATTCTGTTTTTAAATATAAACGCTGTGTATGTATGCTAGAATGTCACTATAGACCTTCAATGCATGCAGTCATGAACTACACATTGTCTTCTGCCTGATCAGAGAATAATCCAATGACCATATGATTTTATTATAGAGTGAATGTAGAAAAACATGTTGCTTATATGTCCTTTATACATGCATTAGATTTTTTTGACTGGTATACTAAAAAGAAAAGCCAGAACCTAAAAATGTTTTATAACTTAAATACATACATAAATACATCATTTTAAAGTATGTTTTTGCTGTTCAAGTATCATTGATGGCAGAGAGTGGATTATGTGTCCAGCAAAGTTGTATAACAAAAAGCTTGAGAAATAGATGTAGATACTCATCCCGAATGAGCAAAACTGTGCTCCAGCATCTATTTCAAGCCAAGCAGACATCTGGGAGCGCTACATCTTTCTTGTGGAGAGATGCATGCATGCATTCAAAGTTGCTCCCAAACACCCACACCATCTTAATTGTAATTTGCTGTTTAATAATCGGATGTGCATTTACCAATATAATGCAATATTACAGCACAGGGCTTTAGATGTGATAAAAGAGTGTTTTATAGAGTGTGTTACAATTGTACCTTGACCTCCAGAAATACCAATATACTCTCTCTTTTATTTTCTCACTCACTTACCTTAGTAATCATTTGATGAATTATGAAACAGCTGATACTTTGTTCATAATTTGCATCTTTCATGGACTTACTCTCCTTCTTTCCCCCTTTTCCCTTTGTCTTTTCTCTATCTCTTCCTCTAATTTTCTCACAGGTGGAGAAATTTAAGCAGGACCCGAGTCCGTCCACGTGCCTGCACTCAATATTTAACGTGCACACTGGAGATGAGGTTTACCAGTATGAAGAGTACAGCCATCTACAGGTTATCTCCATCATACATACACACACAGTATTCATATCAATTGCTATAAAGAGTTGTTTGCTATTAGCATGATATTGTCACTCCCAATTCTGCATCTAAAATATAATTAAAACACAATTAGAAGTATCATACCTAACAATATTATTGAATGTTTTGGAAAGAGCTCTTGTAACCTGCTCTGTCAGTATTTCATGATATAATATAGATTGTGTCGTCTCATTCTTTATCACTGCGTGTTTACTGCATTTATGCTGCTGCAATATCTGCTGACTGTATCATTGGTCAACAGCCCATAAACTTAATTCAAACTTTATGATTAAACTAAATTCAGTTTTGTCGGGACAAGTAATAAAAGCTTGAGTTTTCAGAAAAAAAATTCTCCTTTTGCTCACCATTACCATTTACATTCATATAAAAAGAATACAATTATTATAAAACTGCTGTAACCATAACTATTTTTGAATATTTCTTTCCTTTTCATTTCAAACAGATTGATGCTGTGTCTCTGTTTCTATTGTACTTGGTTGAAATGATTTGTTCTGGACTTCAAATAATCTACAATACAGATGAGGTAAGACTTGATTGCATGAACTACGCTTAAAAAAGTACCAGTACCAGTTCAATTCATGTAAATATTATCTATTGTATCCGTTGGCGTTCTTATTATTCTTCCGTTTCTTCTTCTTCTTCTACTTCTTACTCTTCCACTTCCACTCTTAAGTCTTTGCAGCCCGTAGAACTGTATGGTAAAAAGTTGTTAAATTTGGCACACAGATAGAGGACAGTCTGAAATGTCACTATAGCAAATTTGTCTCTATCCCAATCCCTCTAGCATCACTACTGTCCAAATGTGCATTCATTTTGTTGCAAGGGCTAGAAACAATATTAACTTTTCCTCTGATTCCTTGGCTGAAGACGATTCGATTGCATAACGTCATTTTCTTTAATGAAAAATTTTCCGGCATTTTGAATTTTCCGAAAAAAATGCTTTTTCGAACTCCTCCTAGGCCGTTGCTCTGATTTTCACAAAAATGTAATTAGATCATATTCAGACCATGCTAACAAAAAGTTATGGAATTCAAGTAGATTTGTTAAGCCATTCTTGAATTACCTGCGAACGAATTTGACAAAGTACCGCCAAAATGAATGCGAGGCTATATCTCCGCAACGGTTTAGTGTATTCTGACCAAACTTGGTGTGTTATGACAACCATGACCTGAGGCTACCTGCATTGTTTCGGCGCAGTGCCACCTAGTGTTCAGGAGATGCGAAAGATGGCCATTTTTGCTTATAACTTCTGAACGGTTTGGCCAAAAATCACAAAACTGGTCTTGTTAGATTTGATGCAGCAGGCCGAATTGAACAAAACCCAATTTTCCCATATCGGGAATTTTGTTTGCTATATTTCACGAGCTCATTGGCGTATCAATACGAAATTCGGTATGTGTGTTCGGCACCATGCCCTGACAGTACTCAAAAAAACCCGGGGCAGCGCCACCTTGTGGTCAAAAATTATAATGAAATTTTCCAAAATGCTAATATCTCTTGATTAAATTAGATATTGATTAAATTATGGGTTATGCCGAGAACATGGATACCAATTTTGGCATAGTCAGCCAAACTTCCTGTCCGCCATTCTGATTTTCTTTAAAAACATACTTTTTCTAATTCCTCCTAGACCTTTGATCGTATCGTATCATCTTAAGACTGTGCCGACAAAACGTAATGGATTTCGTGTTGATAGACTTTTGTATACCGCTTCATCAAATTTGATGACATGATGCCAAAACAATTCTGAGGCTGTATCTCTGCAATGTTTTGGCATATTGTTGGTCGGATGCTCCCAGCCATGTTGGCATGACTTGTCGTGTTCTTTGTGTTGGCCCCAATAATTGCTGCTTGCAGCTATATTTTAAATTTGCTTCAGTTCAATTTATTTGCGTAGCACTCTTTACAATACATAATGTATTGTTACAAAGCAGTTTTACAAATAAATGCCTTAAGGGACTTTCACATTTACAGCTGTTCAGCAAAATTTCAGAGAAAATCCAGTCATTTCAATAGGAATGCATGTGATCTGAAATTTAGCGTAAGGGCAAATTATTTCTCTGCAATGATTTCACAATATGTTCAAGTCACACGGATTTGTTGAATTGACAATGGACAATACATTGCTACTCTATTGACAATATACAATGGACCTTTTTGCCCGTGAAATTTTGCTGAAATTTCACTAATATGACTGAACCTTTAAACTGCAAACCAAAGTCGAATCAAGGAACAGCTCACCAAAATATTTAACTTTCTAAATGTTCTTTCTAATGGTATTACCATTATGATGGTACTGTCACAATACTTCCATCCATAGTAAGTACTGTAGATGAGAATTAAAGGATTGGGGAGGTTTTTTAAACCCAGTGGGACTGTCAGTTTCTTCCATGATGCTAGCTGTAGATTAGGCAGTGAAATATTTTACACCCGAAATCTTGTCCCAGACCACTGGATCCTCTCTCTGCCTGCCTGAGGACTTGCTCTTAGGGCATTCTAGCCATGACTACATTGAGCAATTTGGCTGTAAGAAACATTACTGCAGCAAGAAAGCTAAGTTGAGTTGAATTGGTTAAGGGCAAAGAGCAAAAATGCCAATTCCTGCATTTTACCAAGCTGAGAGATCACTTATGCAACTGCTCAAGCACTCTTTTTGTAAAACACTGTAGCACAAATATGAAACCATCTTTTAAAAGGCCTCTTCAAATCCTACCAGCACTCACCCCTGACCCCTGGACTCACACACCAGAGGATACATTGAAGTGTGTTAGTGGTTGCTATAATAGTTGTGTAATCTCTCTCTTTTCTTTGGACTGCATCTTTTATTCCTGCTGTCTGCACACAGGGGCATTTACTTAACACTTTGCTGCTGATAAAACAATGTCTGTTGAATAACTGCAATGTTTATTTATTCAGCCACATTGTCCTTATCTTTAGAAATATTGTTTCTCTTAAATGTTTTGTTTTTAAGCAATTACAGTGTATGACTATTTTGTGTACATGACAGGCAGTATCACTTTTTTAGCTGAGCCTTCCACCCCAACCTTAACAAATTGTCACAGCTTTTATTTTGCTATTTGCAAAAAAGGCTTAATTGACGTCTCTAAACAGTGCCTACTCGGGTATGTAATGCAATTTAAAAAACACAGTCTTCAAATCAGCAGCCCATTACATTCCATTATTAATGAACAGCAGAACAAATCGGGGAGAAATTGCCAGTGTAATATTTTTCCTACTCATCTTTGGCAGAGCTTTTTCTTATAATGTAAGCTTTGCCTCATCTGTGAGCCCTAGTTCTGGTTTGGCTTAGTAGTTAGATTTGGGTTGACTGGTTGTAAGGGAATTCATAATATTATTAATATACACTTATTTTACATAATTTATTGCAATTCTTTCAACCATTACCATGGTAGATTCAGATTCTAAATACAGATGAACCCTAATTTGTGGGATATCTTCTTACAAAAAAAAACATGAAAGTAAAACATACTGATTTAATAAAATACAAATATACCAGGATGGGCAATAGAATTAATAAGTTCTCAGGACTTGCTACATGTTGGTTTGTAGATTCTTGATAAACTTTGTTTGAATGTTTGATTTTCACAAATACAAAAACAACTAAAATCTGTGTGAAAAGTGAGAAAATGTAATGAAAATATTTACTTGTCTTGCTGCTATTCTGTTGGAGTCTTAAGTCATTTGATGTTTAAACAGCTAATACTAGCTACTAAATGTCCATTTAGGAGCTGTTTGTGTGTATGTCTTACAAAACTCAGAATGTATATTTGGCATATGAGTGAATAAGAAATGTCATTGTTAAAATCTGTTATTAGAAAGATTGTCACTGACATGCAGACCAAGGGCTGCTTCAACATTTACTGTGATTAACTCAAATGCCTTATCCAACAAACTCAAACGACCATGACTGATCAATCCTTGATTCTCCGAAAAGTTACACTCTTGCTCTGCTCTCGCTCTCTGCGGCTGAGAGAAGGAAGAAGAGAGAAAATAGTGCCTCCCCAGGCCAGCGGTATTCATTAAGATACCATAAAGCTCGTCACATTAATCATTTTAGTCCAGGCCCAAAATAAAAGTGCTCAAGTCATCCCTCTCTCCTCCTTTTTCCCTCTGCATTTTGCCTTTCGCCTACCTTCCTCAGTGCCCCATTTTAATGTGCTTTAGGGACCCTCAGTTCTCTTCATGTTAAATTAAAAGCGCTGTCATCCCAGCCTCCCCGGGTGTTTGAGCATTTCCTCATTTATGTACCGTAAAGACATCATTCTTTCTCTCTTTTTGTTTTTCCTATGGCCTCATTCCACAATGGGGATAGGAAGTGTTGAGGGGCTTATGTCATTACCAATGCCACCCATGGAAGTGATGGATTACTTTAGCAGCTCTATTCAGTAGATCATTATTCAATTTAAATCTGTGTATAATCAGAATATTAGATGGGTAACATGAAGGTATGCTGATGTATTGACAAAAAATACATGGCCTAGAAAAGCTCTGAGAGCAGGCTTACTTCTCAAAGTAAATCTAGTTTTGTTGATGTGTGTTGATGTCTGGAATGGCAAGCAAAGGCGATGGAGATCTTGATGTGACACATTTCTCTGACATGTTTGCATTTGTAGGTATCGTTCATCCAGAATCTGGTGTTTTGTGTGGAGAGGGCGTATCGTGTGCCAGACTTTGGCATGTGGGAACGAGGAAACAAATATAACAATGGAAGCACAGAGCTGCACTCCAGGTGAGTTTTTTTCATTACCTTTCTGTTTCCTTTTAATAACTTTGTCATTAAATGAAACTGCTATAAGATAAATTGCAGGTAAGGATTCACTATATATAGTTACAACATTAGTTATCGGACGATATTACACTTCTTGTAATTTATCACTATTGGTCAATATTGGATATTCAACTACACTACTCATAAGGGTCTGTAAGATTATTTTAGTCTCTTATGCTCAACAAGGCTGCATTTATTTGATAAAAAAAACAGTAATATAGTGAAATAGTATTAACATTTAAAGTAACTGTTTTATTTTAAAATGTAATTCCTGTGACGGCAAAGCTGAATTTTCATCAATCGTTACTCCAGTCTTCAGTGTCACATGATCCTTCAGAAATCATTCGGATTTGGTGCTCAAGAAACATTTCCTTTCATATCAATGTTGAAAACAGTAAAATAAATGCTTTTATTTGAAATGGTAATCTTTTATAACAATCTTTAAAAGTCTTTACTGTCACTTTACTGTCAATCTGTGTTGACATTAATCTTGAAAAATGCAAATAACACTGCTAAATATAATCTTTAGTAGGTACTTACCTGTACATACTGCACATTAGAATTTTTTTAAAACCTGTATTGATTCACTGGGTACTAAGGCAGCATTCCTCATGCTCAGTGTGGAATAAAACAAACGTTTGTTTACTGCTCGCATTAATGAATCCCAGCACCTGGAACGATGTGAAAGTTTCAGTTCATGTTGGGGAGGTAATAGATTGGAGCATGTTTACAATGGCCCTCCAGTAAAGGTGGCGCTTCATTTTGCCTCCTCCGGGTGAGTCCATGAGTGACTGAACTCTGACTGAGAGGATTCACATAGAGAACCTCCTATCTGCCCATTGCAGACGTGATTCTTAGTGCTCTGCAGACAGCATAGACTGCATTTGCCCAAACAGTATGCTTTATAGAAGAGCAAGTCAATCGGCAGTGACTCCCAACACATCACTTTGCCTCTCTTTCATAACCAGGCTCAATTATGATTATTTCCATCACTGGTTCCTTATCTTGCTGTCACAGCATCCCCACTGAGGGCCAATTAGAGTATTGACTTTTGCTCTTTGCAGTCAGTGTTAACTGAATGAAAAATCTTGAAATATTTTATAACAATCAATTTATGATTCTTCAGTCTTCAAATTATATATTTTAGAAAGCTGTCGGTCAAGTAGGGAAAAGCATGTGTAACTTGTTTTATTATGCTTTTTGCTCACTTATTTAGAAAAAGCATAAAGCATAAAACTGTGCAATTTTACCTCAAGCAACTTATGACAAGTACAGTACAATTAAACTAGAAGTATACAAAGGCCAGTGCTAGTGCAGTCAAGACATTTATAATGTTACAAAATATTTCTGTTTCAAATAAATGCTGTTCTTTTGAACTTTCTATTGATTAAAGAATCCTGAAAAAAATATTAAGCAGCGCAACTGTTTTCAACATTGATAACAGTAAGAAATGTTTCTTGAGTGTCAAATCAGCAAATTAGAATGCTTTACTAAAGGATCATGTCACAGTGAGAACTGGAGTAATGATGCTGAAAATTCAGCGAATAAATTAAATTTTATTTGAAATTGTCATAATATTTCAGAATATTACTATTTTGTATTTGTATTAATATTGTATTTTTGATCAAAGAAATGCAGCTTTGTTGAGCATATAGACTTCTTTCAAAAACTTTAAAAAGTCTTACCATAATGCATGATTATCTCTCTAAAACTGAAAAAGGTCACTAAAACTATTGTTACTGTTGCATTTATTGAGCATCGCGTCTATACAGACTCTCACATGCACTCTGAATTTTATAAATGTGAATGTTAATTATTGCAAACTGAAACAAATATTCCTTGCAAGCAATTAATGAGCTTGTACTTCTAACAAAATAATTTGTTGTGGATGGAGCTCAGAATGAGATGTGTGATAAGTGTTTTATATCAATGTACTCTGGACCAGCACAAAATAAATAGATGTTGCCTAACTGTTTTCAGTGGCAACGTTGTTAGATTCTATTGAAACTGTGCCAGATTTTGAGGAAAGTCACAGAACTCCAGAGGGCTGTAATTCATGACCATTCAAGAGGCTCGATTAAAAGTTTCTTTTGAAATTTTCTCAGAAACTTTCAATTTAATTAGAATGGAAATAAAGGGCATTTCACCCAGTCACAAAGAATTGTTCCAGTTATGTTTCCAATTAAGCCTGGTATGGCATGGCACGATTACAAACCGTCCTCGGCCCGGTATTCTCAGGGCGGTATTCTAACCATGCCGAACCGAATGCATGTAGTGAGGTCGACACTCAGGATAGGTCACTTGTCTGTTGCCTGGCTACTAGTTTATCTTTGCTATTTGAGCGACATAAACACAAATTAATCATAAAATTAAAAGAAATATCTGACCATTCAACGTAATGCAGTCACTGTTTACATCTCGTCATCAGTAAACCATTGTGTTACCGAGACAAAGACTGGCGCATTTCTATTACATTCCAAAGAGTGGCTGTTATCAGCCCCACAGTGGAAACCATGCGTACTGTGTTGGTACCGTACCATACTGGCTGTTCCTGATCGGCACAGAATGAAACGGTTAAGCAAAGAGAACAGTTTGGCCCGATGGTAGAAAAGCAGCTATTGTCAGATTTTACCAATATATCTGGAACTGAGCCCATTTGCTTTCTATCCAAGCAGAAAATCAATAATGCCTCAACCTTGATTGTAATCATAGCTGATGGTTTGGTTGGGGAGGGACACACAGACCAGACCTGGATTCTACCATGTTCTTTTCAATTTAGAATTACCCCCAATGCCTTTCAGTTTGCTCGTTTTCTGCATTTTCACTATTGATTTTTCCTCACAGAGAGCAATTGGGCATTTTTTATTTATTTATTTATTGCTCAGCACCCCTAACTCTAATCGTGTACTCTAATCGTATTCTTCACAAGAGTGAGTGGCTGAAGAAGCAAAAATGACAGAAATTATTAGCTTTGTTTAACCTCAAAGGAGTCTTTCATGGATGAAAACAGCTTTGGACGTAGGCACCTGGAACAGAACTGTATTTAATGAGCTTAGTTCTCTGTTTGGGAAAAGTTCTCAAATAGCAAGTGCAATATTCATTTGTCTTAAAACGGAGGTGCTCAATGTTACTGTGAATCTGTTCTATTCTCTTCTAGCTCATTGGGACTAGCCAAAGCAGCTCTGGAAGCCATCAATGGATTCAACCTGTTTGGAAATCAGGTATTGCTGATGTCTTTTGGCTGCTTAATGGGATAGTTCACACAAAAATCTAAATTCTGTCACCATTTTCTCCCCTAATGTCATTTGAAACCTGTATAATTATCTTTCTTCTGTGGAACACAACAGGAGGTATTTTGCAGATTGTCTAAACTGATCTTTTTCAACAAAATGGTTTGGTGACCAGTGGCTGTCAAACTACAGAAACTATAATAAAGTCTACAGAATTACATAATTTAAATTGTTTGATGAACTGCTTTAATCAAGGAATAATGCTTTTTGAGGAACTTTTTAATGTCCATAAAAGCATATTAGTGGTTAAAAACATCTAAAGGACACAATGTACTAACAGCTCTCTTCATCTTTATAATAATAAATGTGTCTGCTCCTGCATAGGGATGTAATTCCTTGCATAAATGTGTCCAAAGCAAAGGGAGAATCGAAACGAAGTGATCAAGATTATTGGGTCAGATTGTATTTGAGCTATCTGTTTTGTCAGGTTTCCAACTTTAATGGATGGCGAATACTTCTTCCTTCTATCTGATTTTGGTTCTCTTTTCTTTTTGGAGTGGTCATTAGTGGGATTAATTTGTTTTGGTGTTGAGGGAAAATCAAGATGGCAGTGGGCCACATCCATTATATTTGGTAATGGACCGGAAAAGAGATAACATCCTCAAAGTGCATCCATTTTGGACCCCCCATCACCCCCATCCACACACAGATGAAGTCCCTTCGGATTGGATTATTAAGTCATTGGTAACCTTGGTTGTTTCTCAGTTTAATAGAAGGACAGACCAGATTTAGAAATATGGTGTAGTTATTTGGACACTTTAGTTTTGTTGTTTTGACCTTTTGCCAAGTTTGCCTTTTTCTGCCTAATGTGGCTCTCTGTGTTCTGTCATTAGCAGGAAACATGTTGTGGTATGAAATGACTTTATGGAAGTGACTGCTGTAGACAGTGTTGTTTTGAATTAATGGAGGACTCAAATGGCTGGCTTTGCCATGTGTCTCTCAGTTGGATGGAAGGCGTGCTGTGTCATCACATGGGTTATGTTATTAATGATGGCTCTCACGCTCCATTTCCTCAACTAACTCTCAGCGTGGACTGCAGAGCTGGCACTTTCATGTGTTTCTTTGGAACAGGAGCTGTCAGAGCAGGATAAAAGCAGGTAGATCTTAAACACCATATGTTAAGCTACATATTGCTCAGATTTCTGATTTTAATTAAAGCACCATAATTTTGAAACCATTTTACAAATTCTCTTGGTTAGATTTAAGGATGGGCTGGATGGTCTACTTGTCAACTAGTCATCCTACTACCAACATCGTTTAGAGAGGTGATTATATATAAATATATATTTAACATGCTGACAGCATTCTGTCTTTAGAATGCTAAATGTCACATAGCAAATTTCAGCATGCTAAAAACTACACCAAGAAGTTATTTTTTTTATTTTTTTAACTCACCCACATTGATTTTTATTAAAAAATAAAAAAGTCAGTCATCAGTTAATCACCCTCATGTTTTTACAAACCTATGCAGACTTTTGTTCATCTTTGGGTTTGGAACACAAATGAGCATTTTTAATATTGTCCAAAAAATTGCACACAATGAAAATGATAGTTTTGTGCAATAAAATGTTACAGATATGTATCTATATATAGACATACATCCACACTTAGATTTACATTGTTTAGTGCTAAATGTTCAAGGTTAGCTAAAGTCAGCTCTTATCTCACTCAGTAGATGATGGCATGTTCTGCTGGAGTCTACATATCACTGGCACGCCTCCCATTCTCACACTCTTCACAGTCATTTACATTACAATTCCTCTCAGCATATAAATTGTTGGTTTAGAAGCTTGTATGAGCATTTTGTTTCTTTGTTAGCTTCTCTAGATGAGCTAAATGTGCCACAAAATGGTGCTTGTTGTATAATCGGTCTAGGCAGGCAGAAGCGAAATTGCTCTCAGTTTAAATGGAGTGGTGTGAGAGGAATACAGAGAAAACAGAGAAGAAATAGTTTTTTCTGATTGGATGGCCCTTGATGACTAAGAAGCTGCTATAAGACTAAGAAGACTGCTATATATATATATATATAACTCTGTGTGTGTGTATTTTTGTATTTTTAAAAGTGTGTGGCACTCACTGTCTAGGCTGGTGTAGACTGTGCCTTCCAGCTAAGTTTATATTGTGAATCTCATTTGGGGATAGTGAGGTTGGTGGTTTCAAGGTTTTTCAGGCACCGATGTGGGACTGTTGCTGTGACACACCTCAACCCAAAGTAATCTCTGAAATCTGATGGTAAATTTGGTAAATGCTGCATATGAGCAGCATGATTATGTGGTTTTATGGAAAGGAGGATTGGTTTGATTTTAGGAAACCCCTTGCAGGACTGACATGGACCTTTACATTTCCAATATGACATTTTTAAGCAAATCTTGATTTGTGTCTGTAGTGTTTGTAGTCCTATTATGACCTGTAACCGGACACTGCTGAATTCCACCCTTTAAGAGAAGGTTATTATAATGTTTGATTTGTGATGTTTGTTTTCCTTCTGCCCTGCAGGGATGCTCCTGGTCAGTCATTTTTGTGGATCTGGATGCTCATAACAGGAACAGACAGACTCTGTGCTCTCTCTTGCCGAGGGAGTCTCGTTCCCATGTGAGTTCTTTTGCCTACTCTGCATATACAAACTACTGATCCATTATTCAAGGGGTCGTATCATACTTTTTTAAGGATTTTTTTTTTCTTTCCTGAGGTCCATTTACTGTACTGTTAGTCTAGATTTCTCATTTAGTTTTTCATAACCATTCTCGACCTTAGAATTGTACTACTATGCCTGTAAATGTCAATGTAAACAGCCTCTTTGCATATGAAATGAGTAACAGAGTTCAAAAGCCATTCCTTTTGCTGAGACCTTTTGGGGGCAAGCCTAACCTCCAGTTAGCAAGCTAACAATTTAGCATACTAGCTTAGCGCAGCACTAAATGGTTTAGAAAAGCTCTTTGCCTTGCTGGAATGTGCTACACCATTGATCTGACATTAAGGAAGATAGATATGATGGAGTGAGGTGTGCGTTAATGCATTTGCTTTTCTGACTTAAGAAATCCAAGTATTTTTAAAACATAGTACATTTATTAGTTTCAGTATAAAAGAAACATTTATCAAAACTGTTTTCATAGTATATCAAACTCTTTTAATTCGAATTGTCAAGAAAAATTTAATTTCTTGTGATATGACCCCTATAATAGCATCTGTAGAGAAAGCTGCATCCATCAACTCAAAGATTGTCCTTCCCGTCCTTCGCTATATCCATTAGCATTGCATAGTTCACATTCTTCTCTGTGCTAAATTAAATGGAGAACAAAGTGATATCTGTCAAAGAACAGGTAAATTAGCATAATTAAGCCAAATTAAGGCAGTGTATTATGCAAAAATGTTCTTCCCTTGTAAGTTGAGTGAGGTTGTTCTATTCTGTGGCTTGAAGTGTATAGGGTTATGTATCGCATGTATTAAAGCTTCTTCATGAATCTGACTAATGTGTTATTAAAACTGCAGAGGCTAATGTAGAAAAATAGCTCATTCTCAGGAAGAGAGTGGTCACTTAACCCTGGGTTCCCTCGATATTTCCTGATGGAAGGCAAATTCAATAGAGGAGCAGTGAGTCGCTCAATGTCTGTTTCTAATGCAAGTGCTCTTATCATCTAGAACACTGATTCGGCCCTCCTGCCCTGCATCAGCTACCCAGCGTTCGCCGTGGATGATGATGCTCTATATTCCCAGACTCTGGACAAGATAGTCCGCAAACTGAAGGGCAAGCATGGCTTCAAGCGCTTCTTACGGGACGGCTACAGAACGACCAATGAAGACAAGAACCGCAGGCACTACAAACCTGCTGAGATGAAGGTGAGTGTGGTTAGTATATCAGCTGAAATGAAAAAGAAATGGAAGGAAAGGAAATGGAAAATGAAAAGAGTATTTTCCCCCATATTTGGGATGAGTTATGACTAGCCTCAGGTTTAGCCCTTTTATTTGAGAAACAGAGATTTTGTTATAAAGGTTAGCGACAGATCTAATAAATGGCACTCAGGCATTTTTATACGCATCTTTTAATCTGGTGCAGATTTGTTTATTTATTCATCTCTCAGGAGAATACGAGGGCTGTGGGTAAATCCAATTTGATTGGGTTGGACCGTGAGGATATTAAGCCCAGAATTAGCCTGGAAACACGCTGTGTCTGAATCTGAAATCTGAAAGGGGGAGATTTAACCCGCAGCTATCATCACATCAGCTGCCAGAGCTGACCTCCCACAAGTAGAAGGAAATGAGAAGAAAAAAGAAAATGACTCTTAGTCAGGCCAAATGCTCCATCAATACAGTACATTAACCTAATTACTTAATTCACCCAAACAAGAAAGTACCATGGTAATTAAAATAGCCCCACATCATCACATAGCCTTCACCATACCTAGAGATTGGCATTGAGTACTTTCCATAAGATCATCTCTCAATGCAAATCAAACCAGCTATTAGGCTAACTGAAATAAAACCATGGCAATCTCTAGGTATGGTGAAGGCTATGTGATGATGTGGGGCTATTTTAATTCCAAAGGCCAAGGGAACTTTATCAGGATGCATAGTATCCTGGATCCATGAAGTAACTGGCCTTTAAAAATAAAAATCTGCCTGCCTCTATGGGAATTTAACATAGGGGTGTCCAAATTTATGCACCCTGTATTTTAAGGAAGAACATTTATTTATTTACGATACATTATTCATTCACAAAGAAAATTGGTGTCCTTAAAGGTTGGATTTTTCCTAATTTTTTTAATTAAGGCATTAAGTTCAATTTCCAAAAGATGATTTTTTATTCCTCTTTTTAGTCAACTTTAGCATGGGTGTCTAAACTTATGCATAGCACTGTATCTTTGATTTTATTGCATTTTACAAAATGTCCAAACTTTTCTGTAAATGGTATTGTAAAAAAACAGTTATTTTAAACTGCAATATTTCACAATATTACAGTTTTTACTGATAAATTAATTAAAGCTTGTTGAGCATAAGAGACTTCTTAAAAAAATAAATACAAAAAATATTACCGGCCCCAAACTTTTGAACGGTGGTGTACTTTTGTAGAACCGTTGAAGAAATAGATGTGATAGTATATGATTACGCTAATCATTCAGTACCATGGTATTACGATCTGCCCACTTTTATAAAAAAAACAAAAAACTGCTTAAACAAGATGGTTTGCTGGAGAGGTCTCAAAACCTCTCAAAAACCAGCCAATAGACAGTCCTGATATACGCTTGTTTGGATGTTGTTTTTAAAAATAGTACTGGTATCCCATGTTCCCTACACACTATTTTTGTTTGTGTAGTAGTCAATTTCTTATAAGGGAATGTAATGCCATTTTATGTTTTTATTATGTTTTAAGATACATTAAATCATTGTGCTATGAATTATGTTCTTGATATCTTTATGTTATCAGCCTGTCATGTTCAGACAAATACAAACTCTTCTGCCTGGTTGGAGTTTCCATTCTGTTGAACCCATAACCAAGTTATGATGACAGAGGATTTCAAGCCTGAATGTCTCATAGTGACTGAATTTCCTCTGGTGAATGATATAGTCTCACTAAGTAATTGTAGTAAGTGAAGCCAAAGACCCCTGAGACTCCTTCTGTTTACTGTGAGTAGGCCTCAGTGTCTGCTCTTTCCCACCCAGGAGACATTTATTTAATATGTCTGCCCCACATATCTCTCTCTCTCTCTCTCTCTCTCTCTCTCTCTCTCTCTCTCTCTCTCTCTCTCTCTCTCTCTCTCTCTCTCTCTCTCTCTCTCTCTCAAATTCAAATTCAAATGAGCTTTATTGGCATGACTTGTACAGTATTGCCAAAGCATTGGCCATTACATAAGCAACGAACAAATAATCAATAAAGTCAATAAATCAATCAGTAAACAATTGCATGAATACATTTATATAAACAAGAAAAAAGAAAGAAAGAAAAAAACAACAACAACAACACCTTTGTACATTTGTACCAACATTCAGACAAGATAAGAATGATTCTGACTTTAGTTTCGTCCACTCTCTTTCTCTCTCTCAATTCAATTCAATTCAATTCAAAATTGCTTTATTGGCATGACTGTACATATTACAATATTGCCAAAGCTTGTACATCAAAATAATAAAGTATTATAACATAACTTAAATCTAAATGTACTACTTAAATTAATTGTACAAATTAACAGTGTAACAAATTATAATATCTGTGAACATTTTACACCACAGTGTTTTAACATATACACGTACACACATATCTCTCTCTCTCTCTCTCTCTCTCTCTCTCTCTCTCTCTCTCTCTCTCTCTCTCTCTCTCTCGCTCTCTCTCTCTCTCTCTCTCTCTCTCTCTGGTTTGAAAAAAGTGGATTTTATTTTTAGTCTTTCAGGGTTTAATGTTAGGCTTTTGGCGCAACTAGTGTTAAGAAACCACGTTTAAGTCTTGAAAAATGGTCCTTTAAATCAAATGATTTTAAACTGTTAGTTAGAAAGTAGATTAATTTAGTTATTTTCTCTCAGTTTTAGAAAATGTCTATACAAGTAACCCTATTTTTGCCCTGAAACAGCTTTTATGCGATATGCCAATGATGCGAGACCAGTCCAATTAACAGCCTTTATTTCATTACATCCTAATCTCTCACTCTTATCTCCTAATACCACAGCAATTGTCTTGCGAGATTGCTAGAGGAGATAGAGAAGTCTTAATTACATTTGGGAAAGGTTGAGAGACATTTTGTTCCCTGTCAGCCATCAAAGTGTGCTTTAGATTTTGTACCTCTTAAGCAGCTCACAAGATTTCCTTTTCTAAAGACAGATCATTCGAATTGAGGTTGTCATATAATTGGCAGCGATGAAAAGAGGATCACGGAATTGTATTACGAACGTTTCATGTCATGAATAGTGAGAATATTGTGAATGCATGAGCTTTAAGTTTTAATTGCAGCCTGAAAAAGTGGGTTGCTAAATGTGGTATGATTGAGCGGAATAAAACGACATCAGAATGCTCCATGGGCACAAATATGCCCACACAAAATTGTTGGTTAATCCCTGTTTATTTGGTTTGATATTGATACAAATGTTTTTGATGGATTACTCCCTAAGTAAACTCAATCTGCCCACACATGTGCACATGTAGCCCTAATTTTGAATTACTGTTTGAGAGGAAAGGCTTTCATTTTAACACAGCATCTGTAGACACTTAAATGTTGACTTATACTTCTAAATGAATTTGATAAAACAAGCTGCAGTCACATAATTTGAATTAATTATTGCATTTTCACACTCACAACCCATCTCTACATGTGAGTTGATTTTAATTTCAAACCCAAGTGATTCATGGCTCTGCTCTTAGGAAACAGAGACGGAGCACTATGGCTTTTTAATGGAGTTTCTGCTTGACTGCTGTACTTTACTTCAACATAATTGTTTTCTGTTTTCCTGAACTATCGTAACTGGAAAACAGAGGTTGTCTGGCATTTCCTCTCAATGTTTTGAAGGGCTTCTATATTATATATCTGCATTTTGCTGCAGGTAACATATTGCAGTCAAAGTCAGTCAAATTACGGGTTGTTTGGCACTCCAAATGTACTATTCATTTAATAATGTGGGATTTTTATTTTATTTTTGTTTGCTCATTTTATTTTTTCAATTTTATTGCATATTGCACACAGGCAGATTGAGGAATTCATGTACATATTTACCTTGCACAGTTAACAATAACAGGTTTGAACAGGTATCATGTTCTTGAATAATTACGTGATTTGTTTAAGTAATGGCTCCTCATGCATCTGGTGTCTTATTCTCTGCCCTGTGATGTTTTTCAGCTCTTTGATGGGATTGAGTGCGAGTTTCCCATTTTTTTCATCTATATGATGATTGACGGTAAGATTCATGGATAATAAATTGTAGGCTCTATAATAATATATTATATTGTATTGTATTGTATTGTATTGTATTGTATTGTGCATATAATAGCATGGTTTATGTTTCACTGTTAAATTTACAGTTAAAAAATGTCAGCTGTATTGTCAGATATTGCATATTGGTGCCTGTATATTTTGCAATTTAAAACTGTATATTTCATTAAGTGATGTAACGTTAATATACCAGTCTACTTTAAGTACCAATACCTGCTTTTGTACTAATACTCACCATAATAACACAGATGGTACCACAGAAAGCCACATGATAAATCACAGTTCTTTGTAAGTTGCCTGTCCATAAAACATGGCCATTACTCGTGTATAAACGACCTACTGGGTCATTCGCACAAAGACAAAACATCATCAGGGTAGCACACGACACAAAAAAAATCAATAAACATTCATTTAAGAGAGTGTAATGCAAAACTCCCTAATGTACATTACTGACAACAGAAAGAAGAAACAAAAAATTGGGAATGTCTTTTTACTGTTTTTCACCATGAATATGGTAGTTCATAGTTTTTCTTTGCAAAATCCATAAATTGGACAGTATTTTACATTGCGATGTTAAACTATTACTTACAGTTAATCAATTAAATGGTTTTTACGTTTTTAGAGTGTTGCATGTAAATGATGAGCTTGCTGTATAATTGTCCCGTCTCTGAGCAGTATTACCTGGAGGATGGGGATGGAGTGTTTTGTAATTTCTCTTTTGTTGACCTTTTGTTCAGGTGTGTTTAGAGGAAATCCTGCTCAAGTCAAAGAGTACGAGGAACTGCTACAGGCTGTCATCTTCCAGTCTTTTGAGGGTAACTTCTGGACACACACACACACATGCATACGCGCATCTTTTTGGACAAACTGTCAAAGCATGTCACGTTGTGATGGACTCTGCTTGCCTGCCACTGTCCTCCAGCCGCTGCCAATGAGTGTTATTTTCCCATTACTCTTTATTAGAGTGGTCTTTTCGTATTCATCTCTCCCTCGCTGCATGATTTCCTTAGACGCGTCTCAGTCAAGTGCACAACAGAGGAGATGCTCATTATTTAAACAGACCAGAACACCTTCGATTCCCCACTGGCAGACAAAAAAACATCTCTCATGCTGTCTGACAGTTCTTCAGACCAGCACTCTTCAGAAGTTTAACCACAATAAGCAACTTAATAACTAGTTCAGCTCTTTTCATTTGCTTACAGTGGGCCTCACCAATATAGATGAGAGCTTGGCTTAGTCGACTAAATTATGCTTGACAGAGAAAAGGTGAATTTACAGCTAGGCTGGATTGTGCTGACAGCCTTTTTGCTGCTTTTTTTCTGCATGGATTTATCTCTTCATTTTTTTTACATATTTATTAAGTAAATAGTCATTAGCAATATCTAAATAACAGAACTGACATCCAATATGAATAGCAGTAACATTAGTACATTTTCTGAGCAAAATCACGCAAGCAAGTTTCACTGAATATGTGTTTTACATTCCATGCAGATTGGCCAGTTAATTTCCTCTCTGGCAAACAAACAAAGTTCCAAAAGTTCCACACCTGTTACTATACACTACTGTTCAAAAAGTTTGTGGTTTAAAATAACAGTTTTCTATGTTAATATATATTAAAATGTATTCCTGTGATGGCAAAGCTGAATTTTCAGCATCATAACTCCAGTCTTTAGTGTCACATGATCCTTCAGAAATCAGACCTGTCTCATATATGTACAGAAGACACCCTGGGACTCTTTGAATTTTGTCTAATTTGATTCTCCGCAGGGCACGCTGTTATTCCCAAGTATTTCTACGTGCCAGCAGACTTTGTAGAGGCTGAACAGAAGAAACATGGCAGCCAGAAGCGCTTCCCCAGCAACTCGGGGCGTGATGGGATGCTGTTCCTCTGGGGACAGGCCCTGTATAACATCGCTAAGCTGCTGGGTGAGTTTCAGATCCATCCAGAGCCCAGGGGTCAGGGCTGCTTCACACAACACAGACACGCACTGAGAGAGTTTACATAGATATTCTTTTATTTATTCATGCAGTGACTTTATGCCATTTGCTCATTTTCCTCAAAAGGAAAGAGAGCCGAAACCACTGGGATCCCTCTGAAAGCTGTGGACAAAATGGTTTATGAACCAAACTAAATAATGGGACCATATTAATAGAGGTCAACAAATGTTTTTTTTTATGAATCACAGTGGTAGTGTGAAAAATTGTTAGCATTATTTATTCAACTTCATGTCCTTTTGGTGACTTGTGCACTATTTTTCAAGTCTTCTGAGGCCATTTTTGTGAGAAACAGACAGGAAATGGAAATCATTATTCATTAATCTTCTCCACCACCGTAGCTCTTGACTGATCGTGCCACATCAAGTTTGATTTTCTGCAAATAAATTCTAAATCTAATAATGATCACTATTAACTATTAACATGATTTTCCCCACAAAACATATTGTATTTTCAGCAATGTTATTACCATGCTGCACACCCAGAGTGATTCATATTGTAAGCAATGATTCATGTGTATGCGTTGCAGTAAAATCCAGACCGGCAGAGATATTAGTAATCTATGCTAAGGGCTTGTTTTTAAATCGAAAACCTTGTCTGGGTTAAAAATGCAGAGATTTTTTTTAAAGCTTATGTGAACCGAAAAACAGTAATTGGTTCCCGTTCTGTGTTTGCTGTTCAGTGGATGGTTTGATCAGCCCAAAGGACATCGACCCCATCCATCGCTATGTGCCCCGCGAGGATCAGAGGAACGTCAGCATGCGATACTCCAATCAGGTGAGCTGCATCCCGTCTCTCTTCAGCCAACTACACGAATACTAAAATCTATCCTGTAAACACACATATGAATTGCCTGTGTATTTAATCTCTCTCAGAGCCTCATGCATAATTTGTTTTAGGCTTTTCTTCACATCTCCGTATCAGTCCCCTACAGCTGACTTGTTTTGCAGATCCATTCCTAGCAGATCTGTTAGTGCTGAGACAGATCACACTGTTCTTGATAAGAGAAACCTACGGACACCTGCTGTTTCATAGCTAGAACAGTACTCCCTCATCTGTCTCTGTAAACAGTCTGCAGTATCGCTTTTTAATACAGCACCTGCTCAATCCAGTTTTACTCAGGGTTTGTGTCGGAGCCCTGACAAAAAGTGGAACGGGTTGAAAAATGCACATGCAAATTAAAAACAAACAAACATTTTCATCAATGTAGCCTATCTAGTAAAAAGCACATTACAACTTTATTAACACACAACCCTGCTGGTAAATCTGTTGCTAATTATATTAAGTATACACTACCATTCAAAAGTTTGGCACCAGTAAGCTTTTACTTTTATTCCGCTAGGATGTATTAAATTCAACAAATGTGACAGTAAAGACATTTATATTGATTTCTATTTCAAATAAATACTGTTCTGTTGTACTTTCTATCCATCAAAGAGTCCTGAAAAAAAGGGTTTAAACAAAAATGTTTACCAGCACAACAGTTTTCAACATAGATGATAATAATAAATGTTATTTGAGCAGCAAATTAGAATGATTTCTGAAGGATAATGTAACACTGAAGACTGGATGAATGATGCTGAAAATTCAGCTTTGACATTTACAGGAATAAATGACAATTAAAAAAAATATTAAAATGGAAAACTGTTATTTTAAATTGTAATAATATTTCACACTATTATTGTTTTTTCTGTATTTTTGGTCAAATAAATGCAGCCTTGGTGAGCATAACTTTTTCAAAAACAAACAAACTTTTGAATAGTGGTGTATGATTTTTTTTTTTTGTGTGTGTGAATCTGTGGTGTCAGCCCTGGTCTGTAAATGGTTCACTGGTTTTGCTTCATGACTGTTAGATTAGAATTTTCTAATGTGATGTCTGTGGCTGTTGGGAAGCAGCAGTCTTGTTACAAAGAAGGGGTGTTTATCATAGTCTTTATACATAACATAGCGCTAGCTACTGAATGCAGACTTCATATAAGTATGTGAGGAACCAGGGAGCTATCAGAAATGTCACTTCCTTTCAAAAACGTCTGACACTTCTATTGTAGTGAGAATGGTGACTCATGCGTGCAATAAAAGCTAACAGAGGCTGAGATAAGTGCTGAGCGAGCTTCATTAGCATGTATGCAAGTATGTGTCTTATTTACATACCTGAAGTATTTATTATTTATATATATATTTATACCACCAGACGACCGTACGCATACTACGCAAGTCGACTTACTCCACAAGAGTAACTTGTGACACATCATGTATGACGTAGGATGTAGGAGTATCGTAAGCTTAGATGCCTCTCGCGGTTTAAACAAATAGGGCTGTGCAACAAACTGAAGCTCCTCTTCTATTATATAGAAATGTTTTGCTCTTTCCTCTGAGCTTCCGCGTTCGTCATTACGTTGTGCGTCGGGTCAGGGGTAGGGCTGGACCCGAATATTCGAATATTCGTTCAGTGGGTTGGTATTCGATTAGAAAATTTGACATTCGAATATTCGTTTTTGTTTTGTTTGTTTTTTGCACACCTGGCCTCCCCCTCGAAACGGTTCTCATTGCCTCACAGCCTGAGCTTGTATTTTGGGTTAAGCTGCGTTGCTTTGACATTGTGGAAATTGGAATAATAGAAACAAAATGTATTAGCCTTTTTACCCGTTATTATCAATCTAAATTAATCTCGTTTTTAATTTAACTTAATTTCGTTTTTCTTTATTTCAATTTCGTTTTTCTTTATTTCAATTTCGTTTTTTCTTTATTTAAATTTCGTTTTTCTTTATTTAAATTTCGTTTTTTCTTTATTTAAATGTTGTTTTTCTTTATTTAAATTTCGTTTTTCTTTATTTAAATCTACCCGTCAGAAAAATATTAGACTACCTTAAAAGTATTTCTTAAGTTAACAGACCTGTGTGTGTGTTTTATATCACTAGTGCAGTGTCCGTTCTCGGAGCATATAAGCCCTGTCCACGTGAGGCACGCCGCTTCCCGCTCGCGCTGTTCTGTAGTTTATTAAAAGTTTATTCATTCTGAATGTGTCGCGTCTCGCATGTCCATCTATATTGCACCAAATGCGACAAATGAACGGTTCTCAAAAATAATCAAAATGCAAACAGACAGACAGACACATAGAGATTCCTGCCTTTATTAGAGAGAAGAATATGTTCAGCACCCTCTCTCTGAAGCTTCGAATATTCGATGTTCATTAATACCGAAGCTTCGAAGCTCAAAAAATGGTATTCGGACCAGCCCTAGTCAGGGGTTAGTCTTCCACCGTAAATCGATGCGTACGGCCGTCTGTCGGAAGCTAGTAATTATAGTTTATAAAGTTTTAAATATGAATATTTTTCTTACACAAATGCTTTGCTTCAGAAGGCCTTTATTAACCCCCCGGAGCCGTGTGGAGCACTTTTATGATGGATGGATGGATGCACTTTTATGGACTTCAAAACAGAAACAGCCATTCACTGCCATTATAAAGCTTGGAAGAGCCAGGACATTTTTTTATATAACTCCGATTGTATTTGTCTGAAAGAAGAATGTCATATAGACCTCGGATGACTTGAGGGTGAGTAAATCATGGGCTAAATAAATGTTTGGGTGATCTGTCCCTTTAATTGTATATTGCCAGCAAAATCACCCCGCGTAACCTCAGTCCTAGTTGAGATGTAGCTGTAATTTGACTAGTGTTGGCTTGGAAGTGCTAGTTTGTTTAATCAGAGGCGGTGTTTTATTCATGAGTGTTGCACCGCTGCATGGGGGAGTGGGAGGAGCCATGCTGCTTTGAAGGAGGGCACTGCATATTGCACAGTAATGCGTAAATGTGCTTGTCTCTTTGCTTTTGCATCAAAGGCTAAACTGGCTAAGGGGCACGTTGCCGTGACTGCTGTTTATGTGATGTGTGCATGTGCAGCAGTGTATGTTTGTGGATTGGATGTAGCCATATGAAGTGTCAGTTTATGTTTGCCTATATATTACGGCCTGTCTTTGAGCACCTTTATGCAATATTTATGTGAGTACTCATGCACTACATGATTGAATATGATTGCCAGTTTGTGTTTATGCATAAGTTGTTCTCAGCCTACACTTGTCCTCCTAACATCTCCCATACTTTGTCCCCAGTATGAAGGCAGATCTTCATTCTGAACCATGTCCTTGCTCAGAGATTAGACAGGCTCTTTTCCCTGATTGATGGATGTAGCCTCTTTAAACAAAGCACAGATGGAGCTCAGTTTAAATTTAGAAACGATTGTTCAGCAGAGCAGCCAAGGTGCAGGAAGCAGCCTCGTCTTTTTGCCTTTTAAACACAGAGAACAGCTTTTGAAATGCTTCCCTCGCTCACATACACAAGCTCAGGGAAAGAGGCCTACTTAGCTTTGAAGGCGCTCTATTTCTCTGATTCATATTTAATTTGATGCATTAAGACAAATGTATTCCAGTTCAGTCCAATTGTTTGGTTGGCTGTTCTCAACAACTGTGTCTTTTAATGTGAAAACACAGGATGTTACTGCGGTATGTTTGTTTGGAAGTGATTATTTGGGGTTTGAGTTTAGGACTGTGGTGATTGGACGCAACTCGTTCCACATGAAATCTCCTGTCTGCATGTCTTTTTCATTGGGCTGAGTCACTTCCTAAACACCCCAAGGGATTTCCAGAACACACCACAAATAAACACACTACAAATGGTGAAGACATATCAGTGGCCATACGGCATGGACATACGCAGATGTTCAAGGTTGTCTGTCTTGTCCATCCATCCATCCATCCAGTCTGTCTGTCGCTGAAACTGTAGAGCACAGCACTAACAATGCCAAGGTCATGGGTTCAAAGCAAGGGCTGACAAAATGTGTATCTTGAATACAGTGTAAGTCACTTTGGACAAAAGCATCTTGTAAATGTATCTATCATTCGTTTTTTCGTTCTTTCTTTGAATTTCAGTTATTTCCATTTCCACTTGCATTCAAATTTGAATTGATATTCTGCATCCTATGGCTGCCTCAACTGAAATTCAAGAACTGGAATTTAAAAGACATTCTCCATTCAGTTCTAAATGCAGCACAACCCTGGAACATAAACATGCGCACATGTGCACATAATAGAAATCCATATAGACGTGTATGCAAGTAGGTGCACATTTACACACATTCACACTCGCCTTTGATGGCGAACTAATTCACCCTGTACTTGTTGAGGCTGCTCTTCGTTGAAATTACTTTTTATAAATGTAAGCATGGTGTGTGTGTGTGTGTGTGTGTGTGTGTGTGTGTGTTTTAAGTCCTGAAAATATTGATGGAAAATTTCCAATGACCATCACTACACTTGCATACGCACCCACATGAACACATCGCTCTAAAGCATGTCAATTGTCCACCTTTATGCTGAGAGACACAAACAAAACACTTCACAGTGCAGGAGAGAACGATGATGGGTTGAAAATATTAAAGAGAGAGCAAAAGAAGGGCTGTACATTTGGGCAGGCAACATTCTGTAATTCTGTGCTGACGGCCATGTGGAAACATATTTGTTGTTGGAGCCGAAAGTCTTTTCTCAAATGTCTTCGGAGTGGTGACAGATGTGTTGTATGTTTATCACCGACAGCCAGCAGATGTGATGAATGTGGCAAGAAATCATTTATGTGTCACTCACTCAGTTAGTATAACTCCAGACTTTATAGTACGAGAATCCAAATCCAGTGTCACTCTGATATTGTAATGTGTAGAGTGTATTTCACTGGAAACATATCTTGGCATATACCTTTCCATGTCATCTCCTAATAAGTAATGATGATCAAGCATTGTTCAGCAGCCAACTAGTCAAGACAAACAAAATTACGCTGTTATTAGTAGTGGCGGGGGAAAAAATCGATTCTGTTCAGTATCGCGATATTTTGCGCATGCAATTATATCGATACAGTAGTGCAAAGTATTGCAATATTTAATTATAAAATTATCTGTTTTACTTTCGGGTTTTCTCCATTGGTTTTCTCTGAGTTTACTCTGATAATTTACATTTGTGTATTACATCCACGCGGTGCTTTGTTGCTGTGCATTCGACAGCAAATTCAAATGAAAATGGTTTCACCATCACAGACGGTTGTACACGACGCTCCGTCTTCTTTCAAATCGAAAGTGTGGGTAAATTTCGGTTTTCATCAAAAAGCGAATAGTATATTCCCAAATGAATTTTGGTTGATGACCTTGCAGTAGGCTACACATTTTTGTTTATTTTTCTCAATTTGATTGAAGCTCTAAGTTACTCTTATTTATTTGATTATTCTCAGGTTTATGTTACTCTATGTCTGCTTTATGTTACTCTATTGTATTTAAATAAGTTATGTGCTGGGAGCTCACCATTCATGTGAGAGGTCTCCTATTCAGAGAATAATTATGTCCTGTCCTGTAATGAGGTCCTGTGTCCTGAATGTTCAAGGACAAAGTTTTTGCACTACCCTCCTAAGTTTTTGCACTTCAGTTAATGTGTAGAAGATAATGTTCACAGAATTAAATGTGACATTTGAAGTGAGTTGAGCAGTCTTATTTTACTCATTGTTTGTAATGCCTTTGAATAATATGGGGGACATGAATCGCAATATATCGCAGAATCGAATCGCAATACTTGGAGTATCGCAATATGTTAAGAATTGCAATAATATTGAATCGTGGCCCAAATGTCACAATACTATTGAATCGTCACATTTTTGCCAATTCCCACACCTAGTTATTAGGCTGTGAAATCTAAAAACACAAAGGCTTTTTAAGAGGAAAGTCCAGAACCTTACCTGTGTTAAGTTTTGTCCAAACCCCGCTTAAGTGGTTTGGGGAAGAAAAAGTTCTGACTTCTTAATAATCATAGATGAGTTCAATTGCGACAAACAGTAATGCTATCTATCAGGATGTGAGACCAACACTATATTAAGGTTAAGGTTAGGGTTTAGTATTTGCTTCAATGTTATAGGCAATCAGCACTTTGATTGACATGACGAATGAAATCATTAGAATCAGATGCAGTTGAAGGCCTGTTTACACCAAGATGAATATTATGTGCGAAATTTTGGTGTGATAAGCATTTTCATTTTAATGTTAAAGGGTTAGTACACCCAAAAATGAAAATGATCCCATAATTTACTCAACCTGAAGCCATTTTAGGTGTATAAGACTTTCTTCTTTCAGACAAACACAATCGGAATTATATTAAAAAATATCCTGGCTCTTCCAAGCTTTATAATGGGAGTGAATGGTAATTGAGATTTTGAAGTTCAAAAAAGTGCATCCATCCATCATAAAAGTATTCCATACGGCTCCAGGGGGTTTAATAAAGCTTGAAAGCTTTATTTTTTTTATATAACTCCAATTGTGTTTGGCTGAAAGAAGAAAGTCATATACACCTTTTAAAAATTTTCATTTTTGGGTGAACCCTTTAATGCATCTTTTCAGACCAACGCAAACATTTGAATGTCATTTTCTTATGGAGAGGTTTTATAATCTCTGTTTTATCACACTGTGAATAAAATTGGCCAAACAATACGTTTTGTGCTTTTGGTCATTTGGTCATTGTTGTTACATAAAACTGTGACTTGGTGGTGCTTGCGAACAGAGAATTTGGCTAAACAACAGTGAATAGCAGAATCTGGACCCGACTCTCTTTCTCTGTACTGTTGTTTTTTTGTGTTTTTTTTTGAAAAACACAATAATAAAAAAAAAATAACAGCTGTTTTAAAACCTGTAAATGCTGTTTGACTTTGTTTTTATAAATTTATTGTGAACAAGAAGGTGTTAGAAATGGAAAGCTGTGCCCTTTATCAGAGCCAATATCCTTGTGGGCAACGCTCTGATGTGTAGCGCGGGTGCGCTTCGGGAGACCAGAGTTTGAGTCCTGTCTTTCCCAATCCCGCCCCCCTCTTTCTCTCACTTTATTTACTGTCAGTTATCTACTTTTTATCTCAATAAAGGCAATAACACAAAAAAAAAAAAAAAAAAAAGGAAAGTTGCGCCCTTGTGTAACTGATTTCCATATGTGTCACCTACTGTTAGAGCAGGGGTGCCCAATCCTGCTCCTGGCGATCGACTGTCCTGCACAGTTCATCTCCAACCCTAATCAAACACAATTGCCTTTAATTTTCAAGTGATCCTGACGTGCTCTGAAGACCTTAATTGGTTGCTTCAGGTGTGTTTGATTAGGGTTGGAGATGAAGGACAGTCGATCGGCAGGAGCAGGATTGGGCACCCCTGTGTTAGAGAGTGCATTTTCATTCAGACCATCTTCCAAACAGACAAATGACGTGTGAAAATCAGGCTGCATTTCTGTGCTGAACATTTGTGTTGGTGTGAACAGGTCTTACGACCCAAACCAATAACAGACCCCCAGATCCATTCCAGATCAGTACCCAAATCAGGACCCGTCGGTTCAAGAACCATCAGTCCATTTTAATAAAGTAAAATATTGAAAATACTGAATTATTGTGTCACTTGATACAGTGAGACACAGAACTGCATCTAAACCTAATGTCTTTTGGTGTGCTTGTGAAATGAATTACAAAAAGTGTCAATGTTAGGTCGGTGTCATTTTCTTTCATATTACTTTTGTGACTGTGTGTTTTATCAGAGGCTTAAAAACACAGTCCCAATCTGTTTCTGAAACCGCTCTGCACATACTTTCCTTTGGAGCAGCTCTACAGGTATTAGTAATCAGCCTCCTTATCTCCTCTCACTCCACACACTGCATCTTTATGGGAATTACATCACATACAACACCGCTGACAAGCACCAGACTCCTGAGGCTTTCACCTGCCTCGCTTTAATATAAATTGATTTTTTTTTCTTCTTGTCATAAGGATTGCCGACTAGATCTAATATGTCTGTGGTCCTTTTAGAGAGGGGTGATGTGTATCGAATTCACAGCAAGCCTTTGTTCACAATTACACTCCCACCTTCTCCAAAGTCCAATCCCCAACCCTTTCAATTTCTTTAAGGTGATTGTGGCCAGACATGCACTGTTGCATAGGGAGCCCCTCACTCTATTATAAGATGTGGAATGGAGTTGAAAAAGTAAGCACTTTTTCCATTCTACTCTGGAAAGAGAATTTTATTTTTACATAGGGGTCCAAAAATCTGAGGCCAATGCTTCAATTTTAAAATTTTCATTGTTTTATTAAACATTTTTCTAAATCTTAAAACTCTAAATCTTTAAAAAAAAATAATCCCAGAATTTCAATATGGTCTCATGACTTTAGATTAATTTTTCTATCTCCATCTCTTAGTTTGATGGGGCTTTATCAATTGAAATGTGTAACCTAAAATGCAAACAGCTCCCAAACTTACCAGCTGCAGTGTTTAACATTGATAACTATCTCACTGCATCAACAAAGAGACTTCTTTGAATTCATTAAAGGTACATTAGGCATCCTAAAGAGCAGCAGTTCACATCGGTTAATGTTTTTGTGTATTGGCAGAACAAACTGCAATGCGATTGTGGATCTGCCATATCTCTTTTATCCATATCATATCTCTAAGAGACAGTCCATTGGGTTTGCATTGATTCATCACATAAATGGATTCAAAGAAAAGGGGCTTATTTCAGGCTGTCCGATTTGAATAGAATCTTTCAAGTTCCTTTTAGTTTGAAATGAGATATTATAAAATCTTTACAGCTCTAAAACATTTGCAATAATTTACCATAAGAATGGATTCAGGAAAATGGCTTATTTTAGGTTGTCAAATACTGTAGAGCATTATATAATGCCACATGAGCAACGCTGGTGTTGTGTAGAATGTTGTGTTGTGGTTTGCTGCTACTGTCTGCAGAATCAGAAAGCATTCTAATAACATGATATGTGAACTCTGTATTGCAGTATATTGCATTTGAGGCAACAGTTATAGCATTTCATTTGTCTGTACTTTTACACCTTTGTGATGCACTCACAAGCTGTGGAGTTTTGCCATTAGTGATCCCATCTCAATTCCAGCAACTCCAGAATCTGCGAAAACATCACTTAGCTGCCGAAGGGGAGTTTTTTCAAGTGCTCTTTGCATCAGATATAAAAAATTTCTTCAGCACGCAGGAGCGGCTTACACCGCAGTCAGTCTAAGCCTGTCAATGTATGACTGCGTTGAATTAGTGAAAGCGGCAAATGTTCAAAAGATGCCATCACATATTAAAATTGCTTACCAACCCTCACAACTATACTATACTGCATTGACTATAGCATATTATTGACTATAGTATTATTTGAATTTGGAGTGCTAGTAAATACAGATTAATATAAATATGGTAATCTTACATAGACATGTATATATCAGAGTACCACAATATTCCCATCTGATACCATCACGGTACAATGCCTTATAGGTTTAATGTTTTGAGGACTAATTTGTGCTTTTCTGCAGATACAGCATGATTATGCTATAGTGTAAGCTGCAAGAGCCTTTATCCTCATTCCTCATTTTATTTGTGACATTTGTTTCGGTCTTCAATTTATTAATGTTCCTAAAGTTGCAGAGTCTGACAGATTTGTCATTAGAGGTAAATATTGACTGTTTGGCTTACCATGGGGTTCTTGAAGCCACATTATGAATAGAGATCATTTGACTGATTGATAACAGAGACATTAATAAAGAGCATTTCTTATCACTGTCAGTCATATTGAGCTGTTCATAGTTTATTGTCTGCTGCTTCAGTACAGAGCGAGAGACTTCAGGAGTCTGCAGAGTACAGGGGGGCTCCCACTAGTACCAATAGTAGACTTGACTTGCAGGAATTTGTACACCACCAACTGCCATCACTACAAAGCCATAACTACACTGCTGTGAGGAAATATGTGCATATCAAAGATGAAATATGTTTGTTTTTTTTCCTGTTAAAGTACTTTCTTCTATTCCAGCATAATAGGGTGTGCTGGCACATATTTCATATCTCACGTTATACAAACAAAACAAAAAAATGCACTGACTTACAATATACAAATGTACAAATGTACAGTATCTGCCCCTTAGACTTTTATTGTGATGTATTTGATATTATTTACTGAAGCTGAAATTTGAGTGAAAATTATTTCTGTGGTGATCAACAACAGAAACAATAGGAATAGAAAAAAGTGATTCATATTGCTCATCTGCCATAGTCATGAATTGTTTTGTGTGTTCCCAGAGAATCAGATAAAACATATTCCCCAAATGCATTGTTAAGTCCGGACTACTACATTTAGCATAGATTTTTGCCCCAATTTTCAGTCTGTACGAGTCAGTTGCCGAAAGTCAGAGCCAGTCTGATTTGACTGCAAATTGTGTAGCGTATGATGAGCACAGTCAGAGAATATCAAACATATTTTACATTTTAAACCAATTTTATAAGACGCATTGTTTTTATTTGTAACGCGTATCCTAGCAAGGAGTTTGTTGCGTTTGGTCGGAAAGTGTATGATGCCCAGCCTTCAGTCGCTTCAGACAAAAGCATCTGGCAAATGCGTAAATGTCAATGTTTATGGTTTTGCAATTGATTGTTTGTGCCACTAATGGTGATGATTTAATCCTTATGTTTATATTTGTATATAGTTGTTTCACTGTTGTTCTACTGTTGTGCAAACTACTGAAGTTATACTGCACCTTTTCACTTTTTGAATCCTTCTGCACCCGTCACAGATTAATAACATACCCAGACATTCACTTCCCATCCATCAAGGGCAGCTTGAACCTGCTTCTATCCACCTGAACAAAATATCCTCCTCCTCCTCTGCAGCCCTCACGCAGGGCAGAATTAGCATGTATCGTCTCTGTTGATCAACCCTTGTGATGACTCACTGCACTGCCTCCACAAAATAGCTGTGCCAATATGTCATTTAACCCAAAGCTGTGATTTGCCCTGTTCACCGAGCACTTATCGCCCCCGTTTTAATGAGAATCAAACTACAACACAGCTGAGGCAAACAGCTTACATCACAAATATAAATCTTCCTTTCAGACTAATAAATCTGTCTATCCCAACTTTTGACACATTTTAGCGCATTTGAAGGTGTGTTATTTACATATTAGCTGGCTAATGTTATGGCTTTGGGAGTTGTAGCTGCAGGGGGTTGGTAAACCCTGTACGTTTTTGAAGGAGAAGTGCCTGCAAACCTCGGTTATCAATTAATTGTTTTACCGTAGCACCAAGCAGAATCGCAGAAATAACGATTGTTTTGAAACAGGGAAGCCTGCAAGTTGCGATCTCGAGAAAACAAGACAAATTAGCCATTAAGATGCTCTTGCAGTTTTGGAGTTGTGGCTGTGGAAGGTTTAAATGGATGCTGGGTGTCCTCTGTGTGTAGGCAGAGGGCTTTAGCCACTGATTGATATGACCCAACCTAAACCTTCAGCAATCAGTAGCTCATTATCTCAGCGAAATTACTGCATCATCCAGCCCAAACGTCTGTAATGAGCTAGCATAAAGAATCAAGGCTCTGATCCACCATCATCTCTCTCATCTTTGTCTGCAGTCTCTCTTTCTCTCCCTCTCAATGAAGCTTGTTTTTCCCCTATTCTCTCCAACCACCCAGTCATCAGTTATACTCTAGGTGCTCTGACTTTCTCACTCTTAAGGTCTTTCTCTCTTTTCTTCATTTTTAGTATAGTCACTCACTCCTGAACTCACAGGCGATGGATTTTACACACTGTGCCCTTGCCTTTAAGTCTTCCCCATAGAGACCCAAAGTTTTCCAATACGTCTTCTTTGTTTGTTTCCTGCAGGGTCCCATTGTGAACGATGTGGTCATTCATGTGGCCCTGATAGCAGAAAGTCAAAGGTAAATACATTTCTCATCTCTCTCTCTCTCTCTCTCTCTCTCTCTCTCTCTCTCTCTCTCTCTCTCTCTCTCTCTCTCTCTCTCTCTCTCTCTCTCTCTCTCTCTCTCTCTCCTGGTCTAATTGATGCCTTCACATTAATTGTTGGGCTATTCTGTAGCCTTCATCCATCAGCTCTCTCATTTAAAGCTTTTCTGGGAAGAGGAAGAGGTGAAAGAGGTCATGTGGCCATCTGGCCCCAGCCAGACCCACTCTGCAGTTAATTTAACATTGTTCACCCCAGCACTTAACCCTCCTCTCCCCTTCTTCACACTGCAAACCTTAATCAGGATTACTTGTTCAACTCAACCATCATACCTTCATTTAAAGCAGCAAATTCCACTTAACACCTCACCTTCCCTGCAAAGCTGAAATAATGTTGTTAAAATATTATAGTGTATGCTGGTTCTGGTTGCTTGTAAACATATTCGTTGAACCCCTCATTATGAGAAGTACCTGCAGAGCACTCATTTATGTATTTACAGTGTCATGCAAGATTGTTTCCCCTTGACCCTTATGGATACTTTACATCAATGCTTGATTGCAGATCCTACATAACCGCTTTAAGATGCATATTAACTATGTAAATATGACTATAAATGTCTTTTAAATTGTGGTCAAATGGACCCTTTTCACATTTCGGGGGTTCTCAGAAACAGAATAGTGAACTGAACGGAAATAGTGGTGAACAGAAACTACAACAAATAAAATGGTTACATTCTCATTTACTCCAATAGCAAAAGAAAAAAATCTAAATAACGTGACTGACTTTACAAAAGAGGAAAAAATTATAGAACGGTTATGTTTGTCAGAAGAGAGAAAGATGTCAAATTTGCAATCAGTCCTTCAGCTGTTGTATTAGAACCATTCACGTAGAAGCAATGACTAGTTTTATATAATTTAATTTGAAGGTTATATAACACTTAGCTTTATAATTTTACATTACATTTATTTAAAAAAAAATAGTAAAAGAAAAACGTAAATCTAGCAAATGAATACCCGTGGAAACATGTTATCACAGTCTGTGGTCCATTAAACATTCTTTATTTACTCTTCTTCACTAGCTTACTATTACATTAGCCTACCATTAACTTTATTAGTCTGCTAGCCTAGCGTACCATGCAGGATACACATTTGTTTGAGATGCAAAATAGAGTGGTCCAGGGATGACGTCAAAACCCGGACGAATAATCTGCCAGTGGTTCCTATGAGACTTTCCTATGGGTTTTTATAATGGGATTTGTCCATTTATGAGTAAAATAAATGAGTGTGTGCAGTTTACTTTGTAGAAGTGTCCAAGTATTGTCAAGTTATGTTTTCCACCCACCTTATTTACCCATAAATATAAAAACCTCATTATAAAAACCGATAGGAAAATTTCAAGGGAACCACTGGTGAATTAGTCCTCCGTGTTTTGACATTATCCCTGCAGCACTCTATGCCACTTTTTTAATCATAAAAAAAAGAATCATGTTCATTATGGTAGTTATGATGTTACATTTATTAGTATTATTTTACAGTTGAAGAGTAAGAGTTAGGGTTCATATTATAATGTTAGGCATAATACCACATTAAAGACAAATTGGATGTAATACTTTTTAATAGTTAATAGTAAAAAAATAAATTATATTTTCTTTAAATAGAGCCAGATATCAATATAATGTGATACGTTTTTGAACGGGGATAGAATGTGGCACAACAATTGTCAAGAAAATAAGCCAGAAAAAAAAAAAAAAGATAGTCTCTGTTGGCTTCTATAAGCTTGTCATTGTTTTTCCAATTCCTTTGATTCCACTAATGTTGCAGAAATGACACACCTTATCTTTAATCTTTCACCTTATGTCTCGCTTGTGTCTTTCAGATTGCAGGTCTTCCTCAACACCTATGGCATTCAAACTCAGACCCCGCAGCAGGTGGAGCCCATTCAGATCTGGCCTCAGAAAGAGCTGGTGAAGGTATCCCGTTTCAGTCAATCAAACTGACCACCAAACAAATCTTCCAGACTGATCTGTTTCTGTGGCAGTCGCTCCATTAGACCATTGGCTAGTTTATCAAGTGGTTTAGATTGACTGGCACATCCCTCATGTCACTTAGTGAATTATTTTTGCATTCTCTTTAAGATTTACACCATGGTTTGAACCTCACTCGTGCACTATTGATGGAATTAGTTTGACAAAAGACTCTGAAAATAGTCTTTAATGTTTTCTCATATATATAAATGACCTTTGTAAACGTACTAGCAAAAGAGTGACAATATATCAATAGAAAGCAGCGTTAATTTTTCTGGCCAACCTGGTCTGTACTGGTCATAAGATTATTAGATTATTATCTTTTGCTAAATGTTTTTTTGTGCTCATTCTGTCTGTAATCGACAGATCATGGAGCAATATGTGCGAGAGTGTTTACGTGTTTGTTCTTCTGTCTGTGGGTGTGTGTGTAGGTGGTAAGGTTTTGTCGCCGGAACGTGCAATTTACTGCAGTTTGGTTTAAAAGCTGTTTGAAATCAGACACCCAACAGTATCTGCTTCCCTTGACACTGTTCTATCTGCGGTCAGTTTTGTGTATGTGCACTCAAGTGTGCATTAGAGGGAGTGATGGTTTGCCGAGTATGCCTCTGTAAGGATGCTCGGAGCTCTTTGGAAAGAGCAGCCTACTTTAGATCAGCTGCAAAACCTTCGTTGCTGTCACCTTTCATGGTAAATGACACAATATACACATTTGAATTCCTTAAATAATTCATTTAGATAGGAGGAAAAGCACGAAAACTGCAAAATCTTAATTGTGGATTATTTTCCTTTTGATATTTTGTGATATTATGATTGATTTAATTATTAATTTGTCTTCATTTCCAATACTGTGCAAAAGTTCGTGTTCAGCCACCATTACTCCTGTCTTCCATATCACACGATCCTTCAGAAATCATTCTAATATTTTCTTATGTTCTGATTAGCTATTATAATCAACGTTGAAAATATTTTTTTAATGATTCTTTGATGCATAGAATGTTTTGAACAGTAGTGTAGTTAATTTTGAATCAATCTGTTAATTCTACATTCAATCAATTCTATTAATCCATAAATAAGTAAATCAAGCAGCGTTTATGGTCAACTTTTGAGCAGCATGACTCAAAACAAAATATGTCCAAAATCGGAATAAATTATACACGGAAATCTAGGCAACACTTCCATACTGGAACACTCCAGTCCTGCTATAATCAATAGATCTTTCTTACTATGCAAGCCATTCAGATTTGTGGGCTCTGGAGAACTCTCCCATTATAATAATTGAAGCTGTCTATACTTGCTTATTTACTCTGTCTTTACCTTGTTGATTATATTGTTGATAATAATCTCTCACTTTCAATGCATATTGGCTATTACTCAGACTACATGGTAAGTGGTGGAACATGCAAATCTAAAATCTTTCTCAATTACTGTCTATGCCTTCACTTTGGTTTGGTATTGTGTGCCACAACAAAGATTGAAAATACATCCGTGGATGAGACTGCTTATGCAA
Source organism: Abramis brama (assembly GCF_963993115.1). Classification (NCBI taxonomy): domain Eukaryota; kingdom Metazoa; phylum Chordata; class Actinopteri; order Cypriniformes; family Leuciscidae; genus Abramis; species Abramis brama. Next base: position 33,642,401 of record NC_139965.1, read on the forward strand.
ACTTGCTTAGCTGTCTTTACCAATAACCTGTAAACTACTTGAAATTAATCTGATCTGCCATTGCATTCATGCAGAAATATCTGATTGGTTACAATACTCAATTGCTGCAAAATTACATTGTAAATGGAACATTTTGACACAGCGAGAGTTTATCAAAATGGAATATGCTCTCACCACAATTACTTAATTGTTGCAGCTGTAATTGTTTTTACATTTTTATTTGATCAGTTGTGCAGCCCTAATGTGCAGCCTTATCTTTAACAAAAACCTTTTGCCTGATATTCTTAAATAATCATGTCAAATACAAGCGCAGATAAGAGAGCAGTTCATAGGTTGACGTGCTGTTTCTAATTCAAGCGGCAAGGCTGCAGAAAGTGATACGAGCGTGAACGTCTTAATTGTAGAATCCTGTGTATTAAAGAGGTTTGTTTCAACATCAGCACAGTGGCTTCACTGCCCCTCTTGATGTGCTACAGGCTTAGCATGCGTGACATTTGCAGGTTTCGTGTCAGGCATGTTGAGCTTCTGATTAGAGGCAGGGCGCTCTCGATTCAGTTGTGTCTTCCCCTCATTGCTATTCTGCACACAAATTTTCCAAGGTACAGAGATCCACAACAAGAGAAAAAGAGTTCTGGAGCATAAATCTCTCTCGAAAATGTTCGTATTGACTACTGGATTTAGTCTAAATTAGCATCTATTTTCCTGTTTCGGTTGGATATGAGCTGGATTCTCCTCGGCAGGGGCTTATTGTTCTGGCATTTTTTTCTTTTCGCCGTGTTGTGCAGTACACTTTTGTATTGGAGTGTTATTCTGAGAATGTCAGACCGCAGGAGGTCAGAGAGAAAAAGAGCTCCATCTAATGTCGTAAAGATGTCGGCACACTCTTTGTACTCTGCTCTGGAATATGATTACTGAGGCAAGCGTCACTATATGCAGGGAGGGGGGGGTTTGTTCTTAGACTTTTAGGTTGCTACGCTTCAGGAGAAGTGTACTATTACTTTTCTAAGCAATCAGTCTTGTGATTTCTACTTGGCAGACAATAAAATGACCGAAAAATTCCATAGATTTAGATTGAAGGGCAAACCTGAGCAGGGACGAGGCCATAGATCTCCAAGTGGGTGGACATTGGTGAAATAGGGTGGCAGGGAGGTAGGAATACAATTCTGTGGAATGAATAAATCATGCAAATTACTGCTGTACTGTTCGGTGGTTTGCCCTGACATTGTATTTGTTGCCATTTTAAGTTGTGTGCCGTGACTGCAGCTCTGCCTTTAAACATGTGGTTGATGAGTGTCACTGGCAAGTGGTTTATGTGTTGGATGGAAAAGTCACTGCACATTGACTCAAATACCTCTGTTTAATCTCCTTGCACTGTTTTGTTCTGCTAAGACTCTTTACCGATAGTTCAACTTGCATGTAATTGTTACTGGGAGAGGACTAATCCGGCTAAAAGCGAGACGGAATCACACAATGTGGACCAATTACACTGTTTAAAAATGTTGGGGTCAGTAAGATTTGTTTGTTTGAAATAAATCAATACTCAGCAAGGACACAAAAAATTGATCAGAAGTGACAAAAAAAATTATATTTAATTTTAGATTATATTAAAATTTTATAGTCATATAATATTTAATAAATATTTAAAATTCTATTTCAAATAAATGTAGTTCTTCAAACTTTGTTCATTATAGAATCCTGAAAAAAAACACCTTCACACTTTTCATTCTTCCCTAAGCAGCATCCCCATTTTCAACTTATAGAGGGAATGCATTGACGTCACTTTCCCGCCGGAACACGGCCCCCTCAGCCGGACTGAGTGGCAAAAGAGTTGCTGCGTGACTGGAGTTAATAGGGGAAACTGCGAAAACGCGAGTAAAACTAAATATTATCAGTTTAATCTAAAGGATGGACTCGATATAGTGTTCCTTACAACTTACCAAAGATCCAGTGATCCATGGATATTGACATGCAGCCAGGAATCGTGTTTCCTGACATTTATATGTGTCTGACGACGCCGGGGAAATAAGTAAAGCAAATTTGCCTGTAAACGCTTTATACAATATAGATGGGTCTAAATCTGGGTGATCACTTACATTAATGTTGTACTGTATATCATCATATCGTCCAGCCCTAAAACTTGTATAGTTTTTTGTCAGTGTTTATTTAAAAACATCCAATTATGCAGAATATAGTCTGTTCTGTAGCTTTTGGCAGTCTTTAAAAATATACAGTACCTCAGATTTCTGGTCAAATCTAGTTGTACAGTAAATCGCAAAGCTCTTTTCCATTTTAGATGTGTTTTGTGTGTGTTTTTTGGGGCATTCACGCTGAAAACAAATGCTGCCGCTCAGTCTTTTTGCCACTTAGTATGGCATACTCTCTATAATAATAATACATGTCTCATGAGCAAAATAAATGACTTAAAAAGAAATGTAAGAAATGACCCCAATTCTTTGAATGGTAGCATATCTGTGTGGATCTGTTGACTTTGTGATGCTAAAAATAGTGTACATTTAGAGGTGGAAAATTGTTTTTCTAGCTTTATATGCAAAATGGGATGAGCCTTATTAGACTTGTGCACAGTAGCATCATGGTGAGCTTTTGATAAGCACAGTTTTGCAATTTCTTCAGAAATGCATGAATCTGGTTATTCCTACAATTTTGTGCAGCAAAGTGTAATGATTGAAAAATCTAGGCTGGAAAGCGAAAGGAACCAAGGAATCATGAACTTACACCACTTAACACCAGGTTGCTCCAAGGGAACAGAGACTCTAATAAGTGCACTGCAATTTGAGATATATAAAAGTATCAGCTAAATGATAAATTAGTGATACAGAAGAGAGCAGCTTTATTGAGGTCACAGAGGAAGTGTTGTTAAAGTGTTACGCTCAAATAATGGCTTAAGTGCTCAGATCTCTGTCTTAATTATTGGCACTAAGACCTTGTGAAAAATATCACAGCAGTACACTGAACCAACTTAAAACTGCAAGGTAAACTGTCTGGTCTGGTTCATTCTGATTCTTCTTTGTCACACTATCCCCCGGTTTCATAGACAAGGCTAAAGCTAGTCCCAGACTAAAATGCAAGTTTGAGCTGTTTTAACTGAAAGAAACTTGCACGAACACTTGTAACAACAACTTGACCTTTTCTCCAAGGAAATAACCAGGCTTTCAGAATCAACCACTGAACAAAACATGCATGTTATGAATTAAACCACATGGTGCCTGTACTATAATGGCTCAGATAATACCTTTACACACATAATGGACACACACAGGCATTCTAGTCCTTATTGAGTGTGATATATACATATATACATATATATATATATATATATATTTATGTGTGTGTGTGTGTCTCTCTATTTTTCAAGGCATACCGCTTCCTTGCCATTAATAAGAAGCTTGGTTTGAGTGGGAGACCGGAGAGGCCCGTTGGCTGCATTGGCACTTGCAAGGTAAACAGTGTTCTGTGTGCTGTCGTAAACTCTCCTGACAGGAAATGCAAACATTTCCTCATTTACTTCAGCTCCTGCTCATTACAGTTCTTTGTGATTTATCCTTATAATAACTCAGAGTAACACAGTGCCTATGATAATTAAATATTAGTCCAACTCTCCTTTAAAGGAATAGTTCACTGTCATTATGTACTCAGCCTCATGTCGTAACAAACTTGTATGGTGCTATTCTATCTCTAAAAGACAAAAGTATTTTTTCATGAATCTTTATACAGATCTTTTCCATACTGCAACAGTTCATAGTGACCACATCTGCTAATCTGCAAAAATGACAAAATACCCACCAAAAACATTTTAAGTCATCTATATGATTGATATGAAAGACTGATAGTACTGAAATTTAAGTTGGTATTGACTGATAATCTTGCTCCGGTGAGCTGTTCTTTTCAGGGAACAAGATAATACGTTTTACTTTTTGTACTGAATTAATCATTCACATATCTGATTGATTTGTTCACACATGATCTGGTTGCAGCAGTTTGCAGTTCTTGAATTAACATATTACTATGATAGAAGATTAATGACTTAAATTTCAGTCTGTTTTTCTCAAAAAGCCATCGTATGGCTTAAAGGGATAGTTCACCCAAAAATAATAATTAGCCCATGATTTACTCACCTTCAAGTCATCCTAGGTCTATATGACATTATTCTTTCAGACGAATACAATCGGAGTTATATTAAAAATGTCCTGGCTCTTCCAAGCTTTAGAATGGCAGTGAATGGCTGTTTCTGTTTTGAAGTCCATAAAAGTTCATCCATCCATCATAAAAGCGCACCACACGGCTCTGGGTGGTTAATAAAGGCCTTCTGAAGCAAAGCGATGCGTTTGTGTAAGTAAAATATTCATATTTAACATGTTACAAAGTAAAATTCTAGTTTCCTGTCAAACGGCCATACGCAAAATTCACTGCGCCTAATGCGCAACTTGTGACATCAGAAGTAGCGTAGTGCGTCATGCGTAGCGTAAATATCAGCAGTACGTCGCATTACTTGCATAAATTGCGCTTAGACTTAAGTCGAATCCATATGTTCGTTTGGCCGTAAGCTAGTTATTTTAATTTCTAAACTTTTAAATATGAATATTTTTCTTACAAAAACGCATTAGATACACTTTCATGGACTTCAAAACAGAAACTGCCATTCACTGCCATTATAAAGCTTGGAAGAGCCAGGACATTTTTTAATATAAATCCGATTGTATTTGTCTGAAAGGAAGAATGTCATATACACCTAGGATGACTTGAGGGTGAGTAAATCATGGGCTAATTTTCATTTTTGGTGAACTATCCCTTTAAGAAGACTTGTAAAATGGCACTCGATTTATATATGGAGTACTTTTATGGGTCTTTTGTTGTCATTTTTTAACCCTAACAGCCACTTGTCATAAAGATTCTTCTAAATATCTAGTTTTTTTTGTTCCACAAAAAAAAAAAGAAGAAAGTCAAATGAATTGCAACGGCATGAATGTAAATGCACACAAACCCTTTAACTGCACACAAACCTAAATTATGTCAAGAGGTGCAGATGATTGATTACAAGTCTATTGTTCGGTTCCAAAACTGCTGAACCTCACTGCCTGCAGGCAGTTTAAGCATGATGACATTTGGGGAAGATAAAAATAGGAACTACAGAGTAATGATCTTCTGTATTTGATGGAGAATTGATTATGTTTAGTATGACAGTGGTGGGCTATATGCAGTAACTCACTTCTCACATAAATACAGAGAAAATTAGAGGGATGTCTATGTGTCTGTCTGTTCAGAAAGGATGGTGTGTTTTATTTGCTGTCTGAGGTAAAGTATATGTCTAGATCTAACAGTCATCCATATAGTTGCAGGTAACGCTATGGGTAATTTCTCTCCCCCTCAGATTTATCGAATACTTGGAAAGACTGTGGTCTGCTATCCAATTGTCTTCGATCTCAGTGACTTCTACTTGTCCCAGGATGTCATGCTTTTGATAGATGATATTAAGGTAAGATATCACACCTCACTGGTTCCTCAGACGATGTAAGAAGAGGGTTCTCTTTGTGTTTCACATTTTGTCTATCTTTCTATATAAAGAAAGAATCAAATTTAGGGCAGAAAATGGGCAATGGACAGAAACGTCCCCTATAAATCATCAGTGTCCACCCTCAGAGTTACAGTGTGGTTTTCCTGCTGTCTGCGCTGTGCTTGTATGTTTATGCTGCAATGTGATTGCCAAAGTTCCAGCGCTCTCTTGTAATGCGGTTGTATTTACATGCGTTTTACAGAATGCCTTGCAGTTTATTAAGCAGTACTGGAAGATGTCGGGCCGGCCTCTCTTCCTGGTCCTTATCAGAGAGGACAACATTAAGTAAGAGGCTCTCCAGTCAGCCAGAACCTAGTTTTGTTTATGAGAGGTACAGTAATGTCACCTCTTTCTTGCCAGGGGGAGCCGCTTCAACCCCATCCTGGACATGCTGGCATCTTTTAAGAAGGGAAACATTGGAGGAGTCAAAGTTCATGTGGACAGACTTCAGGTGCTGCTCTTTATAAGAAATGATTTTATATGTAATGCGTCTAATTGACTTCCAAAACCAGCCTTTTTCCACATCTTACAAACACATGGGAATGTATTATTAAAGTAATATTAATGCATATTTCTCTCACTGAATGGTTTCATATTGATAAATAGAAGTTTATATTCTGAGAAATCTGAGTGCATACGTCACTATAGAGCGAAGTCTTGTCGTTTCACCAGAAGTTGGAGTTATGAAATTTTGATTCAAAATTATGAGATAAAAAAAAATGCAGGCTTTGACAATAACATGCTTTTAGACAATAAATTGTGTGATTTTTCATTTCATGCCAACTTGGGTAATGCAGTTGAACAATGATTCAGATCAGATCATAGAGGCTGAAAGGAAAGAAAAAAAGAAAAGTTTTAGAGAGGCCTAGTCAAAGTCCAGATTCTGAATCAACGAAAGATGACATAGCAGGACCTTGAAAAGAGCAGTACCTATTTTCACTGAAATAACTATTTTTGTGTGAATTAACATGTGTATTGTGCAAGTGCATTGTGTCTTTACTCAGGTTCCCTTTGTGCAATATTTTTGTACACAAATTTGCATCCACAGAGTTTGGCATAATAGAGAATTTCAAGATGGGGGCAAATACTTATTTGCTGTACTGTAGTCGCTTAGTGTGTTGATTAACAGTCATTTAGAACATATTGTATTATAATGTAATATTGCATGATGTATCTAAATCAGGGTGTCCGCGCGGTAGTAAAAAGTAGTAAAAGGTAGTAAAAAGAATCTACCAAAATTAAGGCCCTTGAAAGGTAGTAAAAGGTAACAAACGCAATTTGACTTGGTAGTAAATTTTTCATCACCACCTCAATATATGAGTTTCCATTTTTTTGCTTAATATTTGTGTCTCCATATTTTAACTTCATCTAGCATAATTTAAAAATATATACGGTGCTAACAACAGGACCTGACGGGCTCGACATTAACGCTGGTCCGCTTGTCCGGGACAAGTGGATTTTTTGAAGGGACAAGTAAAAGAGAATTTTCCATGCCCGACCGGACAAGTAGCCTGATTAAACGTCAATGACAAAAAAAAAATAACTAGGGAATCACTAAAATGAGAGAATGATTCTGATTGTATTATATTTATTGTAAGTTGCGATCGATAGTGGATAAGAATTACTGATGGTAACAAGGTTGCGCTGTTGAGGAGAAATCCAAACAAATGTACACTCAGTTTAAACTCAGTTAACAACATACTGTCAGTGCCAAAATTCAAAATGTGTTTTCATATTTTTAACATATGATACAGTTTAGCAACCTCACACGACGAGTGTCGTTTTCCTGAATACCATCACGACTGAAAATGTGACATTGCTTTCATACAACAGTTCAAATTAAGTCACTTACATTTTAGACACAATATTGACTGTTTTTGTTCTGTTTCAGCCGCGAAAATAGTTCCAAACAAAGATCACAGCAGAACCGTATCGCATCTCACAGCAACACTTAACCGTGTGTCATTACTGAATGATTCAGCGTTTTGAACGAATTGGCTGAGTCAAAAACCTTTAAAGGTGCAGATATGACAATATGCAGATTTAAATATATCAGAGCTGATTGAACACAGATGAGGATATTTCTTCCGAATAAATTATATTTACAGCACACACACACCAAAAAAATTCCGGACAAGCAACTTTTTTACTCGGACGAGTGAATGACAGATTTACTTGTCCAAAGGACAAGCACATGAAAAGGCTTAATGTCGAGCCCTGAGTGAGTCGGAGATGATAGCAATGACAAAGTGCCAAGGTTATTATTCACCTTATTAGGGCTAAGTACTATGGTTAGGATAACTCAAGGGCTAGGGTTAAGATAAGGACAACTGAAACTCAACTCGACACTACAAAAAAAACATAATTGACAATGACAATACTTAATGATCACAATTAAACATTAGTGTACATAATATGTATGATGGGTGTGACAGTGTCACACTTATACCTTATAGTAAGTAGTAAGTGGTGCTTTGCATACCCCTCCTCCCCCCCCCCCCCCCCCCCCCCCCCCCCCAAAAAAAAGGGCTGCTGCTTGATTTCGTGTTGGTAGTAAAAAATATTGTGGAGGTGGTAAAAAAGGTAGTAAAAGGTAGTAAATTCATCTCTATGATTCCTGCATATACCCTGTAAATGCCTTTGTATTCCCTATGGTCTATCAGGGGTTTTCCTCAAAGTGTGGGGCGCGCAGGGGAGGCATGGGCGATATGACAATGCCAATCGATAGAGATTTTTCTATATAGTTTATCTGTATGTAAATACATGTGTGCAGTGCAGGATTGCTTAAACACGACTGAGCAGCAAAGAAACATCAATGAATAAGAAGAAAGAGTGGGACATGCTTGATGATGAGTTATTAAAAGTACAATAAACCGTGAAAGTGAACTGAATTCGTGGCTGACAGGCAGCTTTCTGTGGCGCACATCTGAAGAGCACGAGTGCTGAATTCAGTTCACTTTCACAGCTTATTATTGCGCTTGAAAGGTCAAATACACACATTTATGTGTCAAAATGCCCATTTCGGTGAGTATTCACGTAACATTGTCAGTTAGGTGAAAGTAAACAGTTAGGACTCTTGACTAAATATCTGTCATAGCTTTATTAAGAATCTGTGTGTAATCCATGCTATGTGGTTTAATTGAAGGACGCCATTGTGTATGTTATGTTATGTTATGTCTTTGACTTTGAAAATCCCTGTTCTAATGTAACATTCTTTGTGGAAACTTTATAGACACTGATATCAGGCGCTGTGGTGGAGCAATTGGATTTCCTACGTGTTAATGAAGCCGAGTAAGATTTAACCTCCATTTGCACCATTTATTTTCCTCTTCACCTTTGTTCAATATGGTACACTTATTGAAGCAATGGAAGGAAATTGTCTTCACAGTTTCTAAGGCATGCAGCAGATTCATAATCCATTTCTTTTTTCCAATAATACATTCCTCTGGGTAGGATCCCAGAGTTTAAGAGCTTCGAGGAGCTGGAGTTGCCCAAGCATTCGAAGGTGAAGCGTCAAACCAGCACGCCGAACGCCTCTGACCTGGAGCAGCAGCCTGAGATCAACGTCGAGGAATGGCTCCATAAATCCACATCTGAGATTCTACAGAAATTCAATGTGAGCCTAACTATCCTGCCTGTGTGTGATTATGAGTTTAATATAGGTGCTCTTATATAACTCATATTCTGTTATCAGGACTGTGACTGTCTGGCCAGTCAAGCCCAGCTGGCCAGTATTCTCCTCAAAAAAGAAGGCCCAGACTTCTTTGATAAAAACGGTATGTGGTTTAGTCACCCAAATAGTACATAATTCATGAGATATTTATTATTAGTTCATTCAAATATGTCTCTACCTCTGAAATGTCTGGTATTTTTACTAAAGTTTTAATGATTAAGTGTAAGGCCAGAGTATTTCAGTGCTATTGAAATGGTGAGCTTTTTAAAAAGCCACAGGACACGTCTTACTGCATGGCTGCTTTTAAAGCTCATCTGAATGAAATGTCCACAGCTGTAATCCATTTAGTGCCTTCATGGATAAGCAAGTGGGTTGGCAATGCTTGCTCACACCCTTGTCGTGGTCTTAATTCCCGTAGCTACAGTTTATCTCGTAGCTCAAGACTGTTCACACTCTTAAACGGACCTATTGAACAAGCGCAGAGCGATTAAATAAATGCCTATATGTGATTTTATGTTGCAAGCCGGAGCTTCCACATGTGTTTGGGCCTAAATGCTCCGGGGATGTTGTCTTACAGACTACACTAAGGCTGAAAATATTTTTTTTCATGGTTAACATGCCATTCCTAACCCTCTGTATGTCCAGAGAATCTCAAGGATGACATGGAGAGAATCTACAGAAGAGCTGGGAGCAGGAAGCTTTGGTAAGTTTTTCCTCTTTTCATTGCACTCACCGGAAGCATTTAGAGTTTCACTTATTTGCTCATTGTAGTTGGGTAAAATGATCAACTCTTGATATATTTATGGCTATTTTGGTTTTTACCTGTTATGTGTATTTGTCTAATGTTACGTGCAACTATGCGCATATATATTTTTAAACACGCAAACCTCATGTAGGCTGGCGGTGCGTAGTGCTGCGGCCGTTATCCAGAAGTTTCCCGGTTCTATAGCTCCTCATATAACCACTATATTGGTCCATGGCAAGCAGGTAATTGGGCGGTGGGGTATACGACCTCTGCATGTGTGGTGTAACTGTTGACTCCGTGCCGAAGGATGTGTTAACTCATGAGCACGCAGCACTCATCCTTTGTTGTTGTTTTTCTTTACATCCGCTTAGTCAAGCTGTTATTATCATGCACAGAGAAACCATGCAGCTCATTAGTTGTTTTTTTTTCTTTCTTTTATAATTGTTATTTTGTGCCTATGGTAATGTTTTTTTTGAAGTTGAGCTTTTTTATATCCTTCATAACACAAATTGATGCCTCTTAGCTGGGGTTATCACTGTAACAGTGTCTCATTTGCAATTTGTTTGTGAGCTAAACGCCATTATGTCTGTGGCAGTATAACCTGTCCATAACACTTATTTATATTCATTCACCAAAGGAATCCATCAGCTAAACATGAAATTGGTGAACATTAAAATAGGTTCTTGTAGCTCAAATGACGCTAAAGTCATGCATTTAATTTCCAGGGAACACACCTAATAATAAAACGTATACACTGAATATACTGTAAGTTACTTTGGATAAAAGTGCCTGCCAAATAAATGTATGAATAAATGGAAATGCAAATTACGAATGTGTACAGTAGGAAGTGTAACTTTTGTCCAGGAGCAACAACAGCATAGTTTAAATGCCCAATGCCACTTTGTCACTTTGAGATGCCGAGCTCTCCTGATCGTTTTCGTCCCAGAGGGCCCAGCTTTAAATATTAATGATTTAAATGCTACAGGGGGTCAAAATTTTGGAATATAACATCTTCTCATTTATTCAAATGAGCACCATGCTGCATTACAATTAGACTTCAAACAATCTAAAGTTTAAAGAAGTTTGGTGGGGTTCACAAAGTTCTTGTAATGAGTCTTTTTGGTGATATATGTGAAATGAGCTCCAACTATATTTGTCATTGCTTATGAGGCAGCAAGTCTTATATAGACTATCTGTCAAAAGTTTGGGGTCGGAAGGATTTTTTAAAATGTATTTTAAAGAAGACTCTTATGCATTTTATTTGATCAAAGAAACAGTAAAAACAGTAATATTGTGAAAATATTATTACATAAAAAACTATTATTTTCTGTTTTATTATATTTTAAAATGTAATTAATTCCTGTGATGTTAAAGCTGAATTTTCAGCATCATTACTCCAGTCTTCAGTGTCACATGATCCTTCAGAAATCATTCTAATGTGCTGATTTGCTGCTCAGGAAACATTTAAAAAATGTTGAAAAAGTGATGCTTTCTTCAGGATCCTTTAATGAATAGGACGTAACAGCATTTATTTGAAATATAAATCTTATGTAACATTGTAAATGCCTTTACTGTCACTTGTCACTTTGATTTTATTTTGAATTTAATGTATCCTTTCTGAATAAAAGTATTAATTTATTTAAAATGTAATCTTTCTGACCCCAAACCTTTGAACAGTAGTGTATACATTTTAGGAATAAACTATGTTTTATAATAGACTGTAGTCCAATTCAATTTCTGTTTGGCTTCATTGAATGAGTGTTGTGTTGTATTGTGTTGTGTTCACCAGGTCCGTTGTGCGCCTTGCTGCCAGTCTTTTAACTAAACTAGTGGACAGCCTTGCACCGAGCATTACTAGTGTTTTAGTTCATGGCAAGCAGGTAAGTGAAAAACAGGAACAGGGGCCTAAATAATAGATAAGATATGAACGAACAAGTCAAAAATGTAATGAAGTCAAACATTTTAATGTTCACTAATTATAAGAAGGTTAAAATTAGCTTAGAATGTGTTCTTTTCACATCAGTTATATGCCGAAGTCATGATGGACTCCTCTTCCTATTACACAACAGAATAATAGCTAATTGCATCAGTCATCACTGGCAAAGCTAACCTGCTTTCATTTGAAGCTTAACTATTCCTTTTGCAGCAAAAATCGCTTTTACCCAGAACGCCTGCAACCATCCCATTGTTTGTGCATTACATTTACCCTCAGTGTACATTTACCTTTTATTTGCTTTGTGTTGAGACAAACATTACTTGTGGTGTGGAGTGTTTGTTTAATGAACTGCCATAGTTTCCCAACATAGTCGTGTTTAGCCCCTGGTGGTTGTGAAATGATTCATCAGAGTAGCGCACTAGCAGTGAATCTGCATATAAATTGCATCCTAGGGGCCTAATGTTGTGGGTAAGATAAATGGGTACGTTTTGGTTTGAAAATGGGTCATTCTTTGCATACAAGAGCAGTCTGAGCTGACCTGCATGTAGAATCACAGAGTCTTAGCCTTATTTAATTTAAAGAAGCCTATGTGCTCTATGTGCTCCCTACTTAATGTGTATTTGGGTAAATTGCCATAGCAGAGCAATATTGATGTCTGCTGGGAACTATAAGGAGATAGCCACCACATACTTAAGCCAGACTCAAATTATATATATTTTTATTGCATAGATAACAAAGACCAAGTGGCTTCTACAAACAAATCACACTAGACTGATTTTTTTCTTCTTCTAACATTTGAGAACCACAAAGTACCCAAGTAGATTTTATCTTTTAAAAGCCAACAAACTTGTTTTTGTTAAATTTATGCTATATTTTGATATCTAATACAGTGGTATTCATAAATATTGAATACCACTGTATTCCGGGCCAAAGGTGGCACCTGATGACCTTTGATTTGGCCCGCCATGCAATCATAAGGAAAAATAGAAAATTATTAATTATTATTATTATAAAGAAATTATATATATATATATATATATATATATATATATATATATATATATAAAATGTAGATGTGTGTGTGTGTTTATAAAATATAGTTGGATATTAAGCAACATTTACTTTCAGCCCACAACCTTTAATCAAGATGTTTGCCCTTCATAGTAAAAAGTTTGCATACATCTGATATATATATATGTGGGACCGCTGTAATAATGTTGTAATTTTTATGCAGATCTGCAGTGTTTAATAGAACATCTTGTATAGACCTATTACCACATTCATTCATATTATTTGGGAGCTTTCCTTGAAAAGGATAGATGTACTGGAATGTTGTGATTTTGTGACAATTCATAACTACACTGTATTTTGTGAATTGGTGGCTAATTTGTATTATTTCTTATAATCTCATGTGTACATTTAAATGCTTACGCCTCACTGATGGTTGGATTTAGGGGTGGACCTTTCATGCTTACGGTCTTTATAAAAATCAAACATTTCCTTACACATCACATTGTACAAATTCAAATGAAATCACCACCTGGTAAAATAGTTTTTTTTTTCTTTTTTTTTTTCATAATATCGGGTTGGATTTATACATTTTAAAAAGAGATAATACTGGTTTGAGTCATTGCAGTACATTTAAAACCCTTTCAAAGAAATAGAAATGACCAAAATGCTTCTCTGACAAATCATCCATCGTGATACAGACTGACGGCAGTTCTGATTTACCAGGTGACTCTGGGACTGTTTGGGCATGAGGAGATTGTGATCTCTAACCCACTGTCTCCGGGGGTCATAAAGGACATCATATACAGCAAGTGCAGCCCTCACGGCGAGCGAGAGGCCGTGCTGCAGCAAGAGCTGGTCATCCACATTGGCTGGATCATCTCCAACACCCCAGAGCTGTTCAGTGGCATGCTGAAGATCCGTGTGGGGTATTCTGTCCCCTCTCTTTTCAGATAATGAGCTTCACAACATGAGCCTAAATAATAGAAATAACATGTTCGCATCTCTAAATAATAAATATATTGCATTAGGTTCTGCACATTATTTACACGGGTTTCCTTAACAAACTTTCTTGTCTTGCTCATGTTTCAATCAGGTGGATTGTTCAAGCAATGAAACATGAGTTGAAGATTCGTGCTGGGGACATGCCACCTCAGGACATCTACCAGATGTCCCCTAGTGATGTCAAACAGCTCCTGCTGGATGTCCTCCAGCCTCAGCAGAATGGCAGGTGCAGGATACCCACCATCTGTGTTTCTGTAGATACCTGCCAAACGTGAATGGTTTGCCGTGTCCATTTGCAACAGTAGTATACAGTTTATCATCATTTATATAATACTAGCTTTTAATTGGGCAACTAACAATCATTTTTAAATAAGAACCTGATATTCTGATAATGTACACCATCATCCAAAACTTGGGATCAGTAATATTATTTATTTTTTTAAATAATTGAATCCTTTTTTTTCTGCAAGGACGCATTAAATTGATCAAAAGTGACAGTACAGACTTTAACATTGTTACTAAAGATTTCTATTTCAAATAAATTCTGTTCTTTGTATTCAAGAATGTGTTCTTTATATTTAAGAATACTGACAAGTAATCACATTCATAATATATGAATGTCTCCGCATTCATAATAAATAAGAAATGTTTCATGAACACCAAATCAGAATATTGAATGATTTCTGAAGGATCATGTGACACTGAAAACTGGAGTAATGATGCTGAAAATTTAGCTTTACTATCATAGAAATAAATGACATTTTAAAATATATTAAAACAGAGCAAAGCTATTTTAGGTTGTAATGATAGTCCACCATATTATTGTTTTCACTGTATTTTTAAAACAAATAAATGCAGCCTAAGCATTATTAAGGGACTTATTTCAAAAGCATTAATATATCTTACCGAGGCCTGAATTTTGATTGGATAATTTATGTATTATCTCCCAAATGAGTCTAGCTGCAGAGTTAGCATTCAGGGATTTGTCCGTTTTACCAATTTGGATGATTTGTTTTGGTCTTCCATGTTTCTATAGATCGTGGCTTAATAGACGTCAGATAGATGGCTCCCTCAACCGCACCCCTCTCGGCTTCTATGACCGCGTTTGGCAAATCCTAGAGAGAACACGTAATGGCATCATGGTTGGAGGAAAAAGTCTCCCTCAGGTAACTCCTCTTAAACCTTTGATCTTTTTGGGGGGAAATATTAAGCATAGTTTTGCAGAGGAACTGTAGTTTTTTTTATTATTATTATTACTATTATTATTTCTTTTACAAAGAAGAAACAGCACTGCATTGAATACATTAACAAAAAAAAAAATAAAAAAAAATAAAACAATAACTGACTCCTCAACAAGTAAGAAAAAACTGTACATAGTTCTTAAGAAACTTGTTGTTCTTACTGTTATCAATGAGTTTAAGAGATTTTACAATAAGGGAAATCTCAGCAATAAAGTCTTGAGAAATTTGTTTTTGTGAATAAAAAATTTACAATGCAACACAAAGAAATTAACAACATTATCAATAGCATAGTCACTCCCAGAAAAATAGAGGAATATATCCTTCAATGAAAAGTTTAAATCACATTTGATAAAATGAGAAAGATAACAACCCAAGCTCTCCCAAAGAGGCGCAACCTGATTACAGTGGTAGAATAAATGAAGCAAAGTTTCTTCCTCAACTTTGCAAAATACACACAGGTCAGAGATCAACAAAAGAGGCAATTTGTGAGTTGGTTGGGTAAACATTATGAAGAACCTTAAAGTGTACCTCTCTAATTTTATTGGACATACAATATTTCTCTGGGAGTAACCACGCCCTCTTCCAGTGAATACTGTCAAAAAAATGATTCCAGAAAAATTTACATCGAGGGGATGTGTAAACTGTGTAACGTAACAATAGCTTTATAAGTTTACTATTACATTTTTTATCAATAAGGCTAACTCCATCCAATAAAAGTTTGGGCATAATGGTTTTTCTCTCATTAAAATAAATAAATGCACATAACTTGGAGACAAAGCTTTGATGACAGAATTGAAAGTTCTAGCAGGCAGAGGAAAATTATACAAAGTCATAAATTCTTCATTGTCCAGTATACTGCCATCATTTTTAAATAAATCCAAAACAAAAACAATACCTCTATCATACCACTTATCCATAAAAAATGATTTGTTTCGGATTAAAATGTTCAAATTATTCTTTGTGGGGAGAAAAATTGTGCACATAACACAATTTCCAAGCAAGTAAAACTTGTTGGTGAAATTTGGAGAGAGAAATCGGTAACTTAGAAGGGGTGAAATTACATTTTAAAAGAAACTCTAAACCGCCTAATCTACGAAATATGGCATTGGGGATATAGTACCAAATTGAGCCATTACTACAAAGACATTTTTTTTAACCAACTAATTCTAAAAGAGCTGACTAATTCTTTACAATGTAAAACTTCCTGTCCACCCACAGAACGTCTATCGTTTGTTATCGTTCGCAAAGATCGGAATAGACAGGGGGGTGGGGTTTGCATATTTGTGAGGTCTGATATTGATTTCAATCTAAGACAGGACCTGGACAATGTTAACCTTGAAGCTGTGTGGATTGATATTTTGCTTCCAAAAAGCAAACCAATTTTGTGTGGTGTTGTCTATAGACCTCCAAATCAAAATGACTTCATCCAAACCTTGGAATGCGTTAGTGCAGGCTGTCATGATTTTTTAAACCAGGAAGTCATTTTAATGGCAGATAATAATATTGATGTTTTGAATACAGAAGGGCCACTATACAATGGCTTTTGTGACTTTCTGAAAATGCATGGTCTAACCCAATTAATTAGTGTTCCAACCAGAATAACTGAGCATAGCCAAACTGCCATTGACCACATTATTGTATCTGACACAAGCAAAATTCTACAAAGTGGTGTCATTGTGTATGGAATTAGTGACCATTTTTTAACCTACTGTATCAGGAAAGTTAAGAGGGCTCAGATTAAATGTCACAAATCTGTGAAAAGCAGAAGTTTAAAAGGGTATAATGTTAAAAATTTTCAGGGCATACTTAATAATATCAACTGGATGGAAATTACCAACATATGTGATGTTGATACAGCATGGGATTGCTTTCAATCTATTTTCTTGGAAATACTTGACAAGATAGCCCCATTAAAAGAGACCAGGATTAAACAAAGATCACAGCCTTGGATAAATAATGATATCTTGGACACCATTTACTTGAGGGATAAAATTTTAAGTGTGTTTAAAAGAACCAAGCTGCCTGTTCTTTTTAAAGAATATAAAGTAATTAGAAATAAGGTTCAGCGAATGGTGGATGAGGCGAAAAAGGATTTTTTTATGTCTAAAATTGAGGAGCATAAAAAGGATCCCAAGAAATTGTGGGAAACTCTTAGGCCTTTGGGGACGAAAGAGAACCCTAAGCAAAAACAAGGTAAAATAGGCCTAGATATTAATGGGTCCATATTGTATGATAGAAATGTGGTGGCAGATACTTTTAATAGTTTCTTCACAACAATTGCAAGAAATCTGGTGCAGAAGCTTTCATCTGCATCAGGTGTTTTTAGTGATCCACAGAGGGTGCATAAGTTTTATGAAGAAAAGGGAGTTCAGCCAAACACTTTTTATTTTAAGCAAGTAACAGAGGAGCTGGTACTAAAAAAACTTAAAGGCCTAAATCCTTCCAAGGCTACCGGTTTTGATAACATCTCTGCCAGGTTTCTTAAGGATGCTGCTGAAATAATCACTCCTGTCATAACTTATCTTATTAATTTATCTATTGAAAAAAAACATTTCCCCAGTAAATTTAAGGTGGCAAGAGTGATACCTCTATTTAAAAAAGGGCCCAAATCTGATCCTGGAAATTTTCGCCCTGTATCTATCTTGTGTTCAATATCAAAAATTGTGGAAAGGATTATTTATGAGCAAATAGACAGTTATTTAGCAGAACATAACCTTTTATTTGACTTCCAATCAGGTTTTAGAAAAGCCCATTCCACTAATACCTGTCTGCTTTATCTTACAGACTTTATTAGAAAAGAGGTAGAGAAGGGGAATTATTGTGGCATGGTGTTAATAGACCTTCAAAAGGCCTTCGATACGGTTCAGTATGATGTCCTTTTGAACAAACTAAAAGCCCTAGGATTTTCTCCAGCATCTCTTCAGTGGGTGAGGTCATACCTGGTGGACAGAGAACAGGTGGTAGATGTGGAAGGGACCTTGTCCACACCACTTAAATTAACTTGTGGAGTTCCCCAGGGGACTATTTTGGGTCCTCTCTTTTTTTTATTATATGTTAATGATATGTCGTCAGCTATAGACTGTAATTTGTTTTTATTTGCAGATGACTCAGCTATTCTAGTCTCTCATAAAGACAAATCAGAGGTGGAAAGGCTGCTTAGTTCAGAACTCCTTAACCTCAGTGTTTGGCTAACAGACAACAAGCTGTCTCTCCACCTTGGCAAAACAGAGTCAATTCTTTTTGGGTCCAGAGATAAACTGAAAAAGGCTATGGGGTTTAGGGTAGTCGTAGGTAATGTTGAAATTACAGCCAAGGAAGCAGTTACTTACTTGGGCTGTGTACTAGATAACAAATTATCAGGTGAGCTTATGGCCCGAAAAATTATTTCAAAGGTAAGCCAAAGGACTAAGTTCCTAGCAAGAATATCCAGCCTCTTAGATAGTAAAACCTTAAAAATCCTGGCTGATGCGCTTGTTCAATGTCATCTGGACTATGCCTGTACATCTTGGTACACAGGCATTACTAAAGGCCTTAAAGACAAGCTACAGATCTGTCAAAATAAACTAATCAGAGTGATTCTTAAATTAAATCCTAGAACTCATCTTCTTTCTCACCATTTTTCCAGTCTTGGGTGGCTTAGAGTGGAGGAGAGGGTTTCTCAACTTAAACTGTGTTTAGTTTATAAAATAAGAAATAATCTGGCACCCAAGTATTTATGTGATTACTTTTCAAAAATTAGTGATACGCACAATTACTGTACCAGGGGGAGTTCCACAGATTATAGGCCCTGCCGCTTTAGGAGCTGTGTGGGAAAGTACTCTTTCCTATACTCTGCAGCTGTCTTGTGGAATAGTTTACCTTTAAATCTCAAACTGTTGGGCTCTTCATATTATAATTTTAAATCTTCAGTAAAAAAATGGTTATTAAACTTATAAAGAAAAAAGAAAGGAAAAAGAAATAGAAATCCTTGAAGTAGTAGGAATACTGTTTTGTCTGTTTGTGTGTCTGTTTGTCTATTTGGGAATTTAGTCATTGTTTTTTTTTTTTTTTTATTGTGTTTTTATTAGCTTTATTTTATTTGTATTTTTTATGCTTCTTTTCTTTATTGTCCTCAATGTTGTTAGTCCATGTACTGTTATATATTTTCCATCATAAGGACCACAATGGAAACAAGCCTTTGGGCTTTTTTGTGTTTTTATCCTTTTGAACACTTCATGTTGATTGTTGTTGTTCAATAAAGTTTTCATTCATTCATTCATTCATATTAGACAAAACAGATTTCCTAACTTTGTGAGATCCGTTCTTCCAAATAAAATTCAACATGATTTTGTCAATATCATCACAGATTTTGTCACTAACAAGTACAGAGGAACTGTAGTTCTGGGGAAATAATCTCCCTGTATTGCATCATTAAAGGACCGTTTTAAATGTGTTTTGAGATAACCATCTTTCACTCTTTTGCAGCAACCTACTCTGTCAGATATGACCATGTATGAAATGAATTTTTCTCTGTTGGTGGAGGACACATTAAAGAACATCGTTTTGGCTGAGTACAGGCAGATAATTGTGGAGGTTAGGCACAATTTGTCCCTTCTGCAGCCCTAACTTATTTTGAATTTGTACTCTAGCGTATTATTCACCTTATCTGCTGTTTGACTCTATGTTTGTGTCTTTGATGACCTGAATGCAGCTGTTGATGGTGGTGTCAATTTTACTGGAAAGAAACCCGGAGCTGGAGTTTCAGGAGCCGGTGGATTTGGACCAGTTGGTTAAGGACGCCTTTGCTGACTTTCAGAAAGACCGCAGCAGACTGGGGGGCTCTGGGAAACTGGTGAGGGCAGATTTAACATGTGAAAGCTTTCAAGTTCAAGAAGGCTTTTATGCAAGGCTTAACAGTAAAACAAACAATATACTGACTAAATACGAAATTTCTGTTCAGTGCTTTTGCCTGCCACAGTTATGCAATTTTCTTCGAATTATATTATATCATAAATGCAATTAATTAATCAATCAATCAGCATATCATGTAATGAATAGATTGAGAGCCCTAATGTAATGTACTTTAACACGCAGCAGCCAGTATGAATTTGAATGGCAGGTACACTTGCATTAGCATTTTGTGGTGATGTTACTAAGATAAATAAAATCCACAGGATAACATGGAGGCCTTCTACAACACACCAGCCCTGGGGAAACAAGGCACGTCCAGTTACCTGACCAAGGCAGTAATGATCCAGCTGCTGCAGGGAGAGGTGAAGCCCAGTAAAGATGACCCATGTTCTGTCAGCTAAAGCACTGAGACTGCCATACACACCCAGTCTCGCTAACATGGGTTTTGTCTGGAATATATAGCATATAAATTAAAATAAATCATTTCAGAACCTTGAAAGTTATGGCCCACATTTAAAAAAAAAGAAAAAAGAAAAAAGTTTGCATTGTTAGCCTCCCAAAGCTTATTGTATAAGTTTTTTTTTTTCCGTCAGGTCCTTTATCAATACCAGCACACACCTTGGCTTTGTCTAGAGAACCACATGCCTCATGGCAAACTATTAAGTTAGGATCAAAATAGCTTCACATTGCACACTAACTGCATGTCATTATTCAGGATGTGGTTTGAATAGTCACATAGATGTTGTTGGTTGTGAACTTAAAAGTGAAGATAGAAGCTGTTTTGCAGCTGTTTTTGTTCAATAATGTAGTATATTCTGAAATAATGTATACATGTATTTGAGCTTAATGTAGTTTGTTTTTCATTTCGAACCTGTTGTTAGTTAACTTCAGAGCATATGACTGCTACTTGATGTACAGTATCATGGCACTTGCTTTTATGTATGTTTGAATACTAATATAAAAAAAATGTTTGAGTGTGTTGGTTTCCTCATTATAAGAACAGTATTTTCAGTCCTTTACTACTGAAGAAAAATTTATATTAAAAAATAAACTGCCCATGTTTTAACTTAATTGCCATTTCTGTCCTTTTCTCTCTGTGTCGACTGCATTGAAAACCTCAAATCTTTGACAGTCACATAAAAGATGCTTGTGTCACAATTATTAGGGTTCATCCCAGAAGAAAACCTCAGCAGAAATCTTTTTTTAACTGAATGAGTGGGTGTTTGGACCAAGATCCTTGTTTATCATGCTGACCGCTGGCATCAGCCTCCGCTAAGTGTATGTCAGAGTAATCAGAGGTCTCGGCAGTTCTCCTGAGAAATGAGTCCCAAACTTGCAATATATTGAACACAGAGAGACTGAAGAATCTGTATCTGCCCCTGAGGCCAAATACAAGCTTTGAATGGATGGAAACAAGATTACACACTGGAGATTGGTGCTGAACAAAGCTAAGTTATGAGTTATTAAGCCAAAATCTGTCATACAGCTGCAGGTGGCTTGTTTTTGCGGATTTGGTCAGTCCATTTAAAAAAATGTCTCAGTCTATTTGAAGTTATACACTTCCTTTAGTCTTGCTGCATTTTTTCTGATTTGTGTTAATAATCCATGCACCATTACACCCAATGGTACCTGTCCAAATGAATGTACACTTTAGCATGGCTATTTCATAAATCAAGATATCCTCTTGAGAAAAGCAATAAAACTGTTTTAAAACCCTCATAAAAGTTAATAGGCCCCTTAAAGTCACAGTGTGTGTGTGTGTGTGCAGCTGAAGTGCTTATTGGGCGGTCTGACAGGTCTGTTTTCATTGTTCTTAGTCTGTATGAGGGTCACCTTTAGGTAGGTGACATGAGTGAAAAGGACTTGGTAATAATGCTTAATCTTTGCATCACATTGACATCCCTTGTGCACCCTTGTGTATCCCTTATTAACAACTCATTCACACAATGCGATTTTACTTTGAAAAAGTTTGTCTAGCGCGTGTTTACATAGTAAAACAATGGAAAAGTAGGATGTTAGAATGGAAAAACTCGTTCTGTGTGAATGGCCCCTAACAGTTGTGCTGCTTAATATTTTCTTGGAAAAAAGGTGATTTTTGTTTGATAATAGAAAGCTCGAAAGAACAAGCATTTTTAAATATAAAACTGTCACTTTTGATTAAAGGGATAGTTCACCCCCCCCCCCCAAAAAATTAAATTCTGTCATCACTTACTCATCCTCAAGTTGTTCCAAACCTATATGAGTTTCTTTCTTCTGCTGAACACAAAAGAAGATATTTTGATGAATGTTAGTAACCAGACAGTTGATGTAGCCACTGACTTCCATAGTTCCCTGCATTTTTCCTGCATTCATTTTACACGTCTAGTACAATTATGTGGTTTTGTTTCATTAATATGGTGTATACTTCTTGATTTACCCCGAAAGAATGGAAGTGAAATGTGACAACATGCCCCATAGTACATTGTAACACGTGAGGTGCATATTGTAACATGTTCTCTGATAAAAACAAAAACAAAAAAACAAGACAAACTACAATATTTTCTCAATAAGATACAATTATTAACTTTTTATATATAAAATAATGGCATTTTTTAATAATTAAAAGTTATTATTCATGATTGAGTTTGACAAACACACCACAAAACACAGCTATACAGCATAGTTCAAAATATAATAATAATTAATCATTTCTGAATATTGACTCTCAGTCTTTATTCACCTTTTTCTCATGGTTTCTCAATAGAATTCATAAAAGTATAGAATAGAATAGAGTAGTTCTATAGGGGCTCATTGTAATGCAGTGTTACAACATTCCCCACCTGCAAACCGGGTCTGTCTGTCAAATCTGTAAAAAAAAAGTAACAGATATAAGATTAAAATAATATCAGATTTGTCTAATTTTATATAAACACAAAAACAGAGATGAAAAAATAGCATAAGAAATTTACTTTTGCTATTGTTACCTAAATGTTCAGTGATATCTTCCGAAGATTTCTGAATTTTGCCGCATTTTTTTCTCTATATAGTGTTGATATGGCAACTAAATACACTAAGTTTCGTCAAGCTAGCATGTGTGGAAGTATTTTAAACAAGTGTGTTACATCTAGCCCTGTGCTAGGTTGTGCCCCGCTCACCCCTACTTCATGAATGACTTCTGTAACTTTTACCAGATAAAAGTAAATCTGAAAGTAAAAGTAAAAGTGAAAACTTTTTTTTCACTTCATTATAAAAAGTGAATCTATGCCTCGTCTTTCATTTGAACAAAAAATCCATTTTGCATTTACGGTGGAACCCACTTGTATCACAAATGCACAGCTATGCAATTTAAGCCTGGCCACCCAGTCCTGCTGTAGTCCCAAACCCTTCTTCTCATGTGTTTTTCTGTCCTCTGGAGATGGTCTCTATATGGATTGTTTTATAAACCATTTCCCATTCTTCCTGGCTATTGTCTATTTAGATTTCAGAGAAGGAAGGCATTTCAGAGAAACTAGGAAGGATTTCCAAATTAACAAAACTATTCAGAACCTGACATCCTTTATTAATCTCAAACCGTGTCAGTCTTAGTCACTGTCTTGAGAAATACATGATGTAATGGAAATAGGAAAATAATCAGATCATAACTAATACAGAAACTACAACTCAGTGCTCAGCTGACAAGTTTGTAAACTTGTTACAGTTGCTCGGCAGCTTTTGAAATAGTGTTTTCCCCTAGAAACTAGGTACTTTTTCAAATATTATTGCACAAGTGGCTTACAGAACAGTAAGCTACACTCTAAAAAAAAGATGGTTCTTTAAAAGTTCTTTACACGTAGTAACAGTTCTATTTAGAACGGTAGCGTCCTGAAGAAACATATGCTGAAATGGTTCTTTGTGTTAGAGTTTAGGGTTCTTTATTCCCGCCTTTTTGTTTTTCAAATCTATAACTGTCAAAGCCTCCTCATTACTGATATTTGTACGATTTGTCTAAACCCACGTGATGGGTAGGTTTAGGGGCGGGGTCAGGGGTAGGTCATTCGTATGAATTCCTACGAACTGGGCAATTCGTAAAATATGTACGATTTTGCAAAAATCTAATTCGTACGAGTGAGGTCGTATGAATTCGTACGAATTAGCCACCTCGTAGAATTTTTACGGGTTGGCTTTTACATAATCAAATGGAAGAGACACAATGTAACTCTAAACTGAATTGTTTATTTCAGATGCTGTCACGTATCATAACCTCATAATCTGCAGAGAGAAACCACCACTCAGAATACACACATAATGAAGGACGTAAAGAGGACTGTGAAGATATTTCACTGGAACTTGGTCTTCATTACATCTATATCGTGTTCAGTGTCAATTGTTATTTATTATTGTATTCAACTAACAACTGTTGTTAAAGCATTGTCATTTTTTCTACAATCTACCATGTCAATAAAAAATAAAAGTAGCCAACCTAATTGACACAACATGCTGTTTTTTTTATGTAAAACCCAAATAGAGGCAACAAGGCAGATAGAGGAATAAAAAACAATATTAATAAATAGTATATATAAAAATAATAGTAATATTAATAATATGAAGATACTAATATTAATGAAAATAAATATTGTTGAAAAGGTTATTTATAACACCATTAAGGTCCTAGCACTTTCAAAGCATTGTTCTTTATGGAACCTTATAAAAAAGGGTTCTGCTATTGTTAAGCCGAAGAACCCTAATTTGGTACTGTTTAGAACCATTTTTCTTAAGAGTGTATTGCACTACCATTAGATTGTACTGTAGACAGTATACTAAATGCTAGTAATGGCCAATACATAGCTTCCCCATTCCCTAAAAACACAGTTCACACAACAAGGTTGTGAGATTAGGTCATGAGATATATTGTCACAAAACAGTATGCATTTTATATTTGTTAAAGCAGCATCTTACATTTATAATACTTTTCAATGTAAAATTAAGAAATAACAAAAAAAAAGCATGCATCTGAACATTATCAACTTTAACCATTGATTGTGTTGTTTAGACAATAGTTCTTGCATTACAGTGGCCTTTTATATTATATGATTAGAGATGCAATAAAGTATTGAACAAAAACCCTTTAAAAGGTAAAGCTTACACAGTACAAAATATATATTTTTCTGTTATAAATAAAACAAAGATTATTGGAGTACATTTTACATTAAAATACTATTTCAGTCTTTCTACTTTAACATTTCATGTTTGATTCAAAGTGTTACTTGCCGTTTCTTTGTAATTATTTGTGAAAACTGTTTCAAAGTAAACCCTAGACCAATTTTTTTTCTTCTTCAGTGTACTCTGCTATCTAAAATTCATTCTAATGCATTTTTAAAGGTGCTTATATCATGGTCCAATTTGTACTTCAATAAAAAAAATGTTTCTTTAATCCATATTCAGGTTTCAGGCTGTACTAGTTCAGTGAGATGTTCACAACTCTTGAATGACCCCCTTGTGAGTGTTGTGAGCCTTCAGTTTTGTGCTCCACTGGAGGTTTTTGTTGACGTAAACTCTTTGAGGAAAAAGCGTAGAGGAATGGATTCACACAACTGTTGATGAATGTAAGAATTCCAGCAAAGTCACCGACAGGAGATAGAACTGGCTGTGATTCCAAAAATTTGGCAAAAATTTCTTCTAATTTTATTATGTGGCGTGGAGCCCAAAAAATGAAGAACATTACGACAATCCGGGTCACCAGTTTGGTTGGTCTGTATCTGTGTCTGAACATTCCCTGTTTGGCCATTTTGTGTAAGCAATAATATGAAGTCAACATGACTGTGAAAGGAAGAAAAAATCCAAGCAGTGACTCCATTAAAGCCACAATAAGGCTAGCCTTTGAATCCAGGATTCTTTCACACTCCATTTTGGATTCACTTTGAATGTTCTCTTGTGTAAGAATACCAGGACAAGAGAAAAGCAGTGCCAGAACCCAGCCACAGAACATCAGCACTCTCTCTCTTCTTCTGCCTATTCTGGGCCACAACTGTGGATGCCGAATCCGTAAACAACGATATAAACTCAGCATAGTTACTGTTATCACACTTGAATACATACTGCAGTAGACAAGTGCTGTGAAAAGCTTGCAGGTTGATAGGTCAATGCTGTTTAGTTCACTGTAAATCCACACAGGCAGGGTTATCAAACACAAGATGTCCGCAGCTGCCAGATTCAGCATCAGATGAACTGTAAAATTGTCCTTTTTGAAATGCTGAACTATGAAAAGTATTACCGCAATATTACCAGGAACTCCAATCATGAAGCAGAGACTCATCAGACCACTGCTGACCAGTTTTTCTGTTGTCCAGCTGGTGGAGTTTAAACTGGAACTGCTGTAGTTCTCCATGACACATGCAATAGTGATGTGTTAAGACAATCTCCTTACAGATCACCACACTTATGTCCTCTGGCAGACAAACACACCCACAGAGTTCTCAGGAAGTAGTTTTTTTTTTTTTTTTTTTTTTTGTGTGCATAATCTCAGATCTAGTGTCTGTTTTGCTTCTATCAAATAATACTCGAAACATGTTTTCTAAAATTAAAAACACTTTATCATCTCTGTTGATAATGTTTTTTAGTAATAAATATTCTAAAGTGGTACATAAAATATTAATTTATTGATATGAATTTAAACCACTTAAAGCACCTCTTCATTCTTTACTTATCAACACTGTTAGACTTTTCTGTAATTTCTACAGTTATTTACTTTAAATCACCCAGTATTATACTGCTATTTCTCTTTACAGTAAATAACTGTGATTCCCATTGCATCATGGGAATTTTCTGTGACGTCAAACATCACATACAGAGACTTAGGCTACTGTATTTTTAAAATTTGCGGTATACTACTGTATTAGACGTAAATAGACAATAGCCAGGAAGAATGGGAAATAGTTTATTATATGGATTTTTATAATGAAGATTCATCTGGTAAAAGTTACAGAAGTCATTCATGAAGTAGGGGTGAGCGGGGCACAACCTAGCGCAGGGCTAGATGTAACACACTTGTTTAAAATACTTCCACACATGCTAGCTTGACGAAACTTAGTGTATTTACTCCTATGCTGTAGAAAAGATGGAGGAGAAGACAGTCAGACATTGATAATAATAAGAAATGTTTCTTGAGCATCAAAGAGACGTTTTTCAAAAACATTCAGACACTTAAATACTTCTTTTGGCCACCAGTGTACATGAATCCAACAAATTTTTGTAAATAAGTGAAATTATTTTGAAGGTGGGGTTATGTGTCATTATGTGTTTCATTATAATAATTGTATAAGCTTAACAACCAATGACTCTACATTCATTTTGTCAAATGCTAACGTTTTGTTTAGGTTTTTGTTTTGTTTTTGAACGATGTGTGCAGTGAAGGATATCACATAATGTGTTAATTTAACACGTTTACACATCTTTGTGCTAACCTTTCTGACATATTTACTTTGTTAAAATCATTAACACAATGATTGAGTTAAAATGAGTTAAAAAAAAAAAAAAAAAAAAACTTTAACACATCATTTCCAGCATTGGCATACTGTTTATTTTGTGATATATATGAAATGTTTAAAGTAAAATAAAAATTGTATTTTCTAATAATTTTGTCTAATTTATTTGTATGTCAGTAGAACTTATATAGGAAATAAAAATAAAATGTATTCTATATCAAAATTATGAAATCTAATTTATATTTAGTACAAATAAAAATAATTACAGTAGTGTACTGCTTGTTTTTTACAGTAATGCACTGTATTACACAATTACAGTACCATGTAGTTATTGTAAAACTGAAATACGGTAATGGTACTGTAAATCTTAATTGCAGTAACTTGCTGGGAACAGTGTTGCCAGTGAGTTACTGTAAAAAAACCTTGAAATGTCTAACAGTGAACACACTACTTACTCACATATGATTTACCAGTTCTCAGATCAACCCAGATATTTTAAGGTTCTTTTTTATTTTCCTTTTTTTTGCTTAGTAGGAGATGGTGATATCTGTGGTGGTTCTTGCGAAAATTCATAGAAACTGAATGACTACTTGAAACATGAGTTGCTTCCAAATCAGCAGTATTTGTGCCATGTGACACTGATATGTGAGTATTCTAAGTAACACAGGGCAATAGTCACAAGCTTCCCATTTCCTATAAGGTCTATTAAAATAATTCTGTCTAGGCAGTTTCCTTTTTCTGAAGCCTTCGTGTGTGATTAATCTTAACACCACAACGTGGTCTGTTTGCACCAGGGGCATAGCAATAATTTTAGTACAAACTAAAATTACAAAGTTTAATTTTTCAATGAAAAAATCTGCAATATGTCTCAAAAAAGTTAACAGAAAAAAAACATAAGCAGCCCTATAGCCTACATAAAACCCTGAACCAGACTATTTGAATGTTGAGCAAAAAATGTTGAGCAGCATTGGTTGCAGAATCAGCAGAGGCCAATCAGCTTGTGCCATGCGATAATGATGTGATCGCTTGTAGATTGCAAGTAAGGACCTACAGTATCAGCCTGCGCCCTCTAAAGTTTCATGACTGAACTACATATTGTAATCATGACAACTCTATGAATAATTTTAGCATTTTGACGAATATGGCAATGTTAAAGTATTTGGATTTGGCGGATTATATCTGCTACGCTGCTGCTGTTGATTATTGCTGCTGCAGAGCAATTATGGACTTGCTACTGCTAATAGATACACAGACACACTGCTGTAAGCATGTAAAATATGCTGCTGCATGAATTAACCGTCCAACAAAGCAGGAACAAGAAGAATCACACAAGCCAAAACATTTGCATGTATGTAAACATGCTGCTGCATTCCTCACAGAGATGTCAGAAAGGCAATAGAACTTACAGCACCCCAACACAAGAGGATCTATTGCCAAGACGTATGTATTGCTGCTGCACAGAAGAATCATGAGAACCTCATGTTTGCTATCTATGTGTGCCTGGGCCTGTTTTGCCAAATGGCTTAACTCTAGTGGCTTGATTTATGTGTATCTGGGCTAGCAAAGCCCAGAGTTATTTACTAGTGACTAGCAAAGTGAACCTGGGTGTCATACTCTCAGGTTTGATTAACTTGACCTAATCCAGCTCTTTGTGGAAATTTCCCTAATTAGAATGCGCACTATGTGACTTTAACAAATGATACCACACTGCAAGCTGATAGAGATGGAGAAAATAACCCCCAACAACGAACTGTACGTTCGTTGGCCAGTGGAGAGAACTGGTTTCTCCCAAGGTTTTTTTCTCCATTCTGTCTCCTGATGGAGTTTTGGTTCCTTGCCACTGTCGCCTTTGGCTTTTGGCTTGCTAAGTTGGGGACACTTAATATTCAACAATATTATTGATCTGCCTGCATTGACACCATTGTATGAGAACTGAACTGAGCTGGATGATGACAGCACTGTTCTCTCCAGAGCGGCTGTATAGATAAATTAACTAAATTAATAACCTTTTTACAACAGAAATGAACCATCACTGAACTTACTTAAGTTGGACAATGACACTATTTTCTAGAAACAAACTTTGGTGTATTATTTTCCTGTTATCACTGTAAAGCTGCTTTGAAACAAGCTGTATTGTAAAAAGCACTATATAAATAAAGGTGACTTGACCTGAGCAAGCTGTCATGCTGCATGCATTTATTTATACTGTATTTTGTTGTGTCTGAACAGCCTATTCAAAAGTATGGTCATGCAACAAACAGCAAACCACAGGGTTGTATGCAAAACCTGCACATTCTACAGGATCTTTAAAAAAAAAGAAGAAGAAAAAAAAAAAATTTCACATATGCTGTAACCACAGCAAAGTTTTTCTTCCCGTTGCTGCTGCTGCTGCTGTTGTTATTCCTGCATTCTCATGAACGCATATGCTTTCTATATGCAGAGACTCGCAGGAACAAGCAGACTTCCACATAACAGCAGTAAATATTTCTATTTGACGTTGTGGCTACTGTACCTATAAACAGTTTGAAATTAAAACCAAAATAAACACAAGCTATGAAAAATAATTATTTGGTCCTTCTATTTGCAGTGATGTGGACTTCCTTGTAAAATGTCAACAGTATTTTGTTTTAGCCACATTCATTTTCTGACAGTAATATAGTGACATTTTATAGAACATCGGCTGAGAAGCCATTCATAGAGACAGAGAGAAGAACACTTGTTTTACATTTTCTGACAAGTGCCTTAGCCTTTGTGTTTGAACTTAGTTTGGCTCGTTGGCTTGTTTTGCATTGTATGGTAACATATCTTGTTATCTTTGTCTACTAGCAGGTTTGTGGCCCTTCACATTGTGCAACTCGAGGCTCAGGCTGGTTTGGTAAGTGAATAGAGAGTTACAATGTGGTGTAAATAGACAGTTAAAAAAAAAAGAAAAAGAAAAGAATTGCATATCTTTGCTGCCATCTAGTGGATGCTAATCACATTAGTTATGCTAACAGACTAAGGTCCACTTAAAATGTTTAAAATGATGTACACAATTACATGAGATGAAGACTACAGTCATATAAGTGGCTTTGTAAAAAAAAAAAACTGTTTTAATCGATATCAGAAAGCCATGGAGATCAAAATGGGCAAACCACTTCAATTTATCCTGGTGGTAACCGTCCTATAATCAGACACCATTAGTTGCAAAATAAATTAATAATGGGTAACAAATATGCCTTCAAATAGAGTATTTTTACAATGATATTGTAACAACAAACATTCATTTTGCCTGATGTCGCATCCACATCGGTGGTGTCAAATATAAATCGCTGCATCAGCCATTAAAAATGGCTTTGAGCAGTGAAGTAAGAATTAGAGGCAGTAGAAAATATAAATAGATTTTATTGTTATTCTTTTATATAATGGAGATAATATTTTGTATAATGCTATATTTATTGTAATTATTACCATTCTGTTTCATATTGTTGTGTTGTGTTGTATTGGCAATTACTGTTCCATTCAGTTTTATAGTTCAAGAGATTATCTAGTTTATTAAGGAAAAGTTTGGCTTATACTATGGCATACAACAGTACAAATTTCTGCCAAGCACCAAATAGGTTATTTCGAATAGGTTGCGTTCACCTGAGAAGGTTGCTGTAGCAACAGCGAGCTGCCTTCCTCAGTATCAGTATCAGATGTCACATTGAAACGGATGCAAAACAACCATGATTTATTGTTTTATTGCAGCTTACAAAGGTCCTCTATAGTACTAATCTAATTTATAAACTAATCCAAACCATGGTATAATTTAAAGTAATAAGCTACTGCTATAAGTTGAAAATACATACTATTTCAGTGGGATATTGCATCCTTTAATGCGCTGGTAAGTGCAACATTTACTATTTTCAGTTTCATTTGGTTAGAATCAGAGTTGTCAAATTTGATACTTGATAGTTCTGTTACTGTATGATTTTCTTTCTTTTGTGGAACACAGAATTCTGTGAATATTACATGATTACACATCTTTGTGTTAACCTTTCTGACACACTCTGTGTTAAACTTACAACACAGTGAATGATTTAAAATGACCACAACATGCTTTGTCCCAAAACTCACCCATTGATGTGTAAGAAGAATTTAACACAGGTTGTGTCATTTTTAACATAAGATGTTTTGGAAAAATGTCTCTCTTTTTTTTTTGTCTAAATAAAAGTCAATGTTGTTTGAACATCAACGTTCTTCAAAAATAAAAAAATGTATTCCACGGGAAAGTCATGCAAATTTGGAATGACATGACAGTGAGGAAACGATGACAAAAACCTTAACTCACACAACGGCTATAACATTGCTTAGATATTGTTTTTGTGTAGGGTACCACGGGGCTAAAGGCATACCTTAAGAAAAAATGTGCTTTTCACTATTCCCATAGTGTATGATTGCAGAAAAAATATATGTTTGTATTAAACATTTATGGAGCAACAGATTTTGCGTGAAAATAAATCATTAAAGTAGTTTATTTTGTTTAAAAATCTTAGAGACCTAGGTGGGAAGGTGGGCCTTTTACCCCACACACGGGACAAAAGGTACAGTATTTATACAAATACTTTAGCTAAAATAATATGTTTTTAATAATGTCTAAGTTAATACTTGTTCAAAACAATCACTTTAGCAAAGTTTGCACTATTTTCTGTTTATTTTGATAAAGAATTCATTTTTGTTCAATAAATATACTGTCATTAAAATATGTTACTATAAAATATATTTTAAAAATACATCAAATTATTTTAAGCAGTAAAGATTCTGAAAGCAAAGATATCCCATAATAATTTAGTTTAGATTTACAGTAGTAACATTAAATCATATTTCATTACATGATTAATATCAATTTTGGTTTTTAAATATGATGGTTTCATTATAAATATGATGATTATCTCTAAGGTGGACACCGAACTTAATATATTTGCCATCTGAATCTAACCATGTCATGTCAACAAATGGAAAAATCAGCCATATATTTATTATCATGTTAATTACTGGGCATTTGGCCCCAAAGGGAAGGGGAGCCTTTTACCCCAAATATACGGTGGCCGAGAGAGCTCAACGCGTTGCAACTGAAGAAAACACATGCAAATAGAAAAACACCTGCAAATTAAGAAAACATCTTCATCAGTTTGACAACACATGGGTGCTCCAAATACTCACAACACAACCAAATACAGAAACGCGTTGTAAATAGAACATAACACAAAGGAAATGTTTCCAGGGGACCCCAATAAGTGACGAATCCTGCTGGGAAGTATATATCCATAGATATAGAGATGTCTATGTATATATCGCTCAAAGTCTCAGTTACACAAATTTTGTCATGTTATGTTTAAATAAGTTTCATAAGAAATGTTAGGTAATGCAGGGTCCAAAGACGAGGCGGCAAGTTTTAAAGTTGAGACACTCACACACAGATATAGCCTATTGGCTAACGCATATTTTAAAAACTTTTAGTATAAAATGTAGCCTATGTATATTTGCAACAGTTATGTTAACAGCAAAGACATTTCTGATAACAGCTATTCAGCTGATAGACGCTGTGCTGCGTTGTCCTGGGTGAAAATAATGAGGAAATTACGTTGTCTTTCTTGCTCCCTTCATCAAGTGCGTTCCAAACGGCTACATAATGGCACACAAGTGCCGTGCTCACTCCAAAGACCCCACTTCAAGGGAATAGGGCATATTATTAGAACAGGGAGTTCTGTTCTATTTGAAGCGCGTTTCTGTATTTGGTTGTGTTGTGAACTTTTGGATTGCGTTTCTGTTGGTTGTATTGTGAATATTTGCAGCACGTTTCTGTATTTGGTTGTGTTGTGAGTATTTGGAGCACCCATGTGTTGTAAAACTGATGAAGATGTTTTCTTAATTTTTTTCTCTTTGCATGTGTTTTCTTCAGTTGCAGTGCGTTGAGCTCTCTCGGCCACCGTTCAACGGCCATACTTTTACATATTTTTGTGTTATTGAAAAACTGTTGCTTTAATTAGTTTGAACAACACTCAAAATCATTAACAAGACCATTGTCACAAAATATAATGAATTATTTTAGTGATTCTCATAATTGCTACTTAGACTAAATTTACAACATAAAAAAAAAAAAAAAAAAACCCATAAAATTTTAGATCAAATTAGATCGCATCAAGAATCAGCCAAAAATCCACGTGTATCTTGAAAAGCAGATGTTTTGGAAAGTAGGCTACTGATATCCTAGAAATCTAGACGTACCCTAGCTGCAGCAAAATGTATTTCGCAGCCAGGGGGGTCTAGCAACTCTCAATAGACCTTCTAGCTGCAAAAACCTAAATTGGGTCAGGCCAATCACGTCGTGTATAGAGTAGGCGGGGGCGGGCTTAACATATGACGACAGAGTTGCGACGGCTTAGCCTGACTACGTTCAATTTCATTTCGCTTCTGTACTCAGTCTGAGACAGCTTCAGAGCTTTCTGTTTGCCACCGGTCTGGAAACAGCCGGGCCAATCAACGAACAGAGGGCGGGCTGAGAGCCGTGACGTACACGCTGATTGTACCGTGGATGCGTAGATTTACTTCACATAATCTGCAAAAGTCGTTCACAGCCATGTTCACTCCGGTATTTCGCTCGATGGTTTTGTTTTCGCATCATACATGCGTTTACAGTGAAAGTTAAATGCGGCTGAGCATGCGCATAACACACGCCATAACCAAACGTTATGTGATTGGCTTACGGGTAACCAATGATTTTAAACTTCAGACAAGCGCCCCCTAGCAAGAGAGAAAACACTTCTCTGTTATACCATTCCAGACTCTGTCTACGAAGCAAAGTGAAGTAGCAGAGTCTGGTATTACCAGGCTAGCGACGGCTGCCACTTGAAAACAAAGAATGGCAGCTGCTGATGGAGAACAACGGTCTTTCGAATCGGCTTTGGCCGCGACTCTGGAGGAAGTTTTTCTTTGAGAAAAGAGCAAAGAACGGCACTTAAGTCATTCTTAAAAAAAGGAAGATGTGTTCGTCGTTTTGCCGGCCAGATATGGCAAAAGTTGAATCTATCAACTAAGCTCCGCTGTTGGGAAGACGCTCTGGTTGGTTGAAGCGCTGTCCTATTGCGTGCAAAGGGAATTTGAAAGACAGCCGTTTATCCCGCCCCTCGGAGTGAGCGTGTCTATGGTGAGTTTCCAGACCTAACATCTTGATGTAGGTCTGGCTTGCCAGGCTAGGCTACTGAGGCAAGTTTTTGTGCCATCTAGTGGTTTAGAGGAAAATCAAATCAATGGAGCCTTTAGCCCCCCGTTGTATAAAGTGATCAATAATTTATTGATTATTATTGTGGCATTATAGCGATCTAATAAATTCTACTATGAATTT
The DNA here is from genome assembly GCF_963993115.1 of Abramis brama. Lineage (NCBI taxonomy): Eukaryota > Metazoa > Chordata > Actinopteri > Cypriniformes > Leuciscidae > Abramis > Abramis brama. The sequence continues at coordinate 33,677,273 of NC_139965.1, forward strand.
TGAAGAATTAAAAAAAGAGAATATGTATATTTAATCCTTAAATGCATGAATGTTTCGCCAATTCGCAAAGTTACATATTCGGGTCTTTAGCGACCCAGACCTATATCTAATTCGGATGGATCTCTACTTATCGCTACAATATAAAACTCTCCTGATATTAGAGTAACAATTACAGAAGAATAAAATAAAGCATATTTTGTTACCTTTTGGAGCTTGGAATGGTTCAGTTTGAGCAGATGTTTTATACCATCATCACTGTCCTCGTCAGCGCTCCTTTTCCAGTACATTCAGCATCTAGCTCATATTCACAATCTCAATTCTCATAACTATCATTTTCAATATCTTAAAAATCTATATAGTATATTTTGAACAGTGACAGCTTCTTCACCAGATCCACCATCAAGTGACAGTGACAGTGACAATAATGTTTGATTGCATTCAGTACTTGCAGTAAATCGCTGAGACATTTCAAGTTGTTTTCTACCTGTGGTAACTATGAGTGAAACGTCACTTCATCATTGTGTAGGCTATTAGACATTGCTGTGTAATAAAGTTGAATTGCAATTATTCAGTCATCAAAGATTCAATTGTTATGCAGAAAGAAATATACTTCCACTGTTACAATTTTTACAAAAATTTTATGGGAAAACAGGCATTATTTTATAACTGTATAATTTTTTGCTGTTGTATTGTTTATAATGAATTGATTGAGGAATACTTAGAAGGTTGATGTCTAAATTAAGAAACATTATGAGGAGTAGGGAAGTGAATTATGTCCCGTGTCACTAAAGACCCGTTTTAAGGCGTTTCAGGGTTAACAGTTCAATCAATGTCCAGGTTGTTAGGAGGCAGTTGGTAGCACTGTCACCTCACAAGAAGAAGGTCCCCAGCTGAGCCAGGAGTCCTTTCTGTGTGGAGTTTGTCAGGTCTATTGGCGCAACCTGGCACGGGGTTTTATCGCGCCTATTTCACACGTATAGTGTGAGCAGTGAAGTCTATGGAAAGCCTTTAGGGCCAAAAACACGTGAATTTTAACGCGTATTTCACGCGTTAAATACGCGTCAAATACGTGTTAAATCCGTGTTGTTTACGCGTGACAAATTAGCGCGTTAAATACGCGTTGAAATACGCGTTGAAATACACGTAAAATACGTGTTAAAAATCAGTTTGAACGGGTCAGTATCATTGGCTGCTGAAGACTTGGGTCTAACCATTTCTGTGAGCTCACTGTACGTTCACACCGCCGCCGGCGAGAGCGGCAAAATTCGCTCTCGCCGCCCTGCCACCGACGCCGTAGAAAGATTCGGGGACGCTCTGACGTAGATTAGAATTGCTTGATTTTTTTCCTCTCAGGCGGAGGACTTCTACATTCCGATTGGTTGCCGCTAGTTGCCGCCGAACCGCGTCATAGCTTATTACCATAAAGTTGACTTGATTTCAACTCCTCACAGCCCTCGCCGGAGCTCGCCGCTGGCTCTCATTGAAAATGAATGGCTTCTGGCCACTTTGACGCTCTCGCCGCCGGCGGTGTGAACGCACAGTTAGGGAGGTGTACCGTTCTGCCACCATTTATCATGCTATAGATCAGCTTATTCAGGAGCCTATTATTTTGTCCCTTTTTTTGTATAACCTATAGAAATAATATATTTAAATTGCAGTTTTATGAAAATTTAGATAAAAATAAAAGTGCCTTGTTTTTCTCCACTCATGCCTTTTTGTAAATAAACAGATTAGTGGACATTCTGGCTTTAACATCAAAGCATTAGCATTTGTGTGGGGAAATCAGTTACAGTGGAGGTTAGCAATCAATGCAGGTATAAGATAGCCTGGCAAGCCAGACCTACATCAAGATGTTAGGTCTGGAAACTCACCATAGACGCGGTTTAATCCGAGGGGCGGGATAAACGGCTGTCTTTCAAATTCCCTCTGCACGCAATAGGACAGCGCTTCAACCAACCAGAGCGTTTTCCCAACAGCGGAGCTAGTTGATAGATTCAACTTTTGCCATATCTGGCCGGCAAAACTACGAACACATCTTCCTTTTTTTAAGAATGACTTAAGTGCCGTTCTTTGCTCTTTTCTCAAAGAAAAACTTAACTCCAAGTCCTCCAGAGTCGCGGACAAAGCCGATTCGAAAGACTGTTCTCCAGCAGCAGCCATTCTTTGTTTTCAAGTAGCAGCAGGTAACCGTAGCAACTCTGTCGTCATATGTTAAGCCTGCCCCGCCTACTCTATACGCGACGTGATTGGCCTGACCCAATTTAGGTTTTTGCAGCTCGAAAGTCTATGGAGAGTTGCTAGACTGCCCTGGCTGCAAAATACATTTTGCTGCCGCTAGGGTGCGTCTAGATTTCTAGGCTAGGTATAAGATACAGACAATTGTAATCAATATCTGTCTTTGGAAAACAACGTGAGCTTGTGTTGTTCTTACATTTACAGCTATCACAAGCAGGTGGCGCTTATTGAAACCTTTTTGTTCAGAGACTGGGCACTCATCAGACAAACAGTAATTGAGTAGCCTACACAGGTGATATTAACAATTTAAATTAATTTAAAGACTTAAATATGGTATTTAAGACTTTATATATAAAGTATTTAAGACTTTCAGGATTAGAATGAGAGCGTATTTTACGTGTATTTAACGCATGAAATACGCGTTAAAATTCACGTGTTTTTGGCCCTTATGGCTTTACATAGAAGTCGCAGCTCGATGTTCGGACCGTATAGTGTGAGCACATAAAACGCGAGCTTTGGCTTTACATCGCATGCGATCTACTCGTTCAGTGCGAGTAGGTAACCTTGCTGAAATCGCACAGTGTATGCCCGCCTTTAGTGAAGCACTAGAGACCTTATTCCCAAATGATAGTGTTCATAAGGGGCGAGGCGTCGACTGGAGACGTGCTAAGAGTATAAATTCGTAAGCGTAAACTGGAGATGCCACAGGTTAACTTAAAGCCCAATTTATACTTATGCGTCGAACTTACGCCGTAGCTACGTCATAGGCTGTGTGTAGCGCGCGTACCCTTCGGCGTACGCAGAAGTATAAATGAAAACCAACGCGTTGCCTACAGCGTAGAGGCTCCGGCGTAGGTCCGACGCAGAAGTATAAATCAGCCTTTAAGTCAGGTACGTAGGAGAATTTTTACCACAGTACTGTTCCTGTTTGCCTGTGTTCCCTGTCATTTTACCTAGCTTTCAGTTTGATCCCTTGATTAAACATTCAGGTCACCTGACGTTTAATTAATTATCTAATTTAGTCTGTGTTTATACTCCCTGTTTTGTTCAGTTATTTGTCTAATTTCATCATTGTTTAATGGTTGTTTCCTGAGTTTCCCCTGCCTGTTTTCTGAGTGTTTATCATTATAGACTGTTCCCTTTAATGATTCTTCGTCGTGCGATTACTTATAGCAGTGGTTCTCAACTCCAGTCCTCGGGACCCACTGCTCTGCACATTTTGTATGTCTCCCTTATTTAACACACCTGAACCAGATCATCAGCTCGTTAGGAGAGACTCCATGAACTGATTTGAGTGTGTCAGATAAGAGAGACATACAAAATGTGCAGAGCAGTGGGTCCCGAGGACTGGAGTTGAGAACCACTGACTTATAGCATCCACCTGTGACAGAAGACTGGTGTGGGTGGATCTCTGTTGCCTTTGGCTTGCTCAGTTGGGGATATTTGGGATATTTAATTTAATTAATCAATCAACAATACTATTGATCAGCATTACCAAACGTGGACATTTTCCACTAGAAACAAGCATTGATGTATTATTTTAATTTAATACTGTGAAGCTGCTTTGATACAATCTGTATTGTGAAAAGCGCTATATAAATAAACTTGACTTGACTTGACTTGACGGTTGGTTTTGGGTTTTGTTTAAGGTCTTTTATTTAGTTTTGTTCCTGGTTCTTGTCATGTGACCTCCTTGCCCTCTTGTGCTTCCCTTGTTTTATGTGTCATGTTCGGATTGGTTGTTCTTGTCATATGATCCTTATAGTCCTTTATTTAAGCCCTTTTGTTACCCTACTCTTACCATTGTGCCCTTAAGACAGCTTGACTGTCTCTGTGAATTTCTTGGTTAGTGGCAGCAGCTCATGTCACTTACGTAGATCAGTGCTTTTCATCTGGTTTTCCATATTTCTACATTGGGCAGATTTTACAAGTGGCCACACAGCTCAATACTACAATTTATTGGTCAGAAGTTATCAAGAATGTCCTAAAAATTAAACATGAAAACTTATTGTTTTCACCATGTACAACATGTTCCTTAAGAAGATCCCAAAATATCATTTGTATCAGCTAGTGTTTCACAGTAAACACAGGAAATATATTAGCCTTAACTGAGAAACTTGGTAATGAGATAATCAGATTGCAATCTTTGCTAACAACAAAATACAGGATTCCCACAAAGTTTGAGTGTTGAAAAAAAATCTGGAACTTTTCAAATCACCTTCACCCATGAGGTCACCATGATTTTGCCAAGCAAGACATGTTCCTAAATCAGTATTAAATGTGAGTTATGTAACTGATCTCAGTTCAGTTTAGCCTATTCCTACTGAAACAGAATCACAAACATGCATAGACAAAAGTTCTTATTGAGATTTAACAGAGGTTTAGATGTTTTATTGAAAATGTTTTGTTTGAAGTCATTCAGCGGATCAACATTGTGGTGATCAGTGTTTACTTTAGTTGGGCTCGTGACCCTTGACTTAATGTTCGCTTTATCTCTCTTTTTGTAACAGCGTGTTTAAGAAAAAAACATTATTTGTTGCAAAGGAAGCTAAAATAAAATGTCTATGTACTGATTAAAAAGTATTTGGTCATTAATAATAATTTTGCTCTATACCAGATAAACAGATTAACTCTGAATTAAACGAGCTAAACATGAAAGGAGATGGTCACAACATAACAACAGCAAATTAAATCAAATAATAAGAATCAAGAAAAATGGTAAGAATTTAGCTGCATAATTTATTCATGCCACAATGCATGCTGGGAGCTATGAGTGAGTATTGTACTATGGTGGCTCCCATCATGCATTGCATTACATTATCAATAAGCAGCCATCATCACCAGATTTCAATTATTTTGACTTTTTCTTACCCTAACAAATGTGCTTTTTAATTTCAGTTTTTAGTTAAATTTTATATTACGTTTTTAAAAAAATGCTTACACACGGCATGTGCAAGCCGGCATGTTTTTGAGGTTTACACAACGTTTTCAAAAATGTTCAAAACTTGCACCTAGGAACCTATTTCAGGGTTTGTATTCTCGAGCCACCAGGCAACGCTGTCGTGCAAATGAGCGGCCAGAACGCATTAAGGGTTTTCTGTTTTCATTTAGAACGGTGTCATGTAAGCGGCCCAGTTAATAACTAATGATCTTTGTAACAGAAGTGAATCAATCAAAAACTTAAGCTGGATAATAACTTTTTTCTAGAGCTGCTGTAAAGCTAAAAACATGAATTTCCTATTATTACTGTAAAGCTGCTTTGAAACAATCTGGTTGTTAAAAGCGCTATATAAATGAAGGTGACTTGACTAAAAGTGTTACTTGAGGCCCAGTCAGTGAAACCAGTCACTCACATAACTAATCTTCAGACCAAGTCTGCAAAACACTTATATACATACATCTATCACTTAGAAATCAAAACTCAATATTTTCAGAAATAAAAAAATGTTTACCCTCTTGCACTTCTGTTTATTTTGTAAATATATACTGCATATACATATGTCGTCACACAAGAGAGTAGTGTTTTACATTTATCAATTTTAATTCAATGCAATTAGGGTTGACACATCAACATCGACCTAAAATTGTTTCAGTGGTTGCTTGCTATCTGGGAACACTACAGTCTACAGTTTTTTTTAAATGAATTCAAAGCGGTTTTGCTATTTGATACAATGGAATGTAAATCACCACCCCTTTTCAGCCATGCCAGGTAATGGTATTTCCTACATTCAGATTCATTCTGTCTCTCTCTAACATTTCTGACTGAGAATGAGAGTGCTGAGGAAGATTAGAGAAAAGTGATCCCAACAAGTCATTCCTATTGTGACAGTGTCACAGTAAACACAGGAAATACCATTACATCAGCCTTAGAAACTTGAGCTGATGATGAGAAACCAGGTTGCAACCTTTGCTGACAACAAAATGCAGGATTTTCAGTATTGACAAAAAAACTTTTGAAATCTCCTTTTTGAAATCTTCGGTGCGCCGTCATCTTTGTGAAGCTTAAGAGGTCAAAGACATTCGATTTTCAGGTTAACATTACATTTCATATCAAGTTAAAACATGAATTTTAGTTTTGCCTGTCTTTTTTAGTCTGAAATGTGCAGTAGAGTAGAATAATTATCAATTATGGATTCTAATAAAAAATGTGAAATCATGCTTTTAATATGCAGTTTTTTTTGGTATGTTTTAGTATACTCATTTATCAACAGTAAATGGCCAAATGACAAATCTATAACAACTAAATATATTTTTAGTAAAATCTATAAACGTGAAGGTTTAAAGGGATCAGATTATCCAGCAGTTATCTTTGAATGTATACTATTGATATACTGATGTAATAGAATATAAAAAGAGAACAATTAATATTTGAGAAAAAAACTGAATTAATAAAATATAATTTAGAGATTTAATGTTCATAATAAAGAGGCCAGGTTGCAACTCTGGTTGTCCAGCAGATGGCAGGATATGCCGCATTCTTCTTACTTGGCTAAAAGCTAAAATCAATTGAAACTGTTTGAAGAAATCAGTTGATACCGTCCAGTTTTTTTTTTCTTGGATCTGGATCTGTATCCACATCTCCTTCCATTCACTTCTCTTTAGGGTGATTATGAATTCAATCACACAGATGTCATCAGAGGATTACAGGCATCATATTTTTATTTGGGAATCTGTTTTCTTATTTGAATGTGTCCTGTCACACTGTTGGCAGGGCTTCTGCCAGTCTCACATTTTCTGACACCAGACAAGCCATAATCCAGAATCAGATGTTTTCCTTTAAACTTCCCTTTGAAAGCAGCAAATAATCCTATTGTCTGTCCTGTCCTGTCCTGACAAGCCTCCACTGAGCACAGACTGGGGCTGTTGCTTTATAGCTTCTGCTTAGTGTAATAATGTTGTGGATTGTAAATTGCACATTAATATGGAGAAAAACACTCTCATTATACTTATTCATTGTGTAGAACACATAGCCAATCCACTTAGAATTTGATGGGTTTTTATTCATTCATTCCTGGAAATGTTTGACAAAACACTGTTTCATTTGTTCTTATACTGTAGTCATATATACAGGCTGTATAACATCATTATAATATCTAATCAAATGTTTTTCAAAGACTTTAAGCCTGGTGGATTTGAATGACATATTTATGCTTATAAAGTTAACTCTGACTTTATTCACAGACTCAAACAGTGTTTAAACTTCTGAACATGGTGATTAAGGTGTTTGTAGTGAGAAATTAGATTAAGATATCATATAGTTTTTCTCCTTCAAGTTCTAGGAGATTTGTCTTGAAACTAATGGAAACAGGGCTCATTACACTTGCATTATATTTAATTAAGTCTTTCCCACAGAAATTAAAAGGCTGAATTGCAATATTAAACACAAAATCTTCCCCACAGGATATGCTTGCAGGGAATAATACAGTGTGGCAGTGTATGGGAGCTGACAGCAGTCTCTACTTAACTTGGATTGGGTTGACAGACAGCGGGACTGCACTGTGGACCAGGGGAATTCTGGGGTGATGTATGAATTTGCAGACAAATGAACTGTGAATGTGGGACTAGAGTGAACTCCACCCATCAGAGGTCAGAGAATGCACAAGCTGCCATGAGAGAACAACATATGGTGTATCAGCATATCAAACATACTGAAACAGTAGAATTGGCCTCTTTGTGTTTAAAGGGGCTATTTGTCCAATTCAGAAACCCTTGTTATTAGTGACACCTGTGGCCGTTAAGTGAATTGCAGCCAGCAAACTCACAGCCTCGCGGTCGTGCATGCGCAACATAAAGTACAACAAGAGACTGAACGTGATTCAAGATCCCGATATTGGTGGCAGTGACATTCTTTATCGCTCTTTGCTTAGAAGTAAAATGAAGTTGGAGATATTGTTAACGAACATCCAGACGCCATGCTGCTGAGGGGTTTAAATGAATATGTGAATATTTGCTGCGTGCTTTCCTCTCAGTAACAAAACAACAAACATGATAGTGGTGAGAAAATAGCAGTTGAGAAAGCATTTTATCATAGGATGTGGAAATGTTTGCACGAGCTCTGCAATTCACCGGGATCATGTCAACAGATGAGGTAATTAAAATTACACTGTTATGATAGTTTGAATATAAAATAGGCTATATTTGAGACTATAGCAGTAGAGGCTCCTTTACCATAAATTTATGTAGGGCAGATTTTTTTTGTCTTGGCGCTAGTTTATGTTAGATATTTTGTAAGCTTTATATTCTAATCGCTGAACTGAACACACATGCAGACACTTAAGCCGCTTGTCCACCAGCGTCCGATCAATTTTTGTTCCGACGCGACGCTTGTGACGTTTTCGCTGCTTGGGGCCGGGGTTTGTGTGTACTTTAAATATGAAACCATAGCAACGGCCATACACAAATTCTCGCCGCCGAGTTTCCATTGGCTGCTGCCCCGCGTTTTGACGCTCTCATTTGCATAAAGTATCCACCGAGATACTTTTTTGCAGCGCCGCTGTTGACCAAATCGACGCGACGCGACCCATCATGCTTTGCGGGGGCGTTTTTGCTGCCTGACGTAGTTCCATAGGAAATGAATGGGCTTTGGCGTCGCGTCAGAAATCGAGACGCAGGTGGACAAGCGGCTTATGGCTGAGGTCTAGTGTCCTTGTGTTATTATGCCTGAGGGTGGCGCTCTAATGTTGATTGACAGCACATGCATAGGATTCTATTTTAGAATTGCCTTAATGAAGTATTTATTGCCTCAGAATGTTGTTTTGGAATATTAGCCTACAAGTTGAGGAAAAGAATGTCATGTCTGTTTTTAGAACAAACATAAAACAAACAAAACATAACTATATGCTATTCACACGAGCATGAGCCATCGCAGTCTGTGAAAAGGGTCCTTTGCGTAAGAAGTTGCTTTTAAAAAATCACATAATAGCCTATGGTACTGCTTGCCTGTAGTGTGGCATGAATGGATTCAGCGGTTTTTACAACAAGATGCCGATGCTGATGCTGTGCTACTCCGGACCCGTCCAATCTTATAAAGGTGATCCGCAGGACGCTCCGTTGTAGCAGCTCTTGTATTTATGTCAGGAAGAGGAGCATTCCAGATGTTATTTAATTTACACCAAACGAAACTTAAACATAGATTTTAGAATATAAACTACTTAATCGGCCAGTTAGGTTTACTATACTGTATATGAAGTGTTTGTATGCCTGCTATTGTGTGTTTAATCATGCCCAACAGATGTTTTAAAGCAGTGGGTGAGTAATTCACTCCTTGATTTGCTTAATAAAAGCCTACTTTGAGATTCTGTTGAGAAACATGTTTATAGTGCATTATTTTCGTCGTAGTGGGGCACTGCCCAACCTGCCCTTGCAGACGGGCCGTGGCTGGAATATAGACAATATAGATCTTAAGTTTAAATCAGTCCCTTTTCTTTGCATGACACATTTACATTACAGTACAGAATGGCTGTTTCGGCATTATCCTAAACATTGTATAAGCATTCGTTTCATGTGTCAAAGAACGGAGGCTCTCGGGAGCGCACGGAAACATCACATCCTTTTGAGTTCTCGGCAAAAACGTGTCCTTGAGATAAAAATCAGTCTACAGGCTTTCAACCTAGGAAGTCGGGGAAGGTCTCAATTTTGAGTTTTGAGTCTAATTACTAGCTGTAATTAGTTTAGTTACTTAAAATTCAGGCTTGGGTAACATGATGAAGTCCTTCAGTATATGGCACCAGAAATTATACAGAGCAGAATTAAATCAATATAAATGTAATGGCATTAAACCAATATGCCAATATGTTAATAATCTAAACTTCAGCATCTAGGCAAACATACAAAAAAGTGTGCTTGAGCTACACTTTACATACAAATACCCACAATTACTAATGAGATGACATTGGTTTTATTGTATCCTGCACTGTCTAGACCGTTTGCAGTGCTTGTAACCATTCTGTAGTTTATATGACAGATAGTTATCCTGCCCGATATATTGTGCGTCCTTGTGTCCTTGCATTAACTCTTCAGTATAATTTACACGTTTATTGCCCTTTAAAATTAGGAAATTAGAAAATTCTTGAAAGTTAAATCTAATTATTTATCCTCTGTTTAGGCATATATTCTCTCTTTCACACACAAACATACTTTTTATACTCTACATCTTCAGGCAATATTTGGCTCCCTCTATACAGGAAGCCAGTCCATGAAAGCCATGAAAGAATAAAATTACAATCCATCATTGACAACGTAATCCCTGCTAGTCTCAACACACTTCACAGTCGGCACGAGAACAAGGGGAGTGACACACACCCATTAATATGTTCTCTTTTGCAGAGATTATCTCACCAAACAAACCTTCTCATTCTGAAATGTTGGGAGCGCTCCAATCTGTGCAAGAACAATAAAGTCAATAAAGTTGCGTGAAATGCACATATCATACAGTGACCGTCTGTGGCTGTTCGTGATCCAGACTCTTAGACTTACTCGCAACTGTATTTAGAGTGACATTCAAATTGCTTTATTGCATTACGTCTGACATGTTAAGAGAGAAACAATTCAGGAAATAAATACTGAGGGTACAAATTACTAATAGGTTTGAAATGGTTTGTGTGACAACTAAAATTACTCTCTCCAAAAGCAAGCACAAAGAAAACAATGGCCTGATATTTATCAATTAGTCAGGTTTGAACCTCAGGCATGGTATTGTGCTTGGCGTATTGGTATACTGGAGCCGAGGTCCACATGACTGTTGTAGCAACATGGCGTATAAATACCAGAGGTTGCTAATGTGATTAAAGTTGCAAGTGATGATGTGAATACACATCACTTTGTGAATGCTAGATTGATGTCACCAGGTATGGAATACATCATAGCTGATTTATACTGTACCTCTAAACACTCGCATAAATCTAGAGTTCTAAGTAAACTAAGGTGCCACGTTAGATGATATAACACGGCACCTTAGTTGAAGGTTTAAAGCTCCCGTTTACCACACAACCTAGAACAATATTTTAGCTATGCCTATTATCAACCGTGTGTTCCTTTCCTTAGCATTTTTGGTTTAATATACCTTTAAAGACAGACCAACGAAGTTGTGAATTGATGAAGCCAGCAGCCTGCATTATATGATTCTTTTGAGAAATCTCCACCGATCTGACAATCGAAACAAGTATTTTTAATGGTTAATTCAACATACAAATCATAACCATTATAATGGACTGTTTTATTCTTACAGGAAGATACAAGATAACAGACAGATAAAATGATATGATAATTTAAACTAAAATCAACATGTCAACACATGTATTTGGTGAGTAGCCAGTGGCAAATCACTCAGCAGATTTATGATGACTTATGCTTAATGGCCTGCTCTGTGTAAATCATTAGCCACCAGCTAATGTTACCTGCTTTATCTCTTTGGTGTGTCATCTTACTAGAACAAACAGTACGAAATGGACAACTTCAGGGAGTGTCTGAGGCACACAGTGAGTGAAAGACTGGAAGGGTTAAAAAAGAATATGAAAAATGTGGCCCAAAACTACAGGCCTCTCATTCCTCTCTTGACAGTATTTTGTGTGTCTCTGGCAGTGTGATTAGTCATCAGCTTGAGTGGTCTGATTTGACGGTGATTATTACCATGTGAACTAATGAAGCCCATTATCCATTATGAAAGTATGATGTCATCACTTTTTGGAAGGATAGCGAGAAAAGGCCACGCAGGCGTGCCAGAGGGGAGTTTTGTTGTGGGAAAGATGGTAACTGCAAAAACTTGTGTTCCTCATATCACACCAAACATTAATGTGACACATTTTATATTGAATTTTGCTTCCACACAGATATTAAGTCCTGATGCACTGAAGGTTTGAGGTGGCTTTCTTTTAAATGTCAAGTAGCCTATTGAATATGCTCAGAAGACCATCAGCAGGGCAAACAAGCCATTCTGCTTAAAAAATAACGAGCAGTCAATAAAGTTCCTAGACGCCATGGTTGTCACCATTATGTTCCGTTTAGTTCATGGACTTTTAGTTTGTTTTCGTCAGCCACATGTGCTTTGTCTCTGTTTCCCGCCACTCATCTGTTCCAATGGTTCAGCTCAGTTCAGCTGTGTTTAGTCATTTACCTTGTTTGTGTTCGCTACTTAAGTTGTGCCATAGTGTATAGTCAACATTGTGCCATTGTGTATAGTGTGTTGCTGCAATATATCCTCATCTTCGTCTGCCTTCCTGCAACCACCCGTGACAATGGTATACTACCACAACCCTGGGATTTTGTATATTAAAATTGCATCTTTAAGGCCTTTTAGCTGACCCATGTAGTTGGGTATTAAAAAACGTACTGTTATGAAGAAAAAAATATAAATCTTACAAAGCTAAGTTTAACTTGCATTAAATGTCGAAAGAATGCTCAGTTCCATTTTTTTTTTAAATAGAACTCGGTTCTTGCACGTGAATTCTTCCACCTGTGCGGACAGAACTCTAAAAGTGTTACCCATGTTATTCAGAGCGAAACAAACAGCGTGACCAGTGAAAGCCAGTCAAAATGTCATTACATCATGAAAATGTAAACTCGGAGGAAGGCTGTGAAGAGGCTTAGGATGCCATTTGGGACATTAGGCCCAAATCTAATTCCTAAAAAAAATTATTCAAAGTCGATTCTTTACTGAATCAAATATATTCTGTGAACCAGTAAAATCCATTTCCCAAGAGAAAAGGTGTGTTCAAGGCACCTTTGCAATTCAAAGACCTGTTTCAACACCATATCTTAGTTTTTGGAAGCATTTTTATTAATCTTGGTGCCATTTTTGCCCCAACCCCCCTGTTAATTTCAGACCCATGTGTGAGCTGTGTCATGGCGGTGGGTGGGGCTTTTTTTTGTGCGGAGGCCCCTTATGTTGTGAGGCCCGTTTCAAGTGAACTGGGTGAAACATTGCAAAGGCCGCTACTGTTGACTTGAAGCGACACTGTACAGATCAATAGGTGTATGACACTGAAGTACCACAAGAGCAATTAGAGAGCAGACGGCTCCGTATGCTTTAGAATCGCTCTCGCAGTATTTTGATGTCATACATCAATCGGTCTGTGCAGCGCCACTTCAAGTCGAACACACCCTCTGAGTCAGTTATTTTTAGTGGATCATATACTGCATGACCAGTGAAGTCTGATTCCTGAGAGAAAGGCTGCATCCGAAATTGCATACGTCCCTGCTATGTAGTAGGCGAAAAACAGTTTGTGACAAAATAAGCATGTCCTAATTTACAGTAGGCTACTCATAAAAGAGTAAGTACCCAGATGACCTACTATTTCTAGCGAGATTCTGAAGTGCGCATACGATGGACACTTTACCATCCCATGAGGCCACAGGAGAGGATATGTGAATGGCATTGAAGCAACTCGACGCAACTGAAGAACTGATACACTACTGTATTTTACTGTACCTATGGTTCGTGAAACCTCAGTCAGTGTAGTTACTGACCAGTTGTTCATATGACATTGTGTAAAACACAGTGTTAAAATCATAAGTTTGTTGTTTGTTGCACATTTTTTCTTTGTTGTTTTTAGAAATTATTGGAACAATCCAACGCATTCTCATCCTAGGGCGTCATATACTGACGCTTTTGACATTTCGTCTACATTCAACGCACATGGCACCCTTTAGCGTCAATATGACACGCACAGAGCTTTGTTCGGTTATGGGTAGGTTTAGGTCTGGGGTAGGATTAGGGTTAGACCGCTAGGAGGCGCCTTCTGGCCCATATCTATCTGCGTCTCATACAATCCCAGCATTTGGCAACATAATTGCATTTCTATCTGAAATTCAAAAGAATCATTAATGCAACCATTATGTAAAAAAGATTATTAAATTCCTTGTGGTTCCATTGCTGTTCAGTGATTCAGGAATATTGTTATAATCCAGTGTGACTGGATGTGCATGTTTACTGTTAATGTACGGTAAATAAGCTTAAAACATGCTAAAACCCAAACCTTGTCCAATAGATCAGATGTACATCATTTTTGGAAAGGTTTGTATTATCTCTTTCAGCTTCAATATGTCGGGATGCTAATTTAGTTTTAAATTAACCACCAGTTCTGGCTGCAGGTATATTACTGTCTATTTGAATCAGGATTAATCTGACCTGAGTTTTACAGACAGCATGCAACACAGCCAGAAGCATTGGCAAGCAATGGCAATAATATGGACGTGGTGCAGAGTGCGAGCTGCAGGAATGTTCTAGATTAATGATGGGTTTAACAGATACTTGTTTTCACACTCCCAGGCGCCTGCACAAGGGAATCTTACTGGACCAGGCACAATCAGACATGATTTCTGTTAAAATCTCCCTCCAGTCCAATTTGGCTGGGCTCCATGCAGTGCTACCTGCTTGAGGAAACCTTATCCCTGAACTTGCTTCGGATGCCCCCACGAGGTGGATGTTAACCATAATGCTTTCTACACATGTGCAGGGGTGGAGGTGCGTTGTGGAGTTGGAGTTCTGAAGCAGTAGGGTTCTGAGGAAGCTTCACGGCAGGGGAGGCAGGACAATAAGGATTTAAAAAAAACAAAAAACAATGCAGAGAACCGTATATTTTGCTTTGAACCAGACAGGATGTGGGATTAAGAGGAGCAGGAAAAAGTATATTGAGCTAAAGGAACCCACACACACAAACAAACATGTAGTTTCAGCTTCCAGGGCCTCTCAGCTTGACTCTTTGAATAAGCTCTTCGAGTGCAGACATGCTCAAACTGATTTGTTTGCTCCGTGTCCAAAATACGGGTTCCTCTATAGCCCCTAGAACTGGAAGGTTTTTACTTTAAGTAATTATTATGAATGAGAGACATGAGACAGCAGGGAGCATACTTTAAGACAGCCAAAAGAGGATAAATAGGGTGAAAACACAGGGTGAAAACCACAAATGGAGATTGAAAGATAAAGAATGGGAAATTAGAGAAGGTTTCGCTTAGTGCCAAATGTGGGTCAGGCATGACCATGACCTTCCCATACTGCAGATGTTGTCCTCTTTGAAGCATATTCTTACCATCCTAGAGGGAGTCTACCAATAACACAGTTGTAGACACACTTTCCTGTGCTGAGCTGTGTAATTTATGGAAAGGGGGCGCCCGATGGTGTCACGAGAGAGGGGTTTTCCCTGTCAGAACGAGATCCTGGTTGCTGGCAACAGCCCTGGATAGAGCCAGCGATGAGAACCGATATAGATAAAGTCATGAGCAAAGAACGGAAAGAGGCCCCTCTTGTCTCTTGTATACACATCCTCTCAGGCTGCCAAGCTTGGAGTTGCATGTTCTGCACAGCTCACCATAAACAGCTCTCGCAATCCGACAGACTTCATGCCTGAGTGGGGCTCCTTCAAACCGCTGAATCATGAAATGTTTCAAGAATGGTGTCATCGCACCAAAGATTCATCATACAAGACATTGCCACTGGAGGGAGGTGGTGAGCAGCTAATCACTCATGAAAGATATGACAGCTGAATGGTCTGTAACAACCTGATCTAAAGAGAATGGCAATTTCATATGAATTTGCATAATGTGATTCTTGTAGGAAAAAAACAAAGCATGAAGGTCCACCCTATAAACCTAACCATCAGTGGAGAGTATAAGCAGATCATATAAAAATGTATTAATGAAAATGTCACCAATTTGTCATGAGAGGGTGTTGGCTGTAAAGAGACACAATATGTTGCCATTAACTCTTTTGCCACCATTGACGTGATTTTCCGTCATTTTTGACATAACACTTGCCCACCATTGACAAGTTTTTCTGACAATCCATGCTTTCACTGTTATATGGTATGGCGCGATGTTCCTGAAATAGTACAGCACCTCTGGATCCAAAAACAAATAAAGAAAAAGAACTGCGTAAACCAGAAGGAGCGGATAGAAGTTGCTAACGCACAAGTAATCACCATACATTCAACAGCATATAAATCAAAACTGAAATGTTGAACCCACAAAAAGATATATGACTGTGCAAGCTTTGGGGGTGGGTGGGTGTTGATGGACTCTATCTACCTGATATATGTTTTGAACATTGGTTTGAATCTGATCCGGACAAAGTATGACAAAAACTCGATTTTCTCAGCTTTTTGTTCGAAATGTTGCTTTTTTATGAAATGTACCCACAATCAAGTGTTTATTATTATTATTTTTTTTTAAAGCAGATCGAGGCTCTGTTCTTTATTTTGATATATTGACTTTTTACATATTCATACAACAAATCTGAGGGCCATGTAAGTTTTGTGAAAACGATAAAAAATGCTGGTGATGGCTGGCAATTTCTTTTAGTAAACTCTGGTGGGGAAAGAGTTAAAAAAGTGCTGCATCTCAGAGCAGGGGCTGTGGGATTAAAGTTGCAATGAAATAGAAATTGCCACAGATCTTTTCTTCAGTGTTGTGACATATCCAAGTGTAGCAGATTATTGAAAAAGCAAATTCAGGACAGGGACATGGCCGTTGCACTCAATAATGGATGCAGATGAACGCAAGCTTGCAGGGTCAGAGTTTTAGTGGGCTTAATGATTGGAGAAGTTCAGCACAAGTCACCAGAGCGAAGCATGTTGTTTTCACTGGAAGGTCCAGTTATGACATTTTTGATTAAACATTACAAGATAATAAAAAAAATAATAATAAAAAAAATTAAACATATGCATGGAAAATTGTGCATTTAGAAAATTTGATAGGGTGAATTTTCATTTCAGGCCGACTATAAAGAAAAACGGTGAAGAGAGGTCATGTCCTCAGATACTTTGCAAGCACCAAAATCTGCCCACTTTTCATCTGATCACTGACGGCAGGCTTAGAGGGATCACTCTTGTTTTTTAATAATGTTTTCAGATGAAACAGCAACCGGGGCGCTCCCTTTCTTTAATCTTCCTTTCCGGTGACATCAAATCCTCATTATTGTCTTACGCACGTGTGAATGTCTGTGTGTCCTTAGTTGTCTGATGGAGAAAGGGAACGTAAATGATTGTACATGTGCTGCTGTTGCAGAGGCTCATCTGTATAGAGAAATAATGGTCTGCAACCAGAAAAAATGTCTTATGGACAATATACAGGGATCAAGACTGTGGTTTGGCAGTTGGAGGGAAAAATGCAAAAAAATGTGTATGAAAGATGAGAAGTTGACTGAAATAAGATTAATTTATTAATGTTATCAACTTATGATTTCATTTTCTTCTTGAGATCACCACATCTCTATGTGCATGTACATAATTAATTAGGAGGACACTTTGAGGATGAAGTCTGCTGTCAATTATATAGGTCAAACTGGACAGATAGTTTTGGAAAATTTACAGCATTTGTGTGAATAGGTAAAAAAAAAAAAAAAACGGAAGCTTGTGTAAATAGCAGATGCGGTACAATTACTGGAAAATGTAATCTGGCAAATTCTTTCATCATTTACTCACCCTTATGTCGTTCCAAACCGGTTTGACTTTCATTTCTGTAGAACACAAAGGGAGATATTTTGAAGAATGTTGGCAGCACATCGACTTTGATGTCCGTTGACTTCCAATACTGATACATTTCGCAAAATTTAAAACATTTTTTAGATGAAAAAGTCAGGTTTGTACTAGTAAATGATGACAGAATATTCATTTTTTGGGAGAAATATTCCTTAAATGAGTTTTGCCTGTGGAAGTGGCAGTTAAAAAAAAAGACTGTCTGGGAAAGTGACACTGGAGCTGGAGCATCTGGTGAGCTGCGTAAAGCTACTTCACCAGAAAACATGATGCTTCGGTAAATATAAATATATATATTTATACTGTTGCAATACACTGTTTCTCAATTTGCACACACTTTCTTGTACAGTTTTTGTTCTGTTTACTCTGTAGATGTTTATTCTTATTCTCTTCTTGTATATAATATATGTAAGTGCTCAGAGATCCTGCAAGCTGTATGTGAGTACACTTAGCCAATAAAGCTCTTTCTGAATCTTATTCAGATTATTTTGCATTGCAAAGTGGAATGTGTATTTTCCTGTACTTATGCTGTATCTTAAAAAACCCCAAGCTTACTTGAGTGATGCTTGCAGATACTGTTCCATCCAGACACACCAGATGTTTATTCATTAAGGTAGCAGATTCAAGAATTAGAGCTCAGGTATCTTGCTGACACCATTCTGTTTCCTCCCAACATAGTGTCATCCCATTCTGCCAATCACTGCTTAAGGACTCCTCAGAGAAGCCAATGAATGTTTTGCCACCACAAGACTTGTCTTCTTTCATGATGCTAATGATCTCTGACCCTTGCTCCATAAAGCGAGCCCCTATCAGCATGTTTTTAAATCTGACAGTGACAAGAAGAAGAAAAGAATGTTTACACAGCACACTGTGCACCCATGGGCATATTGAGGAATTTTCACTAGCTGTATGGGATATAATGATATCAGATTTCAGCACTCTAAATCAGGGTTTTTTTAATGCCGAGTTCCCCTTGCAAGAGACCTCCTTCCTAAAGTAAATTAAATGTATATTAATTTGGTGCTGAATCTTCAGGATCATTACTGCAGTCTTCAGTGTCCCATGATCATTCAGAAATCATTCTAATATGCTGATTTGGTGCTCAAGAAACATTTCTGATTATCAATGCTTAACATTTATTCAACTTTTGTCAATCAAATAAAATAATCACTATAAATATGATTTCTGACCGTTCTTGAGAAAAATTGTGCATTATTTTAAACATATATTAATCTCCTTACTACACAATTTAACAGCCCTAATAATACATTTTGAGAAAAAACTATTCTCTTAAATGTTTCGTGAACCCTCTAGCACCCCCTTGTGGCCCCCTAGTTTGAAAACCACTGCTCTAAATAACAGAAAACATCTATATCTCCATTTATTTTACAAACCGCTTGTCCTATGCAGGGTCACTGGAATAGAAAGCATCTTGCTGAGAATATGATGAAATATTAATCCGCATGGCATGATTTCCATATGGTTGTTTGAACCTTAAACTGTGATTCTCTTCTGTTGTTTGTGGGGGTGAATGTTTGTGTGGGTGTATGTAGGTAACCCTTAGCCCCCGGTGTGGCCTCTAATCGATCACGTCTGTTCCTGCCCTTTCATCTGCCGCTTGGCTAGGCTTGACTGGCCACGTGGGCTTTGCAGAGTTCATCCAAACCGAAGCCCTGACTCAGCAAGTGACCAGAGGGCAGGGAATGCGAGGCTGGGAAAGAGCTTTACATTGCGGGATAGAGCCTCAGGATGCACAGACCTGGAGTCTGTGGCTGCCAGCAACCCTGCAACACTGAGGCACTGTTCAGACTCTCCAGGATACTTCTGATTTCTTTGACTGGCTCAGATTTTTAAACCACGATCAGTCTCAGTGAAGCAGGGATGTGTATTAAGGCGTTTCGGAAAAGTTGTTTCCATTATTTGAAAAATTTAAGTCAATATTTGGCTTTGACACTAATGACTCTCATTTGAAAACACTAATGTGGTAAATGGATAAAGGTCGCCTCTATCCGTTAGACTGAGAGACAGTGGAAAGTGAGCTGGCCTGTGCTCTCTCTCACAGTTAGAGGTGTGGTGCAGTACTGTATGTGGCTGTATGGAGGTGGTGGTGTAAACCAGAGCTCCATACTACGGATCCTGTCTGTTAATGGTTTTGCATTCCCCCCTGATTATTCTAAATCCCATCACTCAATTTGGGAAGGGTCTCCATTCTTACTCTCATTTGTTTTCTCAAGAGCTGTTCCTATAGAGGCCTAATATAAATAAACCTCGCCTTTCTTCTTCACCACTGGCCTAAAACTTTGCACGTGTATTAATCTTTGAACATTAAAATACTTGTTGGATGTTATGGCCCAAGATGCTAATAAACGCCACAATCATACATAGGTCAAGCAGTTAAGAGAATGGACGGATGGATTTATAATAAAATCCTAAAATGTAAAGTGTCCTTTATTTCAAGCTGGCACAAACCTCATATGCGAAATTACCAATAAGACCACATAATATTATGAAATGTCATTCTGATATTTTGTATGATGTCATTCAGTGAGCAAGTTATACGGTGGATTAGTATTGATTATAATTTTACTAATTATGTAAATCTGTTGAAAAAGTCATAAACGTGTCCTGCTATTTTCCCCGTAATTTCTACGCTCATTCTTTACATTGTCTTTACACATTCTTCACAAGCCTTAATGTCCTGATTATTAACAATCAATGTTCATAACAACATGATATCTGAAAATATATAGTCAATTTGATTGAGAACATAATAAAATAAATAAGCTTAGAGGATAAGCCACACATTCAGTACTGTAAACGTCATTTTACGGTTGCCTACAACTGACACGGTATTTGTCAGCTGCATGTAAATATTTACAGAGTGTAAGATGATGTCATGTCTCGAGTCCCTTATTCAAAATGCTGATTGTCTCTGCTGGGAGCAGCAGACGTGGTACAACTCCAGGACTGCGCGGCCATATCAAAACAGAGTCACTGCTCATTCTGACCAATCAGGGCGGAAAATTGGAGACAAGGGGCCTACGTGGACTTCTAAAGCCGGACCAATAAACAGCAACCCACACATAGCGTTTCCTTTGCCTAAGAGCCCTTTCAGATGTCCTCACAGATTACACTAACAATCCCTATTGAAACAGATCATTGGGAAACAAATGTCATCCCATCAAAATGCAATTATTCATGAAGGTGGGGAACGATGGGATATGGTTGTTTTCATCACGCCGCTGGGAGGTCTGGTGTGGGGGACAAACTTCCATGGTAAAGGGAATGACAACTAGTTCTACCTTTAGTTTAGAACAACAAAATAACACAACTAAAGGAATAATCTGGGATCAGTACAGTTCAGTTCATGTTAAAGGAATAGTACACCCAAAAATTAAAATTCTGTCATCATTTATTCACCCTCAAGTTGTTCCAAACCTGTATAAATTTCTTTATTCTGCTGAACATAAAATATTATATTTTGAAGAATATGGGTAGCCAAACAGTTGATGACTTATATTGACATATATTTGACAAAAAAAAAAAAAAAAAAAATACTATGGAAGTCAATGGGGCTCATCAACTGTTTGGTCACCGACATTCTTCAAAATATCTTCCTTTGTGTTTAGCAGAAGAAAGAAATTCATAAAGGTTTGGAACAACCTGTGGGTGCAAGTAAATTATGACAGAATTTTCATTTTTGGGTGCACTAACCCTTTAAGCTTAAGCTTGACAGCACTGTGGCCTAATATTGTGGCACAATCAATTTGGGTTATAGCGAGTTAAAGTTAAAATGTTAAAGTCAACATGAAATGGAAATTCACGCTATTCTGTAAATTCATGCAATTGACCTTATTGTGAATGATAATTGTCATCCATGTATATAATTTTTTTGACATTTTGCCTTCATCAAATCAACAACTGATGCATCGAACCAAGTCCCTGCCCGTACATTTTTTCTTTTCCGAAAAATCTGTCGCAATCAGATGTACCTCAAAATACTGAGGAAAAGACCTGCCAAGACTGTTTCAATAGTAGGCTATAGCCACAATAAGTAGACAATATGCATGTTAAAAAAGATTGCTTACTAACCTTTTCTGTATGTCTGTATGTGCCTATTACCGGCTATTAGGGAAAGTCACAATATTTTTTTTGTGGTAATCAACATTATGCCACAAATGCAGCTGATTGAGCTTAACTTGTGTTGAAATGAAATATATTTAAACAGAATAAAAAGATTTGCAATCACTTACTTTAATCTTCACTGAGAACTTTGACTGTAAGAAACTCCCCCCCCAAAAAAACATAAACTCATAAATCTTAATTTCCTAGTATTTTCACAAGGAATGATTGAGGCTGCACAGTCAAGAAAGCGAATGCTTGATTAGCTCAGCTGTGGTTTTGCTCTGTGACAGACAGTGGATAATGGGTATTTACAGTACTGCAGACAAACATGTCTGAGCGTGCGGCTGTATTGTGCTCGGTCTCCCGCAGTGAATGTGTTTTAACGAGGAACAAATCGTCTGCGGATTTCTTAATTGATGACTCTTATATTTACAGAAATGTATTTCCACTGCTCTTCAGGCTCATTTAAATTTGAAAACAAGATGTGAAGTTTGAGATGCTCTGAGGGTGGAGAGTTTTCAGGACGTATCAGTGTGTTTTGAAAGATCTGCTTCAACACTTCTGTTTAGACAAGAGGGATAAAGGCTTTCAGCGAGAGAAATGAAGCTGCTGACAGAGTAATTTACAGCATGTGAGCCAGAGAACCAGTTGCAATCTTCGATGAGGGGAAGGATTTATTGTTGATCTCATGTGCTATTGCGTTAAAAACACCCCTAAAACACAAAAACCGTGCCAGGTGAAATGCCATTATACCCAATGCTCCTGAAAATTGCAGAAGCAAAATAAACATGCCTGATTTATCACCTGAGAGGAAAGAGCTCACTCTACACACTGTAGAACAAAGTTGAACATAACAAAGCCACGTTGCTCCTGATGTTTATCACCCGCTGACTGGTGCAGTGCTGAATGTCTTGATCTGTTTAATTCATTACGTGAGCCTCAGAAGTCACACACCCTGTAGATCAAAAGATTGCAAAGTGAATCAACTATTGTGTAAAACTGTGCTATTGTATGTTTGGAGTTATGTATGCTGCCGCGACGTGTATGTGCTAACTTTAAAAGTGCTGACTGTGTTTATACAAACAAAATAACGCATCTGCACGTCGCACTCATCTAGTATATGACTTTAGATTTTCTCACATGCATTAACAAAAATGTGATTTTAATCGCCTGTTTGGATCGGTCTGGTACAAAGTCGTATTTCATGTGTTTTTTCCTGTTCTGACTATAAAAAAAACTATAAAAAGTACGAGTTTTGCTTTCTGCCTGAACAAGGCCTAAAATGTGCTTGAATTATTTGATAAGAGCCAGATTATGATACCTTTTGAAAGCTGTTCGTTAGCATTCCCATTCATCTTAATGCCGTTCGGCGGGAAGTGCTCAGATAATTTTTCTTCTTATGTCCTGCTTTTTTCATCTAGGATCATGTAGTTACAAAATCTACCAACAGGGGCTAACTGGGTCATGCTAACCAGCCATACTTTGACCCCTTGGTCATGAAAAAAAAAAAAAAGCGAAGTTTGACATCTTGCTCTTGAGTATCTTATCCATAAGAAAATGACATTGTTCTGTCAGACCTGGGTTTTTTTTATTCTCTTGAACGAGTGCAGAGAGGATGTTCATGACACACCTTGGGGGAAATGAAGACCTCCTTCACACCACTTTTGGCACACTAAAACCCAGCCATATATGAGAAGTGATCAAACGATCTTTGTTTCCAATGCTTAGTTGAGTTTTTAAAAGGGAAACACTGTGTCTGTTGTTAGGGGAGGTTGGCAGAGACCAACCGGAAAAATCAAGAGAAGAAAAAACTGAGTAAAGTTGGTGTGCAGGTGCTGTGGAGTAATGAAACTATCACCTCAGAAGACTGCACCTGAAAATTCAGGCTCTTGGAGTAGTCATCGAGTCGGTACAGTGCTCTCTCTCCACTGAGCTTTGTGGTCAGCAACACTTCATCCTCCAACTTGTAGAACTTGGATAACAATTTCATGGTTTCAGCATGGAGTGCTGGCCCATAAGCCCACTTTTATTTTCGCAGAGCTACATTTTCAGTAAAAAAGACAAAAGCTTAATTCACCCAAAATCAATAGCAACAATATGTATTTAATTTACAGTGGTGGTCAGAATTAATGGCACCCCTGGTAAATATGATCAAAAATGGTTGTAAAAAATAAACCTGCATTGTTTATCCTTTTGATCTTTCATTCAAAAAATTGCAAAAATCAAAAATTGTTAGACTCACAAAAATCTAACCTTTCATTGAAGTAAAAGAATTGAAATTGGGGGGTAAATCACATTATGAAATAAATGTTTTTCTCCAAAACACGTCGGCTACAATTATTGGCACCCCTAGAATTTTTTATGAGTAAAATATCTCTGAAGTATATTCTCATTAATATTTACCTTTATTTAGCACACCAGGGTGACTAGGAACATGAAATTGTCTAGCTATGACTTGTTTCACAGGAGTTTAAATATGACGAATACACAAAGGCCAAATTCCCTTAATCATCCATCACAATGAGTAAAACCAAAGAATGTAATATTGTCTTAATGGACGGTGAGGATGAAAGTTTGAGTGGCCAAAGACTCTCCAAGGATCATGGAGAATTGCAGAGATTACTTGAGTCTTAGGGGTCAGAAAGCCTAAAAAAATTATCAAACAACCCCTACACAACCACATGTTGTTTGGGAGGGTTTCAAGAAAAATCCTTCTCGCTCCTCCAAAAATAAACTCCAGCATATTCAGTTGTCAGACTGGAACTTCAAAAGGGACTGCATTCTATGGTCAGATGAAACAAAAAAAGGGCTTATTGGCAGCAAACCCACCAGATGTGTTTGGTGCAAACAGGGATAAAAAGTACCCCATGTCTACGGTTAAATATACTGCTGGATCTTATATGTTGTGGGCCTATTTTTCTGCTGGAGGTCCTGGACTTCTTATTCAGAATGGTCTCTGATCTCTTGTCAGTTATTCTCCAAACTCATCAGGCATTATAGGAGAAGACTCAGATCTGTTATCTTGGCAAAAGGAGGTAGCAAAAAGTATTTAATAACAGGGTGCCAATAATTATGGCCAGCGTGTTTTGGAGAAAAACATTTATTTTATAATGTGATTTACCCCCCACTTTCAATTCTTTTACTTCAATGAAAGGTTCGATTTTTACAATTTTTTGGAATGAAAGATCAAAAGGATAAACAATGCAGATTTATTTTTTACAGCCATTTTTTATCATATTTACCAGGGGTGCCATTAATTCTGACCACCACTGTATATATATTTATATATTGAAATATTCATATTTATTATATAATACTAATATATTTTAATACTAATATTAAATATATAAATATAAATAGACTTATTACATTATAGGATTCTCATTGTCCATTGCAGGGACTGAAATACATACAGTGCAGTGACACTTAATATTCAACAATTTTATTGATTTGACTGCACTGACACTATTGGATGAGAACTGATCTGACCTGGACGATGACATCACTGTTTTCTACAGAACTAATTTATAGATAAAATTAACTAATTTAATAATAGATGATCTTTACAATGGAACTGAATCAACACAGAACTGACTTCAGCTGAACAATGACACTATTTTCTTTTAGAGCTGCTGTACAGCCAAAATTAACTCTGTTTGCATCATTGAATAATTTTAAAGCTGCTCTGAAACAATCCGTATTGTATAAAGCACTATATAAATGAAGGTGACTTGAACTTTCTATTCATAAAAGAATCCTTAAGAATGTTTTAAGCAGTACAACTGTTTTCAATATTGATAATAATAAGGAATGTTTCTTAAACACCAAATCAGAATAAACCAGGGTAATGGCTGCTGAAAATTCAGCTTTCAATTACAGGAATAAAAAAACGGTAGTGTATGAAAGGTTCTGTGCATGAGCGTTCTTGGGATTCAGAACCTTAGTGGATCTTTCCAGTACTTAGTGTTCCTGTTTCAGATAATTGAGGTTGGTGAATTGCTCCTTGCAATTGGATTTTGAAACCCATAGCTGGAACTTTAGGCTCAAACAGGCCTTCCAACTCCCACAACGCCCTCCTTTACTTTTTTTTTGTTTTGTTTGTTTGACTTAGTATGGCCTCTACATATCCTCTACCATCTGAAATGTTCTTATTTATTGTTACTGTAAGTGCCCTTTTGGGTTTACATTTGCTTTTACATTTAATCATTTAGCAGACACTTTTATCCAAAGCAACTTACAAATAAGGAGAGCAGAGAGAAGCAATCAAACTAACAATAGGACAACAATATAAAGTGCAGTGACCAGTCCCCAGTTAGTCCAGCACCGTATAGCAAATTCTTTTTTTTTTTTTTAGGCTAGATATAGAATAGTAAGTGTTAGTATTAATGGGTCAAGTGTTGCCGAAAAAGATGCGTCTTCAGCCTTTTCATGAAAATGGCTAAAGACTCAGCAGCACAGATTGAGTTAGGCAGGTCATTCCACCAGCAGGGAACAGTCGAGGTGAAGATCGGTGAAAGTGATTTTGTGCCTCTTTGAGATGGAACCACAAGGTGCCGTTCACTTGCAAAACGCAAACTTCTGGATGGCACGTATAGGTCAGGAGTAATGACTTTTGGAATAGGGGTGCCAGTGGTTGTTCTGTAGGCAAACATCAGTGCCTTGAATGTGATGCGAGCAGCAATTGGCAACCGGTGCAATTTTGTGAGGAGAGGAGTGACGTGTGCTCTCTTCGGCTCGTTAAAGACTACTCTAGCTGCAGCATTCTGGATCAGTTGCAGAGGTTTGACAGTGCAAACTGGAAGGCCTGCCAAGAGATCATTACAATAGTCCAGTCTGGATAGAACAAGAGCTTGGACAAGGAGTTGTGTAGAATGCTCCGATAGGAAGGGCCTGATCCTCCTAATGTTGTATAAGGCAAATCTGCAAGGCCGGGCAGTTCTGTCAATGTGGTCTGTGAAGTTCAACTGGTCATCAATCACAACTCCAAGGTTACTGGGTGTCCTGGATGGAGTTATGGTTGATGAACCTAGCTGAATGGAGAAGTTGTGATGGAGTGTTGGGTTGGCTAAAACCACAAGCAGTTCTGTCTTCACAAGGTTTAGTTGAAGGTCCTTCATCCAGCATGAAATGTCTGTCAGGCAGGCTGAGATGCGAGCAGCTAGCGCCAGATCATCTGGCTGGAATGAGAGGTTGAGTTGTGTGTTATCAGCATAGTAGTGATAGGAAAAACCATGTTTCTGAATGACAGATCCTAGTGATGACATGTAGATGGAGAAGAGAAGTGGTCCAAGCACTGAGCCCTGAGGCACCCCTGTAGCTAGATATTGCGACTTAGACACATTACCCCTCCATGACACCCTAAAGGACCTGCCTGAGAGGTAAGACTTGAACCATTGGAGTGCGGTTCCTGAGATGCCCTTTGTCTTGAGGGAGGATTTAGTAAGTGGTGTCAAAAGCAGCAGACAGATCCAGCAATATCCAGGTTTGAATGGAAAAAAAATGTTTTTTTGATTGATTGCAGTCATGTTTACATTAGCATCAGGATTTAATCTGGTGAGAGTAGGATAAAATGTTCAGATGGGCCTCTGTTTTAAGTGACACTTGTTCAGAAATGTCTGAAATATGTCTTTCCATAAATTTCCCATTTGCAAAAACTCTCTGACTGAGATTCTGCAAATTACACATTGACACCCAGTTAAACCAGAGTAAAACCTATTGACTAGAGTGTAATTCTGCTCCTCACAGATTCAGGTCAGATTAAATATGACATCTATTGTGACTAAAGGGTCCTGCGGCCAGGCCAGTCTCTGGACATAAGCCCTAAAATACTCAACCCCTCTTCAATAATATCTTAAAGTACATGTTCCTTTAAGTAAATAATTATAATACAGCTCCCAAATGACATGTTTTTTTCCTGCTTTGTGGTGAATAAGCAGAATGTTTAAAGAAACATCAAAGGCAATCACTCCACCCATAGACAAGGCACACCACAAAGTAGAGAAATTATCATAATCAGGGATGAAACTTTTCCTATAGAACAGTTCTAAAAATACCTCATGCCATAAAAGTTTTCCCTTCAGTTTTCTACCTCATGATGTTTACCCTCTAACTTTGGAAATGCTGACATTCTGAGCCCAGACATTGACCAGAAAGAGAGATTTAAAGTGTGTCCTGCCAGTGTGGTGAAAGAGTTAGGCACCCTGAGGTCTGTCACGTCCTCCTGGGTGAGGCTG
The DNA here is from genome assembly GCF_963993115.1 of Abramis brama. Lineage (NCBI taxonomy): Eukaryota > Metazoa > Chordata > Actinopteri > Cypriniformes > Leuciscidae > Abramis > Abramis brama. Next base: position 33,705,333 of record NC_139965.1, read on the forward strand.
GTCTGTCACGTCCTCCTCCTGACATTTGCCACAGCCGGCTCACTGAGGTTTTATAGATCAACATTTTTAATTTCGTTTTTATTGCTATTTATTTTTCAGTCTTTCTTTCCAGTTTAGTTAAAAAAATTTTTTGTAAATTTTACATTTTAATATATTGTAAAATATTATTTATTCCTATGATAGCAAAGCTGAATTTTCAGCAGCCATTACTCCAGTCTACAGTGTCACAATAACAATGTCACAAAAAATGTATCCCTCAAATGCACTATAAGCCGCTTTGGATAAAAGCATCTGTCAAATGCATAAATGTTAAAAAAAACAACCCTTTTTATGATTTATATCCTGTTATTCACATGTTTCTCAACTACATTGTTGCGATTATGATTTGCATCTGTGTTACATAGACTGCAGTGGTTATTGCACAAACACACACATGAGTATGTATAATCGGGTAAAGCCGATTTGGGTTTGGTCATATTAATCATTTCTATCTGGGAGGTGAAGCTGCTGTATTTGATACAGAGAGCTCAAGCATTGCTCTGTCTGTAGACACACAGCACTAATGAGTGACAGGCAGCTCCCACAAACACAAAGCCCCGCTTATCCTCTTTAAGGCATAAATCCAAATTCATTTGAGTAATCCCTGGCAAATATTCCCCACAGACCTCATGATCATCAGAGCTTCCGTAGTGATTTCTGGGAGAAAGCCGATGTGTTAGATCTGACCCCACGCCCAACACATGCTGATAGACAAAAGGGGAAAAAGTCACACGTCAGATGTATTTACACAATTAAAACACATGGGTGAAAGTGAGCTCATGCCATTGCCCATTTCAATGGAAAGACTTTCTCCACATGAACCTTTGGTGTGTGTTTGTGTTTATACAGACGTGTGGGAAGTAAATTATCCTGTCTGCTGTCTCCGAAGTGTGTGTGTTTTCTTTGCTTTATTAAGCTTTACAGCCCATAAACCTATAGTTCTCTAGGAGTGCTGGGCTTTGATGGGGGGCTGTTAATTTTCCCTGCTCTCCCTCACTGTTGTGCAGGACTGTGAAACGCCGGTAAAATGACTGGGTTAAGACCTCTCTAATAAAAGCCATTACGTGGCTTGTGAGAACCGGCGCGTGATTTACTTTTGGGGTCACTTGCTTCAGTTTTCTCACTCCTGTTTTCATCGGTATTTGCATGACTGTCCGCTTTGGATGTGTATATTTTGTTCTGAGACATGTATCGTATTTATTTCAGCCAAAGATCAGTGGAAATAAAACGCAAAGTGGATGGCTGGATGGTAATTTATAGCTTCGTAAATATAGCAGCAGATCATGATGTGGTCCAGAGGGCACTGTGGAGCCAAGCTGTTGACAGTGAGCGATTGAATTTGCTCTACCCTCCCATTATTCAAAAATGTAGCCTCGCTACATCCCGTGCGCTCTATCAGCTCTGCCTCTACACTTTGGGTCTGTGCTGATGTGGCACGACTGTGTTAGAGAGTCTGCACTCTTTCCAGGCAACATGAGCAATGAGGAGTTTATGACTGTAAACGTTGGCGAAGTCCAATTAATATGAAAGAACATGTAGTGTCATAAATGATTCATTTTCTTAACGTCTCTTAAATCAGCTCATTTTTCATAGTTGACTCCAAATAAAGCTTACTTCAGAATGAATATATCATGGCAAACAAGTTGAAGATTAGCAGCCAAGCAATCAGACAATGTATTAATTGATGAACGGTTTCCACAGCGCAGGGGAGCCATAACATGGGGAAGGCTGGGAAATTTTAAGGGCCCTTTACAGGCAGTTGGGCCAGCATAACCTTCAACTTTTTCCTACATGATTTTGTGATTCAAACGGCCAGTTTGTGCAAGTAAGCTAAAATGAAGACTATTCCTTTCCTATACGTGATAAGAGCGATCTAATGTGTGGGCTCCCTCTTAAGATGTTTAAGCCCGCACTTCAGACTCATAACACTCCAGCAGGTACTGACAAAGTCAAAATTAAGATATGAGAAGCAGAAAGAGAAACAGGAGAGAGAGGGAGTAACTTGAGCATTGTTACTGTGACATTTTGAGGTTTTTGAGTTCTGTTTTTGAATCTGTTTCAGTGTTTTCAGTTTCTGTGATCCGTTTTCCCCTGTCTTCTGTGATTTTGGTTTAGGCCTGTTTTCCCCGGTCTGTTTAATTAGTTCATCTGTGTCAGCTGTGTATATAACCCCAGTGTTTTTCCTCAGTCTCGGTCTGTCGTCGTCTATGTATGGTTGGTTTGATTCCTGGAGTTTTGCCTTTTGATTTTGAAATTTGAAATAATTTCAGTTCTGGTAAATAAATACTTCTTTTTGAATTACTTGAATCCTCGTCTCAGCATCCTGCCTGCTACAACCCTGACAGTTACAGCTGAGTTATACGATTTTGTATATACGTTATTTTTTTATTTTGAAAGTTTCTTTTGCATTACTTTAATACCACTCCACAATCACAAACTCAGTCACATGCACAACAATTTTTTTTAAATTTTTTTTTTTTAAAGGTAATTTATGTTTTGTTTGATCAATATTGAGACTAAAAGCAAATGCAGTTATTCATCCACTGTTTATGTTCATGCTTATTCATAATAATATTTATCAATTTTTTACAGGTTGGACTTACAATAAAGCAGGGGCCCAGAATCAAGCACTCGTGCTTCAGCATACTGAACAGTCTCCTCCATTGACGTTCTTTTAATAAGAATAGCTTCCCTGTTACATTTTTCTGAGCAGTACATACATTTTGAATTGTGAGTGTATTTGAGTAAATTTGCTTATTGTTAACTTACATATGTAACCTCAACCTGGATAATCTACTGACTGCTCTGTACTTTTTTTTTTTTTTATGAATTACTCACATGTCCACCTCAGACAAGAATGAAGTAATGCCCTTTTATTCACTAATATAAAGGCTCTCAATAAGAAGAAAAAGGAAGAGGAAAAAAAAAGGTCATACAATTTCATTGTAGGATGAGTAACTGGAGCTCTTCACAAAGTCATTGCCAACTTTTTCCTTTATTCTCACACACAAAAATATAAACTTGAATGGCTGATTGTGGTTAACAGCGGTGGCTTTGCTATTGATGGAGCCCTGCTAGCTGTCTCCCATTCACAACTGAGACCATGTCACAACGTGTCCCGTCACGCCTGTCTTGTGCCTCCAAATGTCAATGAAAGTTAAATATTTATCTGCCTATTCCCTGTTACAGTAACCGTATTGTTTAAGAGCATGACTGACTTTTGTATTTTAATGTGGAAGAATCTCTGCACTGTGCATTCATCCTCTGTGGTGTCAAGGGAGACAGGATGTCAAATCTTCAATGCTTCAGTATGTTGAACTTCAATGGATCCTATGTATTATATATATTATTATATATGTTGCTGATATATTAAGTAACTTAAAGGGGTGGTTGATTATGATTTCACTTTTCTAACTTTAGTCTGTGTGTAATGTTGCTGTTTGAGCATAAACAACATCTGCAAAGTCACGACGCTCAAAGTTCAAAGCAAAGGGAGACTTTCTTTAACAGAAATCGCTTTTTAAGGACTACAACAGATGGCTGGTAGGGACTACTCGAGCATCCTCCCGGGTTAGTGACATCACAAACCCTAAAATGTACATAAACCCGCCCCCGGGAACACACAAGCAGTGTTGAGGAGAGGAAGAGTTGTTGTAGTAGAGCACATTTTGGAGTCTGCTCAAGCTGTTGCATCCATCTTTTCACATTTATTGCAATACAGTACGTGACACAAAATGCATGTCACTCTGTGGGCATCTTACAACAGTTCCCACACTAGCGATTTATAGATTATCATGAAAGAATATGCTAATCAATGACTTGAAGATAGTTAACTCCAAATCACATACATGTATCAACAAACCATTCAGAAACGTCTTGTTGCATTCTACAAGTTGTCACTTCTTCTTGAGTCTCTCCATCATTGTCTGACTTTGGTTTGAACATAAAAGGCAGAACAGTTTCTGACATTTTAGTGCATGTCTGCAAGCTGCTAACACACAAGCTTTTGAAGCTCCGCTCTCTGAGGCTGGCAGCAGCAGCTCATTTGCATTTAAAGGGACACACACAAAATGATGCGCTTTTGCTCACCCTCAAAAAGGGACAATTTTAACATGCTATAAAAAATTATCTGTGGGGTATTTTGAGATAAAGCTTCACATACACACTTCAGAGCGGTCAGGCATCAGAGACTTTTTTTAAATCTTGTAAATTCACACATACTGCATGTGGTGGTGCTCATATGAACAGGTTGCTGCATTCACACTGAGAATGTAAACTGTGCTGTGTTGTGTTCCAGAAGCATCCTGTTTAGCAAAATGCACACGGATATGTATTCAGTGACTCACTCATAAAGACAGTGGCTACATCTAAAATCGCATACTCTCTGTGTAGATGCTTCTTTTGAATAAGTAATTACTTTGCGACTGTTATTATAGTAATAATGTGTATGTGTGTAGTGATGTTAATTTAGACATTTGTTATATTGTCATTGTGTGACTTGCTAGTGTCTATTGTGTTGCTTCACTGTTATTGCAGCTCCTCTCCAGTGGCTTCATGGGATAGTAAAGGGTCCATTGGATCGTCACTTCAGAATCTCACTGGAAGTGAATCAGTGTTGTTTAATAAATTATTTAAATGAATGATTCAATGACTTATTAATCAAAACCATCACTTGTTTTGTTTCTATGTGAAAAAGTGTTGTTGAACAAATCCGTTGAATGAATGATTCAATAACTCTGTCATAAAGACCATGGCTGCTTCCCAAATCTGAAAAATGCTTCCTCCGCAGGCCACATTCAGTCCCTGTGTTTCGTGAGGTGCAATGAATCATTTAAATTAATGATTACATGACTCACTACTAAAGACCCTCACATGTTGGCTGCGACCAAAAACTTATGCAGTTGACTTGTTGCCTTGCTGCCTTATCAGGCAATGACTTTGTAGGCAGTGTTTGCATATGAATGTACAAAATAGAGTGAGCTTTGGTGATAACTAAGCAAATATTTAATTACTACAATAGTAATTTCTCGCTAGAAATTACATCAGAAGTGAAAAATATTGGTCAAAAACATACATTTACACAAACTGACAATTGCAACTTTCATACACTATCTTTATTTTTTTTTAGCTGAACTGTCACAGAATGGAAAGCACAGGATTGTGGGATATCAAAGGGAGCAAAGGATAGATCTATGCTGCCTTCAAAAACCGATCAGATGAAGGTATCTCAGGAGACAGGAAGTGAAGCTAATATTGGATTTGGATGTGCCTTGATACCTTCCGACCTTGGAATACAGTATGTCCTCAGGAAGGAGGTTTTTTAAGTTTCTGAATGCAGCTGTTTTGTTCCTAATTGAATCAGTGTTGTTAAATTAACAGGACAGTCACTTGTCGCAACCTACTGGTGTAGCTATTTAACCTGCAGAAAGACTCACTAAAAACCAATGCCTATCTGGATTGAACAAACAGAGAAGTGGAGTGATGCAGTGCAGTGCTGTTGGATATTTTATACATTAAATATATGGTATATATCAACATGCTACAACATACTTCTGTTATGCCTACATGTAATTTACTCTCTAACAAGGACAAAACAAAAATGTCCTCTGTAAAAAGGTGCAGACTCAATGGCTGTTTGAGCAGAGAGTTTCTTTGAGCAGAGGACAGGCATTGACGACTGTGAATGGGTCAGAGTGAATTGGCCTCCTGTTGATGCCCGGAGACGTCTCTTTAGCCTCTCTACATGAGAAGAAAGCCAGAGTGCCACTCGGCCCACAGCTAATACTGCCTGCGGCTATTTGCAAGACCCCATGTGAATGTGAGAAAACAGAGGTGGCAGGGGGCTAATTTGACAAAGTTAAAGCAAATCATCTTAGAGAGTGAAAGGAGCAAGTAAGACAAAAATGTGTGTCTGTCTGTGTGTTTTCATACTATTGACGGCCCGGCCAGCAGGGGGCTACATTGGGAATTCCCAAAGCATGCTGAAACACATCCCCTCCTTTTTCAGTCTCTTTAACCTCAGTTCTGATCACCAGCAATCTTCAAACGTGTATGCTCTTTACTCATTCATTCTCTCCAACTCTCACTTCTGAGAAAACTCTCAGCAGATTTCTTCCTCTGAAATGAGGCCTTCCTTTGGTGGTAAAATCACATTGCCAATTTGAGTCATGTAAAGGTAAAGTCTTGAATCCTAGCAGGCCTGATAATTACTTCAAATTTATTGGCTTCAATTTAGCCTGATCAAATAAAAAAAATTAAATATGGTAATGTCCTCATTTGTTCCTAAATCTAAAACTCACTGTCCAACATGAGAACTTTAACTCTGATTAACCTTGTACATAGACAGTCAACCAACTCTTACAATGTCCATAACAGAATTCACATACCACAAACCTTTTGGCAGCAGGACATGTGTCATAAATTATGTTTATAGATGGACATTATTTTGCAATCTCCTCTTAATAAAATCTAAAGTGAAATGCATGGGGTTTAAAAGGACATTACACTGGAGAAACGGTAAGCCATCAAGTAGACATGCAACACAAACCGGACGTTTTGTGACGAATGACAATTAGCATAAGTCTGTTATTAAGCCATATGTGAGGCTTTTCTGGCTGAAATGGAATATAAAAGAAAAAATATTGCTGCAGAATAATACACACACCACTATGACGTTTGCCATTTAGAGACGTGGTCAGTCTCCCAGTGAGAAGTTTATTCAGTCTATATTCATGGGCTGTGATGGTGTCATGGTCTCATGGAACATCGGGTATCAATTGTTGTTGTTGAACTTGTGATTCATCATGATTGTAAAATAATGCAAGTGTTCTTTCTGATGACCACCTGTGTGTGTGTGTGTGTGTGTGTACAGGTTTAACCTACATCTACCTAACCTAATTCTGAACCTGAACTGTCAGATTTAAACTTGCAATAATATAATATAATATAATATAATATAATATAATATAATATAATATAATATAATATAATATAATATAATATAATATAATATAATATAATATAATATAATATAATTAGCATTCCACAATACTCAATGGAGCTTTAGAACCTGGTAAGATAGATAAATATTGAGATGTGTTATCTGTTGTGTTGGAAATTCAACAAGGTATTAAAACAAAAGAGACTTTTTTGAAAATCACACTTACTTCATTCCAACTTGTCAAGCTATAAACTCAGCAGATGAAAGAGGGACTCCAACAGTTCATTCAACTCTAGAAAGACGCTTCTGTCGTGGATAAGTGTCTTTCCCATTGCCGATAATTAAAATTATCCAGTAATTTTAATGTTCATCTCCGCTCACCTCTCTTATTCTTAACCTCCAGAATGGCTCCCTCAGCAGCCTGCTCGGGGCTGAGATGGGCCCTGCCTCCTGGTGTGTTCAAAGGCTAGCATTATCCTCTAGAAGGGTGTAGGTTACAGTGCCATTCACTTTATGGGTGGTCAAAGGGTCAGATGTACATGTAACCACATAGGAGATAAATCTTTAAGTAGCAAGCTCAGGGTCAGAAAAGTTGTGATGTATGAGGCAAAGTGGGGATGATATCAGATCCACTGCTCTCACGGACCACCACGACTCGGACACTCAGTTCATTTGTGACTTATTTAAACTGTGTATGTGTTGCCTTGAAATCAGAGCTCAGTGATACAAAACAATGAGATGCTCTTAGTATAAAGACCCAGATGAACTTAAACACTCAGAAACCCAATGTCTCTGTGGCATTGATAGAATTTGCATGTCAAGATCATATATGACAAGTAAACCATTCTACATCATATATTTTATGTTTTGTTTCTGAATTATTACGCACTCAAATGTATAATCTAGTGTAAGTAGTTTTACACACCTGAAAAAAAGTCTTGAGTTAAAAACATGTTTTTAGATGTGCATTCATTTACACTAATTCAATGAATAGGTATAGCAACAGTTAGGCTTCGCAAGTAAAAATCCCATTCCTTTTCTATTTAGAGTTTTTACCAATAACTCATAAACCTTTAAAGATAGACCTACTTTGAGCACTGGTGTTGTTAATTAATGCTGTAAATATTAAAATCGGGACTGTTCATTCCCTCTGGTTTCTAGCCCCATTGTAAATTATTAATCTGTGCATGCTAAACCTAAAGTAAAAAATGTTTTTCTTCATAAGAATTTAAGTTATTATAAAGGTAATAACTTGCTCTTCCTCTGAAATGAGGCCATGCAGACTATAATGTTAACAAACAGCCAAATCACTAATTATTTATAATTTTTTCATTAAATCACATTCTGCCTGACTCCATTCTGGTGTGTAACACCATTTTCCTCATCCAGTCAATTATCGATAGTTAAAATGAAGTCCCATCATACATATTTTCCTGCTTAGTGGGACTGTAGCTCATTTCCCTAATTAAAGTGTTGTACCTTTGTCTTTTTGTTTGATTTTCAGATCCTTTTTGGCTTTAAATGAAAGTTTGTAATGTTGTGATTCACCTCAGGGTTGGTTGCTTTAGTTCATAGTTTAGAACTCTTTAACAACTCTTTAAGTTAGTTTAGAACTTATTAACTTATATTATTTAATACGTTTTTATTTAAATCCCTATGGACATAAAAAAACTGGGTGTTATATTATCCCTCACTTTAATCCAATTGTTCACTATTTTCTTTTTTCTTCATTTTCAATAAAGGCTGATGATATCTGATGCATTACATAATTTCTCAGATCTCACCACGCTATACAATTATGATTTATAAATTAGAGTTTTATACTACATACAGTAGGCCTATATACTATCTACTTGACACGTCAGTCTGTTTGAGTAAATTGAGTAAAAATGGAGTTAAATGAGCCATAAGCACTGTATCTTTATCTTGATTATTGTATTTGGATTGTCCTTGGTGCCACTCCTTATCCCCCGGCTCTCTTTGGTAATTGTGGTAAGTCAAGAAAGAGGCTTCAGAACAAACTTCTGCCTGTTCCTCTAACCTCTTCACTCCTGCAATTTTTATATTTCCACACATGAGGGAAAAAAATAACCCAAACAACAATATTTAGGCTGCAATTACGGGAGAGTTAAATTCTATGTCTGACAGCGAATGAAGGATGATGGTTTCGTATGGTCAAACACGCCACTCAGAAGATTCTTCGTGCGCAGACCGCTAAACTAAAAATACATTGGGTCTGATCTGTTTGCTCACTGCAAACAAGAACACAATGGAGACTTGCTGTGAGGTTTACTCTAACTCACTTCAACAAGCATAAATCAGATGCTAATAGGATGTGGAGTTTTTACTGCTTGAGTAGTTTTGTGAGCTTTCATGTACAACAGTAAACATCGACGTTTAAAGGTTGTGAGCACAGGAACAAATTAAACGAAAGCATGTAGATATGCTCAGTAGGTCTGTCACAGTGAGTATTTGATAGAACAGAGTGATAATCCTTTAAAGAAGAATCGGCAGACTCCCAGGAGCCTCGTCTCCCACAAATGATCTTCCTCTTACCTAAAGCCTGCAGGGCTAAAGCCCACATGTGGTGATACCTTACACAGCTACAGTAGTCTACAATCTTTTTTTGCGGATCGGAAGAGAAAGCAGGGTTGTCATATAGAGCCGTGTATTTTGTTATCAAACGTTTATTTTTCTTTCTTCTGTTGAACACAAAAGAAGATATATTTTGAAGAATGATGGTAACCAGACAGTTGACGGTAGCCATTGACTTCCATAGTAGGAAAGAAATACTAAGTCATTGGCATGATCTGAAAAGAAAAAAAAGTTTGTCTTTGTAATCTTTAAGATAAGTAATAACTAGCTCTTTCTCTGTAATGACTTTCCTTTTCTGGTGAAATCACTAGAAATTCCATTACCTTTCAAATAGCGCAAACTGAAATTGGGAATTGAAAATGCGGCCAATGGAAGCATGTCAATTTCGCGAAAACTCCCATATATCGCAAAAAAGTTTTTATGCTTTTTATGATAAAAAGATGGCTAATTTGTCTAAACCCACGTGATGGGTAGGTTTAGGGGCGGGGTCAGGGGCAATTCGTAAAATATGTACAATTTTGCAAAAATCGTACTAATTCGTACGAGTGAGGTCGTATGAATTCGTACGAATTAGCCACCTCGTAGAATTTGTACGTTTTCCCTTGAGATCGGGTTGTTTTAGTCGCATAACATCGGTTAATGGAAACGCCATCATTTCACAATAGTTTTTATCGACATTAAGAAAATATTTTTTCAGATTTATAATGGAAACGCGGCTACTGAGGACATGCAAACAGCCAAATTGCAATTTGTTCAGCATTTTTATGAAAATCGAATTCTGTCTGGCTCCATTCTGGTATATGTAACACCATTTTCCTCAATCAATCAATTATTGATGGTTAAAATGAAGTCTCATACATATTTTCTTGCTTCCTTTCCTGTTTGCTATTCACTTACTTATACAGTAAAGGTAAATAAAATATTTTTAGTACTATATAGGATATTCAAAAAAGTCCATCATGGAAATGAGACATTACGGTTTTATGGGTCATCACTGATGGCTTTTAAAAGGGAATGGAGGAGGGGGCTTTATCCTAGATTAAGCAGTCATTAACTGCAGTCTTATCAGATGTTAAGGCATTGTTTAATACATATCTGAGTCTTTTTCTTTTGCCCCCTACACCACAGAGACTTAAACATATGTGTGCAGGCCTACACACTCTAGGCAAATAGATATTACAAAACAGAGCAGCTACACATATACAAACCTCTCTCCCATGTATTTGTATTTATATGAATGTATTTATATGAGCATTTGACCCTTGTCTAGAGCCCCGTCATGTTGATAGTATTGGAGTTATTTATTTTTATTGCCCTGAACTTCAAGGAGCTTCACTGACGATCTCAAGCTGTTTTTTCTTAAACTATGCTGCTTCTCAGTGCTAACATCATGAAATGTGCTTGATCATTTATTGAGTGCTAACATGGTTTTGAAGTCTAAATTCTCAGGCCAGGTACACAATATCAGGGAATAAACAGACAGTAAACAACATTAAGCAGACAATAAACAGCCACATCAGCGCCAATTTAACCATTATTTGACCCATAACACACGTGGACACAAGCTCTGATCTCTAGTTAACCCTAGAGAAAATACAAACACTGATAGCTTTTAGAATTTATTATGAATACATACGTATGTAGCCATATTTGCCATGATGTCTTTGAGAATGCAAGTTGGAAGTTTCCCGAGGCCTTCAAGTCATGAGATAACAGATATCAGGGATGTTCTCCAGGGTATGAGCTCAAGTCAAAAGGTCAGGCTTGAAAGGCAGTTATTTCCTAGACTACTTGGAGTTTCAGTGACACAGTCAAATAAATAGTGGGTGCAACCGCCACTCAAAGGTGTATAGATTCTTGTCATGGATTAAGATTTATGACCTCTCCAGTCAACATCCTAGTCTGGATTCCATTTACTTCCCACATAGACTTCATTATGGATTTAAACATTTTGTTGATGTTGCAGAGCTGAATGGAAATTGGTCCATTCAAGTAGGTTGTGACTTCCACAGTTTAGAAGATCTATAGGTTTATGTCCTCCAAAGCAAATTGAATGAGTGTTCTCAAAACTGAAGTTACCAAATACATGTCCATGAACTGTGCTGTGCATTCTGCCTAAATTAATTGAAACCCTTAGATCATCATTATTTGTAGATGTGTTTCGACTGACCGTCAGACATTATGGTTCCAGTTTTGCATTCTGTGTTCTAAACGCAGTATGGGGTAGGCTAAATTAGGAGCAGATATGGGCAACCCTGACCTGGCATAGTTCTCTCCAGCTGGAGCCGCTGCTGGAAAAGCCATTTCTCTACAACATGCAAACAAATATAAAACAAATGGTGTACAACCATGTAAAGAGAGGGGGGAACAAATGTTAGCAAATATGAGGTCAGAGGCTGAGTTATGACCTCACTGCCTATTGCATTACGTTAAATTGCGAAAGTTGCTTTAAACGATAATATGTGCCAATCTTTTGCACAAAGCAATTCTGAACTGATGAAGAAACAGGTTTAAGAGTCATTTCATTTACTCCAGAAGTTTTTACTGGCAAGTATTGTATCTGCGCCCCTCTAGGCTTTCACTGCTCATTGGTTGGTTGTGTGACTGATTTTTGGACAGACATCTATGAGTGAGCCTTTTGACAATTTTGGACACTCCATTTAACATACTGTATAAATAAACCAATATGCAAGTAAATACCATGGCTTCATGGTATGTTTTTGCATGTTGAGCTACAGTATCTGTGCCCACTCCATTCAGTGGAGTTAGGGCACAGTTTTAAAACCAGAGAGAGAAGTGTTGGCACACAAACATATTGTAAATAACAACATTGTAGTCAAAGCAAAACCATCTTCCTTTGGGGTTTGATGCATTTGGCTTTGACAAGCTGAGCCCCCAGCCAACGTTTACTAAAACATCTGACAACACTCTTTCTGAGGACTTTTCAAAACGAGGCTGGAAACTAATGGATTGTAAAGCACAATTAAACTCACTGGATGATTCTTTTCACATGGAGACTTTCTTTGAGCTACTTGTCATATGGTTGATATTGTGTAGAGATAATCTTGGCCTCCTCTGTTAATTAGAGGCAGAATCAGAATTGAAATAAATAATAAATATCAAACTACTTTTAATCAACCTCTTATGACGTCTTGAGTTGATCTTTATGCTTTGGCTGAACCTTAAATTTAAACTTTTATGTGATTCATAAAAATTTAGTATGAAAATCAAGTAGTTTTATGAGATCCTTTAATAAACCAGTAAAGAGGGAAAACAATCAAACAAATGAGAGTGTTCAAGTCGACCCAAACGACAGAGCTCTTGTCTTAATAATATTTTGGAGTCGGTGTGTACTAACCTCTATTTGGTCATCATAAGGCTGGTAATCAAGAACCAGTTTTTATTCAGACCTGGTTAAATCTTTGAAATGTGATTGCCCAACAAACGAGTCGGATCTTTTGGAATGATTTTTGACTTTTTGAAAATGCTTTATTGAATGAAAACGAACAATTAGTGTCGGTCCGATTTCTGAAAAATGATTCAAAAGTGCAGATTCTTTTTTGTGAATCAAAAACACATAGGAATCTGTCAAAGGGTTCACTGAATTAATCTGACTCATTTATTGAATGTCATTACTTTGAAATGACAAAAAACATATTGTGTTGTGTTGTAGGTTACTTAAACTTGAGACTTTTGTTGTTTATTTGTTATTTTTCATTTAACGTTTAGGGCCAATGGATTACTACATGCATGGTGCCTCTAAAAGGTATTTCAATGTGGAGACTACTTATCTACACCTATAATAAATTCTCTAGTGTAAGCATATATTGAAAGAATTGTAGCATACTAAATTAATTTCCAATTTATGTAATTTGACAACAGACTAATTTTTTACTCAAAAGTTGCCAAGTAAGAAGAGTTTATCAATATACAACTAAGGTCATCTAGGTCATCAGGAGATCTTGTTTGCACAGTGTTGAAAAAAGCCTGGATAGATGCAGTATGAGCTTTCGCAGTTTTTAGGTTGAAGAACACTCTACAATAATAACTAAAACAAACTGCTGTACAAATGTAACCTACGTGTTAAATATCAGCTGAGCGCTTGCAGAACAGATGACAGTACAGTTTTAGGGACAAGACCTGACGTGAAAGCGCTTCATTATATAGTACAGCGTACATTATCATAAATCATCCCGCTGCCCATTCAACTCTTCAATTTCACATTGAACACATAAACTCTTTCGACAGCGTGTGTTTACTTGCTCGGACCGTTCATTTAGAGGGAGTGCTGCGAACATGCTTCCCATTTCAATGAACTCTGTGCTCTTTTTTATGGACGGTCAGACAGTGAGGAGCGCTGATGCGCCGAATCGCCCGCAGATGGTCGTCGCTGATTGGTGGGAATTTGAACCCCCACCCTTTCCCCATCAGCCGGTGCCATTATTGTCGTATAGTGTACCCCCCCACACGCACACACACCCGCCGACTGTCAACGCTCAGCAGTCAGCAGTTCTCTGTGTACCTGCGCTCGCAAACAGAGGCGGTGCGCGTTACCCAAATGGACCCTTTGGATTTTACTTGAGGAACGACTGAAACAGGGCAGTTTAAACAATTAGCAATGTCTCTATATTGCATTGCATGGATTTACGGATCGTTCCTTTCCCCGTTTTTAAAGAGGTAACAGTTAAGGTGCATGCATGCCAAAATGGATTGCCTTTTCCTTTTGCTTTGGAGTTTACAAGTCCCTCTGGTAAACAGCACATCAGTGAGATTACTGGCGAGTGTGTCTTTTGGGAACTTCATTAAGGCAGGTGACACACTGATAATTAATTATTTACTATATATACTGTACTCATTGTCATTTAGCAAGTTAATTGTGGTGAGCTGTTTGCAGGCTCTGCAGTTCTGTTGCTTCCACTCTGTGACATCGCTCTCATTTACCGGCGACACCAGCGGCCTCTATCAAGGTTCGTGTGTTTACGTACTGCAATTTATTATTGTATTTCTATTCTTTATAATTATGACATGGCAATGATTGATGCCGATGGCGCTCTTGCACTCTGGTTGAGCCGAAAATCCTTACCTGTCCTTATTGGATATACCTGTACAGCTAAATATATAAATACGCGGAAGCATGCTACATAGATTCGGGGAATTAGGGGGTTTACAACATAAATATACTCCCAAGATGTGAGTTTCCTGTGCCGGTGCACGCGTAGGCTACTGTATGTGTGGGCGCATTAAAGGGATTCCCTCATCTCTTATCTGCCCCGTAGGAGCTAGTCACTGAGAGTTTGTCTTTTTAATTAAGATTTACACAACCAGTGGAAAGTTTGGAAACACTTCCTCGTGAGATTATGGTTAATGCTTGACATTAGTTTTGTATATAAATTGTGGCTACATGAAACGTTAATTTATAGCCTCTTCATCATTTTCACAGCTTGCACAGGCTACAAGGGTATTGAAAAAGGCTCAGAAAAAAAAGCAGAAATATAGGTAGGCTATTATGTATAGCAACATAAAAGTGTAAACAGTGATATACAGATTTTGAGTCAGGAGGTAATTTTACAATTTTAATTTTATTTAATGGATAAGTTAGACCAGATAGGGAAAGTAAATAAGCCAACAAGTGTTGACAAGACCCCATGAAATGGTTTGACAAATGCAGCTTTCTTACCGGTATTGTATTTCGTATTAACAAAGAACGTTTTGGTGGGACATGAAAGGGCTTATCCCTTAAAGAATAATGATAAAAAATGAATAACCATTAGAATTCCTAATCTTTGGCAGGTGGTATTATGGGAGTGACAGTATCATTAGAGACCATTTCATCGGACATAAATGTGTAGTGCAGGATGAGTCATCAGTGTTTTTGCTCTAATTTTCCTGGAAGAGAAAGACTGTAAATTTTAAAAGTGTATATCTGGTAAAATTGTCAGCTTTTAGGAGTGTACTAGCATAGAAATAACCACAAAGACAATAGACATGGAATCAAAGCCACAAAACAACCTGTCCTAATTCCTGATGGACAGAAAACTGTTGCTGACATTACAATATTAAGTTATATTAGTAAGACTAATGCTATAATTAACTGGTAATGGATTGGTATTGAGTCAGATGATTTAAACTGTGTTTGTCCCACACACAGATTACGATTTTGCCACACCAGTGCAAGTGGACTCACTTGGAGGCTACATTTCCCATGATGTGTCAAGACATGAACGAAGCAGGAGGTCCCTGTTAGAAGCTGGTGGTTTGGTTCACTATCATGTCTCTGCATTTGGCAAGGAATTGCATTTAGACTTGCAGCCATCCCATGTGCTGGCAGAGGGGTTTACCATACAGACACTGGGTGCAGAGGGCATCAACACAGCGACCCTTGACCCTTCTATTCATAACTGCCTCTATCAGGGTTCCATACGAAACCATTCTGAATCTTCTGTGGCTATATCCACCTGCACAGGTCTGGTAAGTGTCTCCTTTTACACTCAAAGATTACAAAGATTCACGGATTCCAAAACTTAATAAGCTACAATGTCTACTAGTTTTAGAGGAAGCTATGAGGCTTCCTAAATTAAATAGAACCTCATAAGTGACTGATTTGAAATGCTCTACATGGGCAGCAATTTCTGTGCTCAAACATTTTCTGAACATTTCACCAAACAAATGTTTTGGTAAGAATATTCGGTTTGAAATTAATAAGTATTTTTAAAAAATTTAACTTTCTTCTGCTATGTTCACCATCTTGGATTTTTTTTTACTGATCCTCTGGGATTCTCTTGCAGAGCTGCCTTTGAATTTGGCCAAAACATATCTTAAGAGGCAGCATAATAGAGTGGTGCAGGTTAGACGTCACTTTGTAGGCCAATTGGCAGTTAGCATCATACTTGTTCCCTAAAGAAAAACCCAATAGGATTTTTCCATAGGCTTTTGGATTATAAAAAAAAAAAAAAAAAAAACCTCTGTGATCATCAAAAGTTTATGATACTTACACGTTTTGTCCATCAAGATAATTATCACAGATGAACACAACTTTGATACATTTTGAAGCCTAAATGCAGTCACCAGAAATAAAAAGACTAATAACGAGACTGCCTATGTAGTCCCATTTAGCCACTTGTTAGCAACCGCCTTTTTCAAGACACGTTACAGCTTCAAAAAATCACGAGTGGGATAATACTGATGTATTTTTTGTCACAGAATAAAACATGGAAGTGTCTTGAGCTTGTGTTCACCACAGACCTCTTTGGAAGCCATTTAACAAAAATCAATTGACTCCGAGACGATGGAACAGGAAGTGCTAAAATGCTAACTCGTTTCCATGTTTTGGCCTACAAAGTGAAGTCATACTTGACCTTTATATTAAGTTGCTAACAAGCTTTGTGTCTTGTGCATGCTTAGACACTGCACTGCCATCTACTGACGTGGATAAGTTTCTCTGAGTTTTGTCAATTACACTGATACAGGGAGTTTAAGAGAGCGGTCTGCACAATGATGAATTCGCTCACCTGTTTAACAAAAGAAGCAACTTGAGCATCACAACCCAGTCGTCAAATGTTTTTTTTTTTGTGTGTGTGTCTTTGTCAGTCTTTCTGTTTCATGGCTTTTTTGATTCTTCGGCTGTACAGATATTAATTCAACCATGATATCCGCTGGTAAAACACAATAATAAGTGTGTTCCATTGTCTAATTTAGATATTTTTTTATTTTGCAGCAAAAATTTTTTTAAAATTAGCATGGGACTGCTGAATGCGTTGACCATGAATTTAGCTCACTGATATTTATAAAAAAGGTAATCTGCGCTGCTCCATTGTTTCTTTACTCATTAAGTATGTGTTCTTAAGTAGCTGCCAATGTCAAGTTGCAAGTATGCAAACATATTTGAGCATATATGGTTAGCAAGGTACATATTGTGACTGCTGGAGCTTAGGAAGTATATATACAGGGACTCTCAGAAAAAAAGGTACAAAAGCTGTCACTGTGGCGGTACCTTTTCAAAAGGTACACCTTTGTACCTAAAGAGTGCATATTAGTCCCTCAAAGGTACATATTGGTACCAAAAGTGTACATATTAGTACCTAAATGGTACATATTAGAACCCTTTTGAAGGGTAATGTCCCAGTGACAGCTTTTGTTCCTTTTTTTCTGAGAGTGTATGGTGTTTCACTGAGTGAAAAGTGTTGTATATAGTGTGCATGAAGAGCTTAGTAAAACAGGTTCACTGGAGCAATGAAGTATGACGTAAACCAAAGTAGAGACATGGCTTGTGTGGGATGGAGCATTGAGCTTTGCTTGACGTATCTCACGTCTCACCTTGGGTTGTGGGCTACTGTAAAATCATCCCCAGAGTTCTGCTGAAGGACTCTGCCTTCACTCCCTGCTCTTTTGTTCTGTGTTTGCCCTGCTTTCCTGTCTCCCTTGTTCGCTACAATTAAAGACAGAGTGAGGTTTCAGGCGCATGGCTGGCAGCGCTAATCTTTGCATTGTCCTTTTCATTAGTGGTAGCTTCTCCACTATAAAACAGCAGTGACCCATTCTTTTAAAACTGTGTGACAACACAATGTGATTTGGGAGCAATTGCATCTGAATAGACTGCAGGGACTCTTTGATCTACTCCCCCTTTCTTTTGAAGCTCTTTTTTTGAATGATGGCCCGAGCTCTAGGTGATTCTCTTGACGGTCTTAAAGGTGCCCCTATTTCAGATATACAGGGCGCCAAACAAGACCTGTGTGTCCCTTCAGATTTTGTGCTTAAATGTACAGAAGAAAAAGGAAATGTCTGAGAAAAAAGGGGTCTCTCACTCTGTCACTCTGCCTCTTTCACTCTCCCTTTCTTTGTTGGATTGAAAAAGAACGAGTCACAGAAGACTTTAACCCTTCCATGTCATCTCCGCTTGATGAGGAGCTTTGGATTAACTACAAATGAGAACCCATTCATCCCTCTGCTGATCCGCAGCAACCCCTTGTGCTGTGAAAGGCTAAGGAGGCAGTTGCTTAGAGGAAGAGAGGTTTTGTGTGGCGAGAATGCCAGTCCAAAAGTAAAATCAATGCTTATCTGGTTGAGAACCCCCACAGTCGAAACATTCAGAGGTAATGCCGTTCATTAGGTTACTGAGTTGATGAAAGCCTGATTTGCTTGTACTAGTCCTCTTGCTTGCTGTTAAACAGTGCATAACATAGCAGATGGACAGGGATTCTGTTGTTAAATGAAGAACAGGCGGTCCCAGCTTTTAAGTCAGGAACAGAGGGATTTACTCGCTAAATCCTGCTTCATTTAAAGTTTTTAATTACTGAGCTCTCTTCAATTGCTGTTATCACTTGCTTCAAATGGATTGTGTGGCCTCAGATTTGACGACATGATGAAACATCTTCCATCCATCCTTTAAACAACACATATCATCGTAGTAATGAAATCCTGGTTGATTTATGGATTAGTTTAGTCATGTGTGCTGTTTCTAGGTTGGTTCAAAATGGCATATGAATGCCAGTCTGCTTCAGTTTTTAAAAGCGGATTAGCAGGTGGAGCTTCTGAAATGGTGCTCTGCTACTTCCTGTTCAGAGGTCAGAACTTCCACCAGATCATGCTTCAGGGTCACATGGTTGAGCAAGTTCAGAGTTGCTTTTCCAGCCTAGGCATAGACAAATCCACATCCTCAGGCCTTCCTTGGGTCATTGTTCCATATGGCTGGTGACAGGTTCAAGCCCATCCCCCTTTCTAGACGTGTTTTGGCTGGCCGGGCCACCATGCCGTCCAGAACTAGTTTAAGGATCACAATGAAAGACTTAGAGATCTTTCACAATACTGTTCAACTTGGATTTTTTATGGATGAAGTATTCTGGCAGTGCTGCTATATTTAGTTATGATTTGTTTGACACATGGGCACTCATTTCTGGCTAGTCCAGTTTAACAAGACCTGTCAGATCAAGTTAAAGCAGGTAATGAGACAATAGACTTGACATGTTCTTATCTGTTTATGTTAATTGGCACCATTGTTTGCAATTAGCATGTTAACAACAATTAGCATGTTCGCAAGCGCTGCTGGGTAGGAAAACAATAGGTTGACTATAGCCTTAGGTTACAATTGTTGACACTGTGAATCAATTAATTATCTCAGTCAACATACATGGATGGAAAACTTCCCCTTTATCATGATGTACAACTTGATAGAGATGCTGTTTGCTGATGTTTGCTGTTTGTTTGATTCATTTGCGGTTCATTTGAATAAGTATGAGCGCTGCCATCCGAACCCTGGTGCGCACCAAACAAGGGGACAGAGACCGGTTCGAAGGAAATATGAATGCAACACGGACCAAAGACATGTAAACGAACCAAAAAAGGGAAGATGAGACCCTAAAAAGGACAGAATTCTCACACATACCTGTTTTTTCTCATAGTCGTGATTTTGTCCATTACATTTCGCGACAGTGAATTAATCTGTAATTAATTGTGAATGTATCCCTATGCCTTTAGGTTCAGTATCTTTAGGTTTGGTGTTAAAAATGGCAATGTGAAGGCTAAGCGGACCAGGACCAGAGGTCGCGTTAACCGAAAATTTTACGCCATTGACGGAATTTTTTTAGTAGTGACGGAAAAATCTGAAGGCCATCCATCATTTTGACAGATTACACTGTGAGTGATCTATTGTAACTTGTAACTGTACATTTTTTTTGGGGAAAATCCAGTATGGGACGTGTGTGCCATAGCCATGCACACTTACTAGACCATTTAATTCTAGCGTTTAATGCTAAGGAGGATTCTAGCCTATAAGCCTCAGAAGGATTGGACTAGGAAGGACGCAGTCTCGGTAGGATGCATCCTTCTGTTTGAGAAGCACCTGAGAAGTCTGTCCAAGCCAATGCATTTGATTACACACAGGCGAGCACCCAGTTTAAGCCCATTTTATAATGATAAAGTTATAATACTTACATAATTAAGTTTCTAATCCAGTTTGTTTTGTTTTAAATGGTGGCTGTCACAAAAACTTGACGGATTCATTCAACAATACATTAAATATTTAATAAAAAAAAAATTATGTAATATGGTACATATGCAGTATTTAGCAAAATGCTCCTCTCTACATTTTTCTTGCTGATTATCAAGTTTATGGTCAACAAATGATTTTTGTAAGGTATAAAATGACAGACGGTGCGAAAGTCTAACACAACTATTTTTTTTGCTCTGGACCAAACAAACCAAGCGAACTGAACTACAAGTGTGAACACACCCTTAGAGATGAACCCAAACTTTTTGTGATATGGCCAGAAATGTGAAAGTAGGCATGGAGTGTTTTTCAGAGTCTATCAAGCAGACAACTGAGTCTAGTTAATTATCCTCCTAGTCTTTTGAATGGTTTGCAAGCAGGTCTTTGTAGGACAGGGGGACTCACTAAATTTGCCCTTCACTGAATTCAGCTCTTTCCAAACATGTCCAATCATGCTGAACTTAGACATGACCTTTCCCAAGTCCCAAGTTATATGAGTAACTTATTCAAGCATACTTATTTAAAATGATCTGTTACTCATTTTGAATTAATCAAATTAATGTAAAGCCTTCATAAATGTATTGGTTGATCAGTTGATGTGACATTCAATGAGCATTTGATGTGACATTCAGTGTAAATTCATGTAAATCATACCTTTTGTGTAAACTGTGCAAATGAGTAAAAACAAACGGAAAACTGAATCAATTGTGCACAAATTATATAAGATCTGATTTTTGCTAAACAGGTTTCCCACTTTTTCTGGGGGTTTCAGTCTTTTTGGATGGTAAAGTGCTCTTTTATCTTTTATGGACAGCCCGGCCAATAGTCCAACCTCGTGGGTGCTAGACTGTCTGTGAATGTGTGAGGTGTGTGTGTGAATTGCTGCTGAAGCACTTCAGCTGTGTTTATTCAGTACCAGACCTGCTGGTTCAAGCTGATGCGCTAACGTGTGGGATTGCACTTAGGGACAGTTGTGATGCTAATTCACTCTGACTGGAAAGGAGGCAAGCTGTCAGTGTGCTCAAAGCTTGGATATACTGCAGTGAGAGTAGAGCACCGGGCCATTCAAACATCAATGGAAGAGAGAGGCTGGGAATTACCATACACAGACTCCGAGAGCAGATCTGTAGTGCTTGTCTGACTCAGGAAATTGTAAATGCTTTGGGGTTTCCATCAGACATGTTTGTTGTCATGATTGGTACTTATGGATTCTGCTAAAATGGTCGCTGTTTGGGGTCTCCCAGTTTAAGCCCCTTTTCCGGGCATCATAATTATATATTGAGATACTTGATAGTTTTGAAATTGATTACACATAAAAAAGTAAGATCCTTGTGTCATTATTTTTTAAATATATCATTACTTCATGTAAAGGTCATGCAGGTCATGTAAATCAGAGGTTTTTAAACTGTGGTCTGAGCCCGGGTAATTTAGGGCTACATTTCTGAAAATAAATAAATGTTTGAGTCCAAATACGTAAATCAAGAGATTAATCATGATTGTTAACCATAGATATATATACATAGATTCATCATTAGCAGCCGTTTCAGTTTGCCGCTATTCGTAAGCTCTCTGCCATATTGGAGCAGTCCGTGAACATTCGAGAGCAAGTTGACTGATCGTCTGCAGTCGTAGTTAGACGCATGTATTAATATGAAATAGACTTCAGCAGATGTTTTTGCTAAACTAACACAATACAACAAGACACAGGCGTCAGGTGACATTAAAAAGTTACCATAGTAAAAGTAAAAACATTAAAAGTACCATAGTAAAACCATGTATTGGGTTAATACATATAAAAACACAAACCAACACATTCTCACCTGTAAAAGGTTATCCAATTTCTTCGGGAATTTAAATCTCGGTGGTTTCATAAGCAGAAGCTGCACCTACGTGTCTGGAAGGGTTGGATAAGTAATCTGCGTGTACATATCTATGGTTTTAACACTACAAATAAAAACAAATCTGCATATATTTCTGTAAAAACATTTTGCAAGAAAGTTCAGAGTTGCAATGTATATACTTACAACACATGTTTGTACATCTAGCAGTACATATAATATTTTTCAGGTAATTTTTTTTCTCAAGGCTTTAGAACAATGACAACATAAATTGAAATTATTGTATATTTAACTATTTTGTTTTTATAGTATCACATTTACAGTTTTCTCACACAGTATAAAAATGTGTTCACATTAGCGAAATTTAATGGCCAAAAAAGGTCCATTGTCAATTGTCAGTAGTGTAGCATATACACATAATACACATATACACATACACATATACACATAGTGTAGCACATCTCACACAAAAGTCACTTTCCAACCAAGCTGATTTCTGTTGGTCCAAGCGTGAGCAACTTGGACCCGTTGCAAAATCTTTCGCCATCACACGAAATTCATGTTTGCATGCATTCCTATTGAAATTACTGGATTTTGCCCCCAAAATTTGCTGAACAACAGTAAATGTGGCTTAAAATATACACTCAAAAAAATTTAAGATTTGCATAATTTAATTAATAGTAAAATTCCATCAAATTGATTTGAATAATCCTTACGTAGTTTAATTGAATAATTGATTAAGGATTGTGCATTTGACAGCGTTTCGTGATGTATCATATCATGAAGTATTTAGTGATACCCTACACATATCTCTACAGGGGCATGCCTGGGACCAGTCTGTGATTCTTCCCTTGAATTAACCACTCTGAGTCTGCTAGTTGAGAGTCAAATGCTCTGCACCATGGGAGACAATGCTCATGTGACGTGGTGGACATTTACACTTGTCTGAGTTTTGGGAGGGCAGACAGACAAATTGAAACCAGAGTGAATATATGCTGGGCTTCTTTGTAGTTACAAATGTTCCTCACTCCCCCTTTCATAATTCATGGGGTGTTATGCCATGTTAGCACTATAGAAGTTGCCAAGGGCTATTCCCTGGTGGTCTGTGTGGTGACAGTGATGTAGAGGCTACTTGGGGATGAGAGAGAGAGAGAGGGAGAGAGAGAGAGAGAGGGAGAGAGAGAGAGAGAGAGAGGGAGGGAGATTTTTGGGAGAAAGTAAGGAAGGGGAAAGGCAGGCTGTAACTGTAATAGCTCTTGTTCTCACTCACTTGAAGACCTAAAACTAATGGGCAGTGGTAAAGTGGCTGTCACACCAGCGCTAAGAAGCCATAAATATTATAAGGAATCCCATATCTAGTGCCTTGGACCATTTGGGACTGGCATTTTAAAATTCTCATGTCTCCATTGAGGTTTAATTATGTTAGTCAAGCTCATGCATCTTTCTGTGAGTAATAGGGTTATGAAAGGACACCTTTTTGTCATTGACAACTTAGCTGTGCGATATCTGAGGCATGGGCAGTGCTTCATCTCTTTAGTCACTTCTCTTGTTTGGTTTATTTATGTTTACCCACTAGACCAGCTTTCATTGTGGTTTTACTCAAGCTTGCTTAATAGATCTTAGTCAGGGTGGCACCATATTTAATTTCTGTCATCTTTCAAAAAAACGAAAAAACAAGCAAACATTCAGCAGACAAATTTTTTTGAGTCAGTATTGAAAATGATGGGATATAGTACCTTTACACAGTACATACCATTGTAATAACTCCAAGTCTATTCCTACGACTGTAACCCTGAAGAGGGAACGAAACGCTGCGTCGATTGACGCTGAGGGAATGTGTGATGCGTGTGACACGTGATGACGTCTTGAAGCACATGTGAAATCAGTCCAATGGTGTGGCGGAACTTCAGAGGCAGGCAACGTCACGAACCAGGAAACTATAAAGCCTGCCCAAAGCAAAGCAGCGATAGCTTCGTAAAAGTCTGAAGTAAGTCACTGACAGGCACGTAGGAGATATGACAAGGTGACACAGCGTCTCGTTCCCTCTTCAGGTGTTCCGAGGCGTTCCTTTTCAAGGGAACTCTACTGCGTCGACTCGACACTAGATTGGGGAACCATACTCGGCCCGGCCACTGCGGGGCTACAATAAGCTGGCAAATTTGGTCCCTGCGAACTCTCTTCAGAACTCCCGAGAGCAGAGCGATTGGGGGAAAAGCATACAAACGTAGCCTCGGCAACGTTTGCACCATGGCATCTAGTCCCAGGGGAGCTGGATGAGTGAGGGAGAACCAGAGTGGACAGTGAGACAAACAGATCCACTTGCGCCTGGCCGAACACCCTCCTTATCTGCTCCACCACCTCGGGGTGGAGCCTCCATTCCCTGGGCCCCAACCCCTGCCTCGACAGGATGTCTGCTCCTATATTCTGGGACCACAGGAGGATTTGGTGCGCCAGTTTGCAGAGTGGATGATTTATATAGGCGACCACCTATGTATTGTCTGTGCGGACAAGCACATGATGGCCCCTGAGGTCTGTGAGGAAATTATTTAGAGCAAGAAATACAGCCAACATCTCCAGATGATGGTCCATCCACAGACCCTGAGTTGAGCGTCCTTCCAGGATCGCTCCCCAGCCCGTGAGGTAGGCATCTGTCATTAGCATCTTGTGACAACAAGAAGCTCCTAACACGGAGCCCTGGGACAGGAACCACTTCTTGTTCCATTACCAGAACCTGCTCGGGGCCCACCACGGTGGATAGGACCCCCATAAACCTGGGCGGGCGAGACCCGAAATGTATTTGATAACCCTTTTCTATGGTCTGCAGGACCCAATGAGAAACATTTGGCAGTAGCTTCCACGCTGTCAAAAATTCTACTAGAGGTACCAGCCTCTCGAGACTGGCTTCTGGTTTTTGTTGCACAATCAGTCCAACACCCTGTAACGGCGAACCGTCAGGGATCGACCGAACTGACTGCTCTGGGACCCTCCTCGGATGGGGCGGGCATCCCAGGACCACTACATTTCCGGGTGGACCCTGAGATGTGTGCTCACCGGAGACCGCTGCGCCCCGAAACACACGAGGTGGTGCACCGTACAATGAGGTGTTAACTGCTTTACTTCGGGGGAGACTGCCCTCGTTGGCCTGACCCCTCGGGCGTCAGGACCTTTTCCCCACAGCCTTCTTGCAAATAATGACTGTCCTCAGATCCGTCTTACCCCTTGAAGGCTGCGGTTGAGATCGCTTTCGCTTTTTTTAAATTTTTATTGTCAATATTTTTGATGGGGAGCACAGGAAGCTACTCTCTGCTTTTGTGTGGCACGGTGTGAGGAGCTGGCTTTAGATGTTTTGGGACTGCTCCCGCTCAGCAGCCCCGGAGACATGAGAGCGGCAGGGGAGGAGTTTCTGGAATGCAGCCGCCTGTTTGGCTGCCTCCTGGAATCTCTCGACGACTGAGTTAATAGCGTCGCCGAAGAGGCCAGAAGGTGACAGGGGTGCATCCATAAGGAAGTTTTTATCTTTCTCCTTTATATTGCTCAGTTTGAGCCATAGATGCATCTCAGTGGCCACACCAATACCCCCGCCCTCATCCATATCTCCTAACAACTCAGCCTGGTAGACCTGCAGCAGCGACATTGTGCGTAGGCATGCTGCGGCCTGACCAGCGGCTGAGTAAGCCTTACCCACCAAGGAAGTTGTTGTTCTAACTGGCTTAGTGGGTAATACCGGGGCCTTTAGGGAAGATGCTGATTCAGGGGAGAGATAGCTCGCGAAAGTCCTGCTTATCTGCTGGCCAGTCGAGACTTAATCTTTCCACAGCTCTCGTTACAACCTCAACTAGCTCCTCAAAAGCATGAAACTGAGGTGACGAATCCTCAGTATCTCCTGCTTCAACAATGACAACATCTAAATCCTCAGAACTAGATAGCAGCAGTGTGGGTGCCTCAATCGCGGCAGAAGTAACTCCAGCCCGTGCTTCCAAACCCTGAGAAGCTGATAGATCCATTTGCGAACCCCAAGTCTGAAGTCACCACTGTGCCTCTGCAGCAGCTGGACCCGAGCCCTGGGGAACGCGAGCCTGAGCATCCTCGCGAAAGAATACTAGGCGGGATCGGAGCGTCCGCATGAGAAGCACATCACAGTGCTCACAACCAGCACCCTCGAGCAATGACTGTGCATGCTCCTCAAATAACACAGGCAGGGGTGCACACACAGTCTAAATTGCTAATCGTCTTTAATATATATATAGATAGATAATACAACACCAAATAGGCAGAGACAGTTTCACACTGAGCGCTTACTGAAGACTCAGAAGCTAGCCCTGCTTTGCTTTGGGCAGGCTTTATAGTTTCCTGGTTCGTGACGTCACCTGCCTCTGACGTCCGCCGCACCATTGGACTGATTTCACATGTGCTCCAAGATGTCATCACGCTAAGCTTTCGCAGTGCGAGTTCCCTTGAAAGGGAAATTTCTTTATGAATTTTGACAATGCAAGGTTGCGAGAATGTGATATGCCTTAGTCTGATCATCAAATCGCAATGGCTGTGATGTAATTATTCAGACAAGGACAAAAACACACACACACACAAAAAAGCCAAAATGCCTGTTTTGTCAAGTATCCTTGCAAGCACAGTCTTAAATTAGTTAAATGAAGTCTTGAATGTAAAGAGTTGTGAGAAAATAGGATGTAGCCTAGCAGCCAGCCTGCTGCTGTCTGTCATTAAGGATAATCAAAGGACAAAAGAAAATGAGAAAATCACTCACTGCTCTTGACTGAATAACTTTTGTAGCTTTAATAAGGATTAATCTATATTTCATTTATAATTTATGCAGTGAAGACTGTGAAGTGTTTGATAACTTTATTCAATTTCTGAATCCTACCTGTTAGACCTACCTAAAAATCGCAAAGCACCATTTACAATGTTACATGGTTCAAAAACAATGAAAACAATAGTTTGTTGTGCATTTAGTAAAAATCTGAACTGCCTAATGTTAAAATGTATAGCTTTCAATTATATGGTAATGCGGAATGGCTATAATTAACAGCTAAAATTGAGGAGAAAAAAATAAATTTCATAGAGACATCAGTAGCAGTATTGGTATTGGTGGTACTGGCCTTCTTTCATAAAAAAGCTACTGTCTTCGTGTTGTTTCTACATTATTATGGTGATTAAATGTGAAATTATTACAATATAAAAATATATTAAAATCTTTAATTAATTACAGAAAAATGTGTGATAAATTAGTAATTTTTTTAATCGATTGACAGCACTAATAAACATATATTCTGACACAATGCATATTTCAGCGTAATGCCAAAGCACAGCACTGTATTCATTTTCAGTGATTCACAGTAATTCTACTTTGCAAGTGCTGTGTTTGAGTCACTTATAATTTGCATTTGGGAACGCAATGTGCACCAACCATCTTGACAAATTCATAATAAGTATTGTCAATAAATTAGTTTGTTGTCAACAAAGAGAAGCGTTAAGGTCTCTCTGTGGTTTTCCACCAAAATGGATGCTCAATGGTTTAAAGTTTGAATGCAAAGAAATTAAGGCAACCATAAATGTTAGTATTGTAATTTCACTGTTCTGTAGAAGAAAAAAAGTGCACGGGTGGGGTCAGGTTTTCCTTCTTGTTTGTCTCATGACCAGATGCCTGTTTTCTTCAAATGCAGTTTGAAGACATACTTTTGGGCTTCACAATTCACAATTTAAATAGTTAATCCAGGGTCATTATTAACCCCCAGGTAAACATAGTCTTGTTGCATATATCACACAGTTCATAGATTTTTTTATTAATCCTTTGTATTTAGCTATATACAGGGGAACTGTCAGGAGAGGGCTTAAATTATTGTAAAAATAATATTTACAAACTTTTATATAATAGTTTAAAAAGTAAAAACTTTTGTAATAAAAAGTGTTCAGTTCTATTCTAACAAATTTATAATTTGACAATAAACTAAATATTTTTGAGGAAATAAACCCTTCAAATCTGCCTATTCAGTTTGTGTTGTGTAGACGTCCATTTTAGACGTCTCTATTAGGATTTTTTTGAAAGCCCCTATCGCTTTCAGCTCTGGGATTGGTGGTCCAGCTGTAAAATTACAGAGGGCCAAGCCATAGATCTTATTCAGAGCAGTGCCATGACAGGTATGAAAGCGAGGCTGTGAGGGATAGACTCACCATATTTTCAGTGGCATCTTCTGTAAAATGCTGTTTAAAGCTCCTAGATCACTTATAATTTTCCACAGCTCATATTGTGTAGGGTTTTTTGTCTACTGAAATTTCTCAGAAAAGCGGAATAATCCAAAAAAGCAGTCAGCGGAATAATCCAAAAACACAATAAATAACAGTACAACCCACTGAAGAGATGTTTGTCTATTCCTCACAGTCTCGCTTTCATTGTCGTTAAAAATCAAAGATGGCGCTGCTGTGAATAAGGTCTATAGCAAGCCAATGAGAGGCTAAGTTTATGACGCGTTCCACCTGCTGTGGGGAACACCATCGGATAAAATAAATAAAAAATGATAAAATAGCTTGCGCTATTCGCTATGGAAACAGCAAGCAACATTAATGAGGAGGACATTGTTGCTAATTTATTATCCACGCCGTTTTCAAGATAAGCTTTTGAAGAAAAGCTGGAGTTAATCGGCAAAGGAAGACCTACACCAGAGCTTAATTTTGTGCAGAAAGCCACAGCAATTATAAGCGATACCACTGGATGACGGCATCAACCAAGAAGCTAAAGCTTTACTGCTAGAATTGTTTGCTGTGTGGGTAAGTTATTTAAATTCTAATAGGTCACATGACCGACGCTGCCACTGATTTATATGTTACACTTTAGTTGAGAAAACAGTTATTATTCCTCTAAAATGCACACAACGATTGTGTGATGATGCAATTCTTTGTAATGATGATTTCCATTTTATTACTTTTTGTTTAATTTAGGTGATAACTCACATTGCATTTCTTGTCAAAGGTAACTTATGCAGTACTATATAAGAGGACACAGAAAGCTAGGCTGATTTTAGGCTTTCCCAACGAGGGAAGAGGGTGAGAGGGCCAATGTTCAAGAGTCATGGTTTGATATATATCAAATGTTTAGTTTATGATTGATTATATGTTGCAAACTTAACATGTAACAGTCTAGCACTGTATCATTTCAGACCTAATACTTATTTTTTAGCTCTGCGAAACCATGCTAGCCCAGTGTTTCATAAACCAGGGTTAAAAGTAGGGGTTTAAAAAGATCTCAGATATCCCAGTGTTAAGCGCAGTTTGTGAGTTTGTGTAGATATCCAATATACAAATGCCCCTTAATTGTTCATCATTTTTCTGAGCACACAAACACACACTCTCACCCCTATGTAGCCAGTAGAGCCGATGCTCTGGTCAGATGTAACCCAGCAGTGGAATGCAGATGTGTTTTAAAGCTGGGTAATAAGCAGCTTTGGGTTTCTCACTGCTCCCTTCCAGCCTTTAACAGCATGTAAGCACTTACTCATCTAGATTATAATACCATGGTTGGAGGCTTTAAAAACACTCACAGTTTACACAAAGAGAAGCTAATTACGTTTCATAGAATCACAGAGACAGGCAATAAATTATTTCCCATACTTGCACTGAAGACTAGTCAAAGACAGATCTCGTGAAACCACATAAAACAGACGATCCCTGTGGTGAAATCATCCATAGAGTACTGCTTTGAGTTTGAGGATAGTGGTTTATTAGTTAATTCCCAACATCTGATATTCCTTTGAATATGTGAAGACTCCGACTCAATGAGGGGAGTGAGAGTTAAAAGAGGTTTCTGTGTTCGCTGTGAAATTGAAACGTGTTTATCTGGCAGCAGACAGTGGCCCTCTAATCTACATCTCTTACAAGTGTTTCTTGAAGGAGAGAAGAAGAAGAGACTGCGGTTGAGTGTTTCCCTTCGCTCCCTCGAGTGTAATAGGCTTTAAGTAGTCAGGTGTTTTTCTGTAGAAGGCTGTAGTTAGGCACTCGTGTAATTATGTGATCACCTGTCACACATTTTTACATTAAAACGCATTGCAGCTCAGTAATATCTTCTACAGCAGAAATTCCCAAACTTGTTTTTGTCTGCCAAACCCCTTTGACCTAAAATATTTACTTGGAAGTACTCCCTGAGATTTTAAGTGAATATCCATAATTATGAATATCCGTAATTAATCCATGAATTAATTAATTATTTTTTATGTTTTAATTTAATCATCTCATGAACCCCCTGCAGTTCCTTTATGATTATCGGAAAACCCTGCTTGATAGAATCAGATTTGAAGACTGAACCTGAATACTGATATTAATTTCCTTTTTTAGAATAAAATTAGAAAAAAAAGAAGAAAAAAGAAAAGAAAATTGATGTTGTGATAATAGGATCCCTGCAGTTCTTCAGTTAGTTTCCTCTCTCATGTCTTCAGCCAGCTCCTTTCTTTCTGCATCCCGTAAGACATAATGGCCAAAAAACAGATGGCCCCAGATGGAATCCATTTACCCCCATTATCGAAGCAAAGCAACTCCATCTGCTAACTGCTGGACTAAGTTGTTAGATATTTGACAGTAAAGTTTGTTATGTCTCTAAAACAAATGGAATACATGTGTGATAATTGTGTGAGTTGGACTGCGGGGCGCTTGCAGAGGTCCTCCAGGATGTTGGTTAAACACATGCTTGCGGGATGCCGTGTACGGGGAGGGCTTCACTGCAGGAAGCTATCTCAAATAATGTGCTAACATGGTTTATTCAGAAAATGACAGAATCTGCCAGTTTTTCTGAAAATGCCAGCTTTTGGAGCCAATCATCCCCACTCACTCTTAGGGCAAGTGAAAATTAGTGAAAAGAAATTTCTGTCAGTGCGGTTTTAAATCCAAACCCACATCACAGTGTCGGGAGTTGTCCAGTTATTTTTGAAAGCAGTGTTTCATAATTTCTGCTGAACGTGGATCAATGGCATTGGCTTTCTGGTTGTGAGTAAAGTTTTAATGCAAAACTACACTGTAATTCCAATTCACTAATAATAGGTTGATTCTGCGCTATTATCATCAAAAAAGAATCTTAACCCTGTTATTTAAAGAAAGCAAATTACACGCTGCCCTTCTTTGGTAGATTTGTATGTGCCAGACGTTAGCTTGTGTCTAGTGTATAGCCTGTTTGTACATTTGATGTTCTAAATGCTTGAATGCAGATTTCAGTTTTACAGTGGTGCACACTATGACTTCTACATTAATCAAATGAAACCTCCACACATGGGCAGTGTGAATGAGAATTGATGTCCTGAGGCAGTGGAATGCACTTTTACATCTAATATGGTTCTGCTCCACAGTGTGCATTACATTTTTACTAGTAGTGGTATATGTAGTAGTGGCTCAGCACTAACGGTGTCCTGCTGGCCTGGAGCCGGTGTGAGAGAGCTTCAGACAGAACTGTCATAACCGTCAATGCATAGCTGCAGTGCTACTGTGAAAGATATGAATAAAAATGAAGTTAATTCAGCCAGCGCTCATACCTGTATTTACATCCTGTTTTTGGTCGAAGTCCACAATAGTCGATTGTCGAGTTCACGCGTGTGATCATAGGTAACTAACTAACTGCGCGAACTCGACAATCGACTACTGTGGACTTCGACCAAAAACAGGATGTAAATACAGGTATGAGCGCTGGCTGAATTAACTTCATTTTTATTCATATCTTTCACATCTACTGCAGTCAGATTCACCGTGTTCACTCTGAAGGAATCACTCACATTGGCTGTGCACACTTGTAATGACACATCAAGGATGTTAAGAGGCTAAAAGCAGGTTTAAAACTTGCCCCATTTAAGTCAACAGGGTGCAAATTTTTAAAAGAGGATAACATGGTGTAGGCAACACCGATTTTTGTCGTTGTTCTCTGTACTGACAGCACTCCAAATTTCCAAAAAAATGAGCTCAATGTTAAAATTGACCGGAGTTCTCCTTTAATTTTGTATATCCATTTTTATACCTTACAAAATTGTTTGATTTTCTGTGATGTATTCTACATTGTTGTCACAAATTCTCCCATTGTCACCCGCCATTTTGCCATTGCCACTAAGATAATGATATCTAGCTAGCTAACATAGCTGAGGTTTTGACGAAATTAAAATCATCATTTGCTCACCCATATGTTGTTCAACCCATAAGACGTTTGTTCATCTTCGAAACACAAATGAAGATATTTCTTCCAAGTCTGTTCATCACTCATTGATGCTTCAAAGAGTTCTAA
Source organism: Abramis brama (assembly GCF_963993115.1). Classification (NCBI taxonomy): domain Eukaryota; kingdom Metazoa; phylum Chordata; class Actinopteri; order Cypriniformes; family Leuciscidae; genus Abramis; species Abramis brama. The sequence continues at coordinate 33,737,987 of NC_139965.1, forward strand.
AATATCAATGAACATACATAAAGCATTCAGCTTGCTTGACATGTGAGAACCAATCAGGTTTATTCTCACTTGTCACGCCAGCACATTTGAGCTTCCACCAGAACCATCAAGGTTTGTTCTTGGATGTCAAACAAGTACAGTTGAGCTTCTGTTTACCATTTTTGAGTGATCTATGTATGTTCGCTGATCAGTGTTTATACAGTATATGTTTAAAATATTTCATTTTTGGATGGACTATCCCTTTAACATAATTGTTATTTTGAGCAAATATAAAAATACTTTTTTTTTTTTATGTTCAAAATGAAATGCAATGAAAATTGCTGCAATGAACTGATGTACTGATCACTACTTGTGATCACCCTTTTCCCTGAGATCACATTTGTAAATGTTGGTAAAAACCAACAGCTCACATCAGTCGTCTCAGTTTTGTTGCCTTCAGTTAGTGGAAGAAAGCCATTAGCCGTGAAAGGAGGGGTCAGCATGGCTGGAGAGAGACGAGTGCCCTTGTTGCCCTGTGTTTAATGGTGGGAGCAGATGCCCCAGATCATTGCGGCAGCCTGCCACGGTCTACCGCTGTTTTCACAGCATGGGCTTTTGCGGGGACCGCCTCGGCCCTGGGAGTGGCCTGTGTTTACTTTGCCACCTGCGAGACGGGAGGGGTCGGGGCACACAGGATCAAACACACAGGGGCATGAAGAACACAAGCGGGTTCAATCAGTGATTGAATTCACAGCTATACTGCAAGGATTTGCCTGTTCGTGGAGGGTGGGATTAGGTAGAATTCCAAAGCCAGACGGAATGTGTGAGTTTCAGCAGTTTGGGAGACAGAGGTTAAAGATCTAGTCTTAAACAGGGAAGATGACCTCAGCTCGGTGATGAGAGCACCTCAAGTCTTTCAGGAAGATGCATTTTCCCGTGACAAATGGTTTCTTTACGACACCTCGGGTCTCTAAATATTATGTTCGAATTTGTGTCAAGCCAGTATTTAAGAAAACATTCAGAATTTAGAGAGGGAGAGAGAAAAAGAGCATGCTGACTTCTCTGAAGTTTGTCTCTTTGTGAATAATGGCTCTGCCAGACTGTATATGGTCCTGGCACTGATGACTGGAGTACTATGAGCAATTTTACAACTGCAACACTTCCCACTTAGCAAAGCCAGACCTGGCAGGAGATAACTTTGTGGTCATATTTTACATGACCATATATAGAGTATGTTTGCACATATTGAACAGGAAAGAGACAAAAGTCAATAAATTAATAGAGATACACCTATTTTATCATTTATTGCACTCTAGCCTGTCTGCAAGGGCAGTAAAGCAGTCACTGATACAAAAAAAAATCACACGTCAACCAACATGTATTGTGTGTGTTAACCTAAAGAACACAACTCTATACAAAATAAGCATTCTGTAACCTAAAGAACCTAATGTAAAACAAATTAATCATATTATTCATATTAGGACAAACAGCATGATTGTGACATTTTTATACAGTAACAACAACAGAAAACGATAATATTGAGGAACTCACATTTTACATCCAATATTGCCTTTATGCACGGTGTTGTCCCTGAATGAATCCTCGTTTCTGAATGAATCGTTTAAATAAGTGGTTCTCAAACTTTTTTACTCCAAGTCTCCCCTCCTCTCCGAAACAATAATTTTTTATTCACAAAAACATTTGCATTCTAGTGTTATTACTTTTCAACACAATGTTATTATTTTTTTTAACAAAATAACTTCAAGATAGATTTAAACATTCAGTGATCTTTTTTTTTGCAAACATACTTTGCAAAAATGGCACTGCAGACATTTTTTACAACTTAAAAGTACTTTGCTCAGTTATACAGTAACTTAAACAAATAAGCACAAGTCAACCTGCCATAACAAACAAGACCACAGGGAGAGGCCAAAGGACTACATATAGCTACTATATGGATCCATTCAGAATTATTAAACACACCAAAACACAAATGAAAAATAAAATGAATGTGTGGAAACTCAGCGATCTGAAGGTGGGTCGATGTCATCAGTGAACAGTTCCTCTGCCAGAACAAGCAAATTGTGTGTGTCTGTGTTTGGAGCGTCTGATGCCCATGTGTACATAAAGATCCTCACAAACTTCTTTGAGCATCCAGTACATTAATTTTGACAACTACATGAATATATTGAACAGAAATACGATGTTATAGCGATCAGTGAGCCAAGAGTGCACATACACGGTTTGCTTTGTTAATAAAAAAAAAAAAAAAAGTGTTATGCATTAATAATAAAATTAATGAATTATATTAATATATTTAAATTAATTATTATTAAATCAGTTATTTCACAGCCTCTGGTTGAGAACCATAGTTTACATGAATCATTCAGTTATTACTCATTACGTCCTTTGTTGCCACCTACAAGCGGAACAATGTAACCTGCAGAAAGTCAGTCGTTGTCAGTCACTGAGTACTGAATGTTTTCTAAAACACACAATATTATTTGGAAAATATTTAGTTTCTGTTGTTACATCATTATTATTTACCATTTTTTATTTTAATCAAGCAGAGTATTAAACTTATTTATTCATCCAATTAATTTATTTTAATCAAAGTTCATTAATTTATTGTTTTAATCAATTTAGTTTTTTTTAATAATCACTTTGCTACTATTTTCAGAACCTTGATGTCATCACTTGTAACACAGGCGGTCTAATGTTCAAAACATTGCATTGTGCATTCACATCTTTAAAGAAATCTTGCACTTGCAAAATCATTGGTTCAAAAAACAAATTTACTGTGAAATACCATTGAAACATAACTATAGATCACCCACACACAAGCAACCGATAGTTTCACTGTGTCATTGTTCGTACAATCATTAAATATTGTAGAACAAAATAGGTGATACAGGTTTCATTATGGTACTACATGTACAGTAAATACATCTCTGTAAAAGTACTGCAGTAGTAGAGAGAATACTACAGACACAGTGGAATCATTGAACAAAGTTTGTAATATATTGATGCAAAACACTACAGTACAGTCACAACATAGGTTTATTTGAATCAAAGCAAAAATAATTAGCTATGAAATAGAAAAGAAAAGACAGTACTGTAAAACATCAAATGCAGTGTTTCTCAACTTGCTTGTACTGTAAGAAACAAAACAGGAGTGATTACTGTACGTCTACATTGTCATCAACTCTTGTGTTGTGGATTTGGAAAAAACATCTTGGAAAAAACCTTCAGGCATGGCGAATCCAGGCCGGACACTGGTCTGCTGTGATGTCATTGCAGGCGTCATCCATGGCCTGGAGAAGAGTGACTTGTTCATGAGGGTGCCCATCATGAACCTTCCATCTCCATGCGGAGAAAAATTCCTCAATCGGGTTAAGGAAGGGAGAGTATGGGGGTAAATACAGGGTGGTAAATTGTGCATGGGCCTGAAACCATGCTTGCACCACATGAGCATGATGGAACCTGACATTGTCCCACACAATGACATAGGTCACACCTTCAGCTCTACAAACCTGATCGAGCTCATCAAGAAAGGTGACAAGGAGAGCTGCATTATATGGTCCAATATGAGGTCTACGTCCCACCACACCATCTTCTGATATAGCCGCACACATGGTAATGTTGGCCCCACGTTGTCCAGGTACTTGGATGGTTGCCCGCTGGCCAATGAAATTCCAACCTCTCCTCCTTGTCTTGGCCAGATTAAAACCTGCCTCATCCAAATATATGAATTTGTGATGTCGTCATCACCCTCTAAAAATACATTTTGGAAAGAGATTACGGTACAATGTAGAATTTTTGGGAATGTTTTTACAACAGCCATCTTGAAACTGAACTTACCTGAACATACTCAGTCCTCATTTGCTTCACTCTGTCTGCATTTCTTTCGAAAGGCACACGGTATAGTTGTTTTATAGATACCTGGTGCCTTTTCAGTATGCTTACCCCCAATTTCCACCAGATGCGTAACGGCTGCGTCAATAGGTTTCCATTAAAGTCAATGAGTGTATTTCCACTGAATGCGGTACAGCTGCGTTCCGACTCCGGCGATCCGCAGCCCTCCGGAGCAGATACGCAGAGCTTCTATTTTTGCCGGATGCCGGAGAGCTCCGCAGCACTACAGGACAGAGTGCGCAGGACAGGAAGTCGAGCAAAAAAACAGAACAAAACAAAATAAAAGATCCGGTTCATTTTCAAAATAAAATACACCGTGATCATGGCGGATCATATTTCCCTACACTACACCTTGAAAACGTCATAATATACCATTCGTCATAACGTTCTGTTTATAGAAACTACATATCGCGCGATCATACGTGAATTAGCGAGATCTCGTGGGTCCTCGTGACTTCAGCTGTCAGTCATGGCCGCAGCCGTTCCGCAACAACTCCGGACCTGGTGGGTATTGACGGACGACGAAACACGGAGCTGTCACGCAGCGGAGCCGTTCCGCAGCCGTTACGCATCTGGTGGAAATTGGGGGTTAGCCTGGTTAAAACCAGACCAGTCTCAGTAGTAACAGAGTTATGGTCTGGCAAAGCATCATTAATAATTCATTTCCAAAGGGGCGTCACCAACGGACGTTTCTCAAATGCCTCTGGGCGCAATTGGATAGACCTAAAATCAGAGTGATCGTCATCGTGTAAAGCCATAATGCCGCGTCCCAATTCGCCTAGGTTACACTACGCCATAAAAGTATGTATTCTTTTTGTGAAGAAAAGGTATTTACTTTTGAATGTGTAGCAAAAAAGTAGGCAAGCTTTGGGACATACTACTTCGTCATCTTTATCGGACGGATTTGTTTTGTGCGTCCGGTCACGTAATCTGCCCTGTCAATCATCTTGTCACAGTTAAAATCCTCTATTAAATCTAATTTAATTTCCTACCGTTTCGGAGAGAAATGTAGTAGCACATTCATCTGCCAGTGGGTCTTTCATGGAGACTGTCCTCATGTGTTTGCAATTTGAATATAATAATGCATTTAAAAGTTGATGCGCTTCACCAATGGACATCGCTCAAATGCCTCTGGGCACAATTGGATAGACCTAAAACCAATCAGAGCGATCGTCATTGTGTAAAGCCCGCCTCAACGTTTCTGATTGGTGCCTCGATTTCAACGGATTAGAAATGGGCTTGAATGAGCTCTTTGCCAGACTACTTGCAGAGCAAATCTAAATTTGCCAGAAGTTGTCTGGGTTTTCCCAGGCTACAGTATGCGTGCAATAGTCGGCAAACTTATGGATCCCACATTTCTGAACATGTCTTCATTGTCCAAGATATGCTGGCGAATTTCTGTAAGGCGAATATCATTTCTGGCCCAAACCAAATCGACCACAGCCTGCTCTTGTTGGTCAGTTAGAATTTTGCCTCTGCCTCCACTATTTGGCCTGGTCACAATTCTACAGGGAACATTAGAGTAAGAAGACACTTGGTCACATCACCTATTCTGTGATACACATTGGTATGCAGTCATTTGACAATTGAGAGTAGCATAATGTTTAGTGCATGCTGATAACTTACCGGTTCTCATTGCAGAAAGTTCTGATTATTGAGGCCACGGTTGACCTTCTGAGGTTTGGTTGTATCATTGTAGCCACCTCAGTCATTGTCATGCCATGATTTATGACATGGTCTACAACTATTGCCCGAATTTCATTGACACTATGCTGTTGCTGCCACTGTCTTGGTCCGTGGCCTTGTCCTCTACTTCGTTCCCCCACACCTCTCAAACGAGGCCCAGACCACCTCTCAGAAGGGGTGCCTGTCCTCTACCACATTCCCCCGCACCTCTCAAACAAGGCCCACGACCACCTCTCAGAGGGGGTGCCTGTCCCCTGCCATTCCTTTGACCAACACATCTTCCTCATACCACTGCTTGACCTCCATTGTGACCTGGATCACCTGCTGGCTCCATGTTATGTATCACTATGCTCTTGCAATTGGATCCCAATCAACTCTTTATATACTCATTCCACAATGTGCACTCAATCATCAGTAACGAGTTGGCAGAATTGGACAAGCAATTACAAGGGCCTGCATCTATACAGTGCAGTACTGTCAATACTGTAAATAGTCTGAAAAGGTGGTACAGTATTTGGGACCATAGACACAGTGTCTGATGAAGCATTATGATAAAATATTAGGCTACATCCATGGATATATCAGTCTAATTGGTTCATGCTCCACGCTAATTGGTGACAATGAATCTCGTTATCTTGAAACTTTCATGATTTAAACATGGAAGATTGTTTGTCTGTTTCCATACAACTATGCATTAAGAGTAATGCAACAGTTACTTATCATTTTGAGCAGTTGTATCAATTGATAGTTAGATCATTGTAAGGAAATGAATAGACACTCATTTGAAATGTAATGTGTGAATTGCCTTTTGAAATAGTAGTATTTTGATGTTAAGTTGTGTCATATTGAACAGGTGATTTTTGTTGAATGAACAAATGATCTAAGTTTTATGTGTATTGTATCCAAGCAATTGAGAAAAGGGTTAAAGTTTTGAAAAATGTGCATTTTGATCATTGGTTGTGAGTTTTGTGTCTAGAGTTGTGAAAAATTACATCAAGGTTCTGAAAATAGTAACAAAGTGATTGTAAAAAACTGTAAATAACACTTTTTATATATATATTTTTTAATCAAATACATTTGTATTTTTTATTTTTTTATTTTTTTATTTTTTAACAATGTTTTTCTCTAAACTTTTCCAAGGACCCCTAGCACTCCCTTGTGGTATAGGCAACGCCATCTGGGTCGAGAACACTTAACAGTAACTGTACTGTCTCCTTCTTCACCGTAAATCCTTTCTGGATACATTTTAAGTGCATCATTCTGTATCGAATCATTTAGCCGGATCCTGTGATTTCCTCATATATAAAGCTGGCTAGCTCCATCCAGTCTGAAAAGTGTTTTCGCCGGTAAAGTCTATTCCGGCGCAGTATATTTTGTAACGTCTTAAAACAAATGGTAATGTCATGTTGGTAGATTAGCACCTGTAGAATTTCCTTTTGTTGAAAGCCCAGATAAAAGTAAAAAGCTACTATTATGTTTAGATCCATGTCCGAGGCAGTTTGACTTCACAAGCGCATTTCTTTACTTACTAAAAAAGAAGAAGAAGAACTTAACTGAAGATTCTCGTAATTTTGACTTTATTCTCAAAATATTACGACTTTACTCTCGTAATTCGACTTCAAGCTCTAAATATTTCGACTTTATCTCGAAATGATACGACTTTATTCTCGTAATTTTAGATTTTTTTTTTTAAAGATCTTTTTTTTCTGTGTGTATCTGGTAATGTTATCAAATGAAACGTTAACAGCTAAAACAGCTCTGGAGATGAAGTTCATGTGGAGTTTCCTCATTTAGAGAGACACTGAAAACACATGAGTGTCATGCATGCTTTAAGTATGTGTAGTAGATTCACACAGTGAAGCACAGAGTATGCAGAAATCATATTTAAATAGCAGACGTTTGTGGTTTAATATTCACAGACACTAGTTCATATCATGATTTGCCTACAGCCCTACTTTTGATTTATTCTCATAAATTTAGCTGTGACATGTTTTATTTTTATGATGGGATTCCCTCCGCATTTTCCACATTGTGGAAATCACAGTGTCTTACTAAATACAATGAAAAGATTCATCATGTTAACCTAAAGAAAGGATTATGCCTGAATGTGTAGTACATGTTTGTTTAATGAAGCTGACATATATTGCTTTTCCCATTGGCAATACAGTTCTGAAAAGTGCTTCATTCTATATTTTGCTAGAAACACTGACCCAAACCAAATAAATCTGAAGACACATGTGTATGACTTATAATGAAGCAATTAAGCTTTGACATGTTTTATTAGTAATGGCTAAATATGAGCATGTGTTGGCTTGCTGTGGATGTGTCCCAGGGCACCAATGCGTGTCACTATCATAGCAGAGACGATAAGCTTTGTGCTCGCCTTTGACCCCACACCTCATTAATCAACTGCTTGTGAATATCTGACCTCCTCCACCTACCTCTCAAACATGCCATCTAATTCAGCTCTAAAAGATACAGTACATAAAACTCCACCAAGCAACACAAACACACACACACACATGGACGAGAGGAGACTGGGTTATGCGATTTCGATCTTTCAATTAATATTAGTATTTTTCTGATAATGTGACTATGTTTGAAATTTAAGTTGTCATGAAATTGAAGTTGCGATAGTCTTTTCTTCCCTATTGTGAGGTAGGACTTTGCCCAGTCAGACTTTGTTCGAAATCACACCCTATATGCTCATTCACTATTCCCTACATTAATCCACTATTGTAGTCCACCTTAAGGAGTGAATGAAATCTAGGGAGTGAATTCGGACACTTAGTGTCCCAGAAAGGCTGCTGCATTTACATAGTTTGTACTTGCTGTTTAATAATCATTTGAAACTAAGTTAAACCTTAATTAAACAATTTAATAATCAATTAAAAAGGAATTCATACCTTTTTGGACCAGCGGTTTGGTAAATGTATGAATGGATGTTTTAGCAGCAGGCGCCCTATTATGGCGAGACGCAGGAATTCATTCGGCACGACCCTCACAGTGCATAATGGGTATTGTCTAGCCGTTGAGTGTACATCATTTGTACATTAATTATTGCAGTGCATTATGGGATTGAATGAGTGCACTCGATAACGTCCACTATGGTTTTGGACACTACTACAAATGGATGTCCCCTCAAATAATGCCCTATTTAAGGGAATAGGGGGCGATTTCGGACATACATCGGAGATGTTGCTGCAAAAGGGTGGGAACGTTGCTATGATTAAAGATTACAAGGGCACACGAATTCTAAAAAAATAAGTAATTTATAATAAATACTGCAATATACCAAAAAAAAAGAACTGTCAATTTTGATTTCATGGTGACCTTAATATTAACCACACAGCATGGTACTGTACAGTAGGTTTCCTCACTTTAACTTCTCAGGTTTCCTTTTCCTTGGAGAAATGGAGTTAATTAGAGATTTCCAAGGGCTGAGTGTAGTTGAGAGAGGATGTAGATAGTATAGTCTATCATACCTGTCATGCCTGGCTTGTGGCCATGCTAATCGTCACTGTAAAACAAGCTGCTGAAAAGTTACGCTGCATATGAACTTTCCTCTGCTCTCTGTACTGAAACATTTGATAAATGGGTTGCTCTTTAAGATGGCTTCAGAAGCCCCAGGCTGCTTTACATCCCGCCATGTCATCGTTTGTTTATTGTGTACTGACAGCTGTAACTATGGCGATGCCCGTTTTTTGTGACTTTGCAACAGCTGTTTTTTAACCAGTGTTTCAGCTGGAGGGACCATGAATCCCCCACAACCAGGAATGTTAAAGTCGATGGTCTCCTTAAGGGCTTTTCTTTCCCTGACATCAAACTCACATAAATACCTTCATGTCTTTGATTTGATATATTTTCAGTCTCACATCTGTGCGCTCTGATTTTAACTTGGTCTTGAGGGTTATCTCAAGGCTAACGTGTCCTTTTAGGAATATTCCTGGTTAACTAGAAGTTGACCTCCGTTGACAACATCTGTTGCATGCTGTTGATTACCACTGAGAACAAGCACAAATCAGCCTTCAGTTTGTCAAAACAAAACAATAAACATGATGACAGTTGTGTCAGCATGTGATTACAATGGAAATCTTTTGGGCAATTATTTTATAGTGCGCAACAGATGCTGTTGATAGAGCTCAACTTGGAAATTATGCACAATAGATCGGTACTATATCAGTTATCAACCTATATTAGAGAACAATATTGTAAATATTATTGAATATGTATATATCGTCCAAAATTAGATATTTATTTGTTCATGCTCATTGCCCCTATTTTTACATTTAGATTACCTTTGCTCATCCAAGCAATCATCCAATGCTCACTTAAAGTTAATCTTTAAAAACACTTATAAAGAAACTGTTAAATGTAATATTTAGAAAATCTCAAAACTCTCAAAAAGCTCCTCCTCCGTTCTCTCACAGCTCTCAGCACAGCCCTGCTTGCCACACAGCATATTAGAATCATTTCTGATGGATAATGTGACATTTTCCTGTATTTTTGATCAAATAAATGCAGCTTTGGTGAACATTTTGGTAAAAAAAAAAAAAAAAAAAAAAAAAATCTTACTGACCCCAAACTTTTAAACAGTAGTGTATATACATTACATTTGACATAGAGTCCAACCTCACTGTTTGTTATTAAATGGTTAGCAACTCATAGCTTCCTCTTCCTCTGTACTCTGCAGTCAGGTCTGATCCGGTTCTCCGGCGAGGAACTTCTCATCACTCCGCTCCCGCAGCATTTGGCTTTACGACACAACTACAGCGCCCCCTCTGGACATCACCCACATGTGATCTACAAGCGATCAGCTGAGCGCAGAGTGCATGCTGAGAAGACTGACTGGACCAGCGGCTTTAAATCAAACAACCCCTATGAGGACCACCACCATCACCATCACCGTCACCATGATTACCAGCACGGAAAGCTCCAGAGACAACATTTCTGCGGACGCCGCAAGCAATGTATGTAAGGGAATTTCCTTTGAGCTATTTTTAGATGGAAAGTGCATCACATAGGATTTACTTGTAGAATTCGTCAGTCTGCGTATAACAGCAAAGCCCTCTAAGATATGTTGATTGATTCCAAAAGCAAAATTACTGTGTCATTATTATCATCTGTTGTGTGGAATTGAGTGAAAGCTCGGAAACAGCATGTGAAGTTAATGACTGTGCATTTCCTGGTCTGTTGTCGCCTCTCTGGCGCCAAGCTTGGAAACAGGAAAATCAGTTATCTGAGGCAATTTCCAGTTTCTCTCACTCTTTTTCATGAGTTTCCATACTTTTATCTCTCCACCTCATCCTAACTACAGATACTCCCAAGCCTCCTACAGAGGATCATTTTTTCATGCCTGATGAGTTTGAGCAGCATAGCCGGGTGAAACGCTCCGAGATTACATCAAGCAAAGAGGGAGGCCTGAACGTGGAAACTCTGGTGGTGGCAGACAGGAAGATGCTGGAGAAACATGGAAGAGAGAACGTCACTACTTATGTCCTTACTGTCATGAACATGGTGAGAGAGCTGTCAGCAGTATTGTTATTGAGAAGACACTTTGATCTGGCATGTTCAGTGAACATTTACTTCTTCCTATAGTAATATACAAAGTGCTGTTGTGCTGAACAGGTCTCCAGTCTTTTCAAAGATGGAACGATTGGAAATGACATCAACATTGTTGTGGTCAGTCTCCTTCTACTTGAGAAAGATCCGGTAAGATGCATACATACATACATACATACATATGCAGTATCCATCCATCCATCCATCCATCCATGTGATCAATTATGATACTAGCACATAACTTTTATGATATGGACATCAATTAAAACGTGATTCGGTTGTTGATTCAGTAACCACTATGATGACTCAAACCAGTAACTCGTCTTTTTTAACTATTTACTAAAAAGAACTGACTCTTAAGAGTTTTTCATCAGTTTTCACTCTTTTTAGTCAAGCTGTTTGTTTTTATTCACTAAAAAGTCATTTGTTTGGCAATCAGAATAACTGGTCACTGTGTTTTTTATTCACTGCAAAGAATCATCTGATAAATTAATTTATCACATTAATTACGGAATCAGGTCATGCTGTATGTTTTTTTTTTTCACTAAAAAGGGCTTACAAAAGTTATTTGTGCATAAATCGGACTATACTGATATGTTGTTTTTGAGTGCAGTCTTGCAACTCAACCGAAAGACATTTCTTGGCATTATTACAAATAATGGATATAAAATATGATTTAATTTGCTTTTGTGCTAAATAGTGCAGGAAACACAGTCACTTTAGCTAATTTACTCTCAATAAAGATACATTTGATGTGTAATATCTTAATTTTTTTAAGGAATCCCAGTCTTTTTTTCCATTTCTTTCATACATGACAGATGTCTGATCATTCATTACTCTCTTATCTCTCTCTCACCACCCATCTGAACACTTCATCTCTCTCGGTTTCACTGCTGTCAGCTGGGCCTGTCTATCAACCACCACGCAGACCAATCCCTCAACAGCTTCTGCCAGTGGCAATCAGGCCTGATAGGTAAAAATGGCAAGCGGCACGACCATGCAATACTGTTGACGGGGCTGGACATCTGCTCATGGAAGAATGAACCGTGTGACACCTTGGGTAAGGCACTTGACATTCACCATCCAGCAGCAGAAATGGGTCATATGTTGTGATGTCAGTGGCTAAGAGAGTGACAGGAGGCTGAATTACACAATGCCAAGGTTAGAAAGATCTTGTGGTTGGTGATGTGTGTCCTAGTCTGCCCTCAGGCAGAGAACTTCACCTGATTGAATCCAAGAAAGCTCAGATCCACTTTGCAGTCAGTTGGTAGTTTTTTCGTTTTTTTGCTATAGAGGCGTCAGCCAAATGTAATGAATTCAGCTCTGACGCTCCAAACCACAAGTATGCACTGCTTTGAATGTATGGCGAAGGGGAGAGCACTGCTTTTAAATTGCCTCTGTATGATGTGAAACTCAAACTCAAAGCTTTTTCTTAGACCATCTAGTCAGAGAAATAGTCTGAAAGTGTGTTTATGCGTAATGGGATCCTGTATCAAATTCTATAGTTTTGAATACATTTTGGTGTGTTTAGTGATACTTAAATCATATATTATGTGATATGTTTCTGTAAACAATCAATTTGATTCACGTTCCCAACATGCATCAGTCATTCATATAAATATTCATCCAGCCATGTTTTGCTGTTTCTTTCTTTCTGCAGGTTTTGCTCCAATAAGTGGGATGTGTAGCAAATATCGTAGCTGCACGATTAATGAAGACACAGGGCTGGGTCTCGCCTTCACCATTGCCCACGAGTCAGGACATAAGTACGTTCATTCATTCTTTCAGGTCCCACATAATTTAAATTTGGGAAACCATATGCTGTGCAACAGGCAAACATGTTGTTTGTGTTTGCTGGTTGCCACTGTGATAAGGGGAAGTTTATGTTGTACGTCTGAGACTTTGTTTTTATGACAGCCGTATTTTGAGTCCTTTGGTCCGTTGGCGCATTCTCAACATAAACTGGAACAAAATCTCTCCTAGAGAACCACCAGGCTGATAACATGTTGTGGGATTTGTTATTCTCAGTGGTTCAAACATTTTGGTCAAATGAAATGGACACGTGCGTCCAACATGCATGGTGTTTGGGGCAAAATCTTCACCGGCCAACAGTCATTAATCACTCATTTATTGGGGAGTGGTCATTTATAAACACATGGCATATCGTGCAACACAGTTCATGTCTGAATTTCGTGACCATAGTGCATATGTTTATTTTGATGCATTAATTGGTCTGATTCCCAAAGGGCTGATGAAAGTAAGTATGTAAATGTGTGAGTGTGAATCACATGAATTGTTATATTCAGTAGAATACAGAGATTATTGAAGAGGCTTGAGGGATGAAATAGCTTTTAGTTATAGAGGTAATGTCCCACCTGACTCAGGGAGTGGTTTCTGTCCTGAGGTTGTACATTAATAGTCTCACTGGGTAAAACTCACAATATCCATCTCTCCCTCTTTTGCTCCGTCCTTTTTTTTTTTACCCCAGTTTTGGAATGATCCATGACGGAGAGGGGAATCCCTGCCGGAAGACTGAAGGGAACATAATGTCTCCCACATTGGCTGGGAATAATGGTGTTTTCTCATGGTCTGCCTGTAGTCGGCAATACCTGAACCGATTTTTAGGGTAAACTTTCACTTCACATATCATTATATTCACTATCAGAAAAAAATGGTATATAAATATATTTTAGAAACGTATATATTTTATTGTAATACACAGTAGACAGTAGATAGATAGATAGATAGATAGATATGCAATATATAGATATATTTTGGAAAATGCATGTAACTATATTATTTATTTAATAATATATTTTGATAAACTATTTATATTTAATATTTTACTTATATACATAATAAAACATTTTCCTCATTTGAGATACATATAATATGGATTTTTTTTAAATGCCTGTTTCTATGCTCATGTTTCTTTGTATGCGTTTGCGTTCACAGTACAGCTCAGGCTTCGTGTCTAGTGGATGAGCCCAAGCAGATAAGCCAGTACAAATACCCTGAGCAGCTTCCTGGTCAGCTGTACGATGCAGATATACAGTGCAAATGGCAGTTTGGCTCAAAGGCCAAACTGTGCAGCCTGGACTTTGTAAAGGTAACCCATAGCTCTTTAAAATATGCTATTAGGCTTCTCTTTCAGAGTTTGATTACATTTTTATGTTCAATTTGTTTGAACTCATGTTGGAATCGTCAAGTGACTCATTTAACAATTCAGCTTCAGTCAATCCTTTTGACAAAACACAATGCCACAACAGAGATTGAGTTCATTTAGGGTCTCAGATATGTAAATGTGCTTCAACCTGTAATGTTTGTGTGTAGAGACATCATGGTCAACACAAACACATATCTGAGCTTTGGAAAGAAAAGGAACTTCTAAGAGGAAACCCATTGCCTCGAAATCAACTCTAAGTCTTCATTCACAGTCCATGTACAAAGGTTCAACAAAGATGGACAGGGCCCCCTTTGGCATCCGCTGTAGCTTTTAGCGTCTAACACACACATTGATATGCAAATAGTTATGCTTGGGAAATGAACATTGCGAGAGTCTATCTGTGGGATTAGCTCTCATGCTATGGACTTCCTTTTTGAGCGATCTCTGTTGCTTTTGTGCTCTTCGAAGACCTCATACGTGCGCTGAAAAGAGTCTTGAACGTCGACCTCGATGGAAGGCAGCTGTACATCCTAATTAAGAACGATTGTGGAGATAAAACCCAATGTTTTTGTTTTCTGTGCCCTTAAGCCATCCCGTCCTTGTCACAAAGTCCTAAAGATGTAATTAGCCGTGGGAGCTAGTGGTGTTAGCTACCCGGTGATCCAGAGTCCAGTGTTGCTAGCTTTTGTAAACCATGTCTCTCTCTCACTGTCTGCCAGATGCAATTGGGCTGTCGGCCAGCAGTGGCCGGTCTCCCAACCCCTCATCACCCATTATTATCGTTGTATTGTGGGAAGAAACAAAATGCAATGATAATAGCATGTTTCTTTTGGGCAGCACAGTGATTGATTTTGACAGGCTTTTTTATTTGTTGGGAAAGTTGATTGGCCGTTGCTGTAGAAACAAGAGGTCGGCGTGGCGAGGTGCAAGCCAGAGAGGTTGAAGGGTTCCCAGTGGGTGTAGGCTCGTCTTTGACTGTGCTCTCTGTGCGTTTATGCCCACCAGGACATCTGTAAATCATTATGGTGCCACAGAACAGGACACCGGTGTGAGACCAAGTTCATGCCTGCTGCCGAGGGCACCATCTGCGGACCAGACATGGTGAGTGAATGCTTGTCTGTTCACCCTTTCTCCTTCTTAACTCACTGAACCACCATTAAGGATGAATATGGACTGACCGGTCTCTCTCGGCATCTTTCTTCATACACACCTGCGGTATTGTTCTCTGCTTTGTGTAAATGTTCCATAAGGACGGTTAGTCTTTCCACTGGTTGATGGGGATGAGGGTGAGAGGTGCTGATGTGTGGGACTGTGTGGCTTGGCTGGGCCGAGTCCTGCTCTCCAGGTGTAACTCTGGGCTTCATCCCAAACCAGCAGGCTCAAGATCTCCTCAGCAGATACACTCTCTCCTTTACTTCACATCCCCTCAAATACCTTCTCTTTGACATGAAAGAGATCAGTTTGGTTTGTGGCCTTGTTAAATTTAAGCACATTTTTATGGATTTTTTAAACATTTTTTATAATAAACTTTATTTTAAATATTTTTTTTAAATCTGAGGAAGAAACAGGTTTTCATATGTTACTGATGAATCCTTTTCTTTCCCATTATGCAGTGGTGCCGGAGAGGACAGTGTGTAAAATTTGGTGATCATGGTCCTAGAGCAGTACATGGCCAGTGGTCGGGCTGGTCCGAGTGGTCCGACTGTTCACGTACATGTGGTGGAGGGGTCATGTACCGAGAGAGATCCTGCAACAGCCCCAGGTAACCAACAACTCACAGATTCAGACACTGTGCTTCAGACTCATTCAGATATTGAGACATCATTATTGTTTTTTTTTAATCAACTGTGCGTTTGAAGAATAGGGTGTGAAATTCAGTTTGTGTTTGTGATAGAGAGGAAATCCAGATAAACATGACATTTGATTGCAAAATGAGCTTTTTAAAAAAATACAAAACTGGTATGCACATCCCAAACACCCAGATTGGGCTCAGGTGCAGGACATCAAAATAACATAAACAAAAAAGAAAAGTGAAGTCTGCACACTGCAATCATTGCACCTGATGAAGACCTGATGGTCGAAACGTTGTGCTTTTAATAAATTCATCTTTAGCAGCATACAGTGTGCAGACTTTTCTTTTTTTGAAAATGAGCTTTTTTATCACTGTGCTATGGCTATGCTATATGCTATGGTTGTTTATGTTAATTAAAATGGCCACTGCAGTGTGAAGTGAATGGCACTTTTTTATCATTAGGCTGCCCTGAATGGTAGATTAGCTGTGAATGGTGGAAGCACATGTGTTTCCTGAACAACTGACCCACTGCAACTCGTAGGTTACCCTTTGAACTTTGACACTCTGCATAACCTTGGATTAAGTGTGGTCAGGATTCACCATTTAGCTATGCCCTCTACTGAATGCACAAGGTCAGTGTTTGTACAGAGTACATAGAAAATGACAATATATAATGATTGCAGCACCAGAAAGAATGAAAACAGAAGACATTCAAACAAGTCAAGTCAAGTCAAGTCACCTTCATTTATATAGCACTTTTAACAATATGGATTGTTTCAAAGCAGCTTCACAGAGATAATAGGAAATTACCGTAACAGATTATTTAGGCTTTACAACAGCTCTAGGATAAAGTTATTGTCCAACTAAAGTTAGTTTTGATTGATTGATTCAAACAAACGAACAATACATGAATAAATACATAACTTGAATACATTTGGCATATGCTTATATCTAGAGCAACTTACATTGCATTAATGTATATAATATAAAGCAGGATTGTTAAAGATGTGAGTGTCTGTCAAAAGCAAGATGTAGTTTTTATGTATTTAGGTTCAGGTTCTTCCTCTCTGTATGTGGTGGCAGGATTATTTGAGATTGGGTTTCAATAGACCGCAGGTGGTTTGGTCAAGCTGATGGAACATGGGATTGTGCTTCGTCAACATTTTGCTGTCTAGAGCATCTTAACATATTTCTGTTGGAATAGGAAATACTTATAATGCCTTAGACAGCCAGACCAACATGTCTGACATGAACAGTTCCAGTAAAGAAAGCAAGAAAGCAAGAAAGAAACTATTCAAAGTGATGTGAAGTGAGGTGGGGAACTTCATTAAAGCACTGCAAATACCCAAGGAGTATATTAAATATTAGATTGGGTACATATGATCTATATTATGCATTGTGATCTCATTCAATGTGCTTAGCTAGAATCCTGGTTTTGATTTAAAGATCCTTCGCATAAATGCACACCATTTAGAGTAGGCATTTCCCACATTATTGCAGGAAAGCTTATTTTGTTAAAATTGAGATTATACTGTATAGAAACCTTTCTATGACCTAAATATTGTTATGTTTTTGATATGTTGGATTTAATAATAATAAAAAAAATGGTGTCTTTTTTTTTTACCCCACAAATTTGGATTAAATTAATCTTACTTGTGGGCAGACATTAAAGTGCTTTTTGTGTGAATGTTTTTTTTTTTGTTGTTGTTGTTGTTTTGTCCTGATTCTGATGGTCTGTATTAGGCCAATGGCGTCTGATCCACTAAGAGAGGTTTAGGTTGAAGTGAATCTGTTAGATGGGTTTGCTTTTAAGGCAGAATTTGCACTATAATCTGAGATTTTGGGGAGGTATTAGCCTCCATTTTCTCTGTTTTTTTGCTATCAGTGTGACCCCCTTCATGGTTCAACAAAAATAAGGGGATATTGCAGCTTTTCACTCTGACTTCTCTTCTCATCGACCAGCTGTTTACACATATTTATGAGGTGCACACCACGAACATCTGCCTGCATTCCTTATGAAAATCAGAATCAGAGTTCATGTTGATCAGAACATTTTATCTGTATCATTTCACTCGGAAATGAAGTGTTTCAAAAGAGGCATTTTGATGGATAATCTTCCCTTACTGCTTTCAGACAGCACCTGCAGCAGAATAGGTGTTGGTATGTCTTCTGTTTGTGGCGGTGAGGTTCAAGGGGAATCCCCGTACTTATCACTTCAGTATAAGGTCCTCAAGAGACAGCTGTTGAAGCCAGCGGCAAGAGATGTCATCTCACTCAAATAACATTTATCAATAAAAATGATCTGATAAATGTGCTTCCTTGACTGTATCCATACTCAGCAGCCAGATTTACAGGTTCATGCATCTTTGATATGAGTGTTTGAGAAATATCTCTCTTGACAACAGCCTAGTGGAGATAGTTGTTGATGGGATTGCCTTTTTGAAGTTTGTTTGGAAATATTGGTAACTATCAGAGTATGGGTAACATTAATGCACCATTACCAGAGGCCAAAGTTGAAAGAGTAGGATGCATGTACGATCACCCTCAGGACTTTGGTAAAGCCTCTGACAAACAAACGATTAAATTTCATTACGTCATTGTTTGGTATTGTTTATTTATATGTGGAGGGCTCTGTTTTAATGCCTTGACTTTAAAGTGGATACCTAATGGCTAACAGTGTGGGCATAATGAGGATTTGATTAAAGATGGGGGTCTTAGTTATGTTTGATGTATTGAGAGAGTGGGATAGAGAAGGATGTGGGTCTAGGTGGGGGGTTTTGGGGTAATTCAGGCAAGCAGACAGACAGGGTGACCTTGTTTCCTTGTTTGCACCCAGTGCTGCTGTTCATAGATTTAACATTCTCCAGTTGCAAAACAGTGCTACAAAGTCTTGTCAACAGAGAGAAAGGAAGAATAATATTCCTGTTGCCAACAACTCTTGTGTGGAGTTTAGTATGTAGCACAAAATTAATTTGGGTGCAGTTGTTTCAATGTCTAATCAGAAAACCTACACATATCCTTCTCTTCCGCCTCTTTTCTCCAAATCTCTTTCTTTGCTCTGTGTGTTGTTATAAGTGCTCTACCATATGGAGCCATAGTACACTGTTGCTAAAGCTCTAATAGGATCAGCCTGAAAACCTGCTCCAAAAACAAAAGCAGACATGCACAAACAGCCGTCTGACAGCACTGTTAGACTATCATTGATCTCGTTGACTTCTCCTGACTCTTTTAGTCACGTTTTCAGTCTTGAGACTTACCAAAAACATATCAGTGACATAATAAAAAAGAAAACATTATTAAAGTAATTGAAGCCTACATATTTTAGTATTCCGATCTGGAAGTTAGCATCACGCTGGTTCCCTCAACAAAAAGCCAATAGGATTATTGGATTATTGCAATTTTTTTTAAAAAAAAGAGCTCCGTGACCAATAAAAGCTTATGATTCTTACATATTTTGTTGCTTAAATACAATCACCAGAAGTAAAAAAGCTAAAAATTAACTACACCATGGTCATACGTCTACACCACTAAGCTTCCGACAAAATCTTTTGATCTTTATTTAAAATCTACAAGCTAGAAAGTTCTAGTTAGCAAAATTTGAAGAGCGCAAGTATAGACCTTATGTAGCCCCGCCCCTTTTCAGCGCTGCACTCATTGTGTTCTGTCTTACGGTTTGTATTTCCACAGCATGAAGGTAAGATTTATGAATGAATGTCGTTTAAAAAACTCCCCAGTCTACTTACATTTGTTATGACATCTGCTTCAAACATTACAATGTTCATGATAACTTTCTTTAACTCTACAATATGTAAATCCACTTAACTAGCTAATTACTCTTTGACAGCGATGCCATAGAAATATACAGAGCTACCGCAAAAATGGAAGTTCAAAGACAAAATTCTAAAGATGGCTGCGCGTTTGATTCTCGGCACATAAACACAACAAGGTTGTAAAAGTGCACTACTGAGTAGATGAGTTTTCCTTTTTGCCATGAGGATGTTTAATGCCCACAGCAGTCTCTCTAGTTCTATTTAGCCACTTGTTAATAACTGCCTTTTTCAAAAATCATGAGTGGGCTATTACTGATGTATTTTATGTTGTAAAATAAACCGTGAAAATATTTTCAGCTTGTGTTTACCACAGATCTTATTTTAGGCATTTAACCAATCACCTATTCAAACGATTCATTAATAATATAAAACAGAGGTAACTCTGTATATTTGTTTTCACTGCAGCTGAACGCACCACCATTCTAGTGACCCACTTATTCCAACTCTTCAGCCCCCCAGCAGGTCATGACCCACATTTTGAAAATGGCTGCTCTAGTCTAGACAATAGAAGTATGTTGTCAGTTTTGAGATTAAAAGTTATTAATTTATCTCACTGTGTGTGTTTTCCCCATGCTTACTGTGCTTGATCACTGTTCATGCATAAAGATGATGAGGGATTTTTAAGAGCATGAGGAAGACTTATCTGTTCTCTCTGTGAGCGGTTTCCTAACCTCAAGTGTGAACATGCAATAAAAAGCTAAAGGCCAGAGAATAAAAGAACATGCACAGACACACACATTGACAAGCCCATGGCGCAGTCCTTTGCTTTGAGGTTAGGCTACAAGAGGGTACCCAAGAGTCTTCCACTTTAAAGCATGCAGCCATGCCGCAAGCATGCCTCTGCTCTCACAGACTC
This sequence comes from Abramis brama, assembly GCF_963993115.1. NCBI lineage: Eukaryota > Metazoa > Chordata > Actinopteri > Cypriniformes > Leuciscidae > Abramis > Abramis brama. The sequence goes on from NC_139965.1 coordinate 33,758,773, forward strand.
AGTTACAGGAGCTGCTGGGCTGCTTTTCCCTCAGGGAAAGATGGTGACTGTCTGCTTCATGTGGCACTCGGAGGCATTCCTGTGGCATTGGGAGGAGGCTGCCGCTCTTCACCAGCCTCCAGCTGCCTCAGCAACACAGCCTGAGAGCTGACCTGATATACAGCCTTGAGTGCAGGAGTCAGCCATTACAGGTTTCAAAGTAATAAAGGTGAATGAATGAATTTTCATACTGGTCCAAGCAGGTTTATGATAATGTGGTGGTTGTTTTTTGTTGGATCAGCAGAGTGATGTTGTTCACCAGAAAAAACTTCATAGTAGTACCTCAAGGGTACATATTACTAGTCTAAGGTACTAAAATGCATCTTTTAGGGGTAGAAAAGGTGTGAGGTTGTCCTTTTAAGCGTACTGCCCCAGTGACAAGCTCTTGTACCCCTAAAGTAAAATTTTTCCTAATTTTTTCCACACATTTTTCTGACAGTGTTACCAGCATCCAAAACAAAACATTTTCAACCAGTTTTCCCATTTGACTGCAATGGGGAAGCCAGTTTACTCAGATTACACATAGATCAGCACAGCTGTGTATTGTCTTGTTCTTGCTGAAGTTTATTATTCAAAAATCATTGCTGTTGAAAACAAAGGCGAGTCCAAGTCATGAATGGAATTGCATCCCAAACACTTTATATCTTTTACAGCTGTCAGTTGGGATGTAATTCAGTCAGACAAATCACCGATAACACTCAAAGGCATTCTCTTAGTGCAGATGCTAATGCACATATGAAATGTATCTCACCAGAACCTCTTCCAAAAAATACTGAATGGCTGTCATTCCACACGAATGTTGAATGCTTGCTGAGGCACATCTGTTTCTCCCCCCCCCCCCCCCCCCCCCCCCCCTCTCTCTCTCTCTCCCTGCTTCCATGTTCACTTGTGCTAATTGCTGGTTGTTTCACCCAAGCCCACAGC